>NC_053037.3:170295359-170920359 GCF_002575655.3 Aegilops tauschii subsp. strangulata
TTTCTCAAGGAACGCATTAAAATTCAACGGAACAACAACACGGACCATCTATCTACAATCAACATAGACAAGCAAGATACTATCAGGTACTAAGTTCATGATAAATTTAAGTTCAATTAATCATATTACTTAAGAACTCCCACTTAGATAGACATCCCTCTAATCCTCTAAGTGATCACATGATCCATATCATCTAAACCATGTCCGATCATCACGTGAGATGGAGTAGTTTCAACGGTGAACATCACTATGTTGATCATATCTACTATATGATTCACGCTCGACCTTTCGGTCTTCGTGTTCCGAGGCCATATCTGTTATATGCTAGGCTCATCAAGCTTAACCTGAGTATTCCGTGTGTGCAACTGTTTTGCACCCGTTGTATTTGAACGTAGAGCCTATCACACCCGATCATCACGTGGTGTCTCAGCACGAAGAACTTT
Organism: Aegilops tauschii subsp. strangulata; assembly: GCF_002575655.3. Classification (NCBI taxonomy): domain Eukaryota; kingdom Viridiplantae; phylum Streptophyta; class Magnoliopsida; order Poales; family Poaceae; genus Aegilops; species Aegilops tauschii. The sequence continues at coordinate 170,295,803 of NC_053037.3, forward strand.
CGCAATGGTGCATACTCAGGGAGAACACTTATACTTTGATAATTTAGTGAGGGATCATCTTATAATGCTACCGTCAATCAAAGCAAGATAAGATGCATAAAAGATAAACATCACATGCAATCAATATAAGTGATATGATATGGCCATCATCATCTTGTGCTTGTGATCTCCATCTCCGAAGCACCGTCATGATCACCATCGTCACCGGCGCGACACCTTGATCTTCATCGTAGCATCGTTGTCGTCTCGCCAATCTTATGCTTCTACGACTATCGCTACCGCTTAGTGATAAACTAAAGCATTACAGGGCGATTGCATTGCATACAATAAAGCGACAACCATATGGCTCCTGCCAGTTGCCGGTAACTCGGTTACAAAACATGATCATCTCATACAATAAAATTTAGCATCATGTCTTGACCATATCACATCACAACATGCCCTGCAAAAACAAGTTAGACGTCCTCTACTTTGTTGTTGCAAATTTTACGTGGCTGCTATGGGCTTAGCAAGAACCGTTCTTACCTACGCATCAAAACCACAACGATAGTTTGTCAAGTTGGTGATGTTTTAACCTTCGCAAGGACCGGGCGTAGCCACACTCGGTTCAACGAAAGTTGGAGAAACTGACACCCGCCAGCCACCTGTGTGCAAAGCACGTCGGTAGAACCAGTCTCGCGTAAGCGTACGCGTAATGTCGGTCCGGGCCGCTTCATCCAACAATACCGCCGAACCAAAGTATGACATGCTGGTAAGCAGTATGACTTATATCGCCCACAACTCACTTGTGTTCTACTCGTGCATATAACATCAACGCATAAAACCTGGCTCGGATGCCACTGTTGGGGAACGTAGTAATATAAAAAAAATTCCTACGCACACGCAAGATCATGGTGATGCATAGCAATGAGAGGGGAGAGTGTTGTCCACGTACCCTCGTAGACCGAAAGTAGAAGCGTTAGCACAGCGCGGTTGATGTAGTCGTACGTCTTCACGATCCGACCGATCAAGTACCGAACGCACGGCACCTCCGAGTTCAGCACACGTTCAGCCCGATGACGTCCCTCGAACTCCGATTCTGCCGAGTGTTGAGGGAGAGTTTCGTCAGCACGACGGCGTGGTGACGATGATGATGTTCTACCGACGCAGGGCTTCGCCTAAGCACCGCTACAGTATTATCGAGGTGGACTATGGTGGAGGGGGGGCACTGCACACGGCTAAAAGATCAAACGATCAATTGTTGTCTCTCTAGGGTGCCCCCCTGCCCCCGTATATAAAGGAGCAAGGGGGGAGGTGTGGCCGGCCAGGAGGGGCGCGCCAGGTGGAGTCCTACTCCCATCGGGAGTAGGACTCCCTTTCTTTTCATAGTTGGATTAGGAGTGGAGGGGGAAAGAGGAGGGAGAGAGGAAGGAAAGGGGGGGCGCCGCCCCCCTCTCCTTGTCCTATTCAGACTAGGGGGGAGGGGCGCGCGGCCCTGCCCTGGCCGCCTCTCCTCTTCTCCACAAAGGTCCACTATGGCCCATTAAGCCCCCGGGGGGTTCCGGTAACCCCTCGGTACTCCGGTAAAATCCTGATTTCACCCGGAACACTTCCGATATCCAAATATAGGCTTCCAATATATGAATCTTCATGTCTCAACCATTTCGAGACTCCTCGTCATGTCCGTGATCACATCTGGGACTCCGAACAACCTTCGGTACATCAAAACATATAAACTCATAATATAACTGTCATCGAAACGTTAAGCGTGCGGACCCTACGGGTTCGAGAACTATGTAGACATGACCAAGACACGTCTCCGGTAAATAACCAATAGCGGAACCTGGATGCTCATATTGGCTCCCACATATTCTACGAAGATCTTTATCGGTCAGACCGCATAACAACATACGTTGTTCCCTTTGTCATCGGTATGTTACTTGCCCGAGATTCGATCGTCGGTATCTCAATACCTAGTTCAATCTCGTTACCGGCAATTCTCTTTACTCGTTCTGTAATGCATCATCCCGCAACTAACTCATTAGTTACATTGCTTGCAAGGCTTATAGTGATGTGCATTACCGAGAGGTCCTAGAGATACCTCTCCGATACTCAGAGTGACAAATCCTAATCTCGATCTATGCCAACCCAACAAACATTTTCGGAGACACCTGTAGAGCACCTTTATAATCACCCAGTTACGCTGTGACGTTTGGTAGCACACAAAGTGTTCCTCCGGTATTCGGAAGTTGCATAATCTGATAGTCATAGGAACATGTATAAGTCATGAAGAAAGCAATAGCAATACACTAAACGATCAAATGCCAAGCTAACAGAATGGGTCAAGTCAATCACATCATTCTCCTAATGATGTGATCCCGTTAATCAAATGATAACTCATGTCTATGGCTAGGAAACATAACCATCTTTGATCAACGAGCTAGTCAAGTAGAGGCATACTAGTGACACTCTGTTTGTCTATGTATTCACACAAGTATTATGTTTCCGGTTAATACAATTCTAGCATGAATAATAAACATTTATCATGATATAAGGAAATAAATAATAACTTTATTATTGCCTCTAGGGCATATTTCCTTCCGGTACTACCAGTGCCACCGCGCTTGGTGGACTACTATGTACAGCCGCTCCCCTGGGCTGACCTGAAACTTCACGGAGAATATTTTTGGAATTAATAAAAAATAATGGCGAAAGAATCAACACCAGGGGGCCCACACCCTGGCCACGTGGGTGGGGGGGGCGCCTACCCCCCTGGGCGCGCCCCCTCTCTCGTGGGCCCCCTGAGGCTCCACCGACCTCAACTCCAACTCTATATATTCACGTTCAGGGAGAAAAAAATCAGAGAGATGGATTCTTTGCATTTTACGATACGGAGCCGCTGCCAAGCCCTAATCACTCTTGGGAGGGCTAATCTGGAGTCCATTCGGGGCTCCGGAGAGGGGAATCCGCCGCCGTCGTCATCATCAACCTTCCTCCATCACCAATTTCATGATGCTCACCACCGTGCGTGAGTAATTCCATCGTAGGCTTGCTGGACAGTGATGGGTTGGATGAGATTTATCATGTAATCGAGTTAGTTTTGTTAGGGTTTGATCCCTAGTATCCACTATGTTCCGAGATTGATGTTGCTATGACTTTGCTATGCTTAATGCTTGTCACTAGGTCCCGAGTGCCATGATTTCAGATCTGAACCTATTATGTTTTCATGAATATATGTGAGTTCTTGATCCTATCTTGCAAGTCAGTAGTCACCTACTATGTGTTATGATCCGGTAACCCCGAAGTGACAATAATCGGGACCACTCCCGGTGATGACCGTAGTTTGAGGAGTTCATGTATTCACTAAGTGTTAATGATTTGGTCCGATACTCTATTAAAAGGAGGCCTTAATATCCCTTAGTTTCCAATAGGACCCCGCTGCCACGGGAGGGTAGGACAAAAGATGTCATGCAAGTTCTTTTCCATAAGCACGTATGACTATATTCGGAATACATGCCTACATTACATTGATGAACTTGAGCTAGTTCTGTGTCACCCTATGTTATAACTATTGCATGAGGAATCACATCCAACATAATTATCCATCACTGCTCCAATGCCTACGAGCTTTTCACATATTGATCTTTGCTTAGTTACTTTACCGTTGCCACTGTTACAATTACTACAAAACTGCTACTATTACTTTTGCCACCGTTACCGTTACTTCCATACTACTTTGCTACTAAATACTTTGCTGCAGATATTAAGTCTTCCAGGTGTGGTTGAATTGACAACTCAGCTGCAAATACTTGAGAATATTCTTTGGCTCCCTTGTGTCGAATCAATAAATTGGGTCGAATACTCTACCCTCGAAAACTGTTGCGATCCCCTATACTTGTGGGTTATCAAGACTATTTTCTGGCGCCGTCGCCGGGGAGCATAGCTCTATTCTTTGAGTCACTTGGGATTTATATCTGCTGATCACTATGAGGAACTTGAAAGACAAAAAAACCAAGATTTATCCCTCAACTACGAGGGGAGGTAAGGAACTGCCATCTAGCTCCGCACTTGATTCACCTTCTGTTATGAGTAAATTTGCGACACCTACATCTGTTATTGATTCTGACAGGCCGCATGTTATTGATGATGCCACTTTTGCTTTGCATGATACTTATGATGAAATACTTCTATGCTTGATAATACTATGCCATTAGGTGAATTTCTTGATGCACAACTTGCTAGGGCCAGAGAGAATGAAATTATTGAAACTAATAATATTGATGAAAGTGATGATGAAGATTCTCCCCCTAGATATGACTTGCCTGTTGTGCCCGAGGGTTATGTTATGGATGAAGAAACTGCTAGAGATTTTCTTTCTTGCAATGATAGATATGATCTTAAGAAATTATTAGTTAAGCTGAAAGAAAAGTCTTTGAATGCTAGAATGAAATATGACCATGCTTTTGCTACTTCACCTATTTGTATTACTGATAGGGATTATGATTTCTCTGTCGATCCTGAGTTAATTACTTTGGTTGAATCTGATCCTTTTTATGGCTATGAATCTGAAACTGTTGTGGCACATCTTACTAAATTAAATGATATAGCCACCCTATTCACTCATGAGGAAAAAATTCGTTACTACTATATCCTTAAGTTATTTCCATTCTCATTAAAGGGTGATGCTAAAACATGGTTTAATTCTCTTGATCCTAGTTGTGTGCGTAGTCCCAGGATATGATTTATTACTTCTCTGCTAAATATTTCCCCGCTCATAAGAAACAAGCTGCCTTAAGGGAAATATATAATTTTGTGCAAATTGAAGAAGAGAGTCTCCCACAAGCTTGGGGGAGGCTTCTCCAATTACTTAATGCTTTGCCTGATCATCCTCTCAAGAAAAACGAAATACTTGATATCTTTTATAATGGACTAACCGATGCTTCAAGAGACCACCTGGATAGTTGTGCTGGTTGTGTTTTCAGGGAAAGAACTATTGATCAAGATGAATTTCTATTGAATAATATGTTGAGTAATGAAATAATTGGACACTTCCTGAACCAACTCCTAAACCAACTCCAAAGAAAACGGGTATTCTATTTCTCAGTCCTGAAGATATGCAAGACGCAAAGAAATCTATGAAAGAAAAAGGTATTAAAGCTGAAGATGTTAAGAATTTACCACCTATGGAAGAAATACATGGTCTTGATAACCCGACACAGGTAGTAAAGGTAAGTTCTCTCTATAGATTTGATGAAGGTGATATTCCTCGTTATAAATCTGCTAGCCAATGCTTAGATGAGTTTGATAATTTTATTGTTAAACAAGAAAACTTCAATGCTTATGTTGGTAGATAATTGAAACATAATGCTTATATGATTGAACACTTGAGTGATTATATGTCTAGAGTTAAAGGTGAACTTAAACTTATTAGTAAACATGCTTGTATGGTTACCACTCAAGTAGAACAAGTGCTTAAAGCTCAAAATGATTTGCTCAATGAATTAAATAATAAGAAAAATGATAATGCTGTTAGAGTTATGACTAGAGGGGGTAAAGTGACTCAGGAACCTTTGTATCCTGAGGGTCACCCCAAGAGAATTGAGAAAGATTCTCAGAGAACTAATGTTGATGCACCTAGTCCCTCTAAGAGGAAGGAAAAGAAAAATGATAGGACTTTGCATGCTTCTAGTGAACCTGTTGTCGACACACCTGAGAATCCCAATGATATTTCTATTTCTGATGCTGAAACACAATCTGATGATGAACATGAACTTAGTGAAAATGTTAATGATGATGTTCATGTTGATGCTCAACCTAGAAATAATAATTATGTAGACACTGAACCTGCTGTTGATCTTGATAACCCACAATCAAAGAATCAACGTTATGATAAGAGAGACTTCGTTGCTAGGAAGCACAGTAAAGAAAGAGAACCATGGGTTCAGAAACCCATGCCTTTTCCTCCTAAACCATCCAAGAAAAAGGATGATAAGGATTTTGAGCGCTTTGCTGAAATGATTAGACCTATCTTTTTGCGTATGCGTTTGACTGATATGCTTAAAATGAATCCTTATGCTAAGTATATGAAGGATATTGTTACAAATAAAAGAAAGATATCGGAAGCTGAAATTTCCACCATGCTTGCTAATCATACTTTTAAAGGTGGAATACCTAAGAAACTAGGAGATCCATGAGTACCAACTATACCGTGCTCCATTAAAAGAAACTATGTTAAAACTGCTTTATGTGATCTTGGAGCCGGTGTTAGTGTTATGCCTCTCTCTTTATATCCTAGACATGATTTGAATAAGTTGACACCAACTGAAATATCTTTGCAAATGGCCGATAAATCAACTGCTATACCTGTCGGTATTTGTGAGGATGTGCCTGTTGTGGTTGCAAACGTTACTATTTAGCGAACATTGTTATTCTTGATATTCCCGAGGATGATAGTATGTCGATTATCCTTGGTAGACCCTTTTTGAATACTGCAGGGGCTGTTATTGATTGCAACAAAGGCAATGTCACTTTCCATGTTAATGGTAATGAGCATACGGTACACTTTCCGAGGAAACATCCTCAAGTCCACAGTATCAATTCTATTGGAAAATTCCATCGATTATTATTGGAGGTTTTGAATTTCCTCTTCCTACTGTCAAGAAGAAATATGATTCTTATTGTTGGGGACGTGCATATCCCCATTGAGGTAACCTAGTGCTATTCAGAAATTCTCCGGTTTCATGCGCTTCGGAATGAGTTTGTTAACAATACTTGATCAGCCTTGTTAGTGGATTCCTTTTGATGAGCATGAGATGGATGAAGTTAGAAAGCACAACTCTCTGTATCCTTTTTTTTACTTTCTGTTATTTAGTTTAAATAAAGCAAAAATAGTATTTTTTTTGTCTGTTTTCTGAATTATCCTTGTAATAAAAAATACCCCGAAAATAAAAGTTCTCCAAATGCCCTGAAATTGAAATATGATTTTTTGTAGAATATTTAAGAATATCTGGCACTGAGAACACACCAGAGGGGGCAACCACCTGGCCACGAGGGTGCAAGGCGTTCCCCTACCTCGTGGGCCCATGTGGGCCCCCTCCACTTATTCCTGCACCCACACACTTCGTCTTCCTCCAGAAAAAATCCCCACACAGCTCAAACCCGTGTTCTAGCTCGTTTTGCTGCAATTTTCGATCTCCTTGCTCAAAGCTCCATTCACAAAACTGCTTTGGGGGATTGTTCTTCGGTATGTGACTCCTCCAATGGTCCAATTAGTTTTTATTCTAGTGCTTTATTTATTGCAAATTTGCTGCTTAGGTGACCCTGTTCTTGAGCTTGCATGTCAAATTTATTTGGTCCCAAGTAGTTCTAATGCATGATATAGTCTCTAGGCACTTGTGGGAGTAGTTGCTATCAATTTTGTTGAGTTTGGTTCTTTTATTTTCAGTCATTAAAAATTTCAGAAATTATTCAGAGGAAGAAATATGTTTAGGAAAATGTACCAAGGTGGTTCCTCAAAGAAGCAAGGACCCAGGCTCGCGATACATGAGCCAGACTATGAACTACCAAGAGAAGCTCAAGTGCGGCCTTGTGAATGGCCGTCAGAAGATTTTATGGTCCAAGCAGGCATTAAGGAGGAATTTGACGCGTATGTGCGTAACGCTGAACTTGAGGGCTTCGTGTCAGGTTGCCCTCCCAGATTCTACTTTCTTTAATTTTCAGGCAAAAGGGAGATATGTCATAACCAGGGAGGAGGCGAATGAGAGAAGGACGGAGGCATCTCGCCTCCAAGCTGCAGCTCGTCAGGCAGTAGCTGCTGCATCTCAGTACGACCCCAGTTACAACTTCGGATATCCGCCAGGCCAGCCATGGCCTAGACCAACTTAGTCCAAAAGCCTAAGCTTGGGGGAGTACGTATTTCTCACCGACATTACATTCTTGTTCACACACTCATTCTAGTTGTCAGTGCTCATACTTTTTCATTGTATTATCCATGCTAATTTATTTTATTTTCTAAGCCTTCTTCTTGTGTGTTTGAAAAACCTTAAGAAAAACAAAAAAAAAATTAGTTGTAGCTTTTAGCTAGTTTACTTTCCATGCGTGTAGCAGTAGTAATTAAAAGAAAACCCAAAAAGATTTCTCGTTCTTCTTTTGCTTGTTGGGAGCTTTCCCGTGTAAATAGTTTTATTTCTTTTCTTTTCTTTGGGGGTGAGAGGAGAAGACCATGATGAAAATGTTGAATAACTCTCATATGCATTATTGTTGATTTAACCAAGAGCCTATATTGCCTTGTCTTCTCCTGTATATTAAATGCTTGCAGATTCCAGCTTAGTCCAATGCACGTGCACTATTATTATTATCCACACTGTTCGGTCGTGCAAGTGAAAGGCAATAATGACGATATATGATGGACTGATTGAGACGAGAGAAGCTGGTATGAACTCGACATATCTTGTTTTTGTAAATATGATTAGTTCATAGTTCTTGATTCAGCCTATTATGAATGAAACATGTTTGCAATGACAATTAGAGATTATAGTTTCTCATGCCATGCTTAATTTGCTAGGAGTTTATAATGGTTTACCTTGCGTGCCAACATGCTATTAAAATGGTTGTGATGTGGTATGATAGGGTGGTATCCTCCTTTGAACGATTCGAGTGGCTTGACTTGGCGCATGTTCACGCATGTAGTTGAAACAAAATCAACATAGCCTCCACGATATTTATGTTCATGGTGAATTATATCCTACTCATGCTTGCACTCAATGTTGATTAATTTTAATGCATGTTCATGACCGTTGTCGCTCTCTAGTTGGTCGCTTCCCAGTTTTTTTCTAGCCTTCACTTGTACTAAGCGGGAATACTGCTTGTGCACCCGCTTCCATAAACCTCAAAGTTATTCCATATGAGTCCACCATACCTTCCTATATGCGGTATTTACCTACCGTTCCAAGTAAATTTGTATGTGCCAAACTCTAAACCTTCAAATGAAATTCTGTTTTGTATGCTCGAATAGCTCATGTATCAACTAGGGCTATCTGTATCTTCCATGCTAGGTGGGTTATTCTCACGAGGAGTGGATTCCGCTCCCCATTCATGAGAAAATGGCCGGTAACCGGGATGCCCAGTCCCATGCTCAAATCAAAATAATTGCAAACAAAACTCCCCCAGGATTGTTGTTAGTTGGAGGCACCCCTTGTTTCAGGCAAGCCATGGATTGATGCTTGTTGGTGGTGGGGGAGTATAAACTTTACCATTCTGTTTGGGAACCGCCTATAATGTGTGTAGCATGGAAGATATCGAGATCTCTTGGTTGTTATGTTGACAATGAAAGTATACCACTCAAAATATTATTTGTCTCTATTTCAAAAATTAAGCTCTGGCACCTCTACAAATCCCCGCTTCCCTCTGTGAAGGGCCTATCTATTTACTTTTATGTTGAGTCATCATCCTCTTATTAAAAAGCACCAGTTGGAGAGCATCGCTGTCATTTGCATCCATTACTATTAATTTACATTGAGTATGACTACGACTGGATCTCTTTTACCATGAATTACAATGTTTAGTCAGTCCTTGATCTTCAGAGGTGCTCTGCATTTATGTTTTGCGGTCTCAGAAAGGGCTAGCGAGATACCATCTTGTTATATCATATTATGATTGTTTTGACAAAGTGTTGCCATCCGAGATTTATTATTATTGCTCGCTAGTTGATTATGCCATTGATATGAGTAAACATGAGACCTAAGTGTTATTGCGAATACGGTCGGTTCATAATCTTTGCTGAAAAATTGAATGCTAGCTTTACATATTTACAACAACAAGAGCAAACAGAGTTGGTCAAAGTTTTTCTTTATCACTTTCAGTTTGTCAACTGAATTGCTTGAGGACAAGCAAAGGTTTAAGCTTGGGGGAGTTGATACGTCTCCACCGTATCTACTTTTCCAAACACTTTTGCCCTTGTTTTGGACTCTAACTTGCATGATTTGAATGGAACTAACCCGGACTGACGCTATTTTCAGCAGAATTGTCATGGTGTTATTTTTGTGCAGAAATAAAAGTTCTCGGAATGATCTGAAACTTCACGGAGAATATTTTTGGAATAATAAAAAATACTGGCGAAAGAATCAACACCAGGGGCCCACACCCTGGCCACGAGAGTGGGGGCGCGCCTACCCCTCTGGGCGTGCCCCCCTGTCTCGTGGGCCCCCTGAGGCTCCACCGACCTCAACTCCAACTCTATATATTCACGTTCGGGGAGAAAAAAAATCAGAGAAAAGGATTCATCGGATTTTACGATACGGAGCCGCCGCCAAGCCCTAATCTCTCTCGGGAGGGCTGATCTGGAGTCCGTTCGGGGCTCCGGAGAGGGGAATCCGTCGCCGTCGTCATCATCAACCTTTCTCCATCACCAATTTCATGATGCTCACCGCCATGCGTGAGTAATTCCATTGTAGGCTTGCTGGACGGTGATGGGTTGGATGAGATTTATCATGTAATCGTGTTAGTTTTGTTAGTGTTTGATCCCTAGTATCCACTATGTTCTGAGATTGATGTTGCTATGACTTTGCTATGCTTAATGCTTGTCACTAGGTCCCGAGTGCCATGATTTCAGATCTGAACCTATTATGTTTCATGAATATATGTGAGTTCTTGATCCTATCTTGCAAGTCAACAGTCACCTACTATGTGTTGTGATCCTGTAACCCTTAAGTGACAATAATCGGGACCACTCCCGGTGATGACCGTAGTTTGAGGAGTTCATGTATTCACTAAGTGTTAATGCTTTGGTCCGGTACTCTATTAAAAGGAGGCCCTAATATCCCTTAGTTTCCAATAGGACCCCGCTGCCACGGGAGGGTAGGACAAAAGATGTCATGCAAGTTCTTTTCCTTAAGCACGTATGACTATATTCGGAATACATGCCTATATTACATTGATGAACTGGAGCTAGTTCTATGTCACCCTATGTTATAACTATTGCATGAGGAATCGCATCCGACATAATTATCCTTCACTGATCCAATGCCTATGAGCTTTTCACATATTGATCTTTGTTAGTTACTTTACCGTTGCCACTGTTACAATTACTACAAAAATGCTACTATTACTTTTGCCACCGTTACCGTTACTTCCATACTACTTTGCTACTAAATACTTTGCTGCAGATATTAAGTCTTCCAGGTGTGGTTGAATTGACAACTCAGCTGCAAATACTTGAGAATATTCTTTGTCTCCCCTTGTGTCGAATCAATAAATTTGGGTTGAATACTCTACCCTTGAAAACTATTGCGATCACCTATACTTGTGGGTTATCACGAGGCACGACGAGCCGGCGGCGGTGGAGGATGCGCGCGGGAAGAGCTCGCGCCGGCACTGCACTTGCCCTTCCCCTTCGTGCTGAAGAACCCCATGGCTGGCTGGCTAGGGTTTCTTGTCACCGGCGAGGGAACATGCATTTCCAGATGGGGACGGGCAGTGGAAGTGCATGAGGGCGGCCCCGCCGCACGCTTCCATTAAAAAGGATGGGCACATGGCGCTTCCACCCACTGCCAGGCGGGCCCGAAGTAGGCGGGCGCATTTACTATGACCGCATGCGGTGGTTGGCCGGTCGACATGTGGGGCCTTGACGGACATCGAGGGACGCGCGGAGTGTCCGCTTCGCTTCCGCGCCGATGCATTTCAGGCCCAAATTTTGGGAATGGGTCGGAGCGTTGGGCCAGCAGTTTTGTCCGCGCCGACCCAAACGGACGTGGGCGGAAGAATGGGTCGCCACGTTGGAGTTTCTCTTAGAGCTCTTGCATTAGAGGAAATTTTGGCATGGCGTTTTGTGTCCTGCATTGGTTCATCTAATGCAACTAAACAATGTTTGGTTGCATATACACGAAATATGATAAGAGCTAACAGTTATACTGAACACACAGAGTTCCACTAGAGTGCCTTGGGACTGCTAGATGGTGACCGCGGCACCACATTCGACATGACGAGTACGGTGTCGGAGCGTTCCTGCCGGCGTCGTGGCAGACTAATTGCTTGCTTCGTTGCCGCAGAGAAAGTCCGTGCAGAGGAGCACGGGGCAGAGGACCGAGGAGGAGAAATGCAGTGCCTATGGGACCATGGAGACTGCGGTGGATGGTTTCCACGGTGCTACGTCCGACACGACGAGCATGGAGTCATGGGCGAGCGACCCCGTCGATGGTGCGATGAACTAGTTGCTAGCATCATTGCCGCAAAGAAAGTTTGCACGAAGGGACAAATAGTAGGGCGCCGAGACAAAGGACAGAGGAGGAGAAATGCAGTATGAGCACCATGGCAGCGTCAGTGCAGTAGGACAAGCGAGAGGAGACCGAGATGAACGACACTGGAGATGACTCCAGTGTAGTAGGACGCGAGCAAGGAGGTCAAGAGGAACAACGTCGACGATGGGGACAGTGCAACATGGCGCGGGAGAGGAGGCCGAGAGGAACAACACCGGTGGTGGGGCTAGTGTAGTAGTACATTATAGCGACCCGAAATCAATCGGTCAAGCCTCTGTGTATCTGTGCCATTCCTGGATCAGTATGCTGGCACACACAGTACATCAATGTATATATCAAAGTGCAATCACATGTATAAATAACATAAAACTGATATATACCTCATAACTCTCAGCGGAAACAAACAACCGGGTGTGGAGTCCAATCAACTCCATCGGCTACAACGAAATTCACTCGTTGTAGAAAATCCTGCAACATGATACATTGCAGCCGTGTAGGTCAGTACATTGAATATACCGGCAAGATCATAATTAGAAAACGGATGATAAAACTATTATATATGCAATATGGCTTTCTGGCTCTAGGTCTGAGGTTTTTGCGTAAAAGTTGTTTTTATTTATCCTACAACAAAGGAATGTCCAGGAATCTCTACTACAAAGCAGATACCTATACATGACATGGTTCCGCCAACCGATGTCTTACAGCCCCTATCATCATCAGTTGCCCACAATTAAGTTTTCAATCCGGTGTTGAGAGTTCCGAGATAGATCCAAGTCAGAGGCTCAAATTGTTCGTAACCGGGGACACGGTTAATCGATTAGGTTTTAACCCTCTCAAAGTGTTGTGCACTTTACCCGCAAGATTTGATCCCTCTTTTTTACGTTCTCGCACTTCAGGGTGTTTGAGAACAAGACGACCAAACTTCCGAAGAGTTCCTCTGACCACTGTCTGGTGACCATCCAATCCTACCCTGGTTCTACATTTGCTAGCACCGTCCCAGCCAGAGTCACAGCTAAGGTCAACCAAGCCAGAGCCCATAGTGACTTGCGATTGCACAGGTAAGCTTCCGGGCATGAAGTATTCTTCCGTCTCTTTAAGCCTGGGTGGAGCTTTCCGCATGATACCACGGCGCTTCTCCGAAATCACTGGGTACTGCGCGCACCATATGTACCCTTCTTAACCATTCTACACCCAGAGGTATATTGAATTCTTGTCTCGAGTCTTGAAGTCTTGAGGCCTTGAAGATGCAGTCCTTGCAGATGCCATCATGAAGTTGTCGTTGTTGACGTAGAGTCCTTCATACTCACACCACTCCCGAACACTCATACCAACCCGTCTACTATAGCTTAGCATTTAAAACTAAATAACGTCCCGGGCTTGGTAGCAGGGTGATGGGTTCCTACCTCGTGCATACTACTCAACCACAAGGATTCAATACACTACTGGAGAGAATGATAAAAAGGTGGCACTACATGCAAGTAAAAACATAGGTATGAATAACATGATCAAAGTGAACTTGCCTGGTAAGTTGATGAAGATAATAACACTCTCGAATATAACTCGATACTATCCATCACTCCAATGTAAATCTATTAAGTCAAACATAACATTCATATAAATAAACATACTAGCAAGCAATTCTAACACTCACAATAAAAATCAACAAAGAAATCCATAAGAAAACCAAATAGAAATCCAAATAATAGTAGCATAATAGTCGGTATTGATTTTCTACAAGCTAATAAGATCACAACGAATAAGGAATCTGAGGAAAGCGAACACTAATGATGTCAATGGAGAGATTTCTTCGAGACGGTTCAAAAGTTATGATCGAACGAAGGTTTGAGCTAGATTTTAAGTTGAATAAATTTTGTTTGCTCAAACTCCAAAAGTTATTTGTCACAAGGAGTATTTTGCAAAAATAATCACTTTAGTCAGAGTTACGGTTAAAAAGTTGGAGGGTTATGAAGTTTAGGGGTTGTTTTGAAAAAAATCCAGGGACTAATCTGTGAAACTCCTATTTGTAACTGGGTCCTTGGACACGTGGCGCTACGCCGCTGGTTGAAATCCATCCGCTGCGGGACTTAAACAATGGACGACCGATACTTAAGAGAAAATGATTCGCAAATAAAAAAACAAAGTCGATCTAATCTCAGCCATCTAAACTAGATTGGACGGATGAGGGCAGCGGAGGCTTACAGCGGGGACGGACGACATGGGTTACGGAGAAGATGATGGTTGATACGTATCCAACGTATCTATAATTTATGAAGTATTCATGCTATTATATTATCCATCTTGGATGTTTTATGGGCTTTACTATGCCCTTTTATATTACTTTTGGGACTAACCTATTGACCCAGAGCCCAGTGCCAGTTCCTTTTTTTCCCTTGTTTCAGTGTTTCGAAGAAGAGGAATATCAAACGGAGTCGAAACGGAATGAAATCTTCTGGAGAAGTTATTTTTGGAAGGAAAGCAACCCGGGAGACTTGGAGTCCACGTCAAGAAAGCAACGAGGAAGGCACGAGGCAGGGGGGCGCGCCCACCCCCTGGGCACGCCCTCCACCCTCGTGGGCCCCTCATGGCTCCCCTGACGTATTTCTTCCGCCTATATATATCCATATACCCTAAAATGATCGGGGAACAGAATTGATCGGGAGTTCCGCCGCCGCAAGCCTCTATAGCCACCAAAAACCAATCGGGACCCTGTTTCGGCGCCCTGCCGGAGGGGGGAACCCTCACCGATGGCCATCTTCATCATCCCGGCGCTCTCCATGACGAGGAGGGAGTAGTTCACCCTCGGGGCTGAGGGTATGTACCAGTAGCTATGTGTTTGATATCTCTCTCTCTCTCTCTCTCGTGTTCTTGATTTGGCACGATCTTGATGTATTGCAAGCTTTGCTATTACAGTTGGATGTTATGTTGCTTCTCCCCCTCTACTCTCTTGTAATGGATTGAGTTTTCCCTTTGAAGTAATCTTATCGGATTGAGTCTTTAATGATTTGAGAACACTTGATGTATGTCTTGCCGTGCGTATCTATGGTGACAATGGGATATCACGTGATTCACTTGATGTATGTTTTGGTGATCAACTTGCGGGTTCCGCCCATGAACCTATGCATAGGGGTTGGCACACGTTTTCATCTTGATTCTTTGGTAGAAACTTTGGGGCACTCTTTGCGGTTCTATGTGTTGGTTGAATAGATGAATCTGAGATTGTGTGATGCATATCGTATAATCATACCCACGGATACTTGAGGTGACATTGGAGTATCTAGGTGACATTAGGGTTTTGGTTGATTTGTGTCTTAAGGTGTTATTCTAGTACGAACTCTAGGGCTGTTTGTGTAGGGGAATGCAGCAGAAAACAAAAATTTTCCGACCTACGCACCAGCCCAGGACCACTATGGAGACTGCATACATGGTTTGATCTTTTTCGTTACCGACTCGTAGCGCAGCGGGAAGTAGAGTCGATGACGATCGGCGGTGCAGATCCCCGCAGCTAGGATTTACAACCTCCCAACCGCGAGGATGTATACCCTCATCTGCTCCTCAGACAGCCCTCCGGGAGGCGGTCGAACAGCCCCCCGGACGGTGTCGCGGACAGCCCTTCGGGAGGACCTTCGAAACTCGAACGGTCACTCGGACAGCCCTTCGGGAGGACCTTCGAAACTCGGACGGTCACACGGACAGCCCTTCGGGAGGCACTCACGAACTAAGACCGAAACTACGATCTCTCTACAGAGTTGCACACATACGGTGTCAGCTATCCGGCAGGGCTTCGCCGTCCAGAACTAGTTCCTGCCGGAACCCAGACAGCCTTTCGGCTCTACGAAACTATTTCGCTGGGAGGGAGAGAAGAAGCCAGATCATTGCAATGGCATGTATGTGAGAAGGGATGATCCTTTAGGCAGCCCCCTCCACCCCTATTTATAGGCCAAGCCCAAGGGTGGCTTCTCCAAGAAGCCAAGGGGGGAAATACCAAAAAGGCCCTCAAGGTGGCTTCTCCAAGAAGCCAAGCAAAAAGCACTTTCACTATTCATGACGACATTTTTCAGCGTCCATTCGAATTGAAAATATTTATGTGGGCTCAGAACATTTCCAGTACCCACTAAAATAATTTTCAACGCGTTCCGAAACAATTTCGGTTTAGTGATTTTCATCTGCGAAAAGCAAACAAGAATGCGTTTTCACTATTCATGAAGACAATTTTTCGCGTCCACTAAATCCGAAAATATTTCTGTGGGTCTTAGAATAATTCCAGTACCCACTAAAATGATTTTGGATTCGTTCTGAAACAATTTCAGATTAGTGAATTTCATCTGCGAAAAACATCTGAAGTGGCTCCGGCAGCTCCGGAACATTTCCGGTTTTTATCTCAGAAAATTCCAAAAAGCTTCCAGAATGATTCTGGCATCCTCCAAGAATTATCAGGCATGTGCCGAAACCAATTTGACTTAATGGTGTATCCCGAAACAACTTTTCGGTATCATCGAAACTTATCCGATGACCTCTCTCTGCGGTACGATTCCGCTGTCCGAAACTTTTCGGTGTCCGAAACTTTTTCGGTGATTTTCTCTCAGACTCCCTGTCTAGTATTCAGCAGATAGATGACCCTTAAGCGTGTGACCCTATAGGTTCGGTGAAGTATAGACATGACCCGGAACCCCTTCCGATCAATGATCAACATCGGAGCCGTGGACACCCATATTGACCCCTATACCCACACGAATAAATATTCGAGTGAACCTCCAGTTGCCGTGTGCTATTCCTGTTGCTTCGCGATATGTTACAAATACCCGAGGTGAGACATGTTGGCATTCCCGTGGATCAACAACTTGTCCACTATGCTAGTTACCTCGTTACCGGTATTGTTCTCTTTTCTCGTTATCGTGTTCCGGCATCCCCGTGATCAAATCACAAAGTGTCTGGCCAGACGATGATGGATACCGTAACACCGAGAGGGCCCAGAGATATCTCTCCATCGTCGGAGGAGCAAATCCCAATCTTGAGCTATCAAGTTACTTGACACACTTTTCCATGAACCCGTAAGCCGCCGTAATAGCCACCCATTTACGGATGACGTTTAACAAACCCCAAAGTTCATGAAGCAAGCATGAAGAAACTCGATCCTCTCATGGTCTAAGGAATCATGCAAACGTTAACCATCTCTTTGTTATGTACCAATAAACTTGTGACGAATGAATCTCATAGCATAACATCATGCCGGGTCGATTCAACACAAATGTTCTCTTAACATTATGCCCTCAAGGTTGCTGACATAGACATGCCCATGATCAGGAAAACATAACCATCATGCAACACTTGAGCTAGTCTTAGAGGCCAGACTAGGAATACATTTTACCGTTTATTATTCCACACGTGCATATGAGTCTTCCTCCGAGCCTCGTGGTTATTGCAGACTCGAGAACCATAGCAGTTATAGCATGGAACATAAACATAATTATGAACTCGGAGATAAATAATATCATTTATTATTGCCTCTAGGGCATATCTCCTATAGTTTGTGACACTTATAGGAATAGCCCAACGTATTGATTGGAAAGAATAACTTTGAGGTGGTTTCGTACCCTACCATAATCTCTTCGTTTGTTCTCCACTATTAGTGACTTTGGAGTGACTCTTTGTTGCATGTTGAGGGATAGTTATACGATCCAATTATGTTATTATTGTTGAGAGAACTTGCACTAGTGAAAGTATGAACCCTAGGCCTTGTTTCCTAGCATTGCAATACCGTTTACGCTCACTTTTATCATTAGTTACCTTGCTGTTTTTATATTTTCAGATTACACAAACCTATATCTACCATCCATATTGCACTTGTATCACCATCTCTTCGCCGAACTAGTGCACCTATACAATTTACCATTGTATTGGGTGTGTTGGGGACACAAGAGATTCTTTGTTATTTGGTTGCAGGGTTGCTTGAGAGAGACCATCTTCATCCTACGCCTCCCACGGATTGATAAACCTTAGGTCATCCACTTGAGGGAAATTTGCTACTGTCCTACAAACCTCTGCACTTGGAGGCCCAACAACGTCTACAAGAAGAAGGTTGCGTAGTAGACATCAAGTAGTTTCTGGCGCTGTTGCCGGGGAGGTGAGTGCTTGAAGGTATATCTTTAGATCTTGCAATCGAATCTTTTTGTTTCTTGTTTTAGCACTAGTTTAGTTTATAAAATAAAACTAAAAAATGGAATTAAGTTTGTCTCATACGCTTCATCTTTTTAATATCTTTCGTGAGTATGATGGAAAGGAAAATTGTGCCAAAGTACTTGAAGAAGAATTACATAGAATGCTTGGCATAAAATATGTGAATGATGAGCATGATTGCAATGTTGTTAGTATGAACTCCTTGAATATCCATGGTACTAATGATGATTGCACTAGTTATGATGAAAATGTCTCCTATAAACATGTCAATTTTTGTGGAGTGCATTGGGTTTGCAAGTACACACCAAATAGGGAAGATAGATATTGCAAGAGGCACAAGCATTTAGAAACTAAATTGTTGCAAGAAAGGCTAGATGTTTGTGCTGAAAATTTAAATTTTCTTGGCCATACTTGTGAACTTTGCAATGAACGAGGTCATTTAACTATCCGTTGCAAATTGTTTCATGATCTAATCGTGTCCAAAAATTGTGATGACCTGATTTCCCTTGCACATTATAATGAACTTAGTTTGCTTATGGGTCACGAAGAAATGAAACGTATAACTAAGCATCTTCCAGAATTTGCCCGTTATAAACTTCTTGGTTTTGATCTAGAGGAAATTTATATGTATTGTGCGGTGAATTGCATTGAAAATCCTTATATTGCCAACTACATAAAGAAAAGAAAACAAATAGAGGATGAAGAGAATACTAATGAAAGGGAAGAGGCTTCCCAATATCCTCCTATTATTTCTTATGATGAATCAGGTAACAAGGAGGAGCCTTCTATTCAACCAATCTCATTAATAAGGAGCTCCAAAAAGAGGATTGAACCCACACATGATGTGGTGAAGAAGAAGAAAAGAAAAAGGAAGAGAGGTAAAAAGATATCTCTTGCAAATAATGTTGCTCCTATTATTGTTGTGCCTCATGAAAATGAATCAAAAATAATTGTGGAAGATGATGATCTCGTTATGCCTATTGCTTGTTGTGATGATTATGATTGGGAAGATAATGATACTTCTTATAATCTTGAAAATCTTTTTTGCACTTGCTTGGAAGAATATGATAATTGCTATACTATTGGTGCTATCCATACTATTAATGATGAGAGTGATTATGCTTATGATATGAAAAGGCCCAAGCTTGGGGATGCTATGCTTGATGAAGATGATGTTTTTTGAGAATATATTTGCTGCAATTAATGTTTGTCCCAAGCTTGGGGATGCTACGTTTAATGAAGATGATATTTTTAGCCTCCCAAGTTTTGATATGCAAATTTATAATGATGATAGCATGCCTCCTACTTATGATGATTATATTGATGAAAGTGGGTTTGGAAGAGTGTCAACTTTAGGAATTAGTGATCCCACTATTTTGGAGGATGTTGAATCTTATAATATTTATGAAAGTGGATTTGGAGAGGTCATGACTTTATTTAGTGATGTATCCACTATTTCGGAAGAGGTTTCAATTGATTATGATGAGAACAAAGTTGCTACTTATGATGATTATTGTGATGAAACTTATGCTATAAAAAGTAGTGATGTTTATATTTATAAAACTTGTCATGATTATGATTACCCTTTTTAGAACATTACTCCTTTAATGTGGAAACAATTTATAGTATTCAAGTCTCTTATGATACTCCCACTATTCCGAATGAGAAGAATTTTGCTTAAATGTGGAGAGTAGTAAAATTTCTATGCAAGTAGATCATGAAAAGAATGCTTTAGGTGCTGGTTATATTGTTGAATTCATTCATGATGCTACTGAAAATTATTATGAGGGAGGAACATATGCTTGTAGGAATTGCAATAATATCAAGTTTCCTCTCTATGTGCTTAAAATTTTAAAGTTATGCTTGTTTTGTCTTCCTATGCAAGTTGATTCTTGTTCCCATAAGTTGTTTGCTCACAAAATCCCTATGAATAGGAAGTGGGTTAGACTTAAATGTGCTAGCCATATTCTTCATGATGCTCTCTTTATATTTCAATTCTTATCTTTTATGCGAGCATCATTGAAATCATCATGCCTAGCTAGGGGCATTAAACGATAACGCTTGTTGGGAGGCAACCCAATTTTATTTTAGTTTCTTGCTTTTTGGTTCTGTTTAGGAATAAATAATCCATCTAGCTTTTTTTAGATGTGGTTTTGTGTTTTAATTAGTGTTTGTGCCAAGTAGAACCTTTGGGAAGACTTGGGTGAAGTCTTTATGATCCTGCTGTAGAAAACAGAAACTTTAGCGCTCACGAGATTAGCTAAAACTTTTTACTGGAGAGTTATATTTTGTTGATTATTTTTGTAGATTATTACTAGACAAATTCCTCAGGTCCACCAATTTATTTTAGAATTTTTGGAGTTCCAGAAGTTTGCATTAGTTACAGATTACTACAGACTGTTCTGTTTTTGACAGATTCTGTTTTTCGTGTATTGTTTGCTTATTTTGATGAATCTATGGCTAGTAAAATAGTTTATAAACCATAGAGAAGTTGTAATACAGTAGGTTTAACACCAACATAAATAAATAATGAGTTCATTACAGTACCTTGAAGTGGTGTTTTGTTTTCTTTCGCTAACGGAGCTTACGAGTTTTCTGTTGTGAAGTTTTCAAGTTTTGGGTAAAGATTCGATGGACTATGGAATAAGGAGTGGCAAGAGCCTAAGCTTGGGAATGCCCAAGGCACCCCAAGGTAATATTCAAGGACAACCAAGAGCCTAAGCTTGGGGATGCACCGGAAGGCATCCCCTCTTTCGTCTTCGTTCATCGGTAACTTTACTTGGAGCTATATTTTTATTCACCACATGATATGTGTTTTTCTTGGAGCGTCATTTTATTTTCTTTTGTTTTGCTTGTTGTATGAATAAAATACCAAGATCTGAAATTCTTAAATGAGAGAGAGTCCTCACATAGCTACATAATTATTTAACTACTCATTGATCTTCACTTATATCTTTTTGGAGTAGTTTGTCATTTACTCGTGTGCTTCACTTATATCCTATGAGTAAATGGTTGAATGGTTTGAATATCATAAATCTTAAATTATATATGTTTCATATTCTTATCCCATGGGGAGTAATGACTTTACATATAAGAAGAAGAGGTGGTAAATTTATTGAAGGTTAGCAAACATTGTATTGGTCACTTGAACAATTCATGAAAGAATATTGAAGGAAGAGAGATTTCACATATAAATATACTATCTTGGACATCTTCTATGATTGTGAGCCCCATTAATTATTTTCAAACCTGAGCAAATTAGTTGAAGTTGGACAAGGAAGACAACATAATGAGTTATGCTTGGGTATATTTGTATAAGTTATATTGTCTTGGATCCTCTAACATGTGGTGCTTGCTATTTAGAATCCTTTGCTAGCCAAAATATCTGTACTAAGTGGGAATACTGCTTGTGCATCCAAATTTCTTGAACCAAGTTTCTTCCATGAGTGTCCACCATATCTACCTATATGTGGTATTACCTGCCGTTCCAAGTAAATTTGCATGTGCCAAACTCTAAACCTTCAAATAATAATCTGTTTTGTATGCCCGAATCGCTCATGTAGCGACTACGGGTTAGCAATATCTTCCATGCTAGGTGGGTTATTCTCACGATGAGTGGACTCCGCTCATCATTCACGAGAAAATGGCTGGTAACTGGGATGCCCAGTCCCATGATCAAAATATCAAAATCAAATCAAAAATAATTGCAAACAAAACTCCCCCAGGTTTGATGTTAGTTGGAGGCACCCGTTGTTTCGGGCAAGCCATGGATTGATGATTGTTGGTGGAGGGGGAGTAAAAATCTTTACCTTTCTGTTTGGGAACCACCTATAATGTATGTAGTATGGAAGATATTGGGAACTCTTGGTCGTTATGTTGACAATGAAAGCATACTTCTCAAAATTATTTTCATCTCTGCTTTTGCTTCGAGCTCTGGCACCTCTGAAATCCCTGCTTCCCTCTACGAAGGGCCTATCTTTTACTTTTATGCAAGAGTCAGTAGTATTCCTTCTCATTCCAACCTACTCTTTAGTTGGCAAGCATCATATGATGGAAAGATCTAAGCATATATGGCCATTCAAATATATTTGATCATGAATTATTATTGTTGACAATTATCTATATGATAAATGAGTTGGGAGGCGAAACATTAAGCCCCTATCTTTCTCTGTGTTCGATGGATGCTATTTGTTCTAAAAATATGCTTTGAGTGGTAGCAATCATGGAAGACTATATGATAGTTGAGTATGTGGGATTTGCTAAATTAAAGCTCTGACATAGACTCTTACTGAAAATAAGATGAATTGTAATTTTTTGATGACTGATAACACGGTTTGTTAGTTTTCAAGAAGGTTTATGATCTATACTTTAACATGTGAATAGTTTGTTACTTGATCATGCAAAGTTTTATGATCTGAGCTACTGTTATGACATATAATGATGCTAGAAAAGGTGATTGAAATTATCATTGATCAAACTTATGCACCTGCTAGCATTCACACTTCATAAATTATTTCTTTTATCATTTACCTACTCGAGGACGACCAGGAATTAAGCTTGGGGATGCTGATACGTCTCCAACGTATCTATAATTTATGAAGTATTCATGCTATTATATTATCCATCTTGGATGTTTTATGGGCTTTACTATGCACTTTTATATTACTTTTGGGACTAACCTATTGACCCAGAGCCCAGTGCCAGTTCCTGTTTTTTCCCTTGTTTCAGTGTTTCGAAGAAAAGGAATATCAAACGGAGTCCAAATGGAATGAAATCTTCTGGAGAAGTTATTTTTGGAAGGAAAGCAACCCGGGAGACTTGGAGTCCACGTCAAGAAAGCAACGAGGAAGGCACGAGGCAGGGGGCGCGCCCACCCCCTGGGCGCGCCCTCCACCCTCGTGGGCCCCTCGTGGCTCCCCTGACAAATTTCTTCCGCCTATATATATCCATATACCCTAAAACGATTGGGGAACAGAATAGATCGGGAGTTCCGCCGCCGCAAGCCTCTGTAGCCACCAAAAACCAATCGGGACCTTGTTTCGGCACCCTGCCGGAGGGGGGAACCCTCACCTGTGGCCATCTTCATCATCCCGGCGCTCTCCATGACGAGGAGGGAGTAGTTCACCATCGGGGCTGAGGGTATGTACCAGTAGCTATGTGTTTGATCTCTCTCTCTCTCTCTCTCTCTCTCTCTCTCTCGTGTTCTTGATTTGGCACAATCTTGATGTATCGCGAGCTTTGCTATTATAGTTGGATGTTATGTTGCTTCTCCCCCTCTACTCTCTTGTAATGGATTGAGTTTTCACTTTGAAGTAATCTTATCGGATTGAGTCTTTAATGATTTGAGAACACTTGATGTATGTCTTGCCGTGCGTATCTGTGGTGACAATGGGATATCACGTGATTCAATTGATGTATGTTTTGGTGATCAACTTGCGGGTTCCGCCCATGAACCTATGCATAGGGGTTGGCACACGTTTTCGTCTTGATTCTCCGGTAGAAACTTTGGGGCACTCTTTGCGGTTCTATGTGTTGGTTGAATAGATGAATCTGAGATTGTGTGATGCATGTATAATCATACCCACGGATACTTGAGGTGACATTGGAGTATCTAGGTGACATTAGGGTTTTGGTTGATTTGTGTCTTAAGGTGTTATTCTAGTACGAACTCTAGGGCTGTTTGTGACACTTATAGGAATAGCCCAACAGGTTGATTGGAAAGAATAACTTTGAGGTGGTTTCGCACCCTACCATAATCTCTTCGTTTGTTCTCCACTATTAGTGACTTTGGACTGACTCTTTGTTGCATGTTGAGGGATAGTTATATGATCCAATTATGTTATTATTGTTGAGAAAACTTGCACTGGTGAAAGTATGAACCCTAGGCCTTGTTTCCCAGCATTGCAATACCGTTTACGCTCACTTTTATCATTAGTTACCTTGCTGTTTTTATATTTTCAGATTACAAAAACCTATATCTACCATCCATATTGCACTTGTATCACCATCTCTTCGCCGAACTAGTGCACCTATACAATTTACCATTGTATTGGGTGTGTTGGGGACACAAGAGACTCTTTGTTATTTGGTTGCAGGGTTGCTTGAGAGAGACCATCTTCATCCTACGCCTCCCACGGATTGATAAACCTTAGGTCATCCACTTGAGGGAAATTTGCTATTGTCCTACAAACCTCTGCACTTGGAGGCCCAACGACGTCTACAAGAAGAAGGTTGCATAGTAGACATCAATGGTCGCGGCGGCTCTGGTTGTCGCGGGCGTTGCTTTGGGCGCTCATCAGTGTTGGGGAAGATCACGCTGGGGTCCATCGTGACGAGGCGATCATGCGGGTGGGACTCACGGCGTCGGGGACGACCTGTGGAGACGGTAGCGGGCGGATGGAGTAGCGATGTACTCTAGCCAGATTCAAAGGCTTCAGGCGTGCTCCCGTGTAAAACTGAGCGAAAAAAGGTCAGGAGATGAGGCACATCAAGGGAAAAAAATCAGAGGGACAGGGATGCTCAGGGACCTTCGGGAGCGGCGGAATTCGTCGCCGGAGCTTCAAGAGCTCGAATCTGAGGAGGGTTTTGAGGGTTTGGGGTGGGAATCAAACAAGGAGGGGTGGGGGCGATGGAGGTATTTATAGGAGGGTTAAGGCAGTGTGGGGAGCAATGATTCGTGTGCATCGCGAGAAATCTGCGGCGGCCGACGTAACGTTCGCAAGGTGGACTCTGCCTCAGCTTGGGGAAGAAGAAGATGATAGCTGGGGCCCGCTTGTCGGCGAGACAGATAGAGATCGATGGAGAGATGATGGCCATTGGATCTTCATAATACGGACGCTCCAGATCGCCGCATACCCCTTCGCGAAAAATAACATGGGCCAAAACTTTGGCTGGGCCAGTTCGTGTGCCGCTGGGCCGTCCACTGTTTGGGTCCAGAAGAAAAACAAAATAGGATTTGATGCGGAGCATCCTACGGTCATCTCCTTGTACACCTTCATAGCACCTCAAGCCCCAAGTGGACCTATCGGACTTAAGGTGAACACGCTCCTCTTCGAGATTTACATGAATATCCATTGGACGTGGTTGCTACCTCACCATGGAACATTGTGCATCATTAGGTACGAGGGCAATCACCACCAAGCAGCTAGGAAGCTTCCCGGAGGCCAAGGAGAAGGACCCCAAGACCCAAGAGCTGACCGAAAGTGTCAAGATGAAGAAAAGGAAGCATGCAGAAATTGCACTACCGGTCAGTCCGGTCCTCACAGCGGACAGTCCGGTCGCACCGAAATTGCACTACCATACAGTCTGGTCCCCATAGCGGACAGTATGGTGGCACCTGAAATTGCATCTGTCCTCACCGGACTGTCCGGTCCTTACCACCGGACTGTCCGGTCCGCCCAGTTTCGCTACGAATCGGGCTAAAAAGCTCATGTAACCACCGAGGCCCATACCCCTTCGCCCCTAGACTATATATCCAGTGCCCCTCTCAGTTTTTAGGGTTAGAAAAGTATTGGATAGACAAAGAGAGAGCTTTGCTCATCTTCCTCCTCTTGGAGATCTAGACCTCCTCTTGGAGATCAAGCCCTCCTCTTGGAGAAGATCCTCTTGTGGATATCAAGGCCTCCTCTTGGAGAAGGATCCCCATCATAGGATCATCAAGACCTCATCTCCTTTGGATTTGGGATGAACTTTACCTTGTATCTTTCCCTTTGTTGTTCTTGTACCTTTGTGGATCTTGTGTGATTGTGAGTCTAGTGGATGTGTGATTGGACTTGTTCTTGAGTGTTTTCCTCTTGTGATTTCCCCTCTTGTTCTTGGTGTTCTTTGCGTTCTTCATGGATTCCCCTCCAATTCGTGAAAGATATCCACTTGGGGTCTCCACCCTACAACATCTTGGTATCATGAGCCACGTTGATCACGAATTTGGAGTCTCCCCCACCATTTTTCTAGCCTTGTTTTGCTTGATTTCGTCCTAAAATCCGAAAATCCCCACCAAAAAAATAGCCCCAATTTTTTTTGTGATTTGTTGGTTTGCTGATGTTTTGTTGATTTTGATCCACGGATTCGTTTTGTTTCGAGTGAATCTAGCTTCCCCACAAGTTTACCCACCTTCCATCCATGAAATCTCCTCAATTTTGACCCCAAAATCATCCATTTCCGCCTAAAGTTTCGAGTTCGTCCTTTCCCAGCCCGCACCGGACTGTCCGCACCCCTGTAGCGGACTGTCCGCTGGCATCAGGACCAAAATCACTCACAGACCGGACTGTCTGCTCCCAACGCCGGACTGTCCGCTCGAATAAGAAGGTTTTCGGATGTAGACCGGACTGTCCGCTAGTTCAAAAACTGCTTCGGCTGATTTCTTGTTTCGGCCATATCTTCCACATCCGGAGTCCGATTTTGACGTTATTTAGCTTGTTGAGTAGCTATTGACATCCCCCATCCATATAGATGTGTTCCAACATCAATTGAATCCATAATTTTTTTGACATTTTGACATCTTTGCCTGGCCCTCCACCATATCATCCGTAAAACCACCATAGCTTTCCGCAACCTAA
This sequence comes from Aegilops tauschii subsp. strangulata, assembly GCF_002575655.3. Lineage (NCBI taxonomy): Eukaryota > Viridiplantae > Streptophyta > Magnoliopsida > Poales > Poaceae > Aegilops > Aegilops tauschii. The sequence goes on from NC_053037.3 coordinate 170,322,762, forward strand.
CCCATTTTGATCCATATAGCATTTGTGGTTGCTTGAGTGGTGACTTGAGTCTACTAAGATGTTTCGACTACTTAGGGACGGTTGCTTCTTCATCAACCACCACCACCACTTCCACATTGTCAACTCCGGAACCACCATCGCATTCCGCTACCACCATTTGACATTTGACATTTGAGATTTTGAGTTTGCGGTTTTTCTGTTTCCTAAGGTGTTTCGGCTAATTAGGAACGATTCTACATTGAGAACACCGCCACTCATCATCGCCATGAGGTCGTCATCGACATTGACCACTTCATCATTTTGACAACCTAACCGTAAGCAAGAACGGTAATCTCTATATCATCTTGGTATCGTGGTATCCCATCATTGTACATTCATTCTTGCCATTGCTTTGTTAACCCCTACCATTTTGCGTCACTTGCCTATCGAGAGTAGCCAGTTGAGTATTGCCGGCAATGTTACTTGTGCACATTAGTGATCCGCACCTACCATTGCATACATACCATATCATCTTGGTATCATCATATCATCTCTTGTGTCACAAGATTGTTCCCGCATATACACAATTGCTATCTTGGTTTGTGCATTTCGCATAGTGGCCATACAAAAAAAAGAGAATAAGCTTTTAAGCAAAGAGAAAACAAAGAGCTTGTAAGCAATAGCCATAGCATCGCCACATTGCATATCATACTACCATATTGATCATCTTGGATCATCATGTGTGAAACACCGGGAACCATATACTTGGGGTAGAAAGTTTATCCATTTTGCATCTTATAGGTTGTGCACAAGTGTCGTATCCGCCTATTGAGCAATCGTGCTAGCGTCTCTCTTGAGTTGTGCAACACGAGCGTTTTCCGTGGATTCCACATTTTGTGCTCACTCCTTGGTTGCACGACCCCATTTATCTATCCGTGTGTGCGTTTCTGTCTGCCATTCATTGCTATTGGTATACTTGTTTCACTTGCGAATTTGTGAATCTCTTTCAACATTATTGAGTCTTGCTAACATTTTGCATCAAAATTTTGTGCCACTTGTCCTAACCAAGCCACCCGATAAGCTTTACTTTGTAGGTGTGAGTGAGCAAGTCCGGTACCAATTCCACTATTCTTTCATTTCACATTGAGTGAAACGGGATACATCCCCAACTTTGGGAAAAGGTAGCTTGGTATTGTTTATCTCATTTCCTACTCACCTTTGCTCGAGTCTTGTGATGGATAGGCAAAGCACACCTCCTTCGGTCTACAACAACAACGACGAGTTCGATGCCATGAAAAACTTCATTGACGCCAAGATGCAAGCTCAAATGGAGGAGATAAAAACCCTCATCAAGTCCTACAAGAGGTCTTCCTCATCTTCGAGAAGACGCTCAAGTGCACATGCTTCCGAGCTACCATCTCCGGCAAGGTCACATCAGCATCGACACCATCACCACCAAGAACGTGAAGGTCAAGAGCTCTACACCAACAACCGCTCAACGACTTCACCATATCCCTTGGCATCTTCGCCAAGCGACTTCAAGACATCTTCGCCTATGGACATACGACATCTTCGCAAACGAGCACCTCAAGACTACGCTCAAGAGAAGCTCCCCAAGATCAAGTCCGTGACTTCCACGAGCTACTACGACCTCGACATCGACCACGCGATTCCTTTCTATGGGACTCAAGAACCCAAGGAGTATCTCGAGTGGGAGCGCCTCATGGATGACTACCTCAAGCTACATCAAGTTCCTCCCGAAGACCAAGTGAAGTGCGCCACAAGGAACTTCCACGACTACGCGTCCACATGGTGGCTTCCCACACATTCGGAGAGCTACGACATGATTTGGCCCAAGACGAAGAGAGATTTGCGGCGAGAGTTCGTGCCTCCAACCTACACGGAACAACTTCTACGCCAATTGGAGAACACCATCCAAGGATCCAAGTCCATCGACACGTACTTCAAGGAGATGAAGAATGCCTTGTGACAAGCCTGCATGGACGACCCCATGTCAATGAAGTTCCAGTTCATGATGGGATTGAACAACGATATCTCCAAGACTATCTTCCTCGAGAACTACAAGTCCCTCGATGACAACTACATTGGTGCTCTCAAGGCGGAACAAGAACTCATGAAGGCCAAGGCTTCTCCACCCCAAGCACACTTCTCGAAGGCCAATCTCCAAGACAACGAGCATGAGGCTAGTACCACTACGATGTCCAAGCCCGACGATGCTCCCGAGTTCGACTTCACCGCCATCCCTCTTTGTGGCATTAATGGTGCCGAGTCTACTTTGACTCTTTTTCAATACGGTGCGGCGACGACTACGACTTCGGAGCCATTCAAGGACCAAGCTTTGGAGGCGAGCGACGAGGTGGCGAGCAAGGATGATGCTTCCATCTTAGGAGGCGAGAGTGATGATGTGCCATCTTCGGCCTTCATCCACGACGACGGTGACGAGATGATCGAGCATGGGATTTTCCCTTTGGTCATGGAGGAGAGTGATGATGTGCCATCTTCGGCCTTCATCCACGGCGACGGCGATGAGATGGTTGAGCATGGGATTTTCCCTTCAACCACGGCGACGTATGATGACTTGAGTGACTTTTGCCACCATATTGAGAGTGAGAGTGACTTCACCACTAGCTCCATATATGATGAGTTGCCACAATTCCCATGTGAGGAGAGACACAACCCCCACCACTTGAGTGAGATGAGTGACTCCACCATATGTGAGTTTGAGTGCACCTACCTTGAGGGAGTGAGTGAGCCACCACATAGAGAGAGTGTGATAGTTGATAGGTCATGTGAGGCCACTTCGATTTCTAACGACTTAACCTCTACCTCTATTGTGTCTTCTCATTTGGTGCTAAGTCCCATTTATGATGATGCGCCGATCCTCGATGGCTTCGTCCTTCCTATGGACAAGACGATGGCCATGCTGGAATATGATGCACCCCCACATGGTTCCATCAAGATGAATATGACCACCATTTGGTCTTTCCCACCTCACCTACACCACTTGAGTGGAATGACAAAGGTAACATAGGTGAAGGTGATGCTCTAGTCCCACTAGTGGACATTCTTGACATTGATTGCTTGCATGATGTTGATCAACCTATTTCCATGATTCATGCTAGTGCGACTTCCTCATGTCTTAACTTACCAATTTATGATGAATATGATGATGATCATGTTGAGTTGCCTAGTTGTGATGCCATGTTACATAGGATTTCTTGTGAGAATTCTTTAGGTCACATCATGTTTGACAATCCGCTTGACTTGTCATATGCTATGCACGAGATCAATCATATGTCATATTTGCAATCTCTTCGTAGTAACTATGCATATGCCATTCAAATAAACCCAATTTGCACTTATGGCATAGATGACAAGCCCATGGTTATTGGCATTTGTTTTTCTTGTGATGATATTGATATGCTCCCTTTGCATCATTTATCTCATATCCCATGCCATGACCACCTAGCTTCGGATATGCATTGTTTTGGATATTGTTCCACTTCTCCATATTATGATTCCGATATTGCCAATGAGGAGACCCCCATAGTTTCCTCATACATGTTAGGAGATTTTGATCCATCCCATCCATTGCATCATCCCAATAATTATGTGCACCATATGCTCCCCATGAATGGAAATGCCATTGATGTGCCATATAATTGTTTGCTCAATTTGTGTCCCCATCATGTCATACATAACAATTATTCTTTCATGATGGATGACATGCATGTTCTTATACCATGCATCAAATTTCTTTGAGCGATGCTTATCTTGTGCTAACTCTCACGTGCACATACACATCATGATGTATGATGTGTACGTTTACCACACACACAATTTCTTTCGCTTGTGTATTTGTTGTGTAGGTACCCATGCTTACTTGTCAACCTCACAATCCCATGAGTTGACAAAACGAGCTCTAGAGAGCAACGATGATTTGGGACCCTATGGATTGTCTTTCCCACCGCTCTCTTCGCGCATTTCTTCTACATGGCCCTCCCTTGGCTATGATTGTTGTCCATTACATATTATATGCCCATCTTGCCATGTTCACTTTTCATGATATGCTCATTACTATGCCTTTGCCATGCATTTGTGACCCATGCTTCGCATTACACATGATGATTGGTTCTAGCACTTGTATGTGTATTTGCAAGCTTGGTGGAGATATTGCTTGTTATTGCCATGTTCCACCTATGACCCATCCCTATGATGATACTATGATCTTGCTTTGTGTTCGTGCTTGCGATATGTCATGTGCATTGTCTATGCCTATTATTTGCTCACATGACATGATTGCCATGATTTCCTCTAGTGTGTTGCATCTTCGCTCCACTAGTTTGCACGACTTGATTACTATTCTTGCTTATGTTGCATCACCAATGATTCATACTTTCTCATTTCATGCGGTTGATGACAACCATTACCATGCTTTGCACATGCTTGTTATTGCTTCTTGTCACATATCTCCATGTGTTACCTCTCTAATGCTAGATGATTTGACATGTATTGAGTGCAACAATGCTTTTAGTCTTGCTAATGAGATTGCCCCCATAGCATTCTCGCATATATTTGGAGATTTTGACATATTTGTTGTGAAGCATGCTTGCCTTACCTCTTTGCACCATATACCTAGTGCCATGAATATTGCCATTGTTGCATCATATTATTCGTGCACTTGTGCTTCTAATGGTTATGTGCAAAAGAAGAGAACCATCATGATGGATGATGTGTTTATCTACCATGCACATACGTTCTTTGTTTTATTGTGTGCATGTGTAGGATACTTGGACTTTGTGTCGACTTCCACTTCACGTGAGTTGACCATTCGAGCTCTTGAGAGCGAGCCTCATACATTCTACCATGACTCACTTCTACACCGCTTTTGCTTGCATTTCAGCATTGAGAAGAACACACAAGGGCATGCTTTCAAGGTGATATCCTTCTCTTTTGAGAACCCCCAAACCATGAGCATAGATATTATGGATCATACTACTTGTGTTGCTTGCACCATGAGACTTATTGTTCATCTTGGACCACTTGATTGCACACATGTTAGAGATCTTGTTTTGACTTGTCATTTTCACCATTCCATGCATCATGATATATATGCCTTGTGTGTTGCATCCAATTCTTGGATTACTTGCTCCTATCATATGTTTGGTTGCAACAATGTCATTTCTTCACATATGCCATGTCACATTGCTTGTCACATGATTGACTTGATTGCCTCTCACATGATGAACAATTGCTCTTTTTATTGTGTTGAGTGCCACATGATTTTCACTACACCCTATGCACGTTATGCTTGGATTGTCTTGCACTTGATCCATGTATTTAGACACTTCATTTTATTTGGTGTGGTCAATGCTTCCTATGCCTACCATAGACCGTTTGTTGAGCGCTTTATGCATGCTTGCTATGACCTTGAGGTAGATGCTTGTTCAATTGTCAAACATATTTGCATCTCTACCTCCCATTTGCATACTTGTTTCCATGATGACCTTCATCATGCTCAATTTATGTGCTTACATGCCATGTCACAATCCTATGTCAAACCATATGCTATGCTTGATGACAACACTTGTTTGGTGCATCATCTCTGGAATGCTTGGTTTTGCACTAACGCTAACCACATTTGTTTTTCCAAGTGTTTGTTGTCTTTGTTCCTTTTGAAGGAATCACTAGATGGTGCGACATTGAAGAGTGCCCATTTCGAGCTTCAAGATGATGAGAACATGGTGATCGTCCACTTCTACACGACGACTCCATCTCTTTCCCGTGGTGATTTGGTTTTCGATCCGAGGTCGGATCTTTCCCAAGGGGGAGGGGATGATGCGGAGCATCCTACGGTCATCTCCTTGTACAGCTTCGTAGCACCTCAAGCCCCAAGTGGACCTATCGGACTTAAGGTGAACCCGCTCCTCTTCGAGATTTACATGAATATCCATTGGACGTGGTTGCTACCTCACCATGGAACATTGTGCATCATTAGGTACGAGGGCAATCGCCACCAAGCAGCTAGGAAGCTTCCCGGAGGCCAAGGAGAAGGACCCCAAGACCCAAGAGTTGACCGGAAGCGTCAAGATGAAGAAAAGGAAGCGTGCAGAAATTGCACTACTGAACAGTCCGGTCCTCACAGCGAACAGTCTGGTCGCACCGAAATTGCACTACCGTACAGTCCGGTCCCTACAGCGGACTGTCCGGTGGCACCTGAAATTGCATCTGTCGTCACCGGACTGTCCGGTCCGCCCAGTTTCACTACGAATCGGGCTAAAAAGCTCATGTAACCACCGAGGCCCATACCCCTTCGCCCCTAGACTATATATTCCGTGCTCCTCTCAGTTTTCAGGGTTAGAAAAGTATTGGATAGACAAAGAGAGAGCTTTGCTCATCTTCCTCCTCTTGGAGATCTAGACCTCCTCTTGGATAAGCTCCTCTTGGAGATCAAGCCCTCCTCTTGGATAAGATCCTCTTGTGGATATCAAGGCCTCCTCTTGGAGAAGGATCCCCATCATAGGATCATCAAGACCTCATCTCCTTTGGATTTGGGATGAACTTTACCTTGTATCTTTCCCTTTGTTGTTCTTGTACCTTTGTGGATCTTGTGTCATTGTGAGTCTAGTGGATGTGTGATTGGACTTGTTCTTGAGTGTTTTCCTCTTGTGATTTTCCCTCTTGTTCTTCGTGTTCTTCGCATTCTTCATGGATTCCCCTCCAATTCGTGAAAGATCTCCACTTAGGGTCTCCACCCTACAATAGGATTCCCTTTTAAATAAAAACAGAGAAAGAAAAAGGAAATAAAGAAAAGAAATAAAAGTTTACCTAGACATATTATATACCAAAATTCTTAGAATAAATCAAAGAAAAATATGAACTATTTTTCAAAGTAAAAAATACTTTTCAAAATATTTTTTTGCAATAAGTTAACAATGGATTTGAATTTGATTTTCAAATCTTTTGCAAATAGTTTCTATTTTCTTTCTTCAATTACTTTTCAAATCTTGTCTAGATTTTGAAGGGGTCATGTTACTTCACTCTCTATTTCTTTTGTCAGAGGATTTTGAAAAGATTAAAAACACATAATTGAATAGGGATTTCAAATGGAAATAATTGAAACTCTCCATGTGAAAGTGCTTTCCCACATTTGAAAATGGTTTTCATCACTCCCCACTCTATTCCATATACTTTGATGAAGTCCTATTATCTTATCTCATGAAAATCCTTGAGTGGCCTAAAGTTTCCGAGTTTGAAATATTTTCAAATGGAATTCAAATTCTTTCAAATCCCTTTTCATTTTCTTTAAATGGAAGAAGTCATGTAATCTTCACTCTAGGGTTTTGTGATGAAATTAATTTGAATTCATGGAACCCAAAATGCCAAAATGAAAGTTTTAGGAAAGTCCCTTTTATTTCCTCTCATTCAACTTTCAAAAAGTTTCAAATTCCACTCAATTTCACACAATGAATCATACAACAGTCAAACAAACAATCAAAATTATTTATTTAATATAACATTCCAAAATTTAGAATTTTGGGATGTTACGAACTACCACCCTTAAAATGAATCTCGTCCTCGAGATTCGAAGAGGCTAGATAGAAAGTTAGGCTTGGGGTCTTCTTGAAAATCCATTGATCGCCACAACGGTCCTGGGTGCTACTACCCTTAAAAGCATGGTTACGGTTCCATCAAAACTCATGTACTCGAGACGATGTGGGTCTTCTCATATTCTTCGGGATAACACCTTCACCGGTGTTCTACCTATAGGGGCATAACCTTTTCCTCAAAATCTTGTGTCCTTCCATCATGGTAAGGTTCTTCCGAGACTGGGTCTTCTTAGCTATCAGGTCTGTCGCCAATACTAAACAACTATTGAAATATCATGGTGGTAAATTATTATTGGCTTCTCCTGCAGGAAATGGGCCTGGGTTGAACCTCCCCGTATAACCTACGGTTGGCACGGTTGCCTGTACAGGGTACCATCGTCCAGCCATTCTAAGGTTTTTGGCTTATCGTGTAGACACTCTTGTAAAGTCTTCATGGCTCTTTGATTTTCCATCAACATATGATAGTTCATGATAGAAGTCTCCGGTATGGGGGCCAATCCATCCTGTACTTGTGTCATTACTTCATACACAGACGGTGAATCACGTATTCTAACACTTGGGCATCTCACAAGCATTTCAAAATTTCTCTTGTCGACTAACTAAGTTGGGATATATCCATTGATTCTGCAAGCTAAATAATTCATCTATCATTTTCTTCACAACTCTCGGGTTTTCGTATCCTCCTATGTAATGTATACTGATCAAACCACGACTCCTTCCAAAGTCCTTCCTTCAACAAGGTGGTGCTTGATTCCTTATTAATTCCTAGGCCTGTGGGTTATGCACCCACTTCAATGCTGGTACAACTTTAACTCATCCGGGGAGTTACAATTGTTCCATTACACCTTCATTAAATCCAATAATACTTCATTTCTTCATACTCTTGAGGTAATCAATATATTAAATAAAATTCTTAAACTTAATTTGTCCAAACTCCACTCTGTGGAATACATTTTCCTTTCCATAAATCTAGTGTTCTCACAGGGTACTACCACCCTTAAAATGAAATGCACAATTTCATCCATAGACCATATTTCTCATATTCTCGAAAATGGTCAAGATCTTTGTTCATAGAGTAACAACCCATACAATTGAACATATGAAAACATGTCACATTAACTTTGTTGACTCATTAATTTCTTACAATATCTGAGATTCCCATTACATAACTCAACTCCATATTGTCTTCATGAGGAAAATTCTTCCTACTACACTTATTATCAATTTTAAAACTCTCAACTACTCAGCTCCAGCTTTCATCTTGTCGGGACATTTAGTAGCATAATGTCGCGCTTACTTGCAGCGCAAACAGATGACTTCCGACAAGTCTCGATGCTTCTTGGGGATTGTGTCTACTCCTTGGGCTCTTGGCTTCTTTCCTAGACATTTATCAGTGTAGTGACCTAAATCCCTGCACGTGAAACAAGTGATATGACTCAGGTCCTTTTCTGCAGAAATTGAGTTGTTCGTGTCTTCATTTTGTCCTCCTGGATTTCTCCGTAATGATGAGAGCCTCTATTTCCTGAATGTCAAACTTCACTTCTGCTATCGGGAAGTCTCCGAGATACTCTTCTCTTTCCTTCGTGCAATACTGAGAATAATGTCCTTCTTCTCCATGTTGGAAGTATGCCCCACAGGCAATAATAAAGTGGTTATTATTATATTTCCTTGTTCATGATAATCGTTTATTATCCATGCTATAATTGTATAGACCGAAAACTCAAATGCATGTGTGGATACATAGACAGCATGTCCCTAGTAAGCCTCTACCAGACTAGCTCGTTGATCAAAGATGGTTGTGGTTTCCTAGCCATAGACATGAGTTGTCATTTGATAACGGGATCACATCATTGGGAGAATGATGTGATGGACAAGAACCAAACTATAAACGTAGCATGTGATCGTATCAAGTTTAATGCTATCATTTTCTGCATGTCAAGTATATGTTCCTATGACCATGAGATCATGCAACTCACTGACACCAGAAGAGTACCTTGTGTGTACCAAACGTCACAACGTAACTGGGTGACTATAAAGGTGCTCTACAGGTATCTCCGAGGGTGTCTATTGAGTTGGAATGGATCAAGACTGGGATTTTTCACTCCCGTGTGACAGAGAGGTATTTCAGGGCTCACTCGGAAATACATCATCATAATGAGCTTGCAAGCAATGTGAATAATGGGTTAGCCACGGGATCTTGTATTACGGAACGAGTAAAGAGACTTGCTGGTAACAAGATTGAACTAGGTATGGAGATACTGACGATCGAATCTCGAGCAAGTAACACACCGATAGACAAAGGGAACTACATACGGATTAGCTGAATCCTTGATATCGAGGTTCGACCGATAAGTTCTTCATAGAATATGTAGGAACCAATATGGGCATCCAGGTCCTGTTATTGGTTATTCACCATAGAGGTATCTTGGTCATGTCTGCATAGTTCTTGAACCCGCAGGGTCTACACACTTAACATTTGGTGACGATATAAGTATAGTTGGGTCATTATGGTGGTCACCGAAGGTTGTTCGGAGTCCCGGATGAGATCCTGGATGTGACGAGGAACTTCGGAGTGGTCTGGAGGTGAAGAATGATATATAGGACGTAGGGTATCGGAGTCCGTAATTGTTCCGGGGGTACCGGGTTATGGCGAGCATGACCGAAAGGGGTTTCGGGGGCCCTCGACAAGTGTTGGGGGGGGGGCTCATGGGCCAAGGGGAGGGGCACACCAGCCCACTAAGGGGCTGTGTGCACCCCCTCACCCCATCTCACGTAACCAGAGGGGGTGGGGGCGCCCCCTAGGGCTTCCCACCACTTTGCTTTGGGGGCCAAGCCTCCTAAGGGGGGCCTAAACCTATATAGGGTTTTCCCCCTTGTGTCCGCCGACCCCCTAGGGAAACCCTAGGGTGCCCCCTCCTCCCCCTTCCCCCTATATATAGAGAGGTAGGGAGAGGGCAGCCGCACCCATCTATGCCACGACGCTTCCCTCCCTCTCCCTCGTAGCCATCTTCCTCTCCTTAGTGCTTAGGCAAGCTGTGCTGAGATTCCACCACCACCACCGCCACCACGCCCTCGTGCTGCCGGAGGACTCGAGCTACTACTTCACCATCGCTCGCTTGATCAAGGAGGTGAAGGCGTCGTCAAGCCATATGTGTGTTGAACACGGAGGTGCCATCCGTTCGGCATTTGGATCGGGAGTTCGCGGGACGAATCATGATTGGATCACGAAGATGATCGACTACATGAACCGCGTTTCTTAACGCTTCTGCTTAGCGATCTACAAGGGTATGTAGATGCAATCTCCCCTCTTGTAGATGTTCATCTCCTAGATTGATCTTGGTGAGCGTAGGAAATTTTTTGTTTCCCATGCAACATTCCCCAACAGTGGTATCAGAGCTAGGTCTTTGCGTAGATGACATCACGAGTAGAACATAAAGGAGTTTGTGGGCGTTGATATTAAGATTGCTTCCTTGATTGGTATTTTCTTGATTTAGCGGTATTGTGGGATGAAGCAGCCCATACCAACTTTACATGTCCACGTACATGAGACCGGTTCCATCGATTGAGATGTGACTTTGTTGCATAAGATGGTTGGCGAGTGTCTGTCTCTCCGACCTTAGTTGAATTGGATTCGATGAAGGCGGTCCTTGTAGAAGGTTAAATAGCAACTTGCATATCACCTTGTGGTTTTGCGTGTGGTTTTGCGTAGGTAAGAATCGTTCTTGTTAGATACCCATAGCAGCCACATAAAACATGCAACAACAAAATAGAGGACGTCTAACTTGTTTTTGCAGGGTATGTTGTGATATGATATGGCGAAGACATGATGAAATATATTTGATGTATGAGATGATCATGTTTGTAATAGTTTATATAGACTTGCATGTCGATGCATACGTTAACCGGCAGGAGCCATAGGGTTGTTTTTAATTATTGTATGACCTGTGTGTCAATCATTAAGTGCTATGTAATGCTTTACTTTATCACTAAATGATAGCAATAGTAGTAGAAGCATGGTTCGCGTGACAACCCCGATGGCAACACGATGATGGAGATCATGGTGTCATGCCGGTGACGATGGAGATCATGTCGGTGCTTTGTAGATGGAGATCAAAAGCACAAGTTGATGGTCATACATGTCACTTACGATTTGCATGTGATGTTAATCCTTTTATGCATCTTATTTTGCTTAGGATGATGGTAGCATTATAAGGTGATTCCTCACTAAAATTTCAAGATAAAATTGTGTTCTCCCCAAGTGTGCACCGTTGCGAAAGTTCGTCATTTCGAAGCACCACGTGATGATCGGGTGTGATAGACTCTACGTTCACATACAACGGGCGCAAGCTAGTTTTGCACATGCAGAACACTTGGGTTAAACTTGACGAGCCTAGCATGTGCAGACATGGCCTCGGAACACAAGAGACCGAAAGGTCGAACACGAGTCATATAGTAGATATGATCAACATAGAGATGTTCACCATTGAAACCACCTCATCTCACGTGATGATCGGACTTGGGTTGGTGAATTTGGATCGTGTTACACTCGGACAACCAGAGGGATGTTGATTTGAGTGGGAGTTCTTAGGTAATATGATTAATTGAACTCATTATCATGAACAGTAGTCTAAAGTTGCCTTTGCAAATTTATGTTGTAGATCAATGGCCCACGCAGTAGCTCCCCTGAATTTCAATGCGTTCCTAGAGAAAGTTAAGCTGAAAGATGATGGAAGTAACTTTGTGGACTGGGCCCGTAATCTGAGGATTATCCTCATGGCTGCCCAAAAGGCTTATGTCCTTGATGCACTGCTTGGTGCGCTGAAAGCACAAGTGTTCCCTGTGTGATTTTGGTAATTAATGTCAACATATCTCTTGTTGGACTAATGCTTCTACCTAGTATGTTTCAGATAAGTTAAAAAATGGAGTGGCATGGACTAGAGGATGTGGAACCCCTTCAAGATGCTGAGGACAAAGGATTGGCTCAAGCTCAAAGCTCAGGACTCTACATTTTCTATTTTAGTGATCCAAGATCACATTGAGTCCATAGGAAAGCCAATATTATTAAGAGGGGATGAGGTGTTGCTTAATGGCTTGCTTGCTCAAAGTGCTTAGTGATATGCTCCAAAGACCTCAACCACTTTCTCATATCCACATATGTCCCAAACCAAAAGTCAAACTCGGCCCCACCGAAACTTTCTATCCGGCGCCACCGAGTTCTCTTGACATAGCCACTGCCAGAAATCCTAATCAATTCGGTCTCACCGATGGGATCTCGGTCTCACCAAGATGGGCTTCCAAACTCTCTGTTGCCTATTGCAATAATTTCGGTCCCACCGAGGTATGCAATCGGTCCCACCGAGTTTGCTTGGCCAACTCTCGGTTTCGCTTATTACCCAAATCAGTCCCACCGAGTTTGTGTAATCGGTCAAACCGAGTTGAGGCTTCACCCTAACCCTAGCACATCGGTCCTACCGAGTTGATCATATCGGTCCCACCAAAAACCCTAACGGTCACATTATGAACCAAATCGGTCTGACTGAGTTTCATGATTCGGTCCCACCAAGTTTGGTAAATTGTGTGTAACGGTTAGATTTTGTGTGGAGGCTATATATACCCCTCCACCCACTCTTCATTCATGGAGAGAGCCATCAGAACATGCCTACACTTCCAACATATATTTTCTAAGAGAGAACCACCTACACTTGTGTTGAGGTCAAGATACTCCATTCCAACCACATAAATCTTGATCTCTAGCCTTCCCCAAGTTGCTTTCCACTCAAATCTTCTTTCCACCAAATCCAATCCTATGAGAGAGAGTTGAGTGTTGGGGAGACTATCATTTGAAGCACAAGAGCAAGGAGTTCATCATCAACACACCATTTGTTACCTCTTGGAGAGTGGCGTCTCTGAGATTGGCTAGGTGTCACTTGGGAGCATCCGTCAAGATTGTGGAGTTGAACTAAGGAGTTTTTAAGGGCAAGGAGATCGCCTACTTCATGAAGATCTACCCGAGTGAGGCAAGTCCTTCGTGGGCGACGGCCATGGTGGGATAGACAAGGTTGCTTCTTCGTGGACCCTTCATGGGTGGAGCCCTCCGTGGACTCGCGCAACCGTTACCCTTCGTGGGTTGAAGTCTCCATCAACGTGGATGTACGATAGCACCACCTATTGGAACCACGGATAAAAAATCTCCGTGTCACCAAATTGCGTTTGCACACTCCAATCTCATCCCTTTACATTCTTGCAACTTGCATGCTTTACTTTCCGCTGCTCATATACCCTTGTCATGCTTGCTTGATATGTATTGTGAATGTTTAAACTTGTGCCAAAACTCCACTTCAACTTAAAGAAATTAAAAACTGCAACTTTTCTTACTTAGAGTCTATTCACACTACAAAAAAATACACTTCCGTGATGATACGTGTTTGTCACAGTAGGTCACGTTTTATGTCATGCATGTACATCCATGACAAATTTATGACAGAATCAAGATAGTCATACCTGTGCTGTCGCAGAAGTGTTCCATGACATTACCAAATTATCATCACGGAAGTGTCCACTTCCATGACGATAAATCGCGCGTCATAGAAGTGCTTTCGTCAAGGGTGACCGACACGTGGCATCCACCGTAACGGAACGCCGTTAAGCTATCGGGTCCGGTTTTGGATCCGATAACCCGTTAACAGCCCCGACCAATGGGGATTTTCCACGTGTAAAATCATCATTGGCTGGAGGAAACACGTGTTGGCTCACCATTGGGACATATGTCATCCACTCATTGGACCCAAAGCGCCTATGATACGTCGACATGTGGCACGGCCCAACAGAGGCCCATATAGGTTAAAAAGGCCGGCCCAGTCAAAGGCTCGTAGTACTTACTCAGGTACTAGTGGGCCAGCCCAATAACGGCCTGCTTAATAAAGGTCCATTTACGGCCAGAAGCCAGATCTGGCCCGTTAATTGTTGGCCTAATATTTGGGCCCATTTATGGCCTGAAGCCAGATCTGGCCCGTTAATTGTTCGCCGAATATTTGGGCCCAATTACAACCCAGTGACTTTCGGCCTTTTAGAGGCCCGATGTAGACATGGGCCCATTTCAGCCCGGTGTGACTTTCAGCCTGGGAATGGCCCGTGCTGCCCGTGGGCCATATATGGTCTGACAGGACATCGGGCCCACTAACGGCCCATGATAAAGGTGGCAACAGTTAAGCCCAATGTGACTTTGGGCCTGTTAAAGGCCCGTCACATAATTCGGCCCGTTGATGTCTGTACTAAGCTTTCGGCCTCTTAAAGGCCCATGATATCAGTGGGCCAACTAAGGCCCGAGATATGTTTCGGCCTGGTAACTGCCCGTGATATAACTGGGCCCAAAAAGGCCCCGTCTACATTTCATCCTGCTGAAGGCCCGTCGACGACTAGTGAAAATTGAGGCCCGATATGCATTTCGGCCTGCTAAAGGCCCATGGTTTCATCTGGGCCGTAACAGGCCAGTACAATATTTAGCCTATTAATGGCCCAACTCTACCTGCCAAACTAAGCGCTGGGTCCACAAAAGGCCCAACTAAAGTATAGGCCGGTGTAAGTTGTGGGCCTCGCGGAAAGTGTGAAGGCCCCAATGATTCGGGCCCAAGAAAGATGCAGGCCGGCCCAATTGTGGCCCGCTAAACACCAGGCCCGTTAGAGGCGAATGTTTCGGCCCGGTCGACTACATCTGATTTTTTTCAGATAGCGAATGATGGCAGTAACTAGTAAGAATTAAGAACAAACCTACTCTATATAATAAAGAAATTACGGCATAGTAACTAAGAATAAACCTACACTATACAATAAAGGATTTATGGTATATTACATCCACTGGGCATCAAAGTTCGCCACCAGTGATCATAACGCGCAACGAAGAAGTAGATTACAAAAACTGGGCACCATTGCAGCGTAACAAAATAATACTGAACCGAGACCACTTCCAAGACTGTTCAAGAAAGGTTAGCCTTGCGCGGGAACTGCTACGCAAGCTGCTGAGCAAGGCTGTGAGACCGGCCTAGCATGTCGGTCATAGCTTCCAGGTGTAGCTGTTTAGCGATGAGGTTCTCATTGGTGTTCTCCGCAATCTTTCTTAGAGATAGGACTTCAAGTGGAAGTTGAGTTGCAGAATGCCTTTCTGCTAGAACTTGGGACTGAAGAAGTCGAACTGATTCAGACAACGAATTCTGTGAGCTTGTCTGACTGCTACTCTCGAGTAACTTGAACACTGCATCAAGACAAGACTTTGCGGTTGTCTCGCTATCTTCAAGATGTTTTGCCTTCTTTGCTGCAATATATGTTGGGTTTGTCTCACAGCCTTCAGCAGACTTGTGCATGCCATCAGGCATATCACCCTGAAACAAAGCAGAGAGATGACAGGTTTTGCACGTGTATAAACAAAGCTGATAACTGTGCTGTCAATTCCATCCAATTTCAAATTAGAAAATAAAGAGTAAGTTCAAAATATCAATAGCATAATTTGGCATTGTTCATAATGCGGGGAGCGTCACCACACTACTGGATTACCATGTCAACATAACAAGCATAGATGAAGGGCAAAGAAAATCATTGTATCTATTTTGGTTAATGTGCATGGCATGTTGTTCATATCATCAGCCACATCAGTAAGATAAAACAAGAGATGACAAGGTGCAGACATGGGCTGCTTCACCACACACTAGATTATAGATCCACAAAAACAAGCATACATATAGGGAGTATTGAGTAATGTGCATGGTATGAATAAGGAATTTGGTTTTACAAGTGAAACTTAGAACTTACGGTTCTTGCGAACATGCATTTTGGTAGAAACAGCAAACCAAACAGCAGTAAACGATAGGGAGCATGAGGAAATTAAACAGCAGTTGAGGATAAAGGCTTTAGAAGGACCGACTTACATTAACAGTTAACACCGGCTTTATAATGCCCTTCTCCATGTCAAGGGAAGGATAACTCAAGAATTTCAGCACAAAATCTTCTTCATAAGCATTGCCTGTACTCTACATTTTGTAGAGAGTAATTATAGATATGATAATACTGGAAGGGATAGAGGATAATGAAGATAAGATGCAGATTGATGCTACATAATCAACTACCAATCCCTGGAAGTACAAGCATTACAGGACAAAATGTACTGACAAGAGCAATGGGCTACACTTCTGCACTGACATTGTCTGTGTATTCTACTTTTTGGTAAGATTAAATATAGATCTGATCTTTTTTAGTAAATGGTGGGCAAGGGAGATAAGATGCAGAATGCTACACAATGAACCAATCCCTCTTCCCATAATACAAGAGTGTTTTGAACACTGGTGTACTGTACAAAACGTTCTTATATTATGGGACGGAGGGAGTAGCTGTTAATGTAAGTACAGTGATAGACGACGTTCAGTCCTTACAAGAGGACTGCAGAGCTAAACCTCTTCAAAAGCATTGGGTTGATTCTAAATTTATGTAAGAGTCCATAGGGATCTTATAATGTCCACCAAATTGATGATAATGAGGCTAACATGTGCAGTGATGCTACATAATCAAACAACTATGAAAGTAAGTATGGTCATACAGGGCAAGAGGTACTCACAAGAGCAATGCAGTGTGCAGTATAGTTGCGAGATTCTGTGGTCCTTGAGGATGAATGTTCTTCTGCTAACAGTTTTCGTACAAGTGAGACGTTAAGGCAAATGCAGAAATGTAGTTCAAATTGTGATGTGATATCATAGATAGTACCTTACGCTGCAGCCGAGACCAATGTGTAACAAGATTATTCCAGTCACCGTCGGATAAATGTAGCACCGGAGACATTACAGAAATTTTGTTTAGAGGCTTGCCATCGAAGTGCGCTTGCCTCAGGTAGGAACGATACTTCATCAACGAGTGCTTGAAAAGCGCAACCAACCCTTGCTCGTCTTCAAATCCAGTTTGGTCCTCGCCTATTTAAAAGAATGAAATCTTGTGTCTTCTGTCAGCAGAAACATATGCAGCAATGACCATGAATAACATTAGTACATTACTTACGCGTAAGTTGCGGAGGAAGACTGGAAATTGTTCTGTGTCTGCGGTATAATCTTTCCATGAAGGAAAGATTTGCACAAAGTTCCTGACAACAATATAAGCTTTGTCTTCTAAACTGGGAATAAATGGAACATGGGTCCTATTTGCTGCAATTGGGGCTCTCTCTGGTTTGAAAAGGGATTTGGCAACTGGATTTGGTGTACTCTTTGCTGGAATGGGGGTTTTGTGTCGTAGAGCCGGTGCTATGTCAACTGGCATAATCATAATGTTTGCTGCAGTTGGGGTCTGCTGAGTTGGGGCATCAGAAATGACCAGCGTAGTAGGGCTAGAGTCTGCTAGGGTTGGCGTGTTTTGTGGGTCAGGTGATATTGCAACTACACCTAATGGGCTATTTGATTTATCAGGTGCCGCTACCTTTTCCAAATATTTTGCTTGTGCTCCTCCACGATCAGCAATCGCCCTCTTCCTTTCGAATGTCTGATACACAAGAACAACATTTGAATGGATAAATATGGTATGATGACAGGTGGAATATGTACAGAAAATGGATAGGCAGGGCGTATTCACATACATGTGTAAACTAAGCTAATGGCAGTTCAAAAAAGTAGAAGCAATGCAAAGCATCAGTTGCAAGATATGTGCGACAAATATAACCTTGGAAAGTTAGAGCAAGCACCTTGATGGGTGAATAAGATAGGGCATCTTCCTCTGACTCCTCCACTAGGGAGCTACATTGACTTAGGTCTCCCTCTAGCTCAGAATCACTGATAGGATCATATTCTGAGCATGAATCTGTAGGTGGAGAGTGTTTGCATTGCATTGCATCCAGACTTGATTTCAGTCCCTTAATGCCATGTTTGACAGCCATGGCATTGTTCTGCTTTATTCTTTTCATGCACGCAAGCTCATAATCATTATGATGCTGTTCAGAATCTGAGATTCATGAAAACATAAAAAATAGTCAGATTATGTATGGAATGCATTGCGGATTCAACTCGAAGAGTGTCTCCCTATAAACCCCTGCATATGCAAAGTTCACCCCCCAACCGTGCTGACCAGACCACACACATAAATACAAGCCCCTTATGTCTCTATAACAGGCAGACACACATTTCAAAATAGAAGTAGGAATATTAGAATCATATGAAATTCGTATTTGAACAAATAAACTAAGGAATTATGAGTGTCATAATGTTTAGCTTCAAGGGTGGAGTGTTGGTAGTGCGACACAAAGCAAGTAGGTAGATTGTATTCCATGTAAAAGATCGAAGCCTATGTAAAAGCTGGAAATGACACTTTCTTTCTATACAATGCACTGTTCGTTGCCCACACATGATGGAAGAGATCACATAGAGAAATATTATTCACTCATGTCTACGGTTGCAGTATTTAGAAACAGGGTGGTCCACCCTAAAAGAATATTGACAACAAATATGACAAGGCAAGCATAGATGTAGTGAATCAATCATTTACTTGTGAGCCTACTAGGACAGGTATGCTGAATTGTAACTTCAGTAAGAGATCGTCCAAAATCTGAATCAAGAAGTTTGTCTAGCACTTATTGTTTGCAACTAATCGACATGAATAATTGGATATTATATCGAATGAGTAAGAAAGACAAGTAAAATTGTCAACAAACCTGGCTTGCAGTACTAATCTAGGTCAATGTCACAACGACCAACAATCCAAAATGACTAGTGTCTGTTCCTAGGGCCGGAATTTTGAAAACCCTGGGAACTTTACAGGTACTAAAGATTACCGAAATACATCTGAACCATTAAGTGTAGGTAGCACTGAGCACACAACAAACCCTAATGACAGTCCTGCCTAATGAGTAATGAATCAATTAGAAAATGGGTGATGAGGAGTGGCTGCTGAGTGGTGAGGACTTATATCAGGATAAATCGGGTTGGCTTAGTGGGTGCTGCACGCCTGAGCCCTGAACGGACTGGGAAGGTAGGCACGGCGGCGCGCCCGGGCAGCGGTGACGCTGTTGGGCGAGCGGCTCCTGACCTCCTGTTAGTCCGGCGTCTCCTCCTAGAGTCATGACGTCCGGGGACGGCAAGTCACCGGCAAGGCAGGCGGCTGGGGGCGAGTAGAGATCGGAAGCACGCAGCAGAACATAGGGGAATCGGGGCCTGGGACGACCCAAAATCCCAGGGTGAGCCGGCCCACCGCGGGCACCCTGTAGAGATACACACCCGAGCGGCGAACATGCATTTTCGAAACTAACTTAGGAACATTTAGCTGACCAATTAAATGAATCTGTTTTAATAATATCAGATTCGTATTTGAACAACTAAGCTTGTTTAGCTTGATGGGTCGAGCAGTGCTATTATGACACGAAGCACGTATTCTGATCGTATAGTGATCATAAAAGGGGGAAACCGGAGAAATGATATTTAGCAGCCATTGTTTGCTTCGAACTAAGAACTAAATTCTAAGAGCTGAAAAGAAAGTAGAGTAACCAAGTTAAGATCTATTTTCTGATTGAGATCAAAAAGTTGAGGAGATATGAAGTACCACCTCTCTTGCGGCGCCGTGTAGGCATCGGGGGTGCGATGGCTGTCGGTGGCGTTGAAGTAGATCTGCGACGGTACACGGGTGCATCGGGGGATAAGTCCCATTGCGGTGGAAGAGAAGGTCGTGTGAGCGGCCCCTGCAAAGAGGACGACAACGCCGATGAAGCGAGAGGACGTGATGCAAGGCTCTTGGTCCGTCGCCGTGGATGAGAAACGTCCATCTCTAGCAGTGGATGACGCGGCCTTGGTAGGCGCTCCGGCATGGTGGAGGACCGTGGCGATGGATGTGGTGGAGGACGACGACGATGGATGTGGTGGAGGACGGCGGCGATGGATGGGGTGGCGGACGGAGGCTGGTGTGGGGATGGTGTTCTAGCGCGGACGGTGTATGAATGGGAAAATGGAGGGACAGGTACGGGAAACCATGTTTTTGGGACGCGCTTGTCTGAAATATGGGAAAGTTACGAACTTAGCCCCCATTTAAAATTTGGACGTCTTGTCGGTTGGGGATACGACAGTAATCTCGCTCTCGCCAATATTTGCCCAGAGCGATTTTGGGCGAGGAGAGGGTGGTTGGCGCCCATGGTTGGCGCCCATGGTGTATGAACGGCGCCGACAGGTAGGGCGGTTGTGTCACATCTAAGTGAAGTTACAAACCTGCCCCTATTGAAAATATTTGCCTACATCGATTTCGGCCGAGTTGAGTTTGTTTTGCCGCCCACCGTGTATGAATGGGGAAATGGAGGGAGAAACAGAGGTCTTTCGGACGAGCTTGAATCAAATGTGTTTTGCCGCCCATGTTTGGCGCCCACCGTGTCGGAATGGGCTCAGAGGCGGTCGTGTCACGTCTAATTGAAGTTACTATCCTACCCCTATTTAGAGAAGTGGAAATCGGGCCGATGGATTGTCCGTGTAATGGGTAGACAGTAATTTCCATCTCCCAAACACTTGGCTTCGGGCAGCCGACGTGGGAGTGGACATTTTGCCGCTTCTTTCGAATTTTCGAACAATAAGCATCCACGTTTACCCTGGCAACTAAATTTGTATCCATTTTTTATTCCTATACGAATCTTTATAAATCATTCTATGTGTTTTTATATATCTTCAAAAGGACGACAAAGATGTATTCCACTGTCATATATGAATATGGTTTACAAATGCCGATACTCAAATTCAGAAGCTAGAATCTAGTTTAAGGTGAATTGAATATTTGGAACGCTTCATGTCCAACTCAAATGTCACACGCAGCATAATGTGTACTCCCATTTAGATATGTACACAAGCAATGTATCAAGATTCAAATACCGAGTCAATCGACCAAGAATGTACAGAACTAACAGACATATAAACACTTATAGAGTATATGGATCAATAATATCATATAACATACATAAGCCAGGCCGCTGTACTTTTCTTTGCTACGACAACATCCTTTTTTTAGCCAAGCTACTACAGCATCTTGGCCCATTCCGATGCGTGCCACTTACACTAAAAAAAAGACACATCCGTGACATTTTGGGCCGAACGAAATTTTTTTCTGTCATACTTATGACACTTCTATGACGATAATTGTGACAAAACCCGGTATCATCACAGATGTGGTGGAGTCCTACTTCTATGACAAAAAATCATGACAGAAAATGGGCTTCTTGTCCTGGGCGGGCCGGAGACGCAGCTGCATGACATTCTTTGGGCCGTCCATGACGGAAAAAACCTTGGTAGAAGCAAGGGCGCGGAAAATATCGGGGAGTCCCCGGTTACGGTGGGTGGTCGGGGGCCGAGCGATGCACGTTTCTCTCGTACGTACGCGCGTGTGTGCGAGGCATTGGGCTCTAACCTTACCCGAGCGAGGCGTTGGGCTCTAACTGAACCCGAGCGATTGCACTGCAGGCTACGTGTTACTGAACCCGAGCGGTCGATCGATGGCTGTTAACTGAACCCGATCGAGCGATTCCTTCGCTACTGCTGCTAACTGAAGCCGATCGATGCTACCTCTGGATGAACAGTGAGCGTTGCTGGGGGGTTTGGATGAACAGTTGCCGGTGGGGGTGGATGAACAGGACCTCGATCGTTCGAGCTGGTTGGGGCTCGATGAACAGGACCCCGTGGAGGGCAGGATGAACAGGACCACCCCGTGGAGGGCAGGATGAACAGTAGATGGTGGAGGGCTGGATGAACAGTAGCCCGTGGAGGGGTGGTTGAATAGGAGCCCGTGGAGAGGGCTGGTTGAACAGTAGCCGGTGGATTAGCGCGCGGTGGAGGCTGGATGAACAGGAACCCATGGATGAACAGTCCTAGGTGGAGGCTGGAGGAGGTCGACGGTGGATGAACAGTAGCTCGTGGAGGCTGGAGGGGGTCGATGGTGGAGATGAACAGTATCCCGTGGAGTCCCGTTTTGCGGTACGCCACACCCCTCCCGATGAACAGGACCCCCATTTCGACCATAGCGCTCCAACACAAGTCTGTTTCCTCCATTTTGCGGTACGGCACACCCCTCCCGATCAACAGGACCCCCGTTTCGACCGTAGGAGGTCCGTTTCCTCCGTTTTGCGGTACGCCAGACCCCTCCCGATGAACATGATCCCGTTTCGAACGTGGCCGGTCGAACACAAGGCCGTTTCCTCCGTTCTGCGGTATGCCAGGCCTCGTTTCCATCGGCTGTTCCGTCCAAGCCCTCCCGATGAACACGATGACGCATTCCGTTCCCACCCAGCCGGTTAGCTCCCCATGAACACGACGATGACGTTGTTTCTCCGTTCCAACCCAGCCATGTACACGAGCCCTGGCCGTATGTATGCGCGAGTAGGCGTTCGAGACCCTGCCCGTATGTACGTACGTGGCCGTATTTTCTTTCTTGCACACTGGTCGTTGTACGTTGGGACTATAGGAGCACGGTACTAAACCATCATACCATACCGGTGACTTCACCAACCGAAACTTGGGGACTTTTTAGTCCATCTTTTCCAAGAGTCTCCGCTAGTTGAACCGCGTCCAGTAGACGACCTCTTCCGCTCATCCCCTTCGTCAGCTCTTTGATAGGGATACTATAATGTACATGCTTCGTGCGCGCCTCTAGTACGACATGTGCGCGCCTCTACATCGACCAGTATGTACGTACACGTTCGCGACCAGAATGACAACTCTACGTACGCTTCGACCAGGTGGGTCCCGACTGGCAGACACTTCCTTGCCTGCGAAGATGTAGCTGGTGGGTCCCAGCAGTCAGGGGGGCGAATCATTTTTTTGTCCGGACGCACTTCCTTGCGTGCGAAGATGTAGCTGGTGGGTCCCAGCAGTCAGGGGAAATGTTTTTTCGCGAAATACGGTGGCCCGTCCGGTGGGTCCCCGCTGTCAGGTGGAGGAATAATTATTTTGCGCGTAATAAGGAGGCACTTCCTTGCTGCGGCCGTGGACCCAGCTGTTAGCCTCTCCACGCACAGTCCACGTCTGATGGAAGCCGTTCCTTGACCACGTTGACCACGCCGCGCCGAGAGCACCAGGGCGGTGGATGACGACGAGGCCTAGGAAGGGAACGACGCGGAGCCGGGGAAGACGCGGCAGTGGAAGCCCGCGCGGAGAGGAGTACGAGGGTTCACTGGTTCGGCTGCGGTGTGAGGCTGCCGTCGCCGCAGGGCCTGGCCAGCGGTGGGAATAGTAGGGGGCGGTGAGGCCTCCACGGCAGCACAGCCGGCCATGGGAGGCAGGAGCATGCGGCACGATCGGCGCTGCTTTGGGCGGCTGGAGCAAGAAGACCAGAGGTTGAAGAAGCACTAAGGCCGTTGGATGGACATCGTACGGTCACTGGAGCTAGAATCGTTCATATTGACTAAGTTGACAAAGCCCTCCGTCCCCGTCAACTTAGTAGGCCCACAAGTCAGCCTCCCACTGTGGTGGGTCCCAGCTGGCAGGGGGTATTCATTTTTTTGTGCGCAATAAGGAGGCACTTCCTTGCGTGCGAAGATATAGTTGGTGGGTCCGACCTGTCAGCGGAGGTAACATTTTTTTCGCGAAATACAAAGGCCCTTCCGGTGGGTCCCAGATGTCAGGTGGAGGAATCATTATTTTGCGCGTAATAAGGAGGCATTTCCTTTTGTGCGGCTGTGGACCCAGCTGTCAGCCTCTCCACGTACAGTCCACTTCCGATGAATGTCGTTCGTTGACCACGTTGACCACGCCGCGCCGAGAGCACTAGGGCGGTGGACGATGGCGAGGCCTACGAAGGGAATGACACGGAGCTGGGGAAGACACGACAGTGGCTGCCCACGCGGTGGAGAGTACGAGGGTTGACTGGTTCGGCTGCCGTCGCCGGAAAATAATAGGACGTGTGGGTGAGTAGAGGGATAGACATGCCAGGGATGCGAGTATATGATGGGGCCGTGAGGCCTGCCCGGCAGCACAGTCGGCCACAGGAGGCGGGAGCAGGCGGTTCCGACGGCGCTGGTTTGGGCGGCTGGGGCAGGAAGATCAGAGACTGAAGAAGCACGATTGCCGTTAGATTGACATCTAACGGTCTGACGCTGGTAGAGTCGATTGTTGACTAAGTTTCTTTTTTGATAAACCTTGTGTACGCATGAACTTAGTAGGCCCACAAGTCAGCCTCCAAATCTGTGGCAGACAACATGGAGCCCATTTGCTAATTTTTATAATTTCTAGCCCATTTGCTAATTCTTAAGTAATTTATTACAACCCATTTTCTGCCTAGGACCACGATCAAAAAGTTCAACCTTATTTTGCATATTTTGGTGGAGTCCAAACTTTTGTAATCCCGAAATGATAAACATTTTTTTAAGAACATATTGATTTGCCAAAAAAACCGTTTTGTTTTTGTAAGCAAATAAGACGTGGGGCAATTGAGTTGGTTTAAGGGAAAACCAGTGGTAAAAAAATCAGTGCTGGGAGGGAAAACAACAACAAAAATAAGGATGTAAATATGAGAAGTGAATTTTATGTATTTTCAATATAATGATACGTGTATATGAACTAGTAAAACTATTGGTAGAGATTAGAAAACGGATGTAGGACATACGTTTCAAGAGGAAAATAGAAATGGGCTGTGTGTTTGATTCAGTAAAAAAAGTGCCTGCGGATGTTGTAAGACAAAATATAACTAACGCTGGCGGACCAGAGGCCAGTAGATACTTGCTGGATCTTTGTGCCCCGTTGTCATCATGGGCTAGGCCTGTTAAAAACAAACCAAGCCTGGGCAGTCTACAACCCAGTTGAAACTTGCTCGACCTGAAAAAACAATATACGTGCTCAATAAACGAGAGAATTCTGCAAGTACAGACTGATAACTGGGATGCAGCAAGGATATTGTTTTTCATCGTGATACTAAGAGCATGCACTTGCTTCAAAAAATTTGGAGAACTGGGAATTCGAACGGCAGGTGCTTATGCTACCCATCAAATAAAAATCAGGTGCCTGAAAATTCGTTTTGAAACAAATGAATCAGCTTTATATCCACGTCGACCCTTGGCATGATGGTTGGAAGCAAATGCCAAGTGCATACCAAAAGATCGTTAACAACAATACCAACTTGCGGACGACAAGGTAGTACAAGTACCAATACCAAACTAACTTATAATCTTTTTACTCGTGGCCCTAGTGTTCGTCTGGTAGAAAATCTTGCAGAGGACCAGCTCCCGCTCCTTCTCTTGCTCCAGGTCCCCGAGGTGGTACTGGTGCATCACCTAGTTGGTCCTCTACTAGTCGAAGTTCTTGTTGGTGTGCAGCACCAGAACCTTTTTGCTGCCCGTCTGCCGGCCGTTGACCATCACCGGCAAGGTATTGCCGGTGTTGTGCCACATCGCGTGCATGCCGCACTCCGACTGTATCTTGCGACGCGTCCACGTGCCCCTTTTGAACGCCTTGGAATTGCGCTACAAGAAATGCTTGCTTATGCCACTCAGTGTGATACCTGCAGTATTGTCGAATACAAGTTTTAGTGTACGTAGTTGGCATTTTGGTAACATCTTTGGCATGTTGCAGTCACTTGTTTCACTTTTTATTAACTATCAAATTGTAATTGCTTCACCAGTCTGCGTCTAAAAAGAAAAATAGAGCTATAAACAGAGGAATATGTTTGTGCAAGTAGACGGCCGATCGGTGTCTTACCTGGAAATTTCTCAGGATGGGTGTAGCATATGCCGTGCTCACTGTCGATGGTTGGTATGAAAAAATCGATGAGAGGGTGAGATCTCGCGCTGTCACAACTCACTTTGGCCTTAAGGTGCTCGATTAGCTCCTGATCCGTGGGATCGAACTTGACGCCAGCCGGCAGCACCGGCCAATCCTTCTTCGACTTGCATGGGTTAATTCCAGTTATATGGTACTCAGTGTATGATCAATCGACTGTTTTAAGTGAATGATGAAAGATTTCGACAGATAAGTGGTACTCCAAATCTGAAGTCCAGAATACCCGAACACGCCGCCGGGATTCTTGTGTCACCTCACGCGCAGCATGTTGTCACATCAATTCAGTGTGTGGACATGATGAATAATATACTGCACAGCATCTCCATCATCATTATCAGTACATCCTGCGCAGGTGAGTTAGGATGCACTTGATCCCAGAAAGGTATCTATCCTTCAAACCAGACGAGTGCTTCAAACTAACAATAGTCCAACAAAAGAGGGTCGTGCTACAGCAGCAGAATACATGGCTCAGTCTACATATCAGTACGAATCAAGTTGTGCATATTTGCTGTTGGCATGAACCACATCGCCGCATGTCAGGTTTGCAAAAGCCATCCATCGCATGGAAGCTTGATGCCTTTCACACACTGAAGATTATCTCGCAACAAGCTGTGTCGACGAATCTCTGGATATAGTGATTCATGAAACCCATTGTATGATGTGTAAACACAGTCCCCCCCCTGGCGAATGGAAGTTGCATAGCACGGTAATCATCGCCGGTGATATGATCGATGATTGGTTGGATGATCAGATAATTGAGCCCGAGGAACATGGAGTGGTTGTCGAGGCTGTAAACCCGCCTCCAGTTGAATACGCCTGGCCCAACGGAGCTGGGATCTTTCTCAAACACGAAGCAGCCATAGCCATCAATGTCACAAACGCCCCAGGCATTGTACTGCATGTGGTTTGATGAAATGGTTTGGTCAATTTGGTACGTGCAAATGAGCATCAAATGACCACCGTCAGCTGAACGAGCGATAAACCACCACCCATCGGCTGGTATGATTCCAGGTCCTGGAATCATGAAAGCCAGCGCATTTGTGTCTACTGCAACAATTCAAATTGGAGACCAAAAGGACAAAAATAAACAATCATGTTCAGAGTATGTGTGGAGTTAAGATTATTATAACAGTGACACATATCATAGACAGAGAATTGCAATGCCGTGGTCATAATCATACCCCAAGTTAAAAAAAATAAGCCAATGGCTTTCATATTCTAGCAATATATCATGGTCCAAACATCATGTAACAACGAGAGGAAAACAGATATGACAGGGCCTACTCATATTCTTCCATAGCACTTACTACAGTTATCATATCAACTCTAAGCAATAACATGCGTTGTTATAAAAATCCTGGAAATGAGAGTAACATATAGCAATCATGAGGTTATACTCATAATATCTATTCTAACAATCATTAGATACCAATTGTTCTCATATCAACTCTAACAATAACATGTGTGGTCATAAAAATCTAGGAAATGAGAGGAACATATAGCAATGATGTGGTTATAGACATACTATATATTCTAAATTTGTAACAATGAACAGGCAGTCGTATTCTTAAGGTAAAGATGAGATGAGATAGAACAATTACACGACGATAGATTCCACCAGTATAGGCAGCCAATCTGTGCGTCGACCGCATAAATGATGCCATTGTGCACTATAGCATCAGACAGAAGTGTTGGGTGAAGAGGATCGACGATGAGCCATAACCATGTATGGCGACCGGATTCTAGATAGACTAATCCCATGTTGAACACGGCAATGAGCTTGTAATCCATGTAGTCTTCTGATGGTGTGGGCACTTCGAAAATTACAACCTTCAGCAAATAGATGTCGAGCCAAAAGCTCGACGCGTCTCGTGTGTAGTAGGCATGAGTGTCTGGCGGGCCGCGAGGCTCGATGGCGGTGGTATCCAAAGATGGAAGGGTGATCTCTCGCTGGGTGTAGACATCCACGAGACGCCACGGACTACCGGATTAGTGGATGAGGACGATCCAGTTGGCCTTCATGCCCGCCCAGTAGTGGCCGCGCATGAAGGGCAGGTGGACGGGTAGTGGTAGCATGTCGAGGGGCACCACGGCAACCTCCGTAGGATTGTCAAGTCGATGTCTGGGCCACCTGCGAGGATCGGGCATCAACAAGCAGGGTGACTTGAAAAGAGCCGGACGGTTGCAGATGAGTAGACGGTACAAAGACACCGAGCATGCGGCCAGACGGACGGTGCTGAGTAGGTCCATACGATTACAGATCTGCTCCAAGAGAACATCGGGGAGGGAATTCCAATCGCGGCTCTGCGTGTCAGTCGGTTCTGCCATTGGGGTTTTTGGTGCCTGCGAGCCAGCGGGGAAGTGGATTCGGGCGGGCGAAGAAGCTTCTCCTCGTGTGGCCGAGCAGTGAGCGGGGGGATATGGTACACGCGAGCTACCAAGGAAGATAGTGCGGGCGGGCGAGCAGTGAGCGGGGGGAAATGGTGTGCGGCCGACGATGGGGAAGAGAGGAGGAAGAAGAAGAGAGGAGGAAGAAGAGTGGAAGACGGGGAAGAAAGTGCATTAAATCTCAATTCTACTACTACTACCAGGATATACCGTCCTTTGGATTGTAAATAGTTACACCGATGACATGTGGGTCTACCACAAGAGGGCCCATATGTCAGTTAATGGAGGACAGAAGCATGCTCTACTGGCAAACATGATGGCAGTACTGGGTAAGGCTGATTTAGTAACACCAACACGCTGGTTCAGCTTATTAATTAAGTGTCCCATCTGCTGCAGCGTGTATTGTCACTTCACTGCGAAGACTAGTTGAATAGTTCTCTCTGACCGAGATGGGGAATAATGGATCGCGAAGACTTCCTTTCTACATTATCCCTATGCCTCTACGCTCACTTCACTCATTTTGCTCCGTACGTAGTCACTTGTTGAAATCTCTAGAAAGACAAATACTCCGTATTTGGGAACAAAGGGAGGATTTTACTCAGTATTTGGGAACAGAGGGAGGATTTTACTCCGTATTTGGGAACAGAGGGAGTATCACCATATGGAGGGAACAGAGGAAGCTTGAAATATGAACATGTCAATGGGAGGGAGTAAGCCCCATGCATGCATGCATGCAACATGCAACACTCACACGTACACATGGACGCATGCAACACTCACGCACCCATGCGGCACACAGCACACGACGCAACACACACGCTCACGCTCAAGTGCTCTACCTACTCCCTACGTCCGTGAAAGACTGTACATTGAGAGATTTACACATTGACCATGGCATAATTAACGCCCAAAAGTTATGTGTGCATGCGACCATTGAGAGAAGAAGATTAAATGAAGGTTGTTGCATGCTGTAATTAAGGATAGACATGTAGCCTATACCTAGAGCACAAGTTGGTGCATTAGTCAATCAATATCG
The DNA here is from genome assembly GCF_002575655.3 of Aegilops tauschii subsp. strangulata. NCBI lineage: Eukaryota > Viridiplantae > Streptophyta > Magnoliopsida > Poales > Poaceae > Aegilops > Aegilops tauschii. The sequence continues at coordinate 170,352,545 of NC_053037.3, forward strand.
ATTTAGATTAAAGGCTAAATGCATTGGAAGTGTAGATGTACTACACTCTTTATTTTTAGCTGATTTCTTTGCCCTGCCAACTGACAGGTGGGACCCAGAAACGAGGTGACAATTTAACCAGTCAACAAGGTGCCACGTCGACTATGTGGCCGGTCAGTAGGGTGCAATACGGTGCTCTACGATGAGCTAGTGATCCTACAATCACCGCAAAACTATATATAGTGACCGTAAAGAGCGTATTGTTACATACGTTGACCGCCAGTGTATTTTCTCATTTCAAATTAAGCCATATTAACCGAAAAGGACGCAGTATGGACTAGTACTAGTACTGCTTTGATGTGTCCCTTCAACTCGCCGAACGAGGAGAAGCTTGCTTACTACGCCTCTCCCTCGCCCACGCACGCGGCGGTTCGCAGGACGAGGAGAGGGTTTTGACTACAGCGCGCCCTCTCCCTCTCCCTCTCCCTTGCCCTTGCGGTGGACGTGCAACAGTTCAATCGGTGTCAGATTGCCAGAAGCATAATGTGTACTGTAGTATCATCATTGTTGGACCTTCCGAAGAGGCAAAGAGCCAAGTGAAAGGTTCACACGAGTACGAACTATTGAACCTCCCGAAGAGGCAAAGAGCCAAGCGCAAGGTTTTATAGGAGTTGTCGTCCTAGTAGGAGCGTACTACAACTATAGCGAACGATTCTACTATATGATGCCGCCACGTGACGTATATCCAAAGCTGTGCCACCTTTTTTTTCTCAAAGAGCGTGTTGGAGCCCGTGCAACAACCACACAAGTTGCACGTACACATAACACATTTACTAGTAATAAATTCTAAAGGACAAATGTTAGTATGCCACACAAGTACATCTCCAATTCATGTGATAAATTTGTGCATGACTAGTCTACATATATTCACAGCGCTACCATTCACAATTTACCGTACTCCACTTACACGTTACAGATGGGCTACATGTCCTCCTCCAGGTTCCAGTCCCAGGTGTTCTTCATGGATGGCACGATCCATAGCGGTGGGCAACGGGAATCATTGTCATAGCTTTCTAGTCCGGTTCCACACAATGGAGACTCATCCAAGCTGAAGCGGCATAAATCAGGGATAGCGTGTCCCAGCATGTCGTTCATGCGGCGGTGCGCACGGAAGACACAACCATGCTTCATGAACGGCAGGCCTTCCATGTGGTGCACGGAAGGTGGCATCCGCTTCACAATGGGGTAGCTGTCCCCAATGAAAAGCGAGTACTCTCCAAGAGTGTTCCTCGGCACCCACGTAGCATCACGGGGGTCGAACTCGGCGCCGTTCATCTGGTACACGCGGCATCTCAGATCTGGACACATGGTGACATACATAGTCAAGGTCCATGCATAATAATGTTGTGCTCAAATATGGCGGTCAGTAATACTGTGCAGCAAATAGTACTACTCCGGTATAGAGGAAGTAAAATAACCGGCTTATTATATATAGCCACTCTTGGCTACATGGATGAGATAGTAAGACATGGAAAAACAAAAATGGTGGCAGCTAGTGGGTTCAAGTCTTCAAGGGCCTAGCTAGCTATACGCGTCCTCCAAGGTAAAAAGTACTCCTACTAGTACGTAAGTAGAGTACTAGTACAACAATGAAAGAGAAGGCGAGAGGGTTAAAAAATGGAATACCTGGGTAGATGGTGACGGTCCGATCGTGGTAGATTGTGTGACCATGTTGCACATTAGTGGTACCATGGGTAACGACTGCTAAGATAGTTGATCCCAATATGCCAAAGTACAAGGTTCCAGGTTAGACCGAATCATGGATGCAAATGCACATCCAAGATCGGCGATCTTATTTTGATCGCGGGATGACTGGTCCCTGCAAAATAATGGAGTACCGTTAGGGATGCAAATGATGGTTTGTGCGTTCCGTTTGTAATCTCTCGTGCCGTAGGATGGCAACCAGATGAAACAAGTCCTCTGACTTGTCACCGTGAAGATGCGGCCTAGATGGCGCACGACGTCTTCGAACGAGTAGGGTACAAAGTTGCCGCCGCCAACATGCGCCAGCCTCTGCCGTTACTGCCTCTTGCATTGATGGCAATCCTTATGTCGAACACCGCGATGAGATAGTAATCATCGTAGCCGGGTCGCTTTGTCGGCGGGTCCGCAATTGCTATCTTCTTCAATCTCATGTAGGCATCATCATACGTATTCAAGCCCAGCCAGTCCGGAAGGCCGATCCCAATGGTGGAGAAGGGGTCTACCAGAACGGCCGCACTGCTGTGGATGTTGTGCAAAATGATGGTGGTATCTGGCCGGGGGTATGCAAGCCAATCTTCGTTGGCACCGACCCAGACCTATATATAAGACGGTGGGCAGCGGAGAAATTACGGGATGGAAATGGAATAACTAAGTACTACCTGATCAAACTCCATTACTGACCTGCTCATCGGACAAAATCCGACTACCTCTCAACGTCGGCAACTCTAGCGGAGTCAACGTGCAACCATGGCCAGGGAGTGGTGGACTGTTCGAAGGATTGTCCCATAGAAGAACCTTCTCCTCGAGGACGCATGGAAGACCAACAAGCATGGCCTTTTCACAAGCCATTTTAAGCACCGTCTTGAAATAGTTGGTGCCGGAAGCACCGAGTCTTGCGGCGGTGAGGACGTCGGAGTGGCGTGCGATTTCTCCCAAAGGATCGTCGTCCAAGGTCTCCCAGCCCCGACGAGGAGGAGAACCGCCTGGCGAATCCATGGGAGCAGCGACGAACTGCCTTCTCTTAGGGGGGAGGGGAACTGGCGAGGAGGAGATAAGAGCGTAGTAACCGCAGGGCCTCGTCCCTTCCAACTGTACATCGTTCCTTCCAACTGTAGCGAAGGGGTGAGGCTATTATTTACTACTAGTACTAGCATTGTGGGACGTTATGGGATTGCATTATACTGTAAATAATAGTACTAGTAATAAATTTTTGGCACTAGCTAGTAGTTTTTGGCGTGGATTAAGAAATTTTGGATATGTTTTTGCTATTTTTTGTACACGCCAACTAGTGTCAAAAAATGTCTTACATTATGTGACAGAGGAGTACGTACTCGTACTATAGCAGTACTAGTACTACTTTCTCAACTAGTAGTGCGAGGGTACTACTAGTGCTATGTACTGTACTTCTAGTATAGTGCACCAGTTTTGAACTCTTGAATCTCAGGGCCAAGGAGCTACAGTTGGAAGTGGAGGGTACTACTGTTCTCTAGAACCATCGTTGTACTATCAATGCAGGGAAAGTACACCTGCGTAGTGGCCTAGTGGGTACTCTCGGTGCTATATTCAGCCGCTCCTCTCACGTAGCTGGCCTACTCAGCCGCTCCTCTCACGCACACACTAGCAGCCTGTTTATCAGCGACGGTGACTGCGGGGGCAGAACATTTGAGTTATTTGATACAGCCAGACTAGGCATTTCGCTTCCATTTGTGGAGGTGTAATGGATCTCGTCAAACTTTGTTAGTAGTTCCTTCTTTATGAATGAGATGAAGCAAAGCTTTTGCCTCCGTTTAAAAAAAACACGTCAAGAGGAATTTCTTTTATAGTAGAGCTGATAATGGAGTGAAGTCCGTGCGTGCAACGCCACAAGCTACAGAGTAGTAATAGAGCACTTTACGTACAGAGCCATATTGCACAGTTCCCAATGCCCCGCGAGGCTTTTCTGGCTCCTCGGGCTTAATTGGGAGGCACTAGTTTAGATATGCTACTACTAGCTGATAAGGAAGCTGCAACCGAGGTGCGGCTAGGGCGAGCACGCGAGCCACGAGATGCTGGGAAGGAAAACCCGTTCACGTGGCTAGGCTATCCAGTGCACCTAGATTGTGGTGCCGCACGTCCGTTTGACTTCAAAACTCAAACTACCCGTGTAAAATATTTGCTCGCAGCGAAGTTACTATTTAAAAAAAAGGCCGCCGTGCGTTCGGCTGGGATCGAACCCACAAAACGAGGTATACACTCCCTCGACCACTAGTAGTACTCGTTGGAGTACAACGCAACCTAGAATCGCCTTTTGTCGCTAGTAGTACATTGTTCCTTACAAGAAACCCCTAATAATGCAAGAAACCATTAATAATGCCAAGAAACTACTACCACTTGCATACGTGGCAGACTTAAGATAAGACTACCTTATCAACCATTGTACATGCTCTTACCAACCAACCCTACCAAGAAATGACTACTCTACAAAGTGCCGTTATAGGCACGTTTCAACCCATGGCCCTGTTTGGATACATTGGTTGTCAATCTAACCCTGCCACCCAAACACCACTTTGGTTAGAGTTAGTTCAGGGTTAGAATCTAACCTCTGACTTAGAGTATCCAAACAGGGCCCGTGTCGCCCATTAAGTCAACGCCTTCTATTCGACCGGGCGTTATGACTTGTGGGACCTACATGCCAGTCTGCACAAAGATCCCCGAGTGACCTCCTACCTCCGGCCCGTCCACCTAGTCATCCCCGGCCATGGGACGCAGCTACCGCCGCCGGCAGAAGGCAAGGTCAAAACCGCCGGCGGTGCGGAGCCCATCTTGCGGCAGCCCGGATGCCAGCTCCGTCCGGCGCTCGCGGCCGCTAGCTAGCCAAGATAGCTCCGTCCAGCTGCTTGTATGCAAGGTTTGCTAGCTAGATTGGCACGGCGGCACGGTGGCTTGCTCGCGCGCGCCGCGCTAAGGCCAGCCATCTGGCTCGAGCGAAGGCCAGCGCGGCGGCTTGCTCGCTCGTGAGTCACGCTCGGGCTAGCCTGCCAACCCGTGCGGAGGCCAGCGTGGCGTCCGGCCTGTCCGGCGGAGCGGCGGCCAACTCGCTGATCACCGGCGCCACCGACGAACACGCATCAGCACTGGTTGAAGTAATGTTCAGGAAAAATAATGATTTGAGGGGGAATAACATGATAGAGGGTCAGATGTGGGTCCCTCGTGTCAACGGTCAAACAAAATGTGTTGGTTTGAGCTGCCTCGTCAGCATGGACGTGTGGGCCAACCCTGTCATAAATGGGTTTAAACTAACCTAATCGGTAGGTAGTAGTTTTTGGCGTGGATTAAGAAATTTTGGGTATGTTTTTGCTATTTTTTGTACAATAGATTCTTCCTAGGGCTGGTTGAAAGTGGTAGTTTTTTGTTAAATACCCTACATATTGTAAGTAGGAGTGAAAGTTAAGCTTTGGAACCCAATAAGCAAGGCTAGTTACATAGTGCATATGTGTACATGATCGAAAGTAAATATCAACCTTGAGTGACTAATATCTTGATGGAAAACTCGAAACTATGGAATACTAGGGAAAAAAATTTGAATGGTTGGAAATACTAGCAATGTTCATGTGCGTTGCAACGAATCATAATTAGAATAATACTTATTCACAAACTTGATACAAAACACTCTAATTTTGATATACATATATCACTAGAGATATATTATGTTTCAATTAGAATATATTCCTTGGGCTGTTTTGGTGAGTTCAGGGAGGGATGTGGTTGGTTTTAAGATACTAATTATGGGTTTTTCTACAAATTGGTAGACAAGTGGGATGTTTGTGAGAAAAGGCAACAACTTACCTCACAGTCGTTAGATGTAGATCTAATGGTCACAAACGACGGATGGCAGACACACCATCATCACCAACTTAGTCTTCTCTAGGAGTACTAGCAAGATCCGTGCATTGCACGGAACATCAAGATGCATTTTTTTTATAAAAACACTCGTTGTGATTGACCCATGCGGGAGTAATCCCATGTGTAAAAACTAATGATATCTCGAGAAATAGTAGATATGGTGAAGAGGAGTGGGGCGTGGTGGTGATCGGTGGTCGGACTGAGTGGAGGCATGGGGATTGATGACGCCGGCAGCGGCCACCAGGCCAGTTTGTTCCAGAGGCTTCCTTTCTTAATTTCTCAACAATGAGGTTGTTGGAGATAAGGATGAACGAGGGAAGGCCTTGTCTGCAAATGTGGAGAGGGGTGCGGGTATCTTTTAGTTTAATTTCCATTAGTCAGATATTGATCGGACGGTCTATATTGCAAGATGGCACGCGTACCATCATCACCAACTCGGTTTTTTATAAGAGAAGAAATATAGGTATGGAGATACAAAGGTATTATCGATACTTGTTTCCTTAAACTAGCATCTACATTCTAGTCAACGCCTCAGCATGTGAGGCCTTAGCACAATGACTTCTCGACTGTGTAAAACAAAGGTTTTCCCGTCGCCGATAAGGAGGGGGTGATGGCGGCGCGCTTTTTGGCTTGCTCTAGTCCTAGTAGTCATACTAGGTGGTCTAAGCACGTGTAGATTTATTCTTTTTCACGTCTTGTGTTCGCCGTACTTCCACGACTGTTGATGAATAGACGGTAAGTTATTCACGGGGAAACCCTTGTTGAGCGTGTTTGCGAGAGAGAGAGAGACAGTGTTCGTGTGTGATATGTCTACAGACTGAGGCAATGACAACAGATTCTTTGTGTCTATGTGTGTGGAGGATAGAGAGAGACATGTACATGGGGCTTTGTGTTGACGTGGAGACACATATACATAATTAGAGAGTGAGTGTGCGAGATACACATGCGGACATGGGGAGAGATGAGGATCGAGATTAATGGGTGTTTGTGCGTGTTTGTGTGTGTTTGTGCGCGCGTTTGTGTGTGAGAGGGAGTGTGTGTATGTGGAGTAGAGAGACCACTAATGATGTAAACCTAGTATAAGGGAAGGGGGAATGGTGTGACATGTGTAGTAGCGTGATAGCATGGGTGCGGGCGGGGGGAGCAGACTATTTGGAAGAGACATCGATTGTGTGTGGGAGAGGGGTGTGAGAGAGAGAGAGCTAGCGACGGAGAGAGAGAGAGAGAGGAAGAGAGGGGGCGAGAGAGGGGGCGTTTGTGTCCATAAATGGCGTATAGATAGGGAGACAATGTTGATGTTGTTTAAAATTGGCCTATGTATGGAGACGTAAGGGAAGCAAGTCATCGTGTGTGTGATAGGGACTTCATGAGAGATCTAGAATAGATGGTGTAGAGAACAATGTGCGAGATCGAGAACAATGATACATTAGGGAGCTATGGAAAGAGTCATGACATATATGTATACAGGGAGGAGCTGGGGCGGGTCCGCATGTGGGAGAGATAGAAAGAGGAGAGTGGTGCACAAGGAGACAAAGTGTGCTTGTTTTGCAATGGGGGTGGTGTGTGTGGTGAGTGTGCGAGAACCACATAACTAGGGAGATAGATGTTTGGGGGCGACGTTTTGTGTGTATGGGGAAGATACACTCTACATAGTGCGTGTGCTTGGGAAAGAGAGATGCCGGGAGACCTAGCTAGAGAGTGGGGGAAGAGATGTGTGCATGCCCAAGAGATAAAGTGATAGAGACCTATATTCGGGTCCGGACTTTAGAAGAGAGAGGGGTGTTAATGTGCTCGTGTGTTGGTGTTTTGGGGAGAGAACGACTTCTGTGTGTGTGTGTGGGGGGTGGGGGCGACGAGGGGGGGTTGCTTCAGATAAAGAGTGAGGTGTCTATATTTGAGGGACTTTAGCGTAATTGAGATATACATGGTCAATAGTGTGTGCACTCAAGGTTGATCAATTTGTTTCACAGTTTGGACTATGAGATAACGATACTTTTGAACATGTGTGATATACTTTGATGTACCAGAATTACAAACCTAAGATTGGAATTTTGGAATTCGACTCCATCATTAGCTTTTGTAATTCATTTAAACGGAGGTACATTTTTAAGTCGGGATTTCGTGATTTCAAATTCATATATCAAACCTAGAGATATACACATACGGGCATGTTCAAACTTTATAATCATCCACTTTATTCATACACATACACATTTTTGCTTTTGACATCATATTTAGGATAAACACATTTCGAATTTCATTTGAATTGGATATGATGGTATTTGCTTGTAGTAGCTCAATGATGCATATTTGAATTGAATGGACAATCTAAGTTTCGAGTTGGAGACGTTGATTTTCAAAACTTGCACTTTTTTTGCGTGCAAAACAAACAAATTCTCGGCCATGATATCATAGTTGGCCGTACAAGAGCAGAATATAATTTTAGACGCCAAAAGCTTTCAAACTTCCCGCTCACATCGAAATATCTCGCGCCCGAAAGTTTAGCCCTGCGATATTCCTGTTTTACCCCTGCCACATGAACGGAAAAGGGCTGCTTTGGTAACTCCATTGTTTTCCCCTCTTTGCCTCCAACATTCTTCCCCAGAGCCCCTCCCGACCCCCCCCAACCACGACAAGCCGCCGAATCTAGTCCTTCGCCGCAGCGGTGGACCTCACACCCCGATGGATCTACCTTCCGCACCTTGGAACCCCCAACTGCCAACTCACCACTTCACCGGAGCTCTTCGGCGACTGGCTTATACACCGCTCCAGATCTCCTTGACCGCCATCATGGTCCACCGCACCGGATCTGCTTAATCGGCGCCCTCGTCCACCATATTGTAGGCCCTTCACTGACTCCCTCGTCCATCCCTTCACTGGCCCTTCATACAAGCCCTCGTCCGCCGCAACAGATCCACCTCACCGAAAGCACTGTACAACGCGCCTGCCGAAGCCTTCGTCCACTACACCGGACCTGCTCCACGGACGCCATATTCAACTCCACCGGCCCTGGTTTACCGACGCCGCAGCCTCATCAGGTTATTTCCATCTGTACTCCTTCGGTTTTTCTCTTTATCGTGCAACTGTTCACTTACCACATATGAGCTTTCTTGTATGTCGACAAGCGCTGCAACCGTAGCACTGGAGCCGCTTCAGCGACGGCGACAGCCGGCCCAAACTCAACCGCAACACGAGCACCATCGACGATACTTAGCTATAAAGTATGCCAACGACACCCATACGCCGCCGAGAATTAGGTACTATTATCCAACGGCCGACGCCTATGTTCACTTTCTTAGCATAAGCACCGCACCTTTGAATTTCTTCATGGAATCATTCTGTTTTTCATGAGACGCGTTATTCTGCTTGCACCTATAGGGCCATACTTCTGGCAGTGAACATGTTACATGTGCTAAATTACATACCAGTGCACATATAGCTAATATGCTTTAGTTATGTCCTAAGTATTACTGTACTTCCTAAATGCCTACTATTTTACTTCTTGCATGCTATATTTAGGATAATGGTGTTGTTCTGATGCCACCTGTTGGTTCCATCAGACTGCTTCATGTTCTCTATGCTTAATTACACATCAGCAAACTAGCATGTGGTTCCGCTGGTTTTTGTTTGTTTTACCCTACATTTTCTGATGCTAGCTATTACATCACTACTACGAGCCTCTGTTCATTACTTTTTTGTGTGTTCTTGATCTTCCCAAGTTGCATGACTAATTTGATGCTTGTCTTAATTATGGAGCTGCCAAACCCATCAAGCAAAATATTTGTTCTTTTGGGGCTGGCACCTCGAACAAGCATAAAAAATAGAGGGAAGCAGATATATTGTCATGTATGCACACACCCTTCTTTCATTAGTTTAGATGAACCATTGATGATCAATTTGAACCAGTGCATGCGATGAAAATTAATTTAACCTAAATAGAGGGTGCAGAATAAACTACAACAAGTAGATTTGCAACCACGGGATGCTGACGATATCTTCAAAGAACATTGCAACAGCAGCGAGGCTTCACAGCAACATATGGTAAGCTAGTGTGTTTTAGTACATGTGAAATGTAATGCGTGTGGGCTGCTTTCTTGGCTTGTGCCCTCAACCTGTAATCCTACAGAATAACAAATAGTTCAGTTGTCTGCTTTGCTGTATTACTTCATTCGAATGCTTGTTTGTTACTTGTTACGCTATACCTGAGTTGGCCAATATGTCAGCAGTCCCTGCTGTACTATTGTAAAGAAATGCATGCCTAGTTCATTTGAGTCCTTAACTTTTCCTCTGAAATTCATCACAAGACTGTCTTCGTAGTTTATATGAGGCCACACTGTTAAGTGCTTTCTCAGATTATTTCAACTGCTTAGATGCCTTGGCAACTTAGCGGTGTACACTCCCTTTCAACTAGGGATGTCAACTAGGTCCCGTTTAATCCTGATTAAAGTCCACTAGTGGTATGATAGTTCAAAATAGTTTTTGTTTTTCGAGGGAAATGAACCAGGGAGCTAGCAAAAACTAACTAGATGGGACTGGCGGATGTCGTCTATTTTCCACTTACATCCCTAGTTTCATCTCACCATTTTAATTTCTTTTCGGCTGATGCTGCTTCGAACCATTTAAATATAGCTTGCCATGCTCGGCAATAATTCGTATGTCGTTTACCATGTAAGCTTACTGCCTGGATCATGCGATAACTATCTCTTACTTATGTCCAGCGGAAACCTTTCAGGATGCCGTTCACACTAGGACACAATGTACAACCCCAGAATCTATTTGTGGAAGCAGTGCGCCATCCATGTTACCAGATGGTAGCAGTTCAGAGGCAACACCGCCGGAGAGCAGTCTAAGCACAGATATTATAGTTCTTGAGGCTCTACTAGAGGCAGAAAGAGATGGTGTGGCTGACATAAATGAGGTAATCTCGATCTTGAAGCTGGAAATTATGCAATTAGCTGCACGCATTATGCAAGCAACCCAAGAATGGGAGGAAGTAAGAATGTTGCATTTGAAGACGGAGGAGGTCCTGCTGCTTCTGCTATCTTAAGCCCAGGGTAATCCCAGTTCTTCTTTAGATAGCAGTTGAAATTGTCATTAGATTATTGTACTTGCATGTTGTGTCATGTCTCTGAATGGATTATGTTGTAAGACCCCCTATGTTGTCCATGTGTTGTAAAGATCCGAATTTTTTAGGCGAGGTAATCCTCAGTACTTGTATGATTGACATAAGGTGAACTGTTTTTCGTGTGAGCATATTGTATTGGATGAAATAATTGTTTGACTCAAAGTGTATCCAACCTACTGAATTCGAAAATCACGACATTTCTAAATCATAATCATATATAAAGGTGGAATAAATCTTTGTTGTGGTTTTGAAGAAATAAATAACAAAACGTAGAATTATCTGTGGATATTCGTAATCGAATAAAAATTGGATTTGTATTTAGTTGCCAGGCCCAGGGCAAACGTGAATGCTAATTCTCCCAAGTTTTGAACGAAGCGGCTAAACACCCACTATCATTTGTGGGCTGCCCGAAGCAAGTGTTTGCGAGATGGAAATTACTGTCTACCCCTGACACTTGACATCCTTATCGACCGGATTTACACGGCTGTCGATAGGGGTAGACTAGTAACTTCAATCAGACGTGACACGATAGCCTCTGAGCCCATTCAGACATGGTGGGCGCCAAACGTGGGCGGCAAAACACATTTGATTCAAGCTCGTCCAAAAGACATGTGTTTCTCCCTCCATTTCCCCATTCATCCACGGTGGGCGGCAAAACAAACTCTCCTTGTCCGAAATCGATGTAGGCTAATATTTTAAATAGGGGCAGATGTGTAACTTCCCTCAGACGTGACACAACCGCCATACCTGTCAGCCCCGTTCATACACCGTGGGCGCCAACCGTGGGCGGCAAAACACCCTCTCCTCGCCCGAAACCGTTACCGGCAAATATTTGGGAGATGCGAGATTACCGTCCTATCCCCAACTGATGTGATGTCCGAAATTTTAAACGGGGGATACGTTCGTAACTTTCCCACATTTCAGACAAGCGCGTCCCAAAGTTTGAGATCCCCCTCCCCCTCCATTTCCCCATTCATACACCGTCGGCGCCACGACAACCTCCCCACTGCGGTCAGCCTCCTCTGCCCGCCACCCCATCCTCCATCATGCCGGAGCCGCTACCCCTACCCCGTCGTCCACTGCAAGAGATGGACGTCTCTCATCCACAGCGCCGGATCAGGATCCTTTCATCGCGTCGTCTCGCTTCATCGGCGCCGTCGTCCACTTTGCCGTTGCCGCTCCTACGACCGCCTCGTCCACGACAACACGATTTATCCCCCAACCCGGCCGTCTGCCATCTAAAGTCTTCTTCCCCGCCGCTGACAGCCATCGCGCCCGCAGCACCCTCAACGTATCAGCAGGGGCCTACACAGCGTCGCAAGAGAGGTGGTACTCTTCCATATGTGCTTAAGTTATTGATCTCACCCGGAAAATAGATCTTAAATTGTTTACTGTACTTTTCTTGTCCGTACCAAATCGTAGTGGCTAGTTGAATGCAAACATTGGTTGCGAAGTAGCTTTGTCCAGTTTGCACCTTCAGATCCGCCATGTCACGGTCACTATACTCGTAAAGCTTATGGTTTCCCCCTTTATATTCACTACCATCATCGTAGGTGCTTCCCTGCTTTGTGTCGTGCTAGCACTGCTCCTCAAGATCTCAACCCATCAAGCGAAACAACATGCCACTCATAATTCCAAAGCTTATGTGTTGAAATACGAATCTGATATGATGCTCATATTACTAAAATAGAGAACATTTAATTGGCCACCTAATGTTCCTATATTCGTTTCAAAAAGCATGTGCGCCACCCACTGGTCCAGCTAGTTCCACTTTCCTGATTTTACTCTTGATGCTTAGGGTTTTCCCCTTTTATCTACTCTACTATGATCTGCGTAGGTGCTTTCTGTCATACTAGCATTACTCCACCCTTCAAGCTAAACAACACAACACTCAAAATTCCAAAGCTTAGTTGTTCAAATATGATTGTGACATGATACTGATATTAGTTAACAGACACATTTAATTGGTTAGCTAAAGGTCCCACTTGAGTTTCCAAATGCATGTCGTGACATATAGAGAGACAGCAGAATTGCATTTCTTTGTCACTTATTGACTGTACTTTCTTGTTCATACCAAATCTTAGTTGTTATTTCAAAGAAAATATCGGTTGCTAACTACCCTTTGCGCGGTTTGCAGCTTCAGATCTGCCATCCCACTACCACGGTCAACACTATACTCATCATGCTTACGGTTTCCCCATTTTATGATGACCACGATCAGCCTACGTCGTTCGTGTCGTAATAGCATTGCTCCACCATCGAGCTAAACAAGCTTAGTTGTACAAATTCAAATCTGATATTATGCTGATATTAGTAAAACTGAGAAATGTTTAATTGGTCAGCTAAATATTCCTACTTTAGTTTCGAAATGCATGTGAGCCACATATGGAGAGACCGGAAGGAATAGTATTTCTCTGTGCGCTCTGGTTCATCATGGGTGGCCAACCGACATTGTATAGAAAGACTTGTAATATCTTCAATCTGCTTGCTCTTCCGCTCTTCTTTAAGATGATCCTCGTCTCTTGCGGTCGACTGGTCAGGTCGAGTTATTCTCCCGTAGTATATTTTGAATCTGTCAGGTCAGGTCGACTTGTTCTTCTTTACTATATGTTGAAGCTGTCATCTGCGAAGTATCATCACTTCTGGAGCTCTCATATTTTGAGTAGTAGGCCACATTATATTAATGCACACACCAAATTACAGCATGCATGGAACCTCTTAGAAGTTGCAGAGGTAGCACAAAGGGGTTTACAGGGAGGAAGTATTGGATTAGAATCACTTCTGCATTACAAAGATAATCTCACTTGTTTTTATGTTTTCATGCATGTCAGGTATTGAACATTATCAAAATGAATATGAGAATGGGCGCACGAGAGGAATATTGCGGAACGATCCACTGGCTAACAAACTTGGCATGGTGGAGGATGACCTATCTTATTCACCCATCAAGGTGCATGCTCTAACTTGGCAAGGTTGTATAGGTCGCACATATTTTGCATCTGACCTCTTGCATTACTTCTACTTTGTTACACCATCTGCTTAGTTTAAGCATCATATATGAGTATATGCCATACCTATCCATTTTCTGTACCTATTCCATGTGTCGTCATACTATGTTTTTCCAGTCAAATGTTGTTCTTTCGTAATAGATGTCCAAAAGGAAGAGGGTGATTGCAGATCCTCAAGGAGTACAAACTAGGTATTTGGAAAAGGTAGTGATACCTGTTAAATCAGATAGATCTGCAGCCACAGAAAACACAGGCCCAACTGTAACAGACTTTACCCCTACTCCAGTGGCCAAACCCCTATTAGAACTGCTGATAGCCCAGCGTCAGGTACTGTCTATGATATCAATTCAAAATTTGAACTCCTAAATTTCTGCATGTGCCTTACCTTCTCTCTTGTATGAAAACTAATTTCAGATGAATCTCCTTGCTCAAAGGATCATAGGATCTCACGACAATACTGGGCTCTGCATTGCTCTTGTCTGTACCTCTTGCCCTTTGTCAGTATACTTACACTCATTGCTGTTTGATTATGTAGCATCACTGTAAATGTTCGCTTCTTTATCCTTCCTTTGCTTGAAATTATAAGATCTATATTTACTCTTAGATAAATGTAGAATTAACACAATGGTTATGAAGTTTTGGATTGCTCATGTAAGTACCTGTTGTCATGTACTCCCTCTGTATCGAATTAATTGTTGATCAATTTGATGTATTTAGAACTTAATAGTGCTAGATACATCCATTTGAGCGACAACTAATAACGGACGGTGGTGGTATTACTGTACATGCATCACGAGATAGTTGATTGTCTAGCATTAGTCTACATCTTATCTGCCCTGCCCTCCACTTTCTCCAAATTATCATATCTACATTTAATCTTACCAAAATGTTGAATAAAGCTAATGCCATTGCACATGTTGATGTCTGCATTCCTCTTGTCAGTACCTTTTGCCTTGTAACGCTGTACTTAGTTAATTGCTATTTGATTATGTATCATCAGTCTGCACCTGAGCTTCATTATCCTCTATTTCTTCCAATATTATTTGATCTATATTTACTCTTTGCAAAATGTAGAATAATGGCAACGCTTATAAATAATTTTCTTTGGGGAATTTATTGAATTATCTTTCCATAAACATGGAGAAGGGCTTTGTCCAGCCCGTGTTAACATGTAATGTAAGTTCATCCTTCTCAAGCCTTCAAACTTTGTTCTAGTATAGATTTGGATAGGCATCATTTCCTCCACTGCTGTTTACATCTGATTGGATGTTTGCAACAACTACCAGTTTTAAATTGTAGTTGTAAAAACATGTTCCTTATGCAGAACAGATCCATTTATTTGCTTATATAATTGTGAAACCTGTTACGTGTCTCCTTGTTTCTCTTTTAGAGTCGTATCTCTTATGCCAGGCAGAACTTTAGGAAAGATAGTGAGCCAAACCATCTTGAGGACAACGAGATGACCCCAAGGTCCTATCTTGATGAAGATAGTGAGTTGAAGCTACTCACCAGCAGGTGTGAGACAACCTCTATGCAGTCGCTGCCTCAATCAGTTCGACTTCTTCAGTCTCATGTTAAAGCGGAAAGGCTTGCTTCAGCTCAGCTCCGACTTGAAGTCAAAGATGTAATGAAGATGTCAGGGGACTGCCTTGCGCACTATGGTGCCATACAGCTAGGGATGAAGCATCTATCGTTGACACAACTGAGGTCTCATCAGCTTGTTCGGCCGCTTGCGGGGGCCCGAGCTTGCCAGGTCTAGTGCCTTCTGAAGTGCTCTCAGTTTTGTATATTCTTTTGTCGGCGCGTTTATATGCACTAGTGGCGACCTTTGATGCCCAGTGTTTGTAATCCGCGGTCATGTTGTGCTTTATTATCACTGGGTAGTGAACTTTGATTCCTAATATGCCATAATTTCTTTGTTGTATAGTCTAGGTTTATTCTTTGGTCGGTATGCTGTAATTTAGGCCGGAAGGTTCAGTGGATCTCAGTGTTGTCGGTCTTCAAGCCGGTTCGTTACTCATATGGGCCAAAACGTGGGCCTATAATCAGCTTGGGCCATTAGCAGGTCTAAACCTATAGTAGTTTCCCGCCTTTAACAGGCCATGGGCTACATATTTACTATAGTGACACTGGGCTTCCTACGGGCCGTAGAAACAGTGGGCCTTCTACGGGCAGTAGAAACAATGGGCCTTCTACAGGCCATAGAAACAATGGGCCTTCTACGGGCCGTATCATCAATGGGCCTTAGACGGGCCGTATGATCGATTGGCCAAACATGGGCCAAAAACAGACCGCATTATGGCCGTAAACGGGCTAGAGTTGGAGTTGTCCGTTCATGGGCCGACCATAACGGGCCATCGTTAATAGGCCGTATTTGATGACGCTATGAAAACGGCCCAACGTATTAACGGGCCACAAACGGGCCGACTGTAACCACAGGCTGAATTTGGCCCACAAGCAGAAAATGGCAGTAACGGGCCGTAAGTAACGGAGTGCTGGAAATGAGCCCAAGAATAAATGGGCCCTGAGAAGGCCGAAAGATAACATGGGGTGCAAACGGCCCAATGGATTAATGGGCTGTTAATGGGTATAAAGTGATACACTGTTCATTACGGGCCAGTTTCACCATGGGCTGTTAATGGGCCAAGAGTTACAAAGGGCCTCATCTGGGCCGAAAGACGTCATGGGCCATACATGGGCGGGAACTTAAAATGGGCTGGAATCATATTGGACGGCCCAGATGACGCTACCGGGCTTAATTCGTCTAGGTCGTAACGGGCCCTGGGTTAGCGGGCTGTAAATGGGCTATATGCGAACAAGCCGTTAACAGGCTTTCCGTGGGCCGGCCCGCCACCTTTTGACCAAGTCAAACGGGCCGGCCTTTTCACAGGAATGGGCCTCTATTGGGCCGTGCCACGTGTCGACGTATCATAGGCGCCTTCTGTCCAATGAGTGGATGACATCTGTCCCAACGGTGAGCCGACACGTGTTTCCTCCAGCCAATGATGATTTTACACGTGGAAAATTCCCATTGGTCGGGGCTGTTAGCGGGTTATCGGATCCAAAACTGGACCCGATAGCTTAACAGCGTTCCGTTACGGTGGATGCCACGTGTCGGTCACCCTTGACGAAAGCACTTTTGTGACGCGCGATTTATCATCATGGAAGTGGACACTTCCGTGATGATAATTTTGGTAATGTCATGGAACACTTCTACGACAGCACATGTATGACTATCTTGATTCTGTCATAAAATTGTCATGGATGTACATGCATGACAAAAAATGCGACCTACTGTGATAAACACGTATCATCATGGAAGTGTAAATTTTTTGGTAGTGTTATGGTCCATCTATACTACTATTATTGCTGAATGCACATTCAGCCCGATTGTCATATTTGTAGGTCTGGCACAGCAATCAAAATGAAATGTCTCCGAGTCTTATCAATTAATACAGACTTGTGCTCAAATAAAATTACAAACCAAAAAACAAAAAACAAAAAACAATTATTACATGATCTCTAAAACAAATGGTTTGATTGATTACATGAACAAGCAACACAAAGGTTATTCAACGATGGAAAGAACATTTCACCTATGATTTACCAAGTGGGAATTTAATTTCATTTTTTCCTTCAGGACCTTAACAATGTGGTCAGTCTCAGCTTGCTTCGTTTTGAAATCCACCAAATATTTAATGGTTGTCTTGAGTACTGCTACTGATTATGCTGTTTGCTTCCTCAACATGTCAACTTCATATCTAAGTGCAGAAGCAGAATCTCTTTCTACCACTAGTTTAGCCTCTAGAGCATCAGCAGTTGGCAATTCATAATGCACGATTGGGCCGGTGCCACTACTGTGGGATGATACAACGTCCATGGGGACCTCGCTCTTTGATCTTGGGCTAACCTATTTTGCCATTAAAGTTCCGATTGGATTCCGAAAAGTTGATGTGAGCAAAACATCTCAACTAGGAGTTATAACAGCAAACCAGTTAAACAAACAAGGAATTAAAGAGTTTCAATTCGATGCTGAAAAGTAGTTATTAACATCATTGTAACCCGTTGTTGCAGCAGCAAAGCAGTTAAACAAACAAGTAGCTATTTAAGTTCAGGCAAACAGGTAATTCTTAACAATAAGTATCAAACACATAGATAGGCGCAGTCTATAATAGGATTAACAGACTGTGGCACTATGTAATCAGTAGCAAACTAAATTAAGCCAAGCAACGTAATTGAAAAATTTTGCAATGAGTGGCTAACTAAAATTCCGAGAAGCAGGTAACTGAACTTACGCTAGTTCTTTGTACAGGCACACTGCAACTTCTTTTTCGCTTACAAGGTTGTACGAAGGAGTCCATGGCATCAATTGCTTGGATACGCAGTCCCAATACTTCTTTCTTCCCACATTGCATTGGTAAGTAGAATGGTTAATCTGGTAAGATGGTGCGTCCTTGATATGTTATATGAGGACATGTAGTCAGACTAGTTGTAGCCACACACATCACACTGGCTTTTACTGTATATTTCATGCAATTACTTTTGGCATATCGAGATCTAAGCAATCTACAATAGTAGGAAAAGACCGGCACCCTTCACATTATTGGAGAACTCAGTTCATAGAAACAAGCAATTCAACCATTCTGTGGGTAAATCAAAAGCGCCACTGGAATATTTTTCACTACCCCTATCATACACGCAAAAAGGGGTGACGCCACCATAGGGGCTGGTATGGGCGGCCGCCTCGGGTGGCTCGAAAGTGTGCACCTAGTTTGAGTCGTCCAGGTTGGCCCAGGCTAGTTTTGTTCGTCCCAACGCATGAGTAGGCAATGTAAAAAATGAAGAAAAATGTTTCAATTTGGATAGGCCAATAACATAAGTGCAAGGCAGGCCCTATAGCAGGCTCGCGGCCCAAACGAGCGCCTCCCATATCGATCGGCAGCAGGAAAAATCCCAATTCATCCGCTCCAGCCTCCAGCCTGGTTCGCTCATAACCTAGCCGCCGCTGGACAGACCGACACAGCACTTCTTCGCGCCCTCGTTGGAGGGCGGTCACCAGGCTTCAAGCGATCGGAAGGACAAGAAGATGAAGATCCAACCCTGGGTGTAGCCTGCGTGGGAGGCAGCGGCGGCAATACGGGCATGGCATCGAGCTTGCGCAAATGGATAGTTGTAGCTTGCAAGAGTAGCATGCACAACGAGCAGGTACATCACATCCTTGATTATATCTAATTCAACTCTTCAATTTCTGGCCAATAGTTAAACCTGACGGTGTTGTAAAACTGCTTGTATGTAGGGAATCTATGAGAAAATGAAACCAATTTCTACTTATTTTATAACTCCCCCAATCAATACTGAACTGACTGAATCTGATGAATCTAATCAAGTTTCCGGTGCAAACATCCAAGCTCATGTTGTTCTTGAGCCTGAAGTGTCTAATGAACAGACTGGTAATGAAGGATTTGATGCAAACATTTTACATGCTCCTGGTGATGAACATATAGTGTCTTATGAGGCATCTAATGCAAGCATTTTGCAAGCTCCCATTGAAGGATTTAGTGTCTAATAATGATCTGCTTTGTTGAGAGAGACATAGAGATTTGCAGGCATTGATGACAAGCAAATTATAGTGCATTTTTATGGCTTGAGGAAACGTCGAGGCCATCTACCAGAAAGTCCCCGTATCATGACAACGTAGCATAAATACTTTTCTAATCTGTTGTTTGAAACTATTGGCATACTTTTACAGGATAGATATATTGATATGCAGTTTCCGCACTGGTTATAGGTGCAATTACACTTCGATATTTTCAGCCAGAGAACGAATAATTCAAGGAGGTACAGACCATGTTTGTAGTCCTTGTACACCATGTTGCATATTGTGTTTTTTGGTGCTTGCATCATTTAGTGTTTATAATCTGAACTACTTTGGATCATTAGCTGGTTTTCAAAGTGCATGTAGCTTAACATTTCTCAAGTTGTGTTGATTTCCGGAGTGCATGTGCCTTCGTATTTTTTAAGTTAAATGTTCGCCCCTGGTAACTTGAATTCGTGGATCCGCCACTGCACACAAATCCTACACGAATGCTAGTACGAATTAAATGAAATGCAGGGACTTACGCTAGCTCGTTGTACATGCTCACTGCAGCTCTGCTTGCGCTTGGGATGTTCCATGTACAAGTCCATGTTACCACTTGCTTGGATGTGCAGGCCTTGTGCTCCTTGAATCCCCCTCTACATTTTTGACACGGTGAATGGCTGATCAAATAAGAGGAATCGACCTTGCTGTTGTACCGGAGGACAGATACTTACAAGGTTATACGGGTGTGCACGATGTGTACCAGATCCCGTAGCACCATCATGCTTCGCTAAAAAATGGATTTGCTTGTTTCAGATGATATCTCCAGAAGAAATAAGAGTTAAAGTCAGAGTTGGATAGGCGTGTAAGCTAAGAGAGCAGTGATAGGATATCAAAACATAGTCGGAACAATGCACAAGGGAGTGATGTGTGGATACCTAGTTCGTGCCGGCGTTTGGGCATGCTCGCCTAGCTAGAGTGCGGGTCACTTCAGAGCCGTTGAGGGTGATGTGCTGGCATTGGCTGGCCGCGCATGGATGCAGATCTTGAGTGGCAGCGGAGCGCTACGATGCGGTGGACGAGACCGTTGGTGAAGCCCCAGTGGCCTCGGGGGGCGGAGGCGCGACGATGTGCTCGGTGAAGTAGCCCCGGTGAGCTGGGAGACCGCGTCGGTGAAGCACACCTGATGCGGTGGAAGTCGGTGTCTGTGAGGCACGTCGGTTGCGGCGGCCGACGTTGTCGGTCGACCACCTGGTGCGGTGGACGAGGGCGTAGATGAGGTAGCTCCGGTGCGGTGGTGAAGCGCGACCATCGTCTTCGTCGTCGTCCGGCACAGAGGTGGGGAAAGAGACGAGACGAGGGGCGATTCAAACTTTGCTTGGGTTGGCGGCGAATTAGGGATTTGAGCAATCTGGGCGCGGAAGGGGACGGTGGAGAAGGGAGATTTTGCATGGCTGGAATTGGGGCCGCTAAATATTTCAATCCGAAACGTGGAAGCGCGAACTTATTTTGTCGTCGTCCTTTTTTTGGGGGGGGGGGTGAGGGGGAGGGAGGGAGGGGGTGGGTGGCTGGGTGCTAAGCGTCCTCCGACACACGCGACCACCACGACACGACCCTGGTCTGCGTGGTGCTCCTACATTTGAGAATGCAAACCAATCTTCTTTCATTTGCAAACGAATCTGTATGTATTACCATGCCCGTGTTTTCCTTGCAATAATTAGTCATTCGAAACGAGATACTATAAATTAATTAATGAGGAGTTATTTGAAAAAAATCGAAACGGTATCCACAGTATCCACGCTAACGTGGATTAGAGTGTGTGTCACATAATTAGTTATTTGAATTAGAGTGTGTGTCACATAGGGATCTCCAATTCTAACGTGGATTTCGCATTTCACTGTATCCACGCTACTTTTTTAATACAAATTCATATGTATATGATGAACACCATGGTGGTGAGAAAACTTTTGGATGGATTCAAACATATGACCTACAAAATAGCACAACAAATCGAGTCAATGTCAACTTTTCGGAACCTAGTATGGCACGAATTCAAAATAATTACCCATATGCATGGTCCTCAGTTCATTGTTTTTTAGCCCCCCCCCCCCGCACACACGCTACATACTTCCTGTATCGGTCAATCTTCCTCTCCTAACCACCTTAGGAAGCTATCGGTTTCCAACACACATCCATTCTTTCTCTCCATGTTTTGATCTCTAACTCTCTCAACTACACAACCCCCTTTTTCCACTCTGTTACGAAATGTATTTACCTCACACACCCGCCATTGCACCCCATGCCAACCTCTCTCTCTCCCCCTCGCCCTCTCACCCTCTCGCGCTAAATACATGCATTGCCTATCTAGCCCCCAAACCTCTCGTGCGCACGCACGCACATTGTCTATCTAGGTCACTCCCTCGAGACTGTCTCACTCTTTCTTCCGCACGGCGGGCCACACTCGCCCAATCTCGCTCTCTTTATCTGAGTCTCGTTTAACCTCGTTTTCTTTCACACACAAATGATAAATCTCCCTGTTCGGGCCTCGATCGACACACTCTATACTCTCTCACGCAAATTGTCTATCTAAGTCAGTCCATCGAAGCCGCCCCCACTCTTTCGACCTCATGGCGGGCCACGCTCGCTCGCTCTCTCTCTCTCTCTTTCTCTCTCCCTCTCTCTCCCTCTCTCTCTCTTTGTATGTCTCGATTGACCTCGCTCTTTCTCGGACAAAAATGATATACCACCATGTTTGAGCCCAATTCGACTTATTCACATTGTATACTCTCTCACGCACATTGTCTATCTAGGTCACTCTCTCCAAGCCGTCTCACTCTTTCGATCGCACGACGACCCTATGTGATCGATTGACCTTGCTTCCTCCCATGCACAAAATAAATCTACACGTCTGTGACTGGATCATCTCTCAAGCTCTATCTTACAGCCCTCACCCTTGCCAAAAGCTCAATCGGACAATATCTCTCCAGAGCATATATATTTGTTCAATGAATGTCGGACCACACTCACTTTGTCTCTCTATCTATATGTCTCTCGATTAACTTCGCTTTCTCACGCCGTATCTTCCACACATTGAAGCTACCTCTCCATCCCTCGCAAAGCCGGAGCTATTTACATTGCGAGGGGCACTCCAACCTTGGATTAATTTGTGTAGGCATTTATTCCGGTCGGTTTGGATTATATTTTCGTAGCATTCGGCCCACAACTACTCGAAACACCGTTGCAACCCCCGCAACTCCCCTAGTTGATTTCTCTCTGGCTTGTTCATCGCTCTCTCGCACGTCCTTTCTCGCCTTCAACGTCGCACCATGGTATTATTGCAAAAAACTCTGTTGTTCTCTTTAATTATTATAAATAAGCTACAAAACTACACACTGATAGTCCACTTGGAATGGAACAAATTTCGACCCACAAATTAAAGTGCTACAAACTACACACCGAGGGGCCCACATGTCATGAAACAAATTTGGACCCATATACAAATTAAAAAATAAAGGACGAGGATCGAACATGCGACCAGGGCCTTCAAGCCGCACGTCAATAGGCAACATACATAGTAGAACAACAATGTTTGTTGTACCTCCCTTTGTTCACATAATTTTTTATATATTACCACAGCCTATTTAATTGATAACATGTAGTATTATTTTTAGTACTATTCGCCTTCACTTACTGGTGGGTTCATGTGTACTCTCTCTCCTCCCCTTCTGCGTTTAGACGCACGGGCAAACACCAAGAACTCGCGGGCGATGTTGCCGTTGACCATATCTGGACGCGTTCACAAGTTACGGCACCAGTTTCACGTGCTAGTAGCACTAGTCAGTGTGTATGTGCAATGCACGTTAATTTGGAAGTATATTAAGTGCATGCGGATATTAAGTAGGATATTATTTGCGTGTTATTATGTGATTAGCACTATTTTTTGCATGAAATTAACTGCACGCTAAACGTGTGGAGCGCTCGACATTGAAGCAGTCTAGGTCGTTGGATGACAAGGAATACATGTGGCTTGATGACTTTAATTTGATACGGCTCTAGCAGAACATTCAATTGATCAAACCATAGATTTCGTTCAGTCTGACTCCCACTTTAAATTATACGACGATCGATCTAAAATAAACGGAAATGATAAACGTTCGGATTTTAAGCATGGCAATCCGAACGTTTTCATGGCAAATTTAGATTACGCGGCGACGGCGGGGGCGTCTTGCGGTGGGAAGCGGCTCCTCTGTCGTGCTCTGTGTGTTGTCGGGCCACTGACCGACGGTGACGGCGGCACCTTGCGCCATTGTTGGCGTACTCCTGGACGTTGGCCTAGCTTCAAGGAAGGCCAAAATGTTCTGGACTTCGGAGCGAGTCAACTAGCGGGAGGAAGCGACTGGCGTTGGTGCAAGGAAGCGGTCGACGACGACCATCCATGCCGCTGAGGGGGGCACTGGCACCCGCGCGGGGACAGGCGCTGTCAACGGCGCGGCGGAGACATTCGTCTGCACGGGCACCGGCACGGGCGCGCACGTCAGTGCACGCGCAGGCGCATGCGCTGGCAGGTGCACGGGCACCGGCACGGGTGTGCGCGTCAGTGCACGCACAGGCGCATGCGCTGGCAGGTGCACGGGCACGTGAAAGTCGGCGGGGACCTCGTGGAACCCTGTGGCATCAAGCTCGGCGACAATGTGCGGCTCCCAGCCCATCAATGCCACGGGGATGGACACTGGCGCAGTCGGGGCGACGGTAGCCGGAACGGGAGCGGGGACAGGCGCAACGTCTTCCCGCAAGGCCAGTTCAAGCTCGTCCCAAAGCGCCTTATGTTCTTGAGACTCCGGCTGGGTGTCTTCCTCAGGAAACTGGAAGACTAAGGGCAGACCATCGTGATGCGGCATGGCGTACGTTTAGGTCAGGCTAGTTGGAAGTAGACGACAGGAGAATCAGAGAGGAAGAGAGAAGATTGTAGCGATACCGGGTAGTGCGGGGTTGATTTTAAACTGCGGCGCCGGCAACATTAAAAGTGGGAGTAGTTGGGACGAAGGTGGGTGGAGGAGCCTGGTCAAAGGGCTCGCCTCCCGGTGAGCCTGCACAGCGGTCTGCTCGCACGCCTCCCTGTCAGCCGGCGTAACGGTCTGCTCGCACGCCTCCCGTCGACTCACACGCTTGCTCAGACGGCACCTGCCTATGAGAAGCGGGACTCGTGGCGGCACGTAAACGCCCACGGTTTCAATAGTGAAAGCGTTCGCCTTAACGTGATAGGTCTTTGTTCCAAAATACCTTGGCTCTTCATTTGTGCAACTTGTCATAAGAAGCTTGTCTCAAATTGAAGAAAAAAATTACAAAGTAATATTTGTGCCATATCATGTGACTATGCTCAGTTTCAAGAATTTATGGTCACTTTTGGATTTTCTAAAATTTAAGATCCAGGATTCGAAACAGTATCATAACCTGCATCATGCAATAAATTTTAAAGCCATACATCTGTCCTGTTGTATTTCTTAAGAAAGGATTTGGTCAAACATTTTGCTTAGTTAGACTTTAGACAAGTTATATATGCAGAGCAAAAGGATAATCCCTCCGTACCAGTGCATTGCTTGATATATTAACTCAAGTACTAGGCACGAACAAACGGGCTCAATTCTGTGCTCATCCTAGTGTAGTAGTAGTACTACTAGGCAATGCAGTTGACGGGTGACCTTGGCGAGCGGCGACCGAGGGAATTGAACCGTGCTCGGCACGGTAGGTAACGTTGTCTAGTTACCTAAGCATCGCTCCGTTGTTCATCGGTAGTCATTATGGACCGGGGACATGAGGGGAATTTCCTAGGGCTGGAATTCTGGCCGCCAGATATTTTGACTCGAAACGCGGAGGTTCGACTGGTTGGGGTTGCCTAATGTGCGTACCATGCACGCCACCAGAAGGACACGAGCCCGTTTTTTATTATTTATTTATTTTTTTAGGATCAACACGAGCCAAGGTCTGGCTGGTACGCCGTTGGGTCCTACCATTCGAGAATATGAAAGGAATCTTTTAAATTGCCGAACGAATCTATGTGTATTACAATGCCCGTATTTTCCTTGCAAATACTAATCTCAACGTGGTAATTGATTTATGACGAGTTGTTGAATTAGAGTGAGTTTGTGATATAGTGATCTCAACGTGGATTTCACATTTCATGGTATCCCTGGTAAGTTTTTCAATGCAAATTCAAATTTAAAAGATGAACAATATGGAGGTGAGAAAACTTTGTATGTATCAAGCATATGACCACACACACACACACACACGAACACAACAACAATCCAATAAGTATAGTGCATCTATTTTTCCAAACCATGCATGTATGACACGAATTCAAAAATACTCCTTCTGTTCCTAAATAGTAGTCTTTTAGAGATTTCAACAAGCGACTACATACGGAGCAAAATGAGTGAATCTACACTCTAAAATATGTCTATATACATCCGTATGTGCCAGTCCACTTGAAATCTCTAAAAAGACTAATATTTAGGAACGAAGGGACTAAAATGTAAGACATGCATGATCCTCTATTCAATATTTGAAACGAACATGAAACTGAAACATGAATATTAAGTCTAGTACTACAGTACATGCAAATGTTGTGTTTAATTAGGCAGAGCTATGATTGTCAGGGGTCACCCCCTCGACCTTAGATAGGGTCACCCCCTATGATTGTCATATTCTCCCGTGCGAGAAAACATAAGGTGCTCGCAGCTCGCAGCTTGAAACTCGTATCACCGTAGCATCCAAGCTGCGAGCACCTTATGTTTTCTCGCACGGGAGAATATGAGGTGCTCCCGCACCATAGATTCTATGGTGATACGAGTTCACGGAGATCTAACGGCCCACATTAGGAGGTTTGAATGTTTTTGCAATATACGACTGAGAGAGTTTGGGAATTGCGCAGACAGTACAAGTACTACGCATGCGCCATCTGATCACTGATCATACGACCTAGATGCTCATATCACCGTAGCAGGTAATTAAGCTACGGGGAGCACCTAATATGAGCAACAGGCAGCCGTTGGATCCAAGATGCAGCGGCACACACGAGGCCTGAATGTTTTATTTGCAAAAAACCTTTGGAGAGTTTGGAAATTGCGCATAATTACAAAGACTACTCCCAAGCCATTGGATCTCACTTCCAACGGTGTAAAAACTCGTATCACCATAGCATCTAAGCTGCGGGGTGGATGTGATATTCTATGCCGCTGTCATTTTTGTTCATAAACTTGCAAAATACGTGTAACTTGTGCCATTACTTGTCTAACCGCGCAAAGTGTTTGTTCAAAAAAACCATCCTACACTGAAATATCAGAACAACACACGGGGTCCCACTTGTCATTAATCAAATTTGGACCTAAAACTAACAAATCTGAAAGACGAGATTCGAACTGGCAACCTGGACTACAAAGCATAAGTCGATAGCCTGAGACAACAATGGTTGTTGGCTTTGTCCCATAACTTGATTTTATACAGTATTATGTTGAGTAGAGTAGAGGGAGTGCCTCGTCAACACGTGCATGACCGTTGACTCACTTACTGGTGGGTCCCAGGTCTGCGATCTCTCTCTTCTCTCCATCGTCTAACCTTTGCATGGGCACACACGAAGAGCGGCACTAGCTTGCCGTGGTGTTATTACAGCTAAAAAAAGCTTGGAAAATAGAAGAATCGCCTAGAACAAGAGACGTTGTGGCTGGTCGAGACAGAGCTAACCACACCTATCCTCCATGCCATGTTAGCATGATGAAGCTGTGTGGCTAGTGGGGTGTTTTCGACCGACTGGCTGGGTCCCGAGGTCGAACCATAGGTACTACGTCTGATACAGTAAATTTTTACACGCACATTTTTCCTCCGTGCCGAGACATGGCACACCCTACCGCGCGGTTTTGGGGTCCTCCCAGGTGGTGCACGCATATATTCTTCCTCGCGTGGGACGCCCTACCGCGCGTTTTCGCCGAAGCAAGTAAATGAGTCGTCAAATCACGAGAGACCACTTTTCCCGTCGAGTACATCAGTGAAGCACGGTGGCTAGCTAGTTGGGCTAGTTCGACCGATTAGCTAGGCCGCTGCCACATTTGTTATTTCACCCCTTTTTTATCTACTTGCCGGTAGGTAAATTTAAATATCCACCGCGGCAGGATTTTTAATATTTTGATTGACGGGAGCAGGCGCGGCAGGATTTTTAATTTTTTTGATTGACGAGAGCAGGCGCGGCAGCAATTAGTCACGATGACTCCACGTGTAAAACCCACTACTCCCTGATGTGAGAAGTCGTCGACTGGTGTTTTACCATGGTGAAAACCAAAAGATTCCCCGCTCCTCGGCTGGTTCCCTCCGCCTTCCCGTAGATTGCATTGCCTTTCTGCCGTTTCGCCCCCTGCATCACCAACGTCATGCGCCTCGAGAAGCAGAGGGACTTCGGTGGTGTTTAGGCGCCCTCTGCATGGGCATGTCCATGTCTCGGCGCAACATGACTGTTGGATCAAACTCAGACGGTGCAGATCATTCACTGTAGCACAAAGCGTGTGGGTGTGTTTGGTTGCATTCTCATCTCAATATACTCCTCTGTCTAGGTGTGTAAGTCACCTTACGAAAAGCAAATAATCCAAAACACTTAGGCACGGTACATTAACTCCCTCCCCGTTTCTTGTTTTGTGACATATCAACCAATAAGAGACGTGGGCCGTGCATGCTTTCAATGACTTGAGACTAATAAACTTGACATGCAGTGGTTAGTTCATTGCATGCAATGCTATTAATTAGCAAAAAGACATTAAGTTTTCTCGTTTTCCTCTCCGCCTTGGCCGCAGTTGTTTCCACTTCGTGTATTTGTGTTAACCTACTAGTGTGGACTCATGCACCCTTCATGCACTCTACCAAACACCCAAAAGTGGGTCGAGAAGGGAACTTTTGCCCCCATCCCGTGCACCCTTCATACACCCTGCCTAACACTATTCGTGCTTCATATGGTTCATGTTTCGTGGAGTACTGTAGCACCGTACTCTCCGTGCGTTGTAGACCTAGTTCTGTTAACATTGATCTCACCGTTCATTCTCGACCGGACAGTCGAGAAAGCGGTACTATGTTACTACATTACTGTTCATATAGTTGACATGCGCACAACATCATTTGTTGTCGTCATATCTTACTACACTAGCAACAAGATTATGTAGTACTCACGTATGAACCACTGCACATGCCTAGTAGTAGGAGCACTGTGTATGTTCAAGTGGCTGCCGTGTTTCGCACTCCTCCATCGTAAGAGTGGAAACGCTTGCTGTAATCATTTTTCTCCTTTAGAAAAACAGTGGACACGCTCTACCGTGCGGATCCTCCTCCAGCCATGCACTAAATTACTCACTTTCGCCGACTGTGGGACATCCAGCATCGGGGTCCACCAGCCATGCACTAAATTACTCCGTCGTAGATTGACGGTAGACTACCCCGATCGAAGTGCCGCAGTAATGCCCAATGAGCCGTCAAAT
The DNA here is from genome assembly GCF_002575655.3 of Aegilops tauschii subsp. strangulata. NCBI lineage: Eukaryota > Viridiplantae > Streptophyta > Magnoliopsida > Poales > Poaceae > Aegilops > Aegilops tauschii. The sequence goes on from NC_053037.3 coordinate 170,381,393, forward strand.
CACAAAAACCCCTCCTCTCCGTAGTAAGTTGGACGGACGAAGCAACCATCATTTCACTCTTCTCTCTCAGCTTCCTCTCTACCCAACCCTCACTTCTCCCTCATCTTGTTCCTCATTTCTTCGAGAAAAACCCCGACCTGCTTCTGCCATTGTTCTTCTCTCCCAAAGAAGGAAAGTGAGCGCATCAATGGTGTTGATTCTGGCCAAGACCCGGTCTTACAACCCCGAGACTGATCCTATAACTCCCTCTCTTTTCTTCTTTTGGGTTTGTGATTATGGTTTCTTTTCTTTTATTTCTATTTGACAGTTTCTTGATGGACGCTGGAGCACCGGCCGAAGTGATGTCTATGGCTCTGGCCAAAATCGTCGAGGCTCATGGTACGAAGAAGCACAAGCACCCCGCCGAGACTACCGCATACAAGCTCAAAGCCATCGCCCTGTCCAAGCCCCCCTCTCCGGGATCCCTCATTAAGCAAGTCCAGGTAATATCTCTTCATAACAATCTTTTTCTCAATCTTGATCGCGTTTTTTCATCTAATACGCAGTACTAGTACTAGTAGTACAACTTTTTGGGTGATGTTGCATGTGATTTTTGTGTGCCAAATGACGGTTCTAAATTCCTCTTTTGACCAAAACATGCGAGAGGTTGACACTGATTTCTTATAGATTACTTTCAACTACTCCCTCTGTCCCACATTTCTTGTCTTAGATTTGTCTAGATACGGATGTATCTAATACTAAAATGTGACTTGATACATCCATATCTAGACAAATTTAAGACAAGAATTTTGGGACGGAGGGAGTACTTTATGAACATCAATGCTACCTTTGAAGAGGGTTTATTTGCCTCAGTAACTTGTGTTACGGATATTGCAAGTAATCCCTCTGCTCTCATGCCTTTGAAGACATGTTATAGTGTCTTTGTTCACTCATTTCTGTGCATATATGTAGTCATATATGGAGTATAATATCGAAAATCATCTTATATTTCTGAACGGAGGTAGTAATAAAATATGGGTTCTGTTTGAATTAGAACCAGGTCCGCGGTGGAGATGAAGTTCTCAAAGTCATGCCGTGTGAACTGGAAGACATGAGGATGAGTTCTACTGCTAAACTATCCAGCTGCTGTGTCCTTGTCGCCACGTGTCCTGAACTAGTGTTTTCCTGTAGCATTGTTGTCAGGCGTGTTCTCGAGGCTGTACTTGACCACAACAATTTCCTGGCTGTGCCTTCGATTACGAAGGGTGTGGTTCTTGTAAAGCTTCCCAACAAATCTGATGCAGCATGTCTTCATGATCATGTTTATGAGTGGAAAGACCACTCTGTTTGGTTCTCCAAGGTTGACGAGATGGTGATGGTGCATGCAGACATCTCTCACGAAGTCCATGGCCTAGTCAGTTATGCGGGGTTCATCCCGTAGGTCGGTGGCAAGAAATAGTCTGCAGAGTTTAATTAGTGCAACTTTGCTTGTCTGTAGTAAGTACTATTGTTTAGTACTTGATTTGTGTTTGTGAACCCTGTATTGTTTATTAGTACTGCCGCTTTTGGTGTGTGGCCAGTCCTGAGAATGGTCTATGTTAATGTCTGTCCACTCAATTCAGTCTGTATATTTTGAAGTATCCAGATCATCTTTTTGAAGGAAATATGCCCTAGAGGCAATAATAAAGTTATTATTTATTTCCTTATATCATGATAAATGTTTATTATTCATGCTAGAATTGTATTAACCGGAGACTTGATACATGTGTGAATACATAGACAAACAGAGTGTCACTAGTATGCCTCTACTTGACTAGCTCGTTGATCAAAGATGGTTATGTTTCCTAGCCATAGACATGAGTTGTCATTTGATTAATGGGATCACATCTTTAGGAGAATGATGTGATTTACTTGACCCATTCCGTTAGCTTAGCACTCGATCGTTTAGTATGTTGCTATTGCTTTCTTCATGACTTATACATGTTCCTATGACTATGAGATTATGCAACTCCCGTTTACCGGAGGAACACTTTGTGTGCTACCAAACGTCACAACGTAACTGGGTGATTATAAAGGTGCTCCACAGGTGTCTCGAAGGTACTTGTTGGGTTGGCGTATTTCGAGATTAGGATTTGTCACTCCGATTGTCGGAGAGGTATCTCTGGGCCCACTCGGTAATGCACATCACTATAAGCCTTGCAAGCATTGCAACTAATGAGCTAGTTGCGGGATGATGTATTACGGAACGAGTAAAGAGACTTGCCGGTAACGAGATTGAACTAGGTATTGAGATACCGACGATCGAATCTCGGGTAAGTAACATACCGATGACAAAGGGAACAACGTATGTTGTTATGCGGTTTGACCGATAAAGATCTTCGTAGAATATGTGGGAGCCAATATGGGCAACCAGGTCCCGCTATTGTTTATTGACCGGAGACGTGTCTCGGTCATGTCTACATAGTTCTCGAACCCGTAGGGTCCGCACGCTTAACGTTACGATGACAGTTTTATTATGAGTTTATGAGTTTTGATGTACCAAAGGAGTTCGGAGTCCCGGATGAGATCGGGGACATGACGAGGAGTCTCGAAATGGTCGAGACGTAAAGATCGATATATTGGACAACTATATTCGGACATCGGAAAGGTTCCGAGTGATTCGGGTATTTTTCGGAGTACCGGAGAGTTACGGGAATTCGTATTGGGCCTTAATGGGCCATACGGGAAAGGAGAGAAAGGCCCCAAAGGGTGGCCTTTAACATCCCAAATTTTCAATTTGGTATGTTATACATAGATCATCATTGCATATCATGTTTTATTGCATTTTGAAAAAATCCTCCATAAATCCTAAGCAACTCAAGGACCCTCAGAGAGAGTTGGGGATTTTCTCGAATTTTCATATTTGATTCATCAAATAATAAGACGAGGATTTTATTTTAATTATTTTTCTCTCTGGAAAAATATTTCATTTTAAAAATAAATGAGAGGAGAAAATATGACTTCTCCAAAACAATTGAAATACTGGAGGAAAAATGTTAAAATCATTTATTGGAATTTATTTGGAATTTATTTGCAATTTTATTTGCATTAAAAATATTGCATGTTTTCAAAATATTTATTTTGGTTTAAAAAATGTTCACCCTGTTCTAGATTTTCTAACTAGACGGGGAAAATTTATTTCATATTTTTCTGATTTTTATTTATTTTTCTACGAATTATTTTCCGCGGAACTTATAAAAAAAAAACGCGCGACGCCCTCTTGGCCGAAGCCCAGCCGAGCGCCGGCCCGCCCGCGCCCTCTCCTTCCTCCGCACGGGACGCCGCCGCCCTTGCCGAGTCCGGCCGCCGCACGCCTCCCCCTCGCCACCCCTCCCCCAAGCCAGCCCGGGACCCCCCTCCTATATATACCCCCCCTCTCTCTTTTCCCTCTCAAGCCGCCGCCGCCCTCATCGCCGAGCGCCGCCACCGCCGGAACCCCGCCGCCGCCGCCGCCGGGAGCCGCCGCCCCTCGCCTCGCCCGCACCCCCCCGAGCCCCGCACCCCGCCGCCGAGCCCGGAGCCCGCCGGAGCCCTCGCCGGAGCCCCGACGAGGTACTGCCCGCTGCCTCGTTTCGTCGTTGCTGGTTTTCGTTTAAAAAAAACCCTAGATCGGTTTTTTTTCCGGTTTTATTATTTGCGAGCGTTTACCGAACCGTTCGTTTTAACGAACGCGTTCGTCGGTTTTCTCTGATTAACGAACGCCCGTTATTTAACCGTTCGACCGTTTTTCTTTTCGTCGGATTTTCTCGTTATTTTTCTCAGATTCGATTTCTGATCGAATCTTCGATTATGTTTAACTTCTCGCTCGTTTATCGGAATCAGGCGATTCAAGCGCCTAGAGTTTCGTCTCGAAATTCTCTTTCCGTTTAACCTACTCAAATAAGTTTTTGCTACAGTAAAATTTGACCTAGATCCAGATTAGTAAACGAAGTTTCTTTCTTCCGCCGTTTGACTTTCGTTGCTTCTTTCGAGTTGATTCTTTTTGCGAACCGGAGTTCTTAAGTTGAACTTTCTGGTTGGATCTTTCATTCGAGTTTTACCTGTGCATTAGATGAGTACTGATTGTATTCTTGTTGTTTGCGATAGAGTACCCGGAGTGTGCCGCTTGTTACTTCGACTTGCTAGGTTTTGCGGATCATCAGCAAGGCAAGTAACACTTTGATCATACCCCGTTCATACCCAGTTTTATTGCATTAGATCTGTTTTCCTCAAACACTTGCATGATTAGGATCTAATCAAATTGTGGGAACTGGGAAGTAGTTGAGGTAGTACCTATTACCTGTTTTACTTTATCAAACCCTTGGGAGTTACTTCTACGTTGCTTTTATCAATGCCATGCTATGCATAGACGTGGATTGGGTTTGAGTGATATTCATGACAGATGTGAGATGTTTATTAATGGTTCAACTTAAGGTGGCAACTAAAACTCACATCTTGGTGGATTGAGGCACCTGGAGAACCCAGTGTTGTCTGTTTGTATAAGGTCCGCCACCCAGGCTCAAAGGGATCATAAGATTATTCATGCTAGAAACTTCCGTGTGCAGCCGCAAGCTATTATGGGCTCTAGCATAGCTGAGTAGGTTACAGGATCTCTTGAAGAGGTGGACTAGCAGATGTAGGGGAAAGTAGGTGTACCGGTCCATCCAGAGTAAAGAGTGATTGTTTCTGAAAGACTGTGTCTCGGTCATCCGTTTCTCAAACATCATGCAGTGCGAGAATCAAGCGGAGGCGATCGAGTCTTGTGGGGAAAAGTGCGCAAACCTATGCAGAGTGTACAAACTAATCATGGTTAGCCGTGTCCCCGGTTATGGACAACTTGAGTATCTAGTACCTGGATTATCATTTGAATCTCATCACCATGTTACTTATAATTAATTTTGTTGGGTTAATGATGACACTTAATTGGGATTGAGTTGGAGGTACCTTCTCAATGTTTAACAACCACCATGATAGTTAAATAAAATTTATTCCTTTGCAGTAGGATAAAATTGGCTTTTCGCAAAACTGTAACCATAGAGCTTTCCACCAGCCATATATGCATGTAGTATAGCATTATTATTGTTCATTGCTCTCTATGTGTTACTTTGCCAGCATATTCTATGTGCTGACCCGTTTTCGGGCTGCAACGTTTCATGTTGCAGACTTTTCAGACGACGAGTAAGATGCCTTAGGTCGTGGTCTTATACTCAGTGATGCCGCTGGAGTTGATGGACTCAGTTATCTTCCAAGTCTTCCGCTGTTATCGTTGTTAGATGGCCTTAAGCCATGCTTATCATACTTAAACTCTTCGGAGTTATTCGATGTAATAAGTGTGTGATTGCTACTCCGTTATAAATCCTCCATTTGTACTGTGCGTGTCAGCATTACTGATCCAGGGATGACACTGGTGCACAGCAGCACAAGCCATTTGAGGTCTGGTCGCTACAAAGTTGGTATCAGAGCACACGCTGACTATAGGACACGACCACTAAGCTTAAGCCCTAGAAAGCTTCTCTCTTCTCATTTCTGACCCCTCTCCACTTTCTACTCTTTTAGGAATGGCGAATGCAAGGAGCAAGTTCATGCAACCAGATGAAGACACGCCGTTTGGTCGACACTTGAAGGAAGTCACCAAGTACTTGAACATAGGAATACCAAGCATCACCGGAACCTACAACGCCACATTACCTGAAGAGGAGAGCTGGAAGATTCAAGTTATCATTCCAGGAAGGACGTTTGTGCCAATTACGGAACCCATGAGATTGGTTTTCGAAGCACCAACTTGGAGTTTAGGGAAGAGCATGGCCGCACACATCGCCATGGGACGCATTGGAGAAGTCTATCACCAGGAGCTTAAGGATACAATTTACCAAATTTGTGGACGTCGAGACGCGCAATGGGAGATGATCAAGACCAAGAAGGATGGATCAATTGCAGCTTTCATCCAGGAGCAGAACCAACATATTCCGACGCCAGGAGAACCAGATGTGTACGGACAAGGAAGAACTGAAGAAGGCATTAACAAAGATCAAGGAACTCCAAGAAGAACTCAAGGCTACACGTGAAGATTACTTGGAGGAAATCAACGCACTAGTAGGGAAGATTGACGACCTGGAGATTAAGATTGGAGCATTCGTGGGAAATCCAGTGCCAAAAGCAGAAGTCGACGAATGCACTTGTCCGGATAACTACATCATCATCGACGACACCGACTCGGAACCAAGTGAAGACGAATGGATTGATGAAGCTGGAGCAGACATCATGGAGTCTTCAACGGATCAGAATTACTAGTAGACCACCATATCAGTAGTAGTTTTCCCCCATTTAATAGTATAGTTCAAGCACTTTGTAACGCTAGTTAGATCGATTGTTTTGCCTTGTTTGATTTGATTGAGTGATATTGATTGAATTTGTCTCATGAGCATATGGGTAGTGTTTTCCCTCTAGACCTCATTCTATTCTTAATTCTCATCTTTTCTAAACCTATCAGATGCCTCCGAGGCGCGACACCGGATTTGTTTTTCCGCCAGAGATCACCCAGTTGATTCAGCAACAGAATGCCCTGATGCAAGTGTTAGTTCAGAACCAAGGCAACAACAACAACCCACCCCCACCACCACCTGTTGATCACTTAGCCCGTTTCTTAAGGCTAAACCCGCTGGTGTTTTCCAGTAGCACCGAGCCGATTGTTGCAGATGATTGGCTCCGCAAAGTTGGAAGGGAGTTGACCACTGCAGGATGCACTGATGCGGAAAGAGTGCGTTTTGCCGCACATCAGCTTGATGGACCCGCAGCATCATGGTGGGAGAATTATACAGCCATGCACCCTATTGACACTGTCACATGGGACCAGTTTCAGCAAGCTTTCCGTACAGCTCATGTTTCAGCAGGAGCTATGGCTATGAAGAAGCGTGAGTTTCGCAACCTACGCCAAGGAGGACGCACCGTAGGCCAGTATGTGGAGGATTTCAGTAAGTTAGCACGTTATGCACCAGATGACATTGCTACAGATGCAGCCAAGCAGGAGGAAGTACCAGTGGTGAAGGATTATCCGGATGTATTTCCAGAAGAGTTGCCAGGCATGCCGCCAGATAGAGACATTGAGTTTTTGATTGAACTTTTGCCAGGCACAGGGCCAATATCTAAGAGACCGTACAGGATGCCTGCAAAGGATTTGGAGGAAATTAAGAAGCAGATCAAGGAGTTACTGGATAAAGGCTATATTCGCCCAAGTTCGTCACCTTGGGGATCACCAGTACTTCTAGTGGAGAAGAAAGATGGATCGCTGAGGATGGTTGTTGATTACCGAGGATTGAATGAAGTGACCATCAAAAACAAGTACCCACTGCCGATGATCAATGATTTGTTTGACCGCTTACAAGGAGCTAAAGTATTTTCCAAGATCGATCTACGATCAGGGTACCATCAGTTAAAGATTCGAGAGCAGGATATACCCAAGACGACATTTACCACCAGATATGGATTGTATGAGTATACCGTTATGTCATTTGGACTGATTAATGCACCTGCCTATTTCATGAACCTGATGAACAAAGTGTTTATGGAGTTTTTGGATAAGTTCGTCGTGGTGTTCATTGATGATATTTTAATCTTTTCCAAGGATGAAGAAGAGCATGAGGAGCATTTACGATTGGTACTTGAGAAGCTCAGAGAACATCAGTTATATGCCAAGTTCAGCAAATGTGAGTTTTGGCTGAAGGAAGTTGGATTCCTTGGACATGTTATTTCTGGAGAAGGAATAGCAGTAGACCCTGCCAAGGTTGACACAGTGACAAGTTGGGAATCACCCGCGACAGTTGGAGAAATCCGGAGTTTTCTTGGACTTGCAGGATACTACCGGAGATTCATCGAGAATTTCTCAAGGATTGCTAAGCCCATGACTGAGCTATTGAAGAAGGACACCAAATTCAATTGGACTGAGGAATGTGAAGATAGTTTCCAGGAGTTGAAGAAACGATTGGTTACCTCACCAGTGTTGATTCTGCCAGATCAACGCAAGGACTATGAAGTTTATTGCGACGCTTCTCGTCGAGGACTTGGAGCAGTGCTGATGTAGGAAGGAAGAGTTGTGTCGTATACTTCACGACAACTTAAACCCCATGAGAAGAATTATGCTACGCATGATTTGGAATTAGCAGCCGTGGTGCATGCATTGAAGACATGGAGACATTTTCTCATCGGAAATCATTGTGAAGTGTACACGGATCACAAGAGTTTGAAGTATATTTTCACGCAGAAGGAATTAAATCTCAGACAGAGAAGATGGTTGGAGCTCATTAAAGATTATGATATGAGACTGCATTATCACCCCGGAAAGGCTAACGTAGTAGCAGACGCGTTGAGCCGCAAGAGTCATATCAACACCCTCATGACAGAAGAGTTATGTTGATTCTAAATGAAAGGAGACAGTTCACGAAGTCGGAGACAGAGTGTATCTTCGAGTATTACCCCTTCGAGGAGTGAAGCGCTTTGGAGTTAAGGGAAAGTTAGCGCCCCGTTTTATCGGACCATACAGAGTGTTGGAACGTACGGGAGAAGTTGCCTACAAGTTGGAATTTCCCGAAGGATTGTCTGGAGTACATGATGTATTTCATGTTTCGCAGTTGAAGAAGTGCCACGCAGAGATGGCTGAGATACCACTGGGAGATACTGTGCCACTGGAAGCGATACAGTTGGAAAGTGATTTGACCTATGAGGAGAAACCAATTAAGATTCTCGAGTATGCCAGCCGAGTTACCCGCAGCAAGGTTATCAAGTTTTGCAAAGTTCAGTGGAGTCACCACACAGAAGATGAAGCCACCTGGGAGCGAGAGGAAGATCTACGGAAAGACCACTCCCACCTGTTTTCTAGCGAACCCGAATCTCGAGGGCGAGATTCATCTTAAGGGGGGTAGGTTTGTAACATCCCAAATTTTCAATTTGGTATGTTATACATAGATCATCATTGCATATCATGTTTTATTGCATTTTGACAAAATCCTCGATAAATCCTAAGCAACTCAAGGACCCTCGGAGAGAGTTGGGGATTTTCTCGAATTTTCATATTTGATTTTCATCAAATAATAAGACGAGGATTTTATTTTAATTATTTTTCTCTTCGGAAAAATATTTTATTTTAAAAATAAACGAGAGGAGAAAATATGACTTCTCCAAAACAATTGAAATACTGGAGGAAAAATGTTAAAATCATTTATTGGAATTTATTTGGATTTTATTTGCAATTTTATTTGCATTAAAATATTGCATGTTTTCAAAATATTTATTTTGGTTTAAAACAATGTTCACCCTGTTCTAGATTTTCTAACTAGACGGGGAAAATTTATTTCATATTTTTCTGATTTTTATTTATTTTTCTACGAATTATTTTCCGCGGAACTTATAAAAAAAACGCGCGACGCCCGCTGGGCCGAAGCCCAGCCGAGCGCCGGCCCGCCCGCGCCCTCTCCTTCCTCCGCACGGGACGCCGCCGCCCTTGCCGAGTCCGGCCGCCGCACGCCTCCCCCTCGCCGCCCCCTCCCCCAAGCCACCCCGGGACCCCCCTATATATACACCCCCTCTCTCTTTTCCCTCTCAAGCCGCCGCCGCCGCCCTCATCGCCGAGCGCCGCCGCCGCCGGAGCCCCGCCGCCGTCGCCGCCGGGAGCCGCCGCCCCTCGCCTCGCCCGCACCCCGCCGTCGAGCCCGGAGCCCGCCGGAGCCCTCGCCGGAGCCCCGACGAGGTACTGCCCGCTGCCTCGTTTCGTCGTTGCCGGTTTTCGTTTAAAAAAAACCCTAGATCGGTTTTTTCGGTTTTATTATTTGCGAGCGTTTACCGAACCGTTCGTTTTAACGAACGCGTTCGTCGGTTTTCTCTGATTAACGAACGTTCGTTCTTTAACCGTTCGACCGTTTTTCTTTTCGTCGGATTTTCTCGTTATTTTTCTCAGATTCAATTTCTGATCGAATCTTCGATTCTGTTTAACTTCTCGCTCGTTTATCGGAATCAGGCGATTCAAGCGCCTAGAGTTTCATCTCGAAATTCCCTTTCCGTTTAACCTACTCAAATAAGTTTTTGCTATAGTAAAATTTGACCTAGATCCAGATTAGTAAACGAAGTTTCTTTCTTCCGCCGTTTGACTTTCGTTGCTTCTTTTGAGTTGATTCTTTTTGCAAACCGGAGTTCTTAAGTTGAACTTTCTGGTTGGATCTTTCATTCGAGTTTTACCTGTGCATTAGATGAGTACTGATTGTATTCTTGTTGTTTGCGATAGAGTACCCGGAGTGTGCCGCTTGTTACTTCGACTCGCTAGGTTTTGCGGATCATCAGCAAGGCAAGTAACACTTTGATCATACCCCGTTCATACCCAGTTTTATTGCATTAGATCTGTTTTCCTCAAACACTTGCATGATTAGGATCTAATCAAATTGTGGGAACTGGGAAGTAGTTGAGGTAGTACCTATTACCTGTTTTACTTTATCAAACCCTTGGGAGTTACTTCTACGTTGCTTTCTCAAACATCATGCAGTGCGAGAATCAAGCGGAGGCGATCGAGTCTTGTGGGGAAAAGTGCGCAAACCTATGCAAAGTGTAGAAACTAATCATGGTTAGCCGTGTCCCCGGTTATGGACAACTTGAGTATCTAGTACCTGGATTATCATTTGAATCTCATCACCATGTTACTTATAATTAATTTTGTTGGGTTAATGATGACACTTAATTGGGATTGAGTTGGAGGTACCTTCTCAATGTTTAACAACCACCATGATAGTTAAATAAAATTTATTCCTTTGCAGTAGGATAAAATTGGCTTTTCGCAAAACTGTAACCATAGAGCTTTCCACCAGCCATATATGCATGTAGTATAGCATTATTATTGTTCATTGCTCTCTATGTGTTACTTTGCCAGCATATTCTATGTGCTGACCCGTTTTCGGGCTGCAACGTTTCATGTTGCAGACTTTTCAGACGACGAGTAAGATGCCTTAGGTCGTGGTCTTATACTCAGTGATGCCGCTGGAGTTGATGGACTCACTTATCTTCCAAGTCTTCCGCTGTTATCGTTGTTAGATGGCCTTAAGCCATGCTTATCATACTTAAACTCTTCGGAGTTATTCGATGTAATAAGTGTGTGATTGCTACTCTGTTATAAATCCTCCATTTGTACTGTGCGTGTCAGCATTACTGATCCAGGGATGACACTGGTGCACAGCAGCACAGGCCATTTGAGGTCTGGTCGCTACATGGCCGCACCCGTCCCCATGGACTAGTCCGAATTGGACTAGGGAGGGGGGGGGCGCCCCCTTCCTTCTTTGTCCTTCTCCCTTCCCTTCTCCTATTCCAACAAGGAAAGGAGGAGTCCTACTCCCGGTGGGAGTAGGACTCCCCCCTTGGCGCGCCCTCCTCCCTTGGCCGGCGGCCTCCCCCTTGCTCCTTTATATACAGGGGCAGGGGGGCACCCCATAGACACAACAATTGATCTATTGATCTCTTAGCCGTGTGCGGTGCCCCCCTCCACCATATTACACCTCGATAATATCGTAGCGGTGCTTAGGCGAAGCCCTGCGTCGGTAGAACATCATCATCGTCACCACGCCGTCGTGCTGACGAAACTCTCCCTCAACACTCGGCTGGATCGGAGTTCGAGGGACGTCATCGAGCTGAACGTGTGCTGAACTCGGAGGTGCCGTGCGTTCGGTACTTGATCGGTCGGATCGTGAAGACGTACGACTACATCAACCACGTTGTGTTAACGCTTCCGCTTTCGGTCTACGAGGGTACATGGACAACACTCTCCCCTCTCGTTGCTATGCATCACCATGATCTTGCGTGTGCGTAGGAATTTTTTTGAAATTACTACGTTCCCCAACAGTGGCATCCGAGCCTGGTTTTATGCGTTGATGCTATGCACGAGTAGAACACAAGTGAGTTGTGGGCGATATAAGTCATACTGCTTACCAGCATGTTATACTTTGGTTCAGTGGTATTGTGAGATGAAGCGGCCCGGAACGACATTACGCGTCCGCTTACACGAGACTGGTTTCACCGTTGCGAGCACTCGTTGCTTAAAGGTGACTGGCGGGTGTGTGTCTCTCTCACTTTAGTTGAACCGAGTGTGGCTACGCCCGGTCCTTGCGAAGGTTAAAACATCACCAACTTGACAAACTATCGTTGTGGTTTTGATGCGTAGGTGAGAACGGTTCTTGCTAAGCCCGTAGCAGCCACGTAAAACTTGCAACAACAAAGTAGAGGACGTCTAACTTGTTTTTGCAGGGCATGTTGTGATGTGATATGGTCAAGACATGATGCTATATTTTATTGTATGAGATGATCATGTTTTGTAACCGAGTTATCGGCAACTGGCAGGAGCCATATGGTTGTCGCTTTATTGTATGCAATGCAATCGCCATGTAATTTTTTTACTTTATCACTAAGCGGTAGCGATAGTCGTAAAAGCAATAAGTTGGCGAGACGACAACGATACTACGATGGAGATCAAGGTGTCGCGCCGGTGACGATGGTGATCATGACGGTGCTTCGGAGATGGAGATCACAAGCACAAGATGATGATGGCCATATCATATCACTTATATTGATTACATGTGATGTTAATCTTTTATGCATCTTATCTTGCTTTGATTGACGGTAGCATTATAAGATGATCTCTCACTAAAATTTCAAGATAAAAGTGTTCTCCCTGAGTATGCACCATTGCGAAAGTTCTTCGTGCTGAGACACCACGTGATGATCGGGTGTGATAGGCTCTACGTTCAAATACAATGGGTGCAAAACAGTTGCACACGCGGAATACTCAGGTTAAACTTGATGAGCCTAGCATATGCAGATATGGCCTCGGAACACGGAGACCGAAAGGTCGAGCGTGAATCATATAGTAGATATGATCAACATAGTGATGTTCACCATTGAAACTACTCCATCTCATGTGATGATCGGACATGGTTTAGTTGATTTGGATCACGTAATCACTTAGATGATTAGAGGGATGTCTATCTAAGTGGGAGTTCTTAAGTAATATGATTAATTGAACTTAAATTTATCATGAACTTAGTCCTGATAGTATTTTTTGCAAAATTATGTTGTAGATCAATAGCTCGCGTTGTTGCTTCCCTGTGTTTATTTTTGATATGTTCCTAGAGAAAATTATGTTGAAAGATGTCAGTAGCAAAGATGCGGATTGGATCCGTGATCTGAGGATTATCCTCATTGCTGCACAGAAGAATTATGTCCTTGATGCACCGCTAGGTGACAGACCTATTGCAGGAGCAGATGTAGACGTTATGAACGTTTGGCTAGCTCAATATGATGACTACTTGATAGTTTAGTGCACCATGCTTAACGGCTTAGAATCGGGACTTCAAGGACGTTTTGAACGTCATGGACCATATGAGATGTTCCAGGAGTTGAAGTTAATATTTCAAGCAAATACCCGAGGAGATATGAAGTCTCCAACAAGTTCTATAGCTAAAAGATGGAGGAGAATAGCTCAAGCAGTGAGCATGTGCTCAGATTGTCTGGGTACTACAATCGCTTGAATCAAGTGGGCGTTAATCTTCCAGATAAAATAGTGATTGACAGAATTCTCTAGTCACCATCACCAAGTTAGTAGAACTTCGTGATGAACTATAGTATGCAAGGAATGACGAAAGTAATTCCCGAGCTCTTCGTGATGCTGGAATCGACGAAGGTAGAAATCAAGAAAAACATCAAGTGTTGATGGTTGACGAGACCACTAGTTTCAAGAAAAGGGCAAAGGGAAGAAGGGGAACTTCAAGAAGAACGGCAAGCAAGTTGCTGCTCAAGTGAAGAAGCCTAAGTCTAGTCCTAAGCCTGAGGCTAAGTGCTTCTACTACAAAGGGACTGGTCACTGGAAGCGGAACTACCCCAACTATTTGGTGGATAAGAAGGATGGCAAAGTGAACAAAGGTATATTGGATATACATGTTATTGATGTGTACTTTACTAGTGTTTATAGCAACCCCTCGGTAATTGATACTGGTTCAGTTGCTAAAAGTAGTAACTCGAAACGGGAGTTGCAGAATAAACTGAGACTAGTAAAAGGCAAGGTGACGATGTGTGTTGGAAGTAGTTCCAAGATTGATATGATCATCATCGCACACTCCCTATACTTTCGGGATTAGTGTTGAAACTAAATAAGTGTTATTTGGTGTTTGCGTTGAGCATGAATATGATTTGATCATGTTTGTTGCAATACGGTTATTCATTTAAATTAGAGAATAATTGTTGTTCTGTTTACATGAATAAAACCTTCTATGGTGATACACCCAATAAAATGGTTTGTTGGATCTCGATCGTAGTGATACACATATTCATAATAATGAAGCCAAAAGATGCAAAGTTAATAATGATAGTGCAACTTATTTGTGGCACTGCCATTTAGGTCATATTGGTGTAAAGCGCATGAAGAAACTCCATACTGATGGGATTTTGGAATCACTTGATTATGAATCACTTGATGCTTGCGAACCGTGCCTCATGGGCAAGATGACTAAAACGCCGTTCTCCGGAACTATGGAGAGAGCAACAGATTTGTTGGAAATCATACATACAGATGTATGTGGTCCGATGAATATTGAGGCTCATAGCAGGTATCATTATTTTCTGACCTTCACAGATGATTTGAGCAGATATGGGTATATCTACTTAATGAAACAAAAGTCTGAAACATTTGAAAAGTTCATATAATTTCAGAGTGAAGTGGAAAATCATCGTAACAAGAAAATAAAGTTTCTACGATCCGATCGTGGAGAAGAGTATTTGAGTTACGAGTTTGGCCTTCAGTTAAAACAATGTGAAATAGTTTCACTACTCACGCCACCTGGAACACCACAGTGTAATGGTGTGTCCGAACATCGTAACCGTACTTTATTAGATATGGTGCGATATATGATGTCTCTTACCGATCTACCACTATCGTTTTGGGGTTATGCATTAGAGACAGCTGCATTCACGTTAAATAGGGTACCATCTAAATCCGTTGAGACGACATCTTATGAACTGTGGTTTGGCAAGAAACCAAAGTTGTCGTTTCTTAAAGTTTGGGGTTGCGATGCTTATGTGAAAAGGTTTCATCCTAATAAGCTCAAACCCAAATCGGAGAAATGTGGCTTCATAGGATACCCAAAGGAGACAGTTGGGTACACCTTCTATCACAGATCCGAAGGCAAGACATTCGTTGCTAAGAATGGATCCTTTCTAGAGAAGGAGTTTTTCTCGAAAGAAGTGAGTGGGAGGAAAGTAGAACTTGATGAGGTAATTGTACCTGCTCCCTTATTGGAAAGTATTTCATCGCAGAAACCAGTTTCTGTGATGCCTATACCAATTAGTGAGGAAGTTAATGATGATGATCATGTAACTTCAGATCAAGTTACTACCAAACCTCGTAGGTAAACCAGAGTGAGATCCACACCAAAGTGGTACGGTAATCCTGTTCTGGAGGTCATGTTATTTGACCATGACGAACCTACGAACTATGAAGAAGCGATGGTGAGCCCAGATTCCGCAAAATGGCTTGAGGCCATGAAATCTGAGATGAGATCCATGTATGAGAACAAATTATAGACTTTGATTGACTTACCCAATGATCGGCGAGCCATTGAGATTAAATGGATCTTCAAGAGGAAGATGGACGATGATAGTAGTGTTACTATCTACAAAGCTAGAATTGTCGGAAAAGGTTTTCGACAAGTTTAAGGTGTTGACTACGATGAGAGTTTCTCACTCGTATCTATGCTTAAGTCTGTCTAAATCATGTTAGCAATTGCCGCATTTTATGAAATCTAGCAAATGGATAAACAAAACTGCATTCCTTAATGGATTTATTAAAGAAGAGTTGTATATGATGCAACTAGAAGGTTTTGTTAATCCTAAAGGTGCTAACAAAATATGCAAGCTCCAGCGATCCATCTGTGGACTGGTGCAAGCATCTCGGAGTTGGAATATACGCTTTGATAAGTTGATCAAAGGATATAGTTTTATACAGACTTGCGGTGAAGCCTGTATTTACAAGAAAGTGAGTGGGAGCACTACAGCATTTCTGATAAGTATATGTGAATGACATATTGTTGATCGGAAATAATGTAGAATTATTCTGCAAAGCATAAAGGAGTGTTTGAAAGGAGTTTTTCAAAGAAAGACCTCGGTGAAGCTGCTTACATATTGAGCATCAAGATCTATAGAGATAGATCAAGACGCTTGATAAGTTTTTTCAATGAGTACATACCTTAACAAGATTTTGAAGTGGTTCAAAATGGAACAGTCAAAGAAAGAGTTTCTTGCCTGTGTTACATGGTGTGAAATTGAGTAAGACTCAAAGCCCGACCACGGCAGAAGATAGAAAAAGAATGAAAGTCATTCCCTATGCCTCGGCCATAGGTTCTATAAAGTATGCCATGCTGTGTACCAGATCTATTGTATACTCTACACTAATTTTGGCAAGGGAGTACAATAGTGATCTAGGAGTAGATCACTGGACAGCGGTCAAAATTATCCTTAGTGGAATAAGGATATGTTTCTCGATTATGGAAGTGACAAAAGGTTCGTCATAAAGGGTTACGTCGATGCAAGTTTTGACACTAATCTAGATGACTCTAAGTCTCGGTCTAGATACATATTGAAAGTGGGAGCAATTAGCTAGAGTAGCTCCGTGCAGAGCATTGTAGACATAGAAATTTGCAAAATACTTACGGATCTGAATGTGACAGACCCGTTGACTAAAATTATCTCACAAGCAAAACATGATCACACCGTAGTACTCTTTGGGTGTTAATCACATAGCGATGTGAACTAGATTACTGACTCTAGTAAACCCTTTGGGTGTTGGTCACATGACGATGTGAACTATGGGTGTTAATCACATGGTGATGTGAACTATTGATCTTAAATCACATGGCGATGTGAACTAGATTATTGACTATAGTGCAAGTGGGAGACTGAAGGAAATATGCCCTAGAGGCAATAATAAAGTTATTATTTATTTCCTTATATCATGATAAATGTTTATTATTCATGCTAGAATTGTATTAACCGGAAACTTGATACATGTGTGAATACATAGACAAACAGAGTGTCACTAGTATGCCTCTACTTGACTAGCTCGTTGATCAAAGATGGTTATGTTTCCTAGCCATAGACATGAGTTGCCATTTGATTAACGGGATCACATCATTAGGAGTATGATGTGATTGACTTGACCCATTCCGTTAGCTTAGCACTCGATCGTTTAGTATGTTGCTATTGCTTTCTTCATGACTTATACATGTTCCTATGACTATGAGATTATGCAACTCCCGTTTACCAGAGGAACACTTTGTGTGCTACCAAACGTCACAACGTAACTGGGTGATTATAAAGGTGCTCTACAGGTGTCTCCGAAGGTACTTGTTGGGTTGGCGTATTTCGAGATTAGGATTTGTCACTCAGATTGTCGGAGAGGTATCTCTGGGCCCACTCGATAATGCACATCACTATAAGCCTTGCAAGCATTGCAACTAATGAGCTAGTTGCGGGATGACGTATTACGGAACGAGTAAAGAGACTTGCCGGTAATGAGATTGAACTAGGTATTGAGATACCGACGATCGAATCTCGGGCAAGTAACATACCGATGACAAAGGGAACAACGTATGTTGTTATGCGGTTTGACCGATAAAGATCTTCGTAGAATATGTGGGAGCCAATATGGGCATCCAGGTCCCGCTATTGGTTATTGACAGGAGACGTCTCTCGGTCATGTCTACATAGTTCTCGAACCCGTAGGGTCCGCACGCTTAACGTTACGATGACAGTTTTATTAAGAGTTTATGAGTTTTGATGTACCGAAGGAGTTCGGAGTCCCGGATGAGATCGGGGACATGACGAGGAGTCTCGAAATGGTCGAGGCGTAAAGATCGATATATTGGACAACTATATTTGGACATCGGAAAGGTTCCGAGTGATTCGGGTATTTTTCGGAGTACCGGAGAGTTACGGGAATTCGTATTGGGCCTTAATGGGCCATACGGGAAAGGAGAGAAAGGCCCCAAAGGGTGGCCGCACCCCTCCCCATGGACTAGTCCGAATTGGACTAGGGAGGGGGAGCGCCCCCTTCCTTCTTTCTCCTTCTCCCTTCCCTTCTCCTATTCCAACAAGGAAAGGAGGAGTCCTACTCCCGGTGGGAGTAGGACTCCCCCCTTGGCGCGCCCTCCTCCCTTGGCCGGCGGCCTCCCCCTTGATCCTTTATATACGGGGGCAGGGGGCACCCCATAGACACAACAATTGATCTATTGATCTCTTAGCCGTGTGCGGTGCCCCCCTCCACCATATTACACCTCGATAATATCGTAGCGGTGCTTAGGCGAAGCCCTGCGTCGGTAGAACATCATCATCGTCACCACGGCGTCGTGCTGACGAAACTCTCCCTCAACACTCGACTGGATCGGAGTTCGAGGGACGTCATCGAGCTGAACGTGTGCTGAACTCGGAGGTGCCGTGCGTTCGGTACTTGATCGGTCGGATCGTGAAGACGTACGACTACATCAACCGCGTTGTGTTAACGCTTCCGCTTTCGGTCTATGAGGGTACATGGACAACACTCTCCCCTCTCGTTGCTATGCATCACCATGATCTTGCGTGTGCGTAGGAATTTTTTTGAAATTACTACGTTCCCCAACACTTTTTTGTGATGACGGTTTATCAATTATGGTTACACTCCAATATCTGTATGCATTGCAGGGTTTATCGCACCCACCAGGATTTCCAGTCCCATGGATGTTCGGTCCATACGATTTGTCATGACCTTTGGACTGTCCTGCTTGTGGGAGTAGGCGGAGCCCCTGCATGCCACCCATAGTTGGACGATCAATCTTCTGTTTAGTACTTCAACATAGTGATTTCCTGGTAAGGATTCACTCATGTCACATAAAGTAAATCTCATTGATTTACTGTCTAAATCTTATTGATTTAATGTCATGTTTTCTTTCTTTTCCTGCAATTTTACGATGCATGTTTTGCCATGTGACATTCATCACAGAATAAACCGTTTGGTTTGCTCTACGATGGCTATTTTTGCAGGTTTCACTTCTTATGTCGTGTCAGTAATGAAGGCACTGTCCATCACTTATATTACTAGAAAAAATTGCATCAGTCTGTTGTCTGAGTACAAGCTGAATCCCTATGATGAACTGCAGTTTGGTTTAACAAAAACGCCACAATTAGTCCTTCTCGCATTTAAAAGAAATGAAGAAAAAAACTGGATCACGGTCACGAAGCCTAGTCAAGTTAGAAAGCTGATCATAGCAGACCACACACGATCGCCGCTGTCTCGCACATCGGTACCACCTTCAGGAATGGATCGAGCACCGGCAGTTGCTCTAGCACTGACAGCGGCAGCAGCTCAGTCTGATCCAGCTGAGGATTGGGCACCGACCGCGTCAGCGGATCAGGCTGATCTACCGGAGGATCGGGCATCGACACCGGCACCTGTTCCGACACCGGCACCAGCTCTACAAGGAGCACCATCTCCGGCAGCAGTAGTGGCTTCGGCACCTACACCAACACTTGCACTTGCATCTGCTCCGGCCCGTGCAGCGGCAACCGAACGAGCAGTTGCACCGGCAACAGACTGGGCTGCAGTTCGTACTTCATATACCAAAGTCCTTACAAAAACCGACATCTCCACCTTATTGGTAAGTGTTGGTTCAGGTGATGGTGCAGCCTTGGTAACTGTTTGGATATTGGATCATTGGCCGCCCAAGAGTTTCGTTCTTTTTTCTTTCCATGTTGTTTCGCATGATTCACTGTGTTGATCTAACTGTTTGGGTATGTCTTCTTGTTTACAAACAGAGAATTCCTAGAGCAACGAGGGAGTCGTTCAACAATCCGGGCGACAGCGGCCAAGTTTCTCTTACCATGCGCAGCCTTGGTGTGAATGAACCTGCTCAATATACCGTAAGTACAAAGGATGGTCGCATGATGATTGATGCTAAAGGATGGTCAAGGTTCAAATCTAAATCATATCTTGCGGTAGGGGATGATCTCAAAATCGAACTTTCTCGGCAAGGAGAGCTGGTCCAAATCAACTTTGAAATTCTTCAGTAGCAGCACGCAACTGCCGAACTGATCTATCCTACGAGAGATTTTGATGTAATAATCTGGCATGGTATAACAAGTGTCATGTGTGTATAAGTAATACGACAGTATTATTTATCACAGGGTATATCGTTGATAGAATTGCAACTCTCATTACTGGTTAGGAACTGTCGTTCGATTTCATTCCAACAGCTGCCGTGCTTTATTCAATTTTGTGTATTCGCCTTGCGACAACATCTATAACTAGCGCCATACCGATCGCTTGCAATATGAAAAGCGCTGAGGTAGAACACATGGGCCCCCAAACATGCAGGGTGGGCCTGCGGCCCAAAGTCCAGAACCGTGAGCCTGTTTGAGTATTGTATTCTCAGCTGAACCCCCATAATGCCCATGCGTTGCACGTAACATCAATATGCATTTGTATGAGTACTCTATCTTGTGAGAGAAAAGGATGAACGAGGGAAGGACTTATTTGCAAATGTGGAGAGGTGTGTGGGTACCTTTTTGCAAAATTGCCATAGTTTCCTTCCTATCCGTCAGATATAAATCGGACGACCTATATTGCAGGATGGCAGGCACACCATCATCACCAACTCGTCTATACTGTGTTAAAAACAACTCTGTTTTTTATAATTATATATGTTATATATATTCCCCTTGATTTTTCTTATGTATAAAGTTGTGATATAAAAGATTTGTATATTTCTTTACAAAGGGAGTGTCTCTCTGTCAAAAATATATTTTTGTGTAACTAGTTACTCCTGTCTTTCTACTTCCTTTCGCTGATATGTGGGGCATCCGACAACGGGGTCCACGTGCCATATGCACAAATTAGAGTGCACAACTGCACGGTAGACACACCCCGGTCGTAGCGCCGCAGTAATGCCCAATGAGCCGTCAAATCACAAAACCCCCCACCCCCTTTCCAGCTTTAGCAGTAAGCTGGACGGACGAAGCGGCAATATTTCACTAGGCCTGAATCCCCTTCTCCCTCGTCTGCTTGTTCAGAGAAAACCCCCTCTCGGCGATTGCATAGGGTTTTCTCATGGAGAACCAGGTACGAATTCTTCATCCATCCCCGATAAGTCCAAGTCCCTTGGTCGCGGGTAATCCTAGGATGGCAGCCGCCGCCGTTGATGCATTTTTCTTCCTACTGAATCTAGTGTGTTTCACTTGTAGTGCCCAAAGTACGAGGACCCTACAGGTTTCTGCGCCCTCGGCGAGACGCCACACTTTCCTTCTCACCCTAACACATGATTTTAAAACGCGCACAGTATGTTCCTAGAATCCTCTTTTCTATCCGGGAGGGAGGGGTTTTTTTGAACATGCTGTCGACTAATTTGGAAATTTGGATTGCTATATTTGGATAAAAGGTACTACCAGTACGATGGTCAACACTGACGTAAAGGAGGAAGTTATTTCTAGATTTGGATAGGGAATACATTGTGTTCTCATATTATTTTTCCTACAGTGCATTATTTGCTCTACCAGAACACAAGTACTCAAGATGCTCGGCCTTGCCATAACTGAATACACCAGTTTAATGGTCACAGTGAAGACAAGCCATGGATATAAGTTCCGAGTTGGGTTCATGAACCAAGAAGATCGCTGCTTTTTTTATGGCCGAACTTGGATAAACTTTCTCAAGTGTTACGGACTGAAAGTTGGCGCATGAATCTTGATGGAAATAGCAGAACCCGGTCTCACCTTCACTGCGATCTTCCACCCCGACGTCGTTCCAATTGTTCATCCATGTTAGTTTTGTATCTGGTTCTTGCTTGTTGCCTCGATTACTTCTTAATCCACCTATTCTGTCTAACTAATCACAATTTAACTTTAGAAGTAGCAACAAATCTCTCACGAAGATGGTACTTCTAACTAATATTTTCTTATAATTGGTGGCACGTGTAGGTTTTTTCAGAGTTAAGCAGGCTGCTCGTTTGTTATTCTGTAACAACTCGGCTGTTACTGATGGCACTGAAGTTGACTGGGACGACATCCACAAGTTCCTACACTTTATTGATCGTCTTGAGGTCCTTGTGGGGCGTTTCAATGGTGGAAGGCCACGTGGAATATGTGTGCCACTTCTGCACTCGTTGAACAGGTCCAACTGTGTCGAGAAACTTATGGTACGAGCTGTTTTCTCTTATATATGTTGTTCATAAACTATTGCTTATACACAGTTTTACAGCTGTGATCTTCTTGAAATAGAAACTGCCCAGTTCTATTGTTCCTATACAGATGCCTGACCATGGTCGGGTCAGACTTGCGCTTGGTCACAACATGATGTTTATGTCGACCTACTCCATTCCCCTTGGAGGTGAAAAGATACTTATTCATGGGTGGTCTCAAATAATGAAGGCCCGTCCATCTTGGAGAATAGGACAGAAGATTATGTTCCTGCTTTTCCATGGCTCTAAAGCTAATATCCTGTTTATTGACCACATTGCGAGATGAAGCCGCTTTCAGAAGGTTGTGGATGCGCGGGGTGGCGCCTGGGCCTTGTCCTGGGGCTTGGCGGCCTCACCCTTGGTTAACTGTAGGCAAAGTAGCAATATTCGAGGCGTGCTTTGTACGGTTGAACCTGTATAAGTACTCATACTGCTTTCAGCTATGGTTGTTAAGTGCCCCTGCTGGTTTCAGTTAAGGTTGTTAAGTACCCCTGCTGCTTTTACAGTCTATCGTGTTTCTTCAGTCTTGTCTTCCTCCAGCCGCCAAAACCAAACCAGCGCCGGCGGGGCCGCCTGCTTCCGCCTCCCACGGCTGGCTGCACCTCAGCGCATGCATCGCCGCCCCACCGTCTCCTAAATCGATAATGCCGACGTCCGAGGCCTCGCCATCGTCCTCCGCGCGCTTTGGTGCGCTCGCCGCGGCGCCGCCCTCTCGCGTTGTCAACATGGTCAACAAAGAACAGGAATCGGCAGAAGTACGTGGAGAGGATGACAGTACGGGCCCACCATGTCAGCGTATGGAAAAATAAAATGCTTCCTCCTAGTGTTTTCCTGACATCTGGGACCCATGACACTGTGAGCGTATATAGTCAATAGACAAGAGAACAACACAAGATCGGCTGACACCTGGGACGTAGCTGCTCGAGCAGTATTTTTTTGTTATTGTTGAGACGGAGGAGGGTTTGAACTGGGGTGTGGCCCGTCTAGCCCAGGCTTATACTTTATGTTCACCATGTGACCAGCCCAGCTATTTTTTCTTTGTGAAAATGAGCCGAGTTTATTTTTTCTGAAGAATACCCAATCCAGGCCTATTTATTTTTCTACGCCCTGATGGGCTGCAACTCTTTCAAGACACCTGGAAATCTTGAAAGTAATATGAAATTGGTTCTAAATATAAAAACAAATGACAAATTGGCAATTACTTTATAATTTCTGATTTTCACATTTTCAGATTCCTATTTCACTGGGCATTAACCTAATTTAAATATATCTTCAAAGTACTTTAAATCTGGCTCGACATTTCGGTCTTAAAAATAGTTTGGAACCCACCGAAATATGCGAATTGGCCCTGGCCAACCAAAAAAACGGACTGCAATAAATTGCATAAGAAGTCGCAATGAGCTATATATAAATTATTAAAAAAAGAGAGAATGGTCTGACTTATGGGCCTATTAAGTTGACGCGTATGCAAGATTTCTTTAGTTATTATATACGTCAACAAACGATTCTAGTAGACGTAACTGTTGGATGTCAATCCAACGGCCGTCGTGTTTCTTCAATCTCTGATCTTCTTGCTCCAGCCGCCAAATCCAGCGCCGGTGGGACCGCATGCTCCCGCCTCCCATGCAGGCCTCACCGCCCCTACTACTCCCACCGCTGGCCAAGGCATCCCTCTACTCACCCACACCCCCTGTAATTCTGCGGCGACGGCAGCCTCACACCGCAGCCGAACCAGTGAACCCTCGTACTCCTCTCCACGTGGGCATCCACTGCCGCGTCTTCCCCGGCTCCGCGTCGTCCCCTTCCCAGGCCTCACCGTCGTCCACCGCCCTGGTGCTCTCGGCGCGGCATGGTCAACATGGTCAAGGAACGACTTCCATCGGAAGAGTACTGTCGTGGAGAGGCTGACAGCTGGGTCCACGGCAGCCGCAAGGAAGTGCCTCCTTATTACGTGGAAAATAATTATTCCTCCACCTGACAGCAGTGACCCACCGGACGGGCCACCGTATTTGGCAAAAAAAACGTTTCCCCCTGACTGTTGGGACCCACCAGACGGGCCACCGTATTTCGCGAAAAAAAACGTTCCCCCCGCTGTCAGCTCGGACCCACCGGAAGTGCCTCCTTATTACGCACAAAAAAATGAATACTCCCCGTGCTAGCTGGGACCCAGTATAGTGGGAGGCTGATTTGTGGGCCTACTAAGTAGACGGGGATGGAGGGCTTTGTCAACTTAGTCAATATGCACGATTCTAGCTCCATTGACCATACGATGTCCATCCATAGTGCTTCTTCAACCTTTGGTCTTCTTGCTCCAGCCGCCCAAACCAGCGCCGGTCGTGCCTCGTGCTCCTGCCTCCCGTGGCCGGTTGCGATGCCGCGGAGGCCTCAACGCCCCCTACTACTCCCACCACTAGCCAGGCCAACCCTCTACTCACCCACACCCCCTGTTATTCTGCGGCGACGGCAGCCTCACACCGCAGCCGAACCGGTGAACCCTCGTACTCCTCTCCGCGTGGGCATCCACTGCCGTGTCTTCCCTGGCTCCGCGTCGTCCCCTTCCTAGGCCTCGCCGTCGTCCACCGCCCTGGTGCTCTCGGCGTGGCGTGGTCAACGTGGTCAAGGAACGGCTTCCATTGGACATGGACTGTACATGGAGAGGCTGACAGCTGGGTCCACGACCGCAGCAAGGAAGTGCCTCCTTATTAAGCGCAAAATAATTATTCCTCCACCTGACAGCGGAGACCAACTGGACGGGCCACCGTAGTTCATGAAAAAAACATTTCCCCCTGACTGCTGGGACCCACCAGCTACATCTTCGCACGCAAGGAAGTGCGTCCGGGCAAAAAAAAAAACGATTCGCCCCCCTGACTGCTGGGACCCACCAGCTACATCTTCGCATGCAAGGAAGTGCGTGACAGTCGGGACCCACCTGGTCGAAGCGTACGTAGCGTTGTCATTCTGGTCGTGAACGTGTACGTACATACTGGTCGATGTAGAGGCGTGCACGTGGCGTAGTAGAGGCCCGCACGTAGCATGTACACTTACGTACAGCGGCAAGTGTGCAAGAAAGAAAATACGGCCACGTACATACATACGGGCAGAGTCTCGAACGCCTACTCGCGCATACGTACGGCCTGGGCTCGTGTACATGGCTGGGTGGGAACGGAGGAACAACGTCGTCGTCGTGTTCATGGGGAGCCAACCGGCTGGGTCGGAACGGAATGCGTCGTCGTGTTCATCGGGAGGGCTTGGACGGAACAGCCGGTGGAAACGAGGCCTGGCATACCGCAGAACGGAGGAAACGACCTTGTGTTCGACCGGCCATGTTTGAAACGGGATCCTGTTCATCGGGAAGGGTCTGGCGTACCGCCAAACGGAGGAAACGGACCTCCTACGGTCAAAACGGGGGTCCTGTTGATCGGGAGGGGTGTGGCGTACCGCAAAACGGAGGAAACGGACTTGTGTTGGAGCGCTACGGTCGAAACGGGGGACCTGTTCATCGGGAGGGGTGTGGCGTACCGCAAAACGGGACTCCACGGGATACTTTTCATCTCCACCGTCGACCCCCTCCAGCCTCCACGGGCTACTGTTCATCCACCGTCGACCTCCTCCAGCCTCCACCTGTGACTGTTCATCCACGGGCTCCTGTTCATCCAGCCTCCATCGCGCGCTACTCCACCGGCTACTGTTCAACCAGCCCTCTCCACGGGCTCCGGTTCAACCACCCCTCCACGGGCTACTGTTCATCCAGCCCTCCACCGTCTATTGTTCATCCTGCCCTCCACGGGGTCCTGTTCATCCAGCCCCAACTGGCTCGATCGATCAGGGTCCTGTTCATCCACCCCCACCGGGAACTGTTCATCCAAACCCCCCCAGCAACGCTCACTGTTCATCTAGAGGCAACACCACGGGTTCCTGTTCATCCACCCCCACCGGGAACTGTTCATCCAAACCCCCCAGCAACGCTCACTGTTCATCTAGAGGCAGCATCGATCGGCTTCAGTTAGCAGCAGTAGCGAAGGAATCGCTCGATCCGGTTCAGTTAACAGCCATCCGTCGATCGCTCGGGTTCAGTCACGCGTAGCCTGCAGTGCAATCGCTCTAGTTCAGTTAGAGCCCAACGCCTCGCTCGGGTTCAGTTAGAGCCCAACGCCTCGCACCCACGCGCGTGCGTGTACGAGAGAAACGCGCATCGCTCGGCCCCGACCACCCACCATAACCGGGAACACCGCGATATTTTCCTCGCCCTCGCTTCTACCACGGTTTTTTCCGTCATGGACGGCCCAAAGAATGTCATGCAGCTGCGTCTCCGGCCCGCCCAGGATGAAAAGCCCATTTTCTGTCATGATTTTTTGTCATAGAAGTAGGACCCCGCCACATCTATGATGATATCGGGTTTTTTCACAATTATCGTCATAGAAGTGTCATAAGTATGACATAATTTTTTTTCGTTCGGCCCAAAATGTCACAGATGTGTCTTTTTTTTGTAGTGTCACCCCCCTCTAGACACCTCTTCTCGATCCTTTCAATTGGTATCAGAGCTTTGGTCTCCATTGCTTTGGTTTAATCACCATTGGAGGAAGATGGATGAGTCTACATTGGGGAGTCTTAGACGTAGAGTGCCTATTCTTGATGGAGAGTTCTTTCATGAGTGGAAAAATGAGATGCTTGAGATTTTCAATGAATATCATTTGAACAAGTACATTACTAGCCCTTGTGCACCTCATATTGATCCTTTGCATCCTACCCTTAATGAGTCTCTTGACATGATCCGCAACCTTAGAACTGTTAATCTTATGAGGCTTGCCTAGAAACTTGATTGGATGTTTGCCTACTCTTGATTGTGCCTACACTATATGGAGATTTCTTGAGGAAAGATTTCCAAACTATTCCTTGCAAAACTTAGATGAAATTATTCATAAGTCTATTGCCTTGAGTAAGATGAATTCTAGTGATCCTAAGTTTGGTGACTGTCTATTTGAGCTTACCAATCTCAT
The DNA here is from genome assembly GCF_002575655.3 of Aegilops tauschii subsp. strangulata. Lineage (NCBI taxonomy): Eukaryota > Viridiplantae > Streptophyta > Magnoliopsida > Poales > Poaceae > Aegilops > Aegilops tauschii. Next base: position 170,408,661 of record NC_053037.3, read on the forward strand.
GCGTGCCAAAGGAGATGTTGGAATCATTAGCAATATCATATTCGAAGCTATTAGAATTCATAAAGATGACTATCGTGATGATCATTTATCTGATGAATTACCCTCTGTAGGAATTGATCAAATACAAGACGATGTTGAACATGGATACTATGATGAGGATGATGATAGTGACTATGACCTTGACGATGCGATGAGACACTTTGGTTTTATGGCTAATCTTCGCGGCTACATGGCTGGAGGAAAGGAATGGGTCCTTGATAGTGGATGCACTGATCATATGATCGGAGACAAGGATATGTTTCGTGAGCTTGCTGAAAACGACGGCCCTCGAAAGTATGTCACTTTTGGTGATAACTCAAAGGATAAGGTGGTTGGCCACGGTAAGGTGGCCATCTCACATGATAGCTCCATACAAAACGTCATGCTCGTTGAACCTCTTGGGTACAATTTACTTCCAGTATCTAGACTTGCTGATTTCGGTTTCAATGTCCTATTTACTGAAGTAGATTGCCAAGTGTTTCGAAGAGACAATCATAAAATGGTATTTACCGGTATACGTAGAGGTGATCTTTACATTGTTGATTTCACTAAAAAGGCTCAACCTAGAACTTGCTTAATTGCTAAATCTTCTAAAGGCTGGTTGTGGCATAGAAGGCTAGGTCATGTGGGCATGCGGAATCTTGATAAGCTTATTAAAGGTGATCATATCCTTGGAGTAAAAGATGTTATATTTGACAAGGATAGACTTTGTAGTGCTTGTCAAGCAGGAAAACAAGTTGGAGGGAGTCACCCCGTGAAGAACATCATGACCACGAGAAGACCGCTCGAGCTACTTCACATGGATCTCTTTGGTCCCAATGCCTACAAGAGTCTCGGTGGTAACTCATTTTGTCTAGTCATAGTCGATGATTGTTCAAGATTTACGTGGGTGTTCTTTCTAGATGATAAATTGCAGGTCCAAAATATCTTCAAAAACTTCGCTAGGAAGGCCCAAAATCAATTTGAAGTGAAGATCAAGAAGGTTCGGAGCGACAACGGAGCGGAGTTCAGGAACACAAATGTGGATACCTTTCTTGACGAAGAGGGGATTTCACACGAGTTCTCGGCCACGTACACACCTCAACAAAATGGAGTTGTTGAGAGGAAGAACCGGACTCTTATTGAGATGGCAAGAACGATGCTTGATGAGTACAAGACTCAAAAACACTTTTGGGCAGAAGCGGTTGAGACAGCTTGTCATGCAACAAATCGCTTGTATCTTCACAAGCTACTCGGCAAGACGGCATACGAGCTCCTCACCGGTAACAAACCCCAAGTTGGATACTTTCGAGTATTCGGCTCAAAGTGCTACATTCTTGATAAGCATTGTCGTTCTAAATTTGCTCCTAAATCTCATGAAGGTTTCCTACTTGGTTATGGCTCAAACTCTCACACTTACCGTGTCTACAACAATTTCACCCGAAAGGTTGAAGAGACGGTAGATGTGAAGTCCGATGAATCTAATGGCTCACAAGTAGAGCAATTGCCAATTGATGTAGGAGACAAAGACCCTTCGGAAGCAATCCAAGACTTGTCTATTGGCAAGATTCGTCCAACGGAGGTGAAGGAGAGTACCTCGTCCGTCCAAGTGGAAGCTTCCACCTCATGACAAGGTGAACCAAGAGTTGATACGGAAGCATCCACAAGTGGGACACACCAAGACGAGGAAAACGAGGAAGTACACCAAGATGAACATCAACAACCTCCTTCTCCACCGCGACAAGAGAATGACAACGTCAACAATGAAGAAGGCCAAGAAGAAGAACAAGATGAAGAGGATGTTCCACCCCGAGCCAAGCAAAAGCTCCCACGAGTTCGAGCAAGAGTCGCCAAAGACCATCCCGTCGAGCAAATCTACAATGATATCCAAACCGGGAGAATCACTCGCTCTAAAAATTATTTGGCTAACTTTTGTGAACATTATTCATTCATCTCTAGCATTGAACCTATGAAGGTTGAAGAAGCATTGGAAGATCCGGATTGGATAAATGCCATGCATAAAGTGCTACACAACTTTGAGAGAAATCAAGTGATGACATTGGTCGAGAAGCCCGACAACAACCACAACATCATTGGTACCAAATGGGTGTTTCGCAACAAGCAAGATGAAGATGGACAACTAGTTCGCAACAAAGCATGTCTCGTCGCCCAAGGCTACACTCAAGTTGAAGGTATGGACTATGGTGAGACATATGTCCCCGTTGCTAGACTTGAGTCCATTCGCATCTTACTTGCTTATGCTAATCACCATGATATCACCTTGTACCAAATGGACATTAAAAGTGCTTTTCTAAATGGTGAAATTCAGGAGGAAGTTTATGTTAAGCAACCTCCCGGCTTTGTCAATCCTAAGAAACCTAATCATGTTTACAAACTTCACAAAGCTCTTTATGGTCTTAAACAAGCTCCTAGAGCATGGTATAAATGCTTGACCAAGTTCCTTATTGAAAAAAGGCTTTGAAATTGGAAAAATAGATTCTACTCTTTCTACTAAAAGGGTTAATGGAGAACTATTTGTGTGCCAAATCTATGTTGATGATATTATATTTGGTTCGGCTAACCCTCACTTTAGTGAGAAGTCTGGAAAGCTAATGTCGGATAAGTTTGAGATGTCTATGATGAGTGAACTCAAAGTCTTTCTCGGTTTACAAATCAAGCAAACTAAGGAAGGTACCTTTGTCTCTCAAACAAAGTACACCAATGACTTATTCAAGAAGTTCAATATGGAAGAATGCAAAGGTATGACTACACCCATGCCTACTAGTGGACATCTTGATTTGACCAAAGATGGTGAACCGATTGATCAAAAGGTTTACCGCTCCATGATTGGTTTATTGTTATATCTATGTGCCTCTCGTCCCGATATTATGCTAAGTGTGTGCATGTGTGCACGATATCAAGCGGCCCCTAAAGAATGTCATCTTAAGGCTGTGAAAAGGATAGTGAGATACTATACACACACCAAATTTTGGCATTTGGTATCCTAAGAGGTCTTCTTTCGATCTTGTTGGTTACTCCGATTCGGACTATGCCGGAGACAAGATTGATAGAAAGTCCACTTCGGGTACATGTCAATTTCTTGGTAGATCTCTTGTGTCTTGGTCCTCCAAGAAACAAAACTCGGTATCCTTATCCACCGCCGAAGCGGAATACATTGCCGCTGGTTCATGTTGTGCTCAATTACTTTGGATGACCCAAACTCTCAAGGATTATGGGATATATGTGAAACATGTTCCATTGCTTTGTGACAATGAAAGTGCTATCAAGATTGCTCACAATCCCATGCAACATTCTCGAACTAAGCATATTGAAGTTCGTCATCATTTCATTCGAGATCATGTTGCTAAAGGGGACATTGATCTTAAGCATGTTCGCACCGATAAGCAATTGGCGGATATATTCATCAAACCGCTTGGTGAGAAAGTCTTTTGCCGTTTGAGAGGTGAATTGAACATCATTGATGCTTCAAACTTGGAGTAGGAACTCCATTTGGATACATGTAAGGCATGAGCCTTTGACTAATCCTTGATATTTCTTTCATGTTGCTACTTATATGTCTTGGATATATTTGCACCCTGGCATGCTATCTAACCCTTGTAGGTACTTGGGTGAATCTAAATATATGAGATTGCAACCCACTCACATCTTGAGCAATTTCTACATCACCAAGTCTCTACACAATAGTGGTTGATGACAAGGAAGCACGAAACCCTTCAAACATATCCTTTGACAAATTCTTTATTAAGTTTTATGATTGTCATTTTGGATACACAAGTGCTCTTCCTTGCAAGACTAACCCATGTAGGTAGATGAACTCAAATTCCAAGTGTTGCTCCGAACTCTTGATGAGCTACATCAACCTTGAGCAACCCACACAAGTTCAACTACATGATCAAGATCAACACCACCACCCAAGGTATGTTATTCCATCTTAGAGAAGCTTTACTCCAAGTCATGGGTCAAAGCAACTCAACAAGATGTGAATACATCAAGATGCTTAAACGAAAAATGGTAACCCCATTTTGAGCTGAAAACTATGAGTATGACCTATGATAAAGTGATCTCACTTGACTCCTAAGTCAATATACACTAACATAGGTGACTTTGTCGCCGACCAATTCTAGATGAAGTTCTCTTGTGTTTTTTTGTGCTCTTGCATTTGTCTCATGCATATTTGTTTCCCCTTTCAAAAAAAACTTCATCTAGATTTCTTTTCTGGTAAATTCTGTTCTGCATTCCCTGCATCCAATTCATTGCAAATCTTTTAGCTAATTCCTTGCAAATCCTTGTGAGATTTTATTTACCTAGTGAGCTGAGGTGACAAGTGTTTTATCTATGATGAAGTCGGTCACACTGGTTTGTTTCCTTCGGTCCAACCGAATTCTTTCGGTGCCACCGAAGCACACAACTCGGTGCCACCGATTTCACTGTAGGAAAGACAACTTGCCACATGTTCCTGCATTCTTTTTGCTCCAGCTCCACTCAATGATTCTTGTCCTCTACCAGCACCACATTCGACTTGCTTCTTTGTTCTATGACTCAAGGACCAAACCCATTTGTAACAAAAATCCAGAAGAACCCTTCTTGGAAATTGATGTCAAAGGGGGAGAGAGAGATCACATCAAAGCTTAATCATTTCTATAGGGGGAGAGAATACTCAGGGGGAGAATGTTCTTCAACAAGGAGAAAGAAATCCCAGATGCTTGGTGTTCAAGAGGAGATAAGTTACATGTCTTTAAGAGGGGAAAGACATGTTCATATTTGATTGTTTGCATTAGCTCTGTTTCTTTTCTTTGCTCTGATTTTCTGTTCCCAATCTTCTCCCAGTATCCCATGCTAGATTTAGGGGGAGCAAGACATCTAAGGGAAGGAAATCCTTGAATTCATTGCACATCTTTACCTTTGGGGACATGTCTATATCCATTGGGGTACTCAGTACTCACTCTCTACATGTCATCCCAGTCTTGGTACTCTTGTGGTTTCTTTTGTTTGCTCTGGCTAGTAGGTGTATCTATGTTATCTAACCTTGTTTACTCAGGTTCATTCCTTCCTAAGCCAACTCAAGACCACAAGGTAAGTATATGCATCACAGTCATGTGTATGAGGATTTCTTGCTGATGTACATACTGTTTGCAAGAAGGACTCATGATCATGACGGTACATTTACTATATTCACATCATTTGCTCTGATGCATATAGCCAAGATACATGTAACACATTGCTTACTCTGTCATGCTTATGCATTCACATGCTCCTATATTCCATATTTACATGATTGCATACATGTAAGGGGAGCCTATGCATGTTACATGTCCTTCCAAAGCTTTACTTGTTATTCTCTATATCTTTATCTAAAGCTTTGATGTATGTTGTCATCAATTACCAAAAAGGGGGAGATGGAAAGCACAAGTGCTCCTTGGGTGATTTTGGTAATTAATGTCAACATATCTCTTGTTGGACTAATGCTTCTACCTAGTATGTTTCAGATAAGTTCAAAAATGGAGTGGCATGGACTAGAGGATGTGGAACCCCTTCAAGATGATGAGGACAAAGGATTGGCTCAAGCTCAAAGCTCAGGACTCTACATTTTCTATTTTAGTGATCCAAGATCACATTGAGTCTATAGGAAAGCCAATACTATTAAGAGGGGATGAGGTGTTGCTTAATGGCTTGGTTGCTCAAAGTGCTTAGTGATATGCTCCAAAGCCCTCAACCACTTTCTCATATCCACATATGTCCCAAACCAAAAGTCAAACTTGGCCCCATCGAAACTTTCAATCCGGCGCCACCGAGTTCTCTTGACATAGCCACTGCCAGAAATCCTAATCAATTCGGTCTCACTGATGGGATCTCGGTCCCACCGAGATGAGCTTGCAAACTCTCTGTTGCCTATTGCAATAATTTCGGTCCCACAGAGGTATGCAATCGGTCCCACCGAGTTTGCTTGGCCAACTATCTATTTTGCTTATTACCCAAATCTGTCCCACCGAGTTTGTGTAATCGGTCAAACCGAGTTGAGGCTTCACCTTAACCCTAGCACATCGGTCCTACCGAGTTGATCATATCGGTCCCACCGAAAACCCTAACGGTCACATTATTAACCAAATCGGTCCGGCCGAGTTTCATGATTCGGTCCCACCGAGTTTGGTAAATTGTGTGTAACGGTTAGATTTTGTGTGGAGGCTATATATACCCCTCCACCCACTCTTCATTCGTGGAGAGTGTCATCAGAACATGCCTACACTTCCAACATATATTTTCTGAGAGAGAACCACCTACACTTGTGTTGAGGTCAAGATATTCCATTCCAACCACATAAATCTTGATCTCTAGCCTTCCGCAAGTTGCTTTCCACTCAAATCTTCTTTCTACCAAATCCAATCCTATGAGAGAGAGTTGAGTGTTGGGGAGACTATCATTTGAAGCACAAGAGCAAGGAGTTCATCGTCAACACACCATTTGTCACCTCTTGGAGAGTGGTGTCTCCTAGATTGTCTAGGTGTCACTTGGGAGCCTCCGTCAAGATTGTGGAGTCGAACCAAGGAGTTTGTAAGGGCAAGGAGATCGCCTACTTCGTGAAGATCTACCCGAGTGAGGCAAGTCCTTCGTGGGCGACGACCATGGTGGGATAGACAAGGTTGCTTCGTCATGGACCCTTCATGGGTGGAGCCCTCCGTGGACTCGCGCAACCGTTACCCTTCGTGGGTTGAAGTCTCCATCAACGTGGATGTACGATAGCACCACCTATCGGAACCACGGATAAAAAATCTCCGTGTCTCCAAATTGCATTTGCACACTCCAATCTCATCCCTTTACATTCTTGCAACTTGCATGCTTTACTTTCCGCTGCTCATATACCCTTGTCATGCTTGCTTGATATGTATTGTGAATGTTTAAACTTGTGCCAAAACTCCACTTCAACTTAAAGAAATTAAAAACTGCAACTTTTCTTACTTAGAGTCTATTCACCCCCCTCTAGACACCTCTTCTCGATCCTTTCAAGCGCCACCCCCTCCAGTGACTGTGGATGTTGTGAACGCCTGCAGTCGCGTGTTGATGACTACTCGATAGTTCAGTGCGCCATGCTGTATAGCTTAGAACCGGGACTTCAAAGGCGTTTTGAACGTCATGGAGCATATGAGATGTTCCAGGAGTTGAAGTTTATCTTTGAGAAGAATGCCCGGATCGAGAGGTATGAGACCTCTGATAAATTCTATGCTTGCAAGATGGAGGAGAACGGGTCTGTCATTGAGCACATGCTTAGAATGTCTGGGTACTACAACCGTCTGGCTGAGTTGGTAGTTGAGCTCCTGCCAGAGGCTGTCATTGACAGAGTTCTTCAATCGCTACCACGTAGCTACAAGAGCTTTGAGTTGAACTATAACATACAAGGGATGAGCAAGTCAGTCTCCGAGCTGTTCGCGATGCTAAAAGTCGTCGAGTCAGACATCCAGAAGGAGCATCAACTGTTGATGGTGAATAAAACCACTAGTTTCAAGAAAGGCAAGGGAAAGAAGGGAAACTTCAAGAAAGGTGGCAAAGCAGTTGCTCCTCTCGTGAAGAAACCCAAGGCTGGACCCAAGCCGGAGACTGAGTGCTTCTATTGCAAGGGAACTGGCCATTGGAATCGGAACTGCCCCAAGTATCTGGCCGACAAGAAGCGGGCCAACGTCAACAAAGGTATATATGATATACAAGTTATTGATGTGTACCTTACCAACTCTCGTTGTAGTGCCTGGGTATTTGATACCAGTTCGGTTGCTCACATTTGCAACTCAAAGCATGGACTACGTAATAGATGGAGGCTGGTGAGGGATGAATTGACGATGCGCGTGGGAAATGGTTCTAAGGTTGATATGATCGCCGTCGGCATGCTCGCTCTTCAATTACCATCAGGATTAGTGATGAACCTGAATAATTGTTATTTAGTGCCTACGTTGAGCATGAACATTATATGTGGATCTTGTTTAATGCGAGACGGTTACTCTTTAAATAAGAGAATAACGGTTGTTCTATTTATATGGGTATTCTCTTTTATGGTCATGCACCCATTGTGAGGGGTTTATTCCTATTGAATCTCGGTAATGATGATACACATGTTCAGAACATTGATGCCAAAAGATGTAGAGTTGATAATGATAGTACCACTTTCTTGTGGCACTGTTGCTTAGGCCATATTGGTGTAAAGCGCATGAAGAAACTCCATGCTGATGGACTTTTGGAGTCACTTGATTTTGAATCACTTGACACATGCGAACCATGCCTCATGGGCAAGATGACTAAGACCCCATTTTCCGGTACAATGGAATGGGCAAGTGACTTGTTGGAAATCATACATACTGATGTGTGCGGTCCGGTGAGCATTGACGCACCGGTGGATATCATTACTTTCTCACCTTCACCGATGATTTGAGTAGATATGGGTATATTTACTTAATGAAGCACAAGCCTGAGACGTTTGAAAAGTTCAAGCAATTTTAGAGTGAAGTTGAGAATCATCGTAACAAGAAGATCAAATTCCTACGATCTGATCGAGGGGGAGAGTATCTAAGTTATGAGTTTGGAAATCACCTAAGACAATGTGGAATTTTTTCACAGTTGACGCCACCTAGAACACCGCAGCGTAATGGTGTGTCCGAATGTCGTAATCGTACCCTATTGGATATCGTGCATTATATGATGTCTCTTGCTGATCTGCCACTTTCATTTTGGGGTTATGCATTAGAGACAGCTAGATTCACTTTAAATAGGGCACCATCTAAGTCCGTGGAGACAACACCGTATGAACTGTGGTTTGGCAAGAAACCTAAGTTGTCGTTTCTTATGGTTTGGGGCTGCGATGCTTATGTCAAAAGGCTTCAGCCGGAAAAGCTCAAACCCAAAGTGGACAAATGCGTCTTCATAGGATACCCAAAAGAGACGGTTGGGTATACCTTCTATCTCAGATCCAAAGGCAAAGTGTTTGTCTCTAAGAATGGGTCCTTTCTCAAGAAAGAGTTTCTCTCGAAAGAATTGAGTGGGAGGAAGATAGAACTTGATGAGGTTGTTGAACCTTTACTTCAACCAGTGAGTAGCATAACATGGAAAGATGTTTCTGTGGCACCTACGTTAGTTGAAGAGGAAGCTGATGATGATGATGATCATGAAGCTTCGGATCAAGTTACTATCGAACCTCGTAGGTCGACAAGGGTATGTACAACTCCTGAGTGGTACGGTAACCCTGTATTAGAGGTCATGTTGTTGGACAACGGTGAACCTACGAGCTATGGAGAAGCGATGGTGGGCCCGGATTCCGACAAATGATTAGAGGCCATGAAATTCGAGATGGGATCCATGTATGAAAACAAAGTATGGACTTAGGAAGTATTACCTGAAGGGCGAAAGGCCATTCAGATTAGATGGATCTTGAAGAAGAAGACGGACGCGGACGGTAATGTCACCGTCTATAAAGCTCGACTTGTGGCAAAGGGGTTTCAACAAATTAAAGGCGTTGACTACGATGAGACTTTCTCACCCGTAGTGATGCTTAAGTCCGTCAGAATCATGTTAGCAATAGCTGCATTTTTCGATTGTGAAATCTGGCAGATGGATGTCAAAACAGTGTTCCTTAACGGTTTCCTTAAGGAAGAGTTGTATATGATGCAACTGGAACGTTTTGTCGATCTAGAGAATGCTGACAAAGTGTGCAAACTCCAGCGATCCATTTATGGACTGGTCCAAGCATCTCGGAGTTGGAATCTACGCTTTGATGAGGTGATCAAAGCGTTTGGGTTTATACAAGTTTTTGGAGAATCTTGTATTTACAAGAAAGTAAGTGGGAGCTCTATAGTATTTCTAATATTATATGTGGACGACATATTGCTGATTGGAAACAATATAGAACTTCTGGAAAACGTGAAGGAATATTTGAACAAGAGTTTTTCAATGAAGGACCTAGGAGAAGCTGCTTTCATATTAGGCATCAAGATCTATAGAGATAGATCTAGACACTTAATAGGACTTTCACAAAGCACATACCTTGATAATATTTTGAAGAAGTTCAAAATGGATCAGTCCAAGAAGGGGATCTTGCCTGTTTTGCAAGGTGTGAAGTTGAGTCAGACTCAATGCCCAGCGACTACAGAGGATAGAGAAAAGATGAGTGTCATGCCCTATGCTTCTGCCATAGGCTCTATCTTGTTTGCTATGTTATGCACAAGATGGGATGTTAGACTTTCCATAAGTATGGCCACAATGTTTCAAAGTAATCCAGGAATGGATCACTGGACAGCGGTGAAGAATATCCTTAAGTACCTGAAAAGGACTAAGGAAATGTTTCTTGTTTATGAAGGTGATCAACAGTCTGTCGTAAAGGGTTATGTCGATGCAAGCTTTGACACTGATTCGGATGACTCTAAGTCTCAAACCGGATACACGTATATTCTAAATGGGGGAGCGGTAAGCTGGTGCAGTTCCAAGCAAAGCGTGGTAGCTGATTCTACATGCGAAGGGAGTACATAGCTGCCTCGGAGGCAGCGAAGGAAGGTGTTTGTATGAAGCAGTTCATGACATATCTTGGAGTTGTACCCAATGTACTAAACCCAATGACTCTATTCTATGACAACACTGGTGCCATTGCTCTAGCCAAGGAACCAAGCTTTCACGAGAGGACCAGACACATAAAGCCACGCTTCAACTTGATGTCGCTTGAAGCTACGTCGGTATTTCCCCAAAGGGGAAGGGATGATGCAACACAGCGGCGGTAGGTATTTCCCTCAAATATGAAACCAAGGTTATCGAACCAATAGGAGAACCAAGCAACACAACGTAAACAGCCCCTGCACACAGATAACAAATCGTCGCAACCCGACGTGTTAAACGGGTTGTCAATCCCTTCAGGGGTACGACGCCTCAAGATAGGGAAACGGACGTGAGATAAATTGTACCAGATTGATAGATCGAACTCCAAACAAAATAAATAGAAATAAAACACAGCAAGGTATTTTTGTATTTTTGGTTTAATAGATCTGAAAATAAATGCAAGGAAAAAGTAGATTGCAAAGGCAAATATATGAGAAAGAGACCCAGGGGCCGTAGGTTTCACTAGTGGCTTTTCTCGAGAAAATAGCGAACGGTGGGTGAACAAATTACTGTTGGGCAATTGATAGAACTTCAAATAATCATGATGATATCCAGGCAATGATCATTATATAGCATCACGTCCAAGATTAGTAGACCGACTCCTGTCTGCATCTACTACTATTACTCCACACATCGACCGCTATCCAGCATGCATCTAGTGTATTAAGTTCATGGAAAAACGGAGTAATGAAATAAGAATGATGGCATGATGTAGACAAGATCTATCTATGTAGAGATAGACCCCATTGTTTTATCCTTAGTAGCAACGATACATACATGTCGGTTCCCCTTCTGTCACTGGGATCAAGCACTGTAAGATCGAACCCACTACAAAGCACCTCTTCCCATTGCAAGATAAATAGATCAAGTTGGCCAAACGAAACCAAAATATCAGAGAAGACATAAAAAGCTATAAGCAATCATGCATATAAGAGATCAAAGAAACTCAAATAACTTTCATGGATATAAAAAGATAGATCTGATCATAAACTCAAAGTTTATCGATCCCAACAAACGCATCGCGAAAGAGTTACATCATATGGATCTCCAAGAGACCATTGTATTGAGAATTCAGAGAGAGAGAAAGAGAGAGAGACAGATGGAGCCAACAAGCTACTAACTATTGACCCGAAGGTCTACAAAGAATTGCTCACACATCATCGAAGAGGCACCAATGGAGGTGGTGAACCCCATCCGAGATGGTGTCTAGATTGGATCTGGTGGTTCTGGACTCTGCGGCGGCTGGATGAATATTTCGTCAACTCCCCTAGGGTTTTGGGAATATTGGGGTATTTATAGAGCAAAGAGGCGGTCCGGGGGGCACCCGAGGTGGGCACAACCCACGAGGGCGCGCCTGGGCCTCCTGACGCGCCCTGGTGGGTTGTGCCCTCCTCAAGGCACCCCTAGGCGTAGCCAGGGCGCATTATGTTCCTTCTGGTCCAAAGGAAAATCTTCATGGAGTTTCGTTGCGTTTGGACTCCGTCTGATATCGATTTCCTGCGATGTAAAAAATATGCAGAAAACAACAACTGGCACTTGGCACTATGTCAATAGGTTAGTACCAAAAATGATATAAAATGACTATGAAATGATTATAAAACATCCAAGATTGATAATATAACAGCATGGAACAATAAAAAATTATAGATACGTTGGAGACGTATCATAACTCCATCCGTGATGCAGTCAAGGAGGAGGACATAAACATTTGCAAAGTACATACAGATCTGAATGTTGCAGATCCGTTGACTAAACCTCTTCCATGGGAAAAACATGATCAACACCAGAACTCTATGGGTGTTAGATTCCTTACCATGCAATACTAGATTATTGACTCTAGTGCAAGTGGGAGTCTGTTGGAAATATGCCTAGAGGCAATAGTAAAGTGGATATTATTATATTTCCTGTTCATGATAACCATTTATTATCCATGCTATAATTGTATTGACCGGAAACTCAAATGCATGTGTGCATACATAGACAACAACATGTCCCTAGTAAGCCTCTACCAGACTAGCTCATTGATCAAAGATGGTTGTGGTTTCCTAGCCATAGACATGAGTTGTCATTTGATAACATGATCACATCATTGGGAGAATGATGTGATGGACAAGACCCAAACTATAAACGTAGCATGTGATCGTATCAAGTTTATTGCTATCGTTTTCTGCATGTCAAGTATATGTTCCTATGACCATGAGATCATGCAACTCACTAACACCGAAGGAGTACCTTGTGTGTACCAAACGTCAAAACGCAACTGGGTGACTACAAAGGTGCTCTACAGGTATCTCCGAGGGTGTCTGTTGAGTTGGCATGGATCAAGACTGGGATTGGTCACTTTGTGTGACGGAGAGGTATCTCAGGGCCCACTCGGTAATACATCCTCACAATGAGCGTGCAAACAATGTGACTAATGGGTTAGCCGTGGGATCTTGTATTACGGAATGAGTAAAGAGACTTGCCGGTAACAATATTGAACTAGGTATGGAGATATCGACAATCGAATCTCGGGCAAGTAACATACCGATAGACAAAGGGAACTGCATATAGGATTAGTTGAATCCTTGACATCAAGTTTCGACCGATAAGATCTTCGTAGAATATGTAGGAACCAACATGGGCATCCAGGTACCGCTATTGGTTATTGACCATAGAGGTGTCTCAGTCATGTATGCATAGTTCTCGAACCTGCAGGGTCTACACACTTCCCGTTTGGTGACAATATAAGTATAGTTGAGTCATTATGGTGGTTACCAAAGGTTGTTCGCAGTCTCGGATGAGATCTCGGACATGACGAGGAACTCCGGAGTGGTCCGGAGTTGAAGATTGACATATAGGACGAAGGGTATCGGAGTCCGGAATTGTTTCGGGGGTACCGGGTTATGGCCAGCATGACCGAAAGGGGTCTCGGGGGCCCCCGACAAGTTTGGGGGGGGGGGGGGGGGGGCTCATGGGCCAAGGGGAGGGGGAACACCAAACCACTAAGGGGCTGTGCGCACCCCCTCACCCCATCTCACGTAACCAGAGGGGGTGGGGGCCCCATGGGGCTGCCCACCACTTTGCCTTGGGGGCCAAGCCTCCTAAGGGGGGGGGCGCCAAAACCCATCTAGGGTTTTCCTCCTTGTGGCCGCCGGCGCCCCTTGGGAAACCCTAGGTCGCCCCCTATATATAGAGAGGTAGAGAGAGGGCATCGCACCCATCTATGCCACGGCGCTGCCCTCCCTCTGCCGCGTAGCCCTCTTCTTCTCCGTAGTACTTAGCTAAGTTCTGCTGAGATTCCACCACCACCACACCCTCGTGCTGCCGGAGGACTCATACTACTACTTCACCATCGCTCTCTGGATCGAGGATGTGAAGGTGTCATCGAGCCGTACGTGTGTTGAACACGGAGGTGCCATCCGTTCGGCACTTGGATCGGGTGTTCGCGGGACAGATCGTGATTGGATCGTGAAGACGTTCGACTACATCAATCGCGTTTATTAATGCTTACGCTTAGCGATCTAGAAGGGTATGCAGATGCAATCTCTCCTCTTGTAGATGTTCATCCTAGATTGATCTTGGTGAGCGTGAAACTTTTTGTTTCCCATGCAACATTCCCCAACACTCCACATGAATAGCAAGCGTTGGAGTAAAATCTGATCAGGCCTTCTTCTTCAGGGTCTTCAACCAATTCTTCATCACAGGTTCTTCTAAACTTTTTCTGAGAGCTTCTTTCTGCTGCTCGGTAATTTCTTGTATCTTGGGGTAAATGTGACACTGAGCAGGGCAGTGCATAGTTCCTTCACACAGGAAACAAGTAACCTGCCCAGTCGGGCATTCTTCGGCTAGCTGATTTTCCTCACAATGTGGGCATCCATCCTTGTCTTCTTCATGGGTGTGTCCAATTTCTCCACAAATCTTGCAGGCACGAGGTTTCTTCATCGGGTTCTCACAGTGCTTCCGGATGAGACGTGAACTCAACAAAGTCTTCTTGAATTCCTCCCAAGTTCTTGCTCCATTACATCCTTGTATGGCTTGATGCATTTTCCACCAGGTTGCAGCACTTTCTGTAAAGTACTAAAGTGTGTATTGAACCTCATACTTCCTTGCAATCAAATTTCCCACGAAGTGATCCTCCATGTTTTGAATCCATAGCTCTGCCTTCGGCTGAGTCATCGGTCCAGAGAATACAAGTCCATCCTCATTCATCATCTATTGGGTCGAAGGGTTTTGGGGTGAGATAATCGAGAGAAGGATACCCATACAAATAATCAACAAACAATTCCTAGCTCAGAGTTCCTACCGTTTGTAATGGGCCGATTTACTATGGTTTTGTTACGCCGTCTTCATTTGTTCAGGTCTTCAATGCTCGGGAGCTTCCAATTCCTGATGCTTCTGCCATACAAAGGCCTCCTGTTATGTTCTGTAACTTACGTCTCTCAAGGTTGTAATAAATATAATCCTACGTATAACATTTATATCCACCCACTCTACGAACAAAAAAGATCAGTCATTCAAGCATTCATTTATTCATTCAATACTATAGTATCGCCACCCACATAAGTTGGTATGGTCAGATACTTAATCGCAAACGTTCATCTTTATTTCTCTCATGGTGGGGCTACTACTAAGCTACCCTATCGGGGATCTGATCCTTGTCTCCCTGGTCTTCTTCTATGTGGACTTGATCTCCTCAAGTTCTTCTGCTAGATTATCCCCGTTGATGCGGAGTATCTTGTGATGACCCTGTATGTCGTGGAATTGTTCTTTGAGCTTCTAGATCTCAACATCTTTGGCATGGGCCATGATCCTGCAGCCCTTCAGTTCCTGACGCATCCTCGGGATCCTGAGGTTCTCCACCTCTAGCTTGACTACCTTCAGCTTCTGAGTCTCGACCTCATCTCGTAGTGCTTCATTGTCAAACAAGGCCTCTAGAAGGTCCATATAAAGATTCTTGACGTATTAATCCAGATCCTGGTTATACACCAACGGTGTGGAGCACTTCATCTTCTGTGCATCTGTCAGGGCAATAGTTGCTCCATCAACCTTCTGCCATCCAACCCTTCCAAAGTAGTGTGGGTTTAGTGCAGCACGATGAAGATAACATAAGCGTGCAATAGCATCATGGACGGTAGTGCTTATGCCCATATCACAGTCACCATTTATCATTCCAAAGCTGAAGTCTCCAGTCTTGGGGTCTTCTTTGCATCCGAAAACTTGGGTCTTGACTCCCTGATGTCTACTACGCAATCTTCTTCTTGTAGACGTTGTTGGGCCTCCAAGTGCAGAGGTTTGTAGGACAGTAGCAAATTTCCCTCAAGTGGATGACCTAAGGTTTATCAATCTGTGGGAGGCGTAGGATGAAGATGGTCTCTCTCAAACAACCCTGCAACCAAATAACAAAGAGTCTCTTGTGTCCCCAACACACCCAATACAATGGTAAATTGTATAGGTGCACTAGTTCGGCGAAGAGATGGTGATACAAGTGCAATATGGATGGTAGATATAGGTTTTGGTAATCTGAAAATATAAAAACAGCAAGGTAGCAAGTGGTAAAAGTGCGCGAAAATGGCATTGCAATGCTTAGAAACAAGGCCTAGGTTTCATACTTTCACTAGTGCAAGTTCTCTCAACAATGATAACATATTTGGATCATATAACAATTCCTCAACATGCAACAAAGAGTCACTCCAAAGTCACTAATAGTGGAGAACAAACAAAGAGATTATTGTAGGTACGAAACCACATCAAAGTTTTTCTTTTTGATTGATCTATTGGTCTATTCCTATAAGTGTCACAAACAGACCTAGAGTTTGTACTAAAATAACACCTTAAGATACACATCAACCAAAACCCTAATGTCACCTAGATACTCCAATGTCACCACAAGTATCTGCGGGTTTGATTATACGATATGCATCACACAATCTCAGATTCATCTATTCAAACCAACACAAAGAACTTAAAAGACTGCACCAAAGTTTCTACCGGAGAGTCAAAACGTGTGCCAACCCCTATGCATAAGTTCACAAGGTCACAGAACCCACAAGTTGATCACCAAAACATACATCAAGTTGATCACGTGAATATCCCATTGTCACCACAGATAAGCACATGCAAGACATACATCAAGTGTTCTCAATCCTTAAAGACTCAATCCGATAAGATAACTTCAAAGGGAAAACTCAATCCATTACAAGAAGGTAGAGGGGGAGAAACATCATATGATCCAACTATAGTAGCAAAGCTCGCGGTACATCAAGATCGTGCCAAATCAAGAACACGAGAGAGAGAGAGAGATCAAACACATAGCTACTGGTACATACCCTCAGCCCCGAGGGTGAACTACTCCCTCCTCATCATGGAGAGTGCCGGGATGATGAAGATGGCCACCGGTGATGATTTCCCCCTCCGGCAGGGTGCCGGAATAGGGTCCCGATTGGTTTTTGGTGGCTACAGAGGCTTGCGGCGGCGGAACTCCCGATCTAGATTTCTTTTTGGGGCTTTATGTATTTATAGGAATTTTTGGCGTCGGTTTCACGTCAGGGGTCCATGAGTCAACCACAAGGTCGGAGGGCGCGCCGGGGGGGGGGGGGGGGAGGGCGCGCCCTCCCCCCTTGTGGAGGCCTCGTGGCTCTTCTGGCCCAACTCTTTTGCTTCAGGGGCTTCTTCTGGTCCATAAAAAATCACCATAAATTTTCAGCTCATTTGGACTCCGTTTGATATTCCTTTTCTGTAAAACTCAAAAACAAGGAAAAACAGAAACTGGCACTGGGCTCTAGGTTAATAGGTTAGTCCCAAAAATCATATAAAATAGCATATAAATGCATATAAAACATGCAAGATAGATAATATAATAGCATGGAACAATAAAAAATTATAGATACGTTGGAGACATATCACTCCCCATGATCCAGACTTCCTCTTAGTTGCCTTGATCTCAGGTATTAGCAGCTTCAGCAGTCTGACGAGCTCCCCAAGGAATGGGCCTCCAAGAACCTTCTCATAGTGTTCTCTTTTGTTCAGAATGGAGCTCGCCATCTATAATTTGAAATAAGGAAGGTTTAGTAAAATAATTCGGAGGTTACAAGAGTAATATAGAATTTAACTTGTTGCTATCAGGGTCTTCAAATTCTTCGGGTCTTCGGAGTATGTTGACACCATATTTTCGGCGGTCAAAAACTTATTTAAGATAACCTCAAATGGATAAGTGATCTACATGAAAGAGTTCCGTATTGTCGATATGAACATCTTTGAAGTTTGGGCCATCGCCATCCGATCTCATCTCAAGGGCCGAAACTATGCTCAAAGTACTAACATTTTGTGTCCAGACTATTGTTTGGCCAATTAAGCCTCCAATACAGCCTGATATGAGACAAGTTTATACACGGATTGTCTTTGTCTCATCAAAACGATCGGTTTTGATATAAAGATCGCCCCAATCCGAGGTCGTATGCAAAAGTTAGAGCCCGCACAGCACGATCCTGCAGTGAGCAAAATATGACGCCCGGGACCAGACACACATGTGACTATGTCTGCCGAGTTGCGTGAATAATTACCTGTTTTGTGCGAGCGATTTGGCCCTGAAGATTTCATCTAATCGAAAAATGTTCAACACGAAAGTTGTTCGTCTCGTCGAAACAAGTAAATGTGCTTTTGGGCGCATTTTCATCGAAGGTTGTTTACCACCTAAAAAATGACCAGCAAGGTGAAGCCAGTTTTAAACCGAACAGTTTTGAAAAGTTCGGACAAAACCATCCGAATTTGACTAGGGTTTTGGACATGGATCCAAGCCTTTTCCTTGCACGGGAAGTCCATCCGCCTCTTATATACCTAAGGGGTGACAGCCAATTGAACAACACACAATGGAACAAATCATCTACCAATTTTTATCTTTTATCTTTTCTCCTTTACCATAGTTTTTCTTTTTCCTCGTTCTTCGTTCGTTCTTCTTCTTGTAGTGCGGCGAACCTCGAGGCCCTAGGGGCGATCAGGTCGACCTAGGGCAGCCCATAGCCGCCGCGCACCCTGACGGGGTCCCTCCCGAGCGCGTGGGGTTTCGGGTTCTAAAAAGCACCCGCCAGATTGCTTGCGTACCGCGCTTCCGGACGGGTCTCCTTTGACGTGAGCTGCCGTGTATCACCATCGGCGTTGGAGGTACACGGTGACGTGTTCGTGTGCGAACACACTTTTTGGCGACTCCACTGGGGACGAAGCTTCGAACGGTCTCCAGCCCGTTCTTGCTACGAAGAGATCGTCATCTAGGGTTTGCAGTCTACAAAGGTAATATGAATACCCAATCCCCTTGTGTAGATGCAAATATTTCATATGGTGTTACTAGTCGTTCAATTAGTATACTCTATCTTCCAGCCCTAGTTTATTCAATCATGCATCTAACTACATCACTACAAAAAAATACACTTCCGTGATGATACGTGTTTATCACAGTAGGTCACGTTTTCTGTCATGCATGTACATCCATGACAATTTTGTGACAGAATCAAGATAGTCATACCTGTGCTGTCGTAGAAGTGTTCCATGACATTACCAAAATTATCATCACAGAAGTGTCCACTTCCATGACGATAAATTGCGCGTCATAGAAGTGCTTTCGTAAAGGGTAACCGACTAGTGGCATCCACCGTAACGGGTCGCCGTTAAGCTATCGGGTTCCGGTTTGGTTCTGATAACCCGTTAACAGCCTGGACCAATGGGGGATTTTCCACGTGTAAAATTCTCATTCGCCGTCAGATCCACGTGTCGGCCCGGCATTCAGACAGTTGTCATCCAGTGAATGGATGGAACACGCCTATGATACGTCGACACGTGTCTCGGCCTACAGTGGCCCATCTAGGTTAAAAGGCCGGGCCTGTCAAAATAAGCGGGCCGGCCCATTAGCGGCCTACTTGAGTCATGCCCGTTCACAAGCACGGTCCATACAATTTACATAGAATCGGCCCATCAAAGGCCCATTCTAGATTTGACAATTTCCACCCCATCGTCAGTTTCAGCCCGTTAACGGTCTCCTACGTCTTTGGGCCCAATTACGGCCCGAGCTTCTTTCGTCCTGTTAGCAGCCCATCGTCAGTTCCAGCCTGCTAACGGCCTGGAACGTCTTTCGGCCTTTTCTCGGCCCATTCTGCAGTTGGGCCAATTGTAGCCTGTTGTGACATTAGGCCTGTCCTCGGCCCATTCGGTAAATGGGCCAATTCCTAGCCCATTTTGTCTTTTGTCCTATTAATGGCCCGCACAACAGTTGGGCCTTCGACTTTGGGTCCATTAGGGGCCCATGTTCTGCATGGCAATATTTCAGCCCGGCGCGACTTTCGGCCTGTTAAAAGCCTAGTTTGTAAATTGGGCCTCCTCTGGCCCATAACACTTTCAGCCTCTTACTAGCCCGTAAAGTAAAAGGGCCGAGACAAAATTGACACTTATTTCGGCCTGCTAGAGGCCCGCGGGCCATTTCCACTTAAACGGCCCTATCGAGATTTCAGCCTGTTAACAACCTGCTAAGAGCCGTTGTTACGGTGGGCCACATCATTTGGGATCCACTATATATTATTTTGACTAGCCCAATTAAGGCCCGCTTTGACTACTGATAACCCACAAGTATAGGGGATCGCAACAGTTTTTGAGGGTAGAGTATTCAACCCAAATTTATTGATTCGACACAAGGGGATCCAAAGAATATTCTCAAGTATTAGCAGTTGAGTTGTCAATTCAACCACACCTGGAAAACTTAATATCTGCAGCAAAGTATTTAGTAGCAAAGTAGTATGGAAGTAACGGTAACGGTAGAAAGGTAACAGTAGCAGTTTTGTAGTAATTGTAACAGTGGCAACGGTAAAGTAACTAAGCAAAGATCAATATGTGAAAAGCTCGTAGGCATTGGATCAGTGATGGATAATTATGTCGGATGCGATTCTTCATGCAATAGTTATAACATAGGGTGACACAGAACTAGCTCCAGTTCATCAATGTAATGTAGGCATGTATTCCGAATATAGTCATACGTGCTTATGGAAAAGAACTTGCATGACATCTTTTGTCCTACCCTCCCGTGGCAGCGGGGTCCTATCGGAAACTAAGGGATATTAAGGCCTCCTTTTAATAGAGTACCAGACCAAAGCATTAACACTTAGTGAATACATGAACTCCTCAAACTACGGTCATCACCGGGAGTGGTCCCGATTATTGTCACTTTGGGGTTACCGGATCATAACACATAGTAGGTGACTATTGACTTGCAAGATAGGATCAAGAACTCACATATATTCATGAAAACATAATAGGTTCAGATCTGAAATCATGGCACTCGGGCCCTAGTGACAAGCATTAAGCATAGCAAAGTCGTAGAAACATCAATCTCAGAACATAATGGATACTAGGGATCAAACCCTAACAAAACTAACTCGATTACATGATAAATCTCATCCAACCCATCACCGTCCAGCAAGCCTACGATGGACTTACTCACGCACGGCGGTGAGCATCATGAAATTGGTGATGGAGGAAGGTTGATGATGACGACAGCGACAGATTCCCCTCTCCGGAGCCCCGAACGGACTCCAAATCAGCCCTCCTAAGGGAGATTAGGGCTTGGCGGCGGCTCTGTATCGTAAAACGCGATGAATCCTTCTCTCTGATTTTTTCTCCCCGAACGTGAACATATTGAGTTGGAGTTGAGGTCGGTGGAGCACCAGGGGCCCACGAGGCAGGGGGCACGCCCAGGGGGGCAGGCGCGCCCCCACCCTCATGGATAGGTTGTGGGCCCCCTGGTCTTGATTCTTTCGCCAGTATTTTTTATAAATTCCAAAAATATTCTCCGTGAAGTTTCAGGTCATTCTGAGAACTTTTATTTCTGCACAAAAATAACACCATGGCAATTCTGCTGAAAAACAGCATCAGTCCGGGTTAGTTCCATTCAAATCATGCAAGTTAGAGTCCAAAACAAGAGCAAAAGTGTTCGGAAAAGTAGATACGATGGAGACGTATCAACTCCCCCAAGCTTAAACCTTTGCTTGTCCTCAAGGAATTCAGTTGACAAACTGAAAGTGATAAAGAAAAACTTTTACAAACTCTGTTTGCTCTTGTTGTAATTATGTAAAGCCAGCATTCAAGTTTTTAGCAAAGATTATTAACTAACCATATTCACAATAACACTTTGGTCTCATGTTTACTCATATCAATGGCATAATCAACTAGCGAGCAATAATAATAAATCTCAGATGACAACACTTTCTCAAAACAATCATAATATGATATAATAAGATGGTATCTCGCTAGCCCTTTCTGAGACTGCAAAACATAAATGCAAAGCACCTCTGAAGATCAAGGACTAACTAAAAATTGTAATTCATGGGAAAAGAGATCCAGTCATAGTCATACTCAATATAAATTAATAGTAATGGATGCAAATGACAGTGGTGCTCTCCAGCTGGTGCTTTTTAATAAGAGGATGATGACTCAACATAAACTAAATAGATAGGCCCTTCGCAGAGGGAAGCAGGGATTTGTAGAGGTGCCAGAGCTCGATTTTTGAAATAGAGATAAATAATATTTTGAGTGGTATACTTTCATTGTCAACATAACAACCAAGTAATCTTGATATCTTCCATGCTACACACATTATAGGCGGTTCCCAAGCAGAATGGTAAAGTTTATACTCCCCCATCACCAACAAGCATCAATCCATGGCTTGCCCGAAACAACGGGTGCCTCCAACTAACAACAATCCTGGGGGAGTTTTGTTTGCAATTATTTTGATTTGGTTTGAGCATGGGACTGGGCATCCCGGTGACCAGCCATTTTCTCGTGAGTGAGGAGCGGAGTCCACTCCTCTTGAGAATAACCCGCCTAGCATGGAAGATATAGACAGCCCTAGTTGATACATGAGCTATTCGAGCATCCAAAACAGAATTTCATTTGAAGGCTTAGAGTTTGGCACATACAAATTTACTTGGAACGGGAAGTAGATACCGCATATAGGAAGGTATGGTGGACTCATATGGAATAACTTTGGGGTTTATGGAAGTGGATGCACAAGCAGTATTCCCGCTTAGTACAAGTGAAGGCTAGAAAAAGACTGGGAAGCGACCAACTAGAGAGCGACAACAGTCATGAACATGCATTAAAATTAATCAACAATGAGTGCAAGCATGAGGAGGATATAATTCACCATGAACATAAATATCGTGGAGGCTATGTTGATTTTGTTTCAACTACATGTGCGAACATGTGCCAAGTCAAGCCACTCGAATCGTTCAAAGGAGGATACCATCCTATCATACCACATCACAACCATTTTAATAGCATGTTGGCACACAAGGTAAACCATTATAAACTCCTAGCTAATTAAGCATGGCATAAGCAACTATAATCTCTAATTGTCCTTGCAAACATGTTTTATTCATAATAGGCTGAATCAGGAACGATGAACTAATCATATTTACAAAAACAAGAGAGGTCGAGTTCATACCAGCTTCTCTCATCTCAATCAGTCCATCATATATCATCATTATTGCCTTTCACTTGCACGACCGAACGGTGTGGATAATGATAATAGTGCATGTGCATTGGACTAAGCTGGAATCTGCAAGCATTTTAATACAAGGGAGAAGACAAGGCAATATGGGCTCTTTGTTAAATCAACAGCAATGCATATAAGAGCCACTTCAACATTTTCATCATGGTCTTCTCCTCTCGACCCCCAAAGAAAAGAATTAAAACTATTTACATGGGAAAGCTCCCAACAAACAAAAGAAGAACGAAAAATCTTTTTGGGTTTTCTTTTAATTACTACTACTACAGGCATGGAAAGTAAACTAGCTAAAAGCTACAACTAATTGTTTTGGTGTTTCTTAAGGTTTTTCAAACACACAAGAAGAAAACAAGAAAGGAAAATAAACTAGCATGGATAGTACAATGAAAAAGTATGAGCACCAACAACTAGCATGAGTGTGTGAACATGAATGTAATGTCGGTGAGAAATACATACTCCCCCAAGCTTAGGGTCGTACTGAGACGTAGCCGCTACTGCCTCACGAGCTGCAGCTTGGAGGCGAGATGCCTCCGTCCTCCTCTCGTACTCGTTCGCCTTCTCCCTGGTTATAACATATCTCCTTTTTTGCTGAAAGTCAAAGAAAGTAGGAGCAGGGAGAGTAATATGGACAGCACGACGTCTGTCAAAGATTAGTCGGTACTGGAGAGACTGTTCATTCCTCTCAACAAACTGATGACAAACCATAGCATTAAAATCTAGATAAACAGGAGGCAACTCCATATCATTTTCACGAATGGGTACCTCAAGAAAATTAGCTAAACGGGTTGCATAAATTCCACCAAACAAATCTCCGCTAATACTGTTATGATGCAACCTTCGTGTAACAATAGCTCCCAAGTTATATTGTTTATCTCCTAATACAGCACTCTTGAGAACACTAAGATCGGGAACGCACATGTGACATGCCTCGTCCTTACCGTTAATGCATCTACCTATAGAGAGAGCAAAATAATGTATGGCAGGAAAATGAATGCTCCCTATGGTAGCTTGCGTGATTTCCCTAGATTCCCCCACAGTTATACTAGCAAGAAAGTTTTTATATTCAGATTTGCAAGGTTCACTAGCATTACCCCACTGCGGGAGTTTACAAGCAGTATTAAAATCCTCTAAATCCATGGTATAAGATTTATCATAAAGATCAAACAGGACCATGCGAGAATTGCATGATGATGTAAATTTAAACCTTCTCACAAAGGAGTTAGTTAGGTAGTAATGTTGGGGGCACTTATCTAACACGAAGCCCTCGAGTTCAACATTACGCACATACGCGTCAAATTCCTCCTTAATGCCTGCTCGGGCCATAAAATCTTCTGACGGCCATTCACTTGAGCTTCTCTTGGTGGTTCATGGTCCGGCTCACGTATTGCGGGCCTGGGTCCTTGCTTCCTTGAAGAACCACCTTGGTACATTTTCCTAAACATATTTCTTCCTCTGAAACATTTTTGAAATTTTTAGTGACTCAAAATTGAGGTGAACCAAACTCAACAAAATTGATAGCAACTACTCCCACAAGTGCCTAGAGACTATATCATGCATTAGAACTAGTTGGGACCAAATAAATTTGACATGCAAGCTCAAGAACAGGGTCACCTAAGCAGCAAAAATTTGCAATGAATAAAGCACTAGAACAAAAACTAATTTGACCATTGGAGGAGTCACATACCGAAGAACAATCCCCCAAAGCAGTTTTGTGAATGGGGCTTTGAGCAAGGAGATCGAAAATCACATCAAGATGAGCTAGAACTCGTGCTTGAGCTGGTTGGTGATTTTTTTCTGGAGGAAGAAGGAGTGTGTGGGTGCTGGAATAAGTAGAGGGGGGCCACGAGGGGCCCATGAGGCAGGGGGCACGCCCAGGGGGTGGGCGCGCCCTGGACCCTTGTGGCCAGGTGGTGGCTCCCCCAGATGTGTACTCAGTGCCAAATATTCTAGAAAAAATCATATTTCAATTTCAGGGCATTTGGAGAACTTTTATTTTCGGGGTATTTTTTATTGCACAAATAATTCAGAAAACAGACCGAAAATACTATTTTTGCTTTATTTAAGCTAAATAACAGAAAGTAAAAGGAGGGTACAGAGAGTTGTGCTTCGTAACTCCATCCATCTCATGCTCATCAAAAGGAATCCACTAACAAGGTTGATCAAGTCTTGTTAACAAACTCATTCCGAATCGCACGAAACCGGAGAATTTTCGAATAGCACTAGGTTACCTCAACGGGGATATGCACGTCCCCAATGATAAGAATATCATATTTCTTTTTGACACTAGGAAGAGGAAATTCAAAACCTCCAATAGTAATTGTTGGATTTTTTTCCAATAGAGTTGATACTGTGGACTTGAGGTTGTTTCCTCGGAAAATGTACCGTATGCTCATTACCATTAACATGAAAAGTGACATTACCTTTGTTGCAATCAATAACAGCCCCTGCATTATTCAAAAAGGGTCTACGAAGGATAATTGACATACTATCGTCCTCGGGAATATCAATAATAACAAAGTCCGTTAAAATAGTAATGTTTGCAACCACAACAGGTACATCCTCACAAATACCGACATGTATAGCAGTTGATTTATCGGCCATTTGCAAAGATATTTCAATAGGTGTCAACTTATTCAAATCAAGTCTACGATATAAAGAGAGAGGCATAACACTAACATTGGCTCCAAGATCACACAAAGCAGTTTTAACATAGTTTCTTTTAATGGAGCATGGTATAGTTGGTACTCCTGGATCTCCAAGTTTCTTAGGTATTCCACCTTTAAAGGTATAATTAGCAAGCAAGGTGGAAATTTCAGCTTTCGATATCTTTCTTTTATTTGTAACAATATCTTTCATATACTTAGCATAAGGACTTATTTTAAGCATATCAGTCAAACGCATACGCCAAAAATAGGTCTAATCATTTCAGCAAAGTGCTCAAAATCCTCATCATCCTTTTTCTTGGTTGGTTTAGGGGGAAACGACATGGGTTTCTGAACCCATGGTTCTCTTTCTTTATCGTCCTTCCTAGCAACAAAGTCTCTCTTATCATAACATTGATTCTTTGATTGTGGGTTATCAAGATCAACAACAGGTTCAATTTCAACATCATTGTTATTGCTAGGTTGAGCACCTTCATGAACATCATCATTAACATTATCTCTAGGTTCATGTTCATCACCAGATTGTGTTTCAGCATCAGAAATAGAAATATCATTGGGATTCTCTAGTGTGTCAATAACAAGTTCACTAGAAGCATGCAAAGTCCTATCATTTTTCTTTTTCTTCCTCTTAGAAGGACTAGGTGCATCAACATTAATTCTCTGAGAATCCTGCTCAATTCTCTTAGGGTGGCCCTTAGGATACAAAGGTTCCTGAGTCATTTTACCCCCTCTATTCAACTCTAACAACATTATAATTTTTCTTATTATTTAATTCATTGAGCAAATCATTTTGTGCTTTAAGCACTTGTTCTACTTGAGTGGTGACCATAGAAGCATGTTTACTAATAAGTTTAAGTTCACCTTTAACTCTAGACATATAATCACTCAACTGTTCAATCATATAAGCATTACGTTTCAATTGTCTACCAACATAAGCATTGAAGTTTTCTTGTTTAACAATAAAATTATCAAACTCATCTAAGCATTGGCTAGCAGACTTATAACGAGGAATATCACCTTCATCAAATCTATAGAGAGAATTAACATTTACTACCTGTGTCGGGTTATCAAGACCATGTATTTCTTCAATACGTGGTAAATTCCTAACATCTTCAGCTTTAATACCTTTTTCTTTCATAGATTTCTTTGCCTCTTGCATATCTTCAGGACTGAGAAATATAATACCCCTTTTCTTCGGAGTTGGCTTAGGAGTTGGTTCAGGAAGTGTCCAATCATTTTCATTACTCAACATATTATTCAATAGCAATTCATCTTGATCAACAGTTCTTTCCCTGAAAACACAACCAGCACAACTATCTAGGGGGGCAGGCGCGCCCCCACCCTCGTGGACAGGGGTGGGCCCCCTGGTCTTGATTCTTTCGCTAGTATTTTTTATAAATTCCAAAAATATTCTCCGTGAAGTTTCAGGTCATTCTGAGAACTTTTATTTCTGCACAAAAATAACACCATGGCAATTCTGCTGAAAACAGCGTCAGTCTGGGTTAGTTCCATTCAAATCATGCAAGTTAGAGTCCAAAACAAGGGCAAAAGTGTTTGGAAAAGTAGATACGATGGAGACGTATCAACTACACATGTTTGTTCGTTTGTATGGCGTCCAGGAAATGTTTTGGCGTGTTAGCCCCCGTTTCAACGATGTAGCATATTCAAAGAATTATCCTACTCTATACTACCGCCTCTAAAAAACATACACTATACAATAAAAAGACTAAGGCATAGAAACGTAGAATAATCCTACACTATGGAATACAGAAATTACAGCCGAATATGCCCACTTGGCATTATAGTTCGACACCAGTGATAATAAAGCGTACACAAACAGCAAATTACATACACTGGACAAATAAAGCTCATACATCATGGACACGCATCAAAAGAACTTACCATTTGAACTATAATCTCTTCCGAAAATAGGATTGGCCGGATTCAGATAGCACAAATTTCAGTCTGGAAAATCTCCAATTCCTTCATGGTTACTTCAGTGTCTCATTTCATTTTTTTGACTCTTGCATCTAATACTTGCAAGTCCAGTCTCAACTTGTTGATTGCACGTTGATAATCATGCACACGTTGTCTTGCCACCTCTAGTTGATGCTTGAGAACATCAGCACATTCCAATTCCAATCCATAATCATTTGGTAGCGGCCATGCCGCACTGCTCGTAGATCTTTGTGTTGATGTCACTTCATCCTGAAATGTTTCTGTAAGTACACATGACTAGGGAAAAAATATAGTTACAACAGTGAAGCGAGCAAGACAGACTATTTTGTACATGGCAAAACAGGACTAACAATAATGTTACACGTCATGAAGCATAAGCAGGTGATATTTTAAAAATTATAAAAATGGTAGTCTGTACAGCCCGCATACAGAAATCTCTCTTAGCTCACCAGAGGAGCATGATGTTGGGGCCAAATCCAGAACACATACAGGTTACAAATTTAGACAACACTTTGCGTATAAGTAAGCAAGCAGTTGGCCATTCTGTAGCTCAATTAAAGTCCTAGGGAGCATAATGAACAGCAGAGGGATTCATACAAACCTACTACAGCAAGCAAAACTATGCAATCATTAGCCTAGTATAAACTAGATTGTGAGCCTCATGCACTAATAGTTGGTTAATAGACTTCAAAGGTACAGGCACACTTCGCCAGAGTAATTAAATGGCAAGGCCTTTAATTATGTCAACTAATAGTTATACAAGTACCCACCATCAGGCATCATTGTTTGGGCATCTGATTAACTGAGGACAAATAACACAATTGAAAAGAGCAATTTAACTATACCTGAAACAAACAAGCAATTGAACTATTGAGTTGGATACAGTGACTTACCTTAACTGGTTGAACATGCTCTGTGCTCCTCCTCCTTCTCTTGCAAGGCTCCTTCCTAACATCTTGTACTTGGAAATCCTCAATCTTATGTTCATTGCACCCCCTCTGCAAGGTGACACAAACTAGTAACTCATCTCCTTGGAAGATAAATATGCATACTTTCCAGTCTGTGAACAACACAAAAGGATGAGATTCTAACAAAACAACACCACATAATGAAACATGCCACATCTCTTGCACACAAAGAAAAGAGCATTTACTATGTGTGCACGATGTAAAAACTAGGCATACCTTCGAACTGGATCTCCAGGTACTCTTGGAGAGCCTACTTTGGTGTACAACCAAACCTTTATATCACCTATGAGTTAGACAAGCCCCCACTACAGCAGCCCTTAGTGTTTAAATCGTTGACAAGCTCTGTTAGAGTGTTAGGTCAAGAAAAGCAAGTGACCAAAGCAAACAGTCCTAGTATGGCTGGTTGATACAAACAAGCAATTGAACATATGTGTGAGCAAATCTTACATATCAAGAAAAGAAGCAAAGAAGGAGGCTTAAAGACCATCACTTGATTGACCAGATTTAAGGGGCATTTAAACATCATGTGCAACGTATGAACTAACATAAACATTGCATATTCCGGATTCTATAATGAAATGCACATCTATTAGGTTATGCCATGTATGATGATGCCTAAATGTACACCATAGCAGGCAGGAGTGATTCATCATTGCACACACAATTGAATTGCAGGTTAAGGGCTAGTTCTATTCCACCTTTCAGAGCTTATTGTCAAAATAAGCCATAAAAGATGTAAAGAAGTCATTTTTGAGTTATGGGCTTGGGCTTAACTTATTTCGCTTTGGAGGGGCGTGTTTCGGGTAGAACCTCACTAAAAATTGAAGGGAAGGGGAATAGTGAAATGACTCTATTGTCTGCCTATATTACACTCAAAATGCCACTACTCACGCCCGCGTCACACCTGACCGTCAAGTAAAAGCAAACACGCAAGCGTTCATTGCCCTGCCTGCTTGCATCTCCTCTCCCCTTTCCCTCTACCTCGATCCCCTTCCTGCAGCGCTAGGGTTCCTCCAGCGAGCCGTCGCCACTGGTCCCATCTGGCCTGGTCCTTGATGATACTCTGTCTAGCTAGGCTACATGGCCGGCGGATAGGGCCAAATCTCCCCGGCTGCTCCTCCCTCTGGCGCCGCCCCTCATTCTCATGGTCTCCAGGAGCTGCTCCACTGTGGTCCGTCCAACGCACTACTCTGCGAGCGCCGCACAACTACAGTCGATGCCACAATGCGAAAGAAGGCACCTCGTTCCCCCTCCCCTCTTCCCAGGCCATGGCCTTGAGGTGCTGTTGAAGGATGAGCTCATCCAACAAGGTGACGATCTCCTTTGATTTTTTGCGAAATTTTCATTTTGATCCGCTATACGATGAAATGCTATGAGCTGCTTCTGCTGCTGCTATATGATGCATTGCTATGAGTTGCTCCTGCTGCTGCTATATGATGAATTGCTATGAGCTGCTGCTGCTATATGATGAATTTCTATGAGCTGCTGCTGCTATATGATGAGTTGCTATAAGCTGCTCCTGCTGCTGCTATATGATGAATTGCTATGAGCTGCTCCTGTTGCTGCTATATGATGAATTGCTATGAGCTGCTCCTGCCACTGCTATATGATGAATTGCTATGAGCTGCTGCTAGTATATGATGAATTGCACATTGCTGCTGCTGCTGTATGATGAGTTGCTATGAGCTGCTGTTGCTATATGATGCTTTCAGGTGGTGCTGCTGTATGATAATAACCAGCCACTTGGACCATCGAATTTCGATAAATAATTGTTCTTCATTTAAATTTGGGTCATGCGTTCTTCGTTTAAATTAGGCAATGGGATCTCTACGGAAGACATTGACCAAAGTAGATTGTGCCAAGTAGATGGTATCTTTGTATTTGCATTTTGAACAAATATTGACGGTCTGTTTTCCTATCATATTAATTACTGCACTGGGTTCAATTTGTGATGTTTGCAAGTCAAATTAATTTCCATATGGGCAACAAAATGAAAAAATATAATGTAATCTAGACTTTTCACTAATCATACCAAAGATAAGCTGAAAAGGAAGGCAATGAAAAGAACTGGTTGGCTTATTGCCTGGAGCTTATATTCAAAGGTGCTTATTTTCTTACGATAACAAGTAATAACTGTCCCTAAGAAACTTTGCCAATAGAACTGACATACAAATAACATGTCACGATGATTGCAATGGGGAGTGACCTACCATAGCATACTGTATAGGCTCACCGCTGCCTCTCCTTTTCTTGTGATGTTCCATGAAATTGCCACATACATCTTGTACTTTTTCATTGCGTAACCCTATCTGCAAGTTGACACGGCTAATTTCAGGCATCTCTACATGATAATACATTGCATATCCCTTGCACATATTTAAACCACCAATTAACGATTGTGTGCGTAGCATAAACTAGCCATGACTATGTGTGTTGGACTAGCAGGCACTCTAAGGGAGCCTAATGTAGTGCACTGGAATTCCTACATGCCACCTACGGTTTTGTGTAATGTACTACCTCTGTTCCTAAATATATGTCTTTGTAGAGATTCTAGTATGGACAACATACAGATGTATATAGATGCATTTTTGAGTGTAGATTCACTCATTTTGCTCTGTATGTAGCCTATAAAGGAATCTCTAGAAAGACTTATATTTAGGAACGGAGGTAGTATCATGTATGACATCTACATATCTAATTTAGCAGCCAGTAGTAGAAATCATTGTCTGCACAAAGGGATTACTGGTCGAAAATCCTAGAAAAGCACGCTGGCAGGCACACAACAATACAAGAGAGAGACACACTTACAAGATCATAGCAATGCCTCAGTCCATGATCTTGGTTGGCCAAGCTGTTAGATCTAGAAGAAACATCGTCCTTGTAGTTTTTGCTAGCTGCATAACATGTAACAGGGACCTGTTAGTATATTTGAAGTACATCGGGCTGATGCTGGACGAGTTTAAAGGTGACAAGTACCTAGGCCGTAGAGGGTGCTTGGCATCTTGCCAGACGGCGGGAATCAGGTTAGAAACGTCAAGGGTGATGACGCTGCGCTGGCTGTCTGATACGCTCCAACATATCTATAATTTTTGATTGTTCCATGCTGTTATATTATCATTCTTGGATGTTTTAAAATCATTTTATAGCAACTTTATATCATTTTTGGGACTAACCTATTGACCCAGTGCCCAGTGCTAGTTGCTGTTTTTGCTTGTTTTTTACATCGCAGGAAATCAATATCAAACGGAGTCCAAACACCGCGAAACTTTTTGTGGATTTTTTATGGACCAGAAGACTACCAATGGGTCGGAGCAGCACCTAGGGGGATGCCCCAAGGGGGCACAACCCACCAGGGCATGCCTGGGGGCCCAGGCGCGCCCATGTGGGTTGTGCCCACCTCGGTGGCCTCCCCCACCCCCTCTTTGCCCTATAAAATCCCGAATATTCCAAAAAACCTCAGGGAGACCCTAGATCAGAAGTTCCGCCGCTGCAAGGCTCGTAGCCATGAGAAACCAATCTATACCCCGTTCTGGCATCCTGCCGGAGGGGGGAATCATCACCGATGGCCATCTTCGTCATCCCGACGGCCACCACGATGAGGAGGGAGTAGTCCACCCTCGGGGCTGAGGGTTTGTACCAGTAGCTATGTGTTTAATCTCTCTCTCATGTTCTTGAGATTTCATGATCTTGATGTATCGCGGGCTTTGTTAATATAGTCAGATCATATGGTGTTTTCCCCTCGCTATCTTATTGTGATGAATTGTGTTTTCCCTTTGAGATTTCGTTTTATCAGATTGAATACTTTTATGGATTTGAGAGCACTTGATACATGTCTTGCATATGAATACTCGTGGTGACAATGGGGTATCGTATTGATTCACTTGATATATGTTTTGGCACTCAACTCGCGGATTCCCGTAGTGACATTGGGGTAATCTACGCATAGGGGTTGATGCACGTTCTTGTCTTTGTTTCTCCGGTAGAAATCTTGGGGCACTCTTTGAAGTTCTTTGTTATGGATTGAGTATTATGAATCTGAAATTATTTGGTATTATTTTAGTACAAACTCTTGGATAGATCGATCGAAAAGAATAGCTTCGAGGTGGTTTCGTACCCTACAAACAATTTCTTCTTATGTTCTCCGCTAGATAGGAACTTTGGAGTGATTCTTCATCGCACTGTGAGGGGTGGTTATATAATCGAATTATATTAGCACTGTTGAGAGATTGCACTAGCGAAAGTACAAACACTATGCCTTGTTTTTCAAGCATTGCAATACCGTTTGTGCTCACTTTTATCGATTGCTACCTTGCTGTTTTTGTTTATTCAGATCATAAATATATTTCTACCATCCTACACTTTTATCACCATCTCTTCGCCGAACTACTGCACCTATACAATTTGCCATTGTATTGGGTGTGTTGGGGACACAAGAGATTTCTTGTATTTGGTTGCAGGGTCGTTTGAGAGAGACTATCTTCATCCTATGCCTCCTGCGGATTCATAAACCTTAGGTCATCCACTTGAGGGAAAATTGCTACTGTCCTACAAAACTCTGCGCTTGGAGGCCCAACACATGTCTACAAGAATAAAGTTGTGTAGTAGATATCAAGCTCTTTTCTGGCGCCGTTGCTGGGGAGGTGAGTGCTTGAAGGTATATCTTTAGATCTTGCAATTGAATCTTTTAGTTTCTTGTTTCATCACTAGTTTGGTTTATAAAAGAAAACTACATAAAAATGGAATTGAGGTTGCGTCATATTATTCATCTTTATAATGTATTTCGTGAAAATGATGGAAAGGAAAATTGTGCTCAATTGATAGAAGAAGAATTCAATAGAATGTTTGGTATAAATGATGAGCGTGATTGCAATGTTGTTAGTATGAATTCTTTGAATATCCATGATGCTAATGATATGCAAAGCCATAAGCTTGGGGATGCTATGTTTGATGAAGATGATATTTTTAGTCCCCCAAGATTTGATGTGTAACTTTTTTATAATGATTGCATGCCTCCTTTTTATGATGATTATAATGATGAAAGTGGATTTGGACAGGTTAAGACTTTATTTAGTGATGAATCCACCATTTTGGATGAGGCTTCAATTGACTATGATAACAAAGTTGATGATAACAAAGTTGCTATCTATGATTATTATGGTGATGACATGTATGCTATAAAGAATAATGATAACCATGGAACTTGTCATCATGATTTTAATTTTCACTCCCATGATAGTTATTTTGTTGAGTTTGCTCCCACTACTATTCATGAGAATAAATTTGCTTATGTGGAGAGTAATAAAATTTCTATGCTTGCGGATCATGAAAAGAATGCTTTATGTGATAGTTATATCATTGAATTCATTCATGATGCTACTGAAAATTATTATGAGAGAGGAACACATGCTTTTACATATTGCAATAATATCAATTTTCCTCTTTTTATGTTGGAAGTTTTTGTGTCATACTTGTTTTGCCTTCCTATGCTAGTTGATTCTTGTTCCCATAAATTGTTTGATCACAAAATCCCTATGCATAGGGAGTGGGTTGGACTTAAATGTGCTTGCCATGTGCTTCATGATGCTCTCTTTGTGTTCCAATTCTTATCTTTTATGCGAGCATCACTGAAATCATCATGCCTAGCTAAAAGGCATTAAAGAAAAGCGCTTGTTGGGAGACAACCCAACACTTTTACCTATTGTTTTTGTGTGTTCACATGATTACGATATTGTGGTAATCATGTTTTATTGCTTTTGTTTCAATAAAGTGCCAAGTAAAGCCTTTGGGATCATGTTGGGTGATAGTTGACTGGATCTTGTTGAAATATATAAACTTATGCGCTCACGAAAATAATTCTAATTTTAAAAAGAAGAGTGCTTTTGAGTTGATTATTTTTGCAGAATATTAATATAAAAATTGCTCACGTGGTCCTAATTGTTTCAAAAAAATTGGAGTAGCAGAAGTATGGTTATTCTGCAGATCATTACAGATTGTTCTGTTTTTGATAGATTTTGTTTTCGATGCATAGTTTGCTTGTTTTCTAGTTTATATGGATTATATTGCTCAATATAAATTGTGCAAATGATATGATATAGTAGCCATTGCGTGGAAATAATTATGGATCTTGTCATTGACAGTACCAAAGTGAAATGGTTTGCTCTTTCTCATACTAACCTATCTCACGAAGTTTCGTTAAGTTTTGTGTGATTGAAGTTTTCAAGTTTTGGGTGAGATGTTGATATGAGGAGAATAAGGAGTGAAAAGACCTTAAGCTTGGGGATGCCAAAGGCACCCCAAGTTAATATCCAAGGAAGATCCAAGGAACTAAGCTTGGGGATGCCCCGAAAGGCATCCCCTCTTTCGTCTCCAACATTATCATGGTAACCTCACTTGGAGCTACATTTTTATTTGTCACATGATATGAGTTTTGCTTGGAGAGTCAATTTATTTTGCTACGATTTGCTTGCTGTTATTTAGAATAATATTTTGCATATTTATTTTCAATAAAAATGTCAAGGTTAGCCTTCACCATGCTTATTTTGCAAGTATACATGTTGTTGTTTGAAAACAGAAAGTTTACCGCTGTTGCAAAAATTCCCTAGAAAATTCAGAATGCGATAAAATGTTGAACCTTTTTGCAAAATAAGCTCTGATAAATTTTCTACAGTTCGGTAGTTTTTCATGATCTTTAGAGTTTAAGAAGTATTGATACTCTTGCATTCTTTATAGACTATACTGTTTTGGCAGATTTCCAGAGGCATTTAGTATTTAATGATGAATAATAATTTTAGTGATTTTCTACAGTAGAGAATGATAAGGTTTTTGCATTGATTTATAGTAACTTATCTCACGAGTTCTTGTTGAGTTTTGTGTGGATGAAGTTTTTAAGATTTAGGGAAACCGTGATATAAAAGGAATTAAGGAGACACAAAAGCTCAAGCTTGGGGATGACCAAGGCATCCCAAGATAATGTTCCAATAAGTCAAGCATCTAAGCTTGGGGATGCCCCGGTAGGCATCCCACCTTTCTTCATCAACAATTATCGGTTAGTATCGGTTGAGCCTAAGTTTTTGCTTCTTCACATGATGTGTGCTATTGTTGAAATGTCATTTTATTTTCGTTTTGCTTGCTATTTTAATAAAATACTTAGATCTGAAAGTTTTAAATAAGAGAGAGTCCGCACATAGCTATCTATTTACTTAACTACTCGATTGATCTTTACTTATATCTTTTTGGAGTAGTTTGTCATTTGCTCTAGTGCTTCACTTATATCCTTTTGAGCATGGTGTGATTTAGTACTTTTTAACAAATTCTCGCTTGCTTCACTTAAATTAATTTGATAGAAAGGTATATTATGCTCATGATCTTCACTTATACTCCCTCCGTCCGAAAATACTTGTCATCAAAATGGATAAAAGGGATGTATCTAGAACTAATATACGTCTAGATACATCCCCTTTTATTCATTTTGATAACAAGTATTTCCGGACGGAGGGAGTATTTATTTGAGCTTATCAAAAGCAACACATGAAAATTAGTCCCAAAGTGGTAGATATCCAAGAAGGATATAATAAAAACTTTCACGAAGATCATTGGAGAAAATAAACTTGATTCCTTGTAATAGTTTTGAGATATGATGATGTGATAGGTGAGTCATGTTGATGAGTAATTGTGCTTTAGTAAGAATATTGGTGTTATGGTTTGTGATTCCCTATGCAAGCACGAAAGTCAATAGTTATGCAATCAAATTACGTCCTAGTTGTGGTGCATTATTCGTTGTTAATTATGCTCAATGCTCACTTATGAGATTATTCGTTTCTTGGTTGCTCGCTTCTCAATCTTTTGCTACCCTTCATTTTGCACTAAGTATGATCACTACTTGTGCATCGAAAATCCTTTAAACCAGTTTTGCCACATTAGTCCACTATACCTACCTATATGCGGTATTCTTTTGCCGTTCTAAGAAAATTTGTATGTGCCATCTCTAATTTTCAAAATAAATTTCTCTTTTGTGTGCTCGTACCGCTCGTGAGGCGGTGAGGGGTGGCCAATATTTTCCATGCTAGATGTGTTATTCTCACGATGAGTGTTTATTCACTTGTCATTGCACGAGATTAAGGCAAAGGTATTAGGGATGCCCAGTCTCATGTCAAAACTAGACTATTGCTTTGAACCATATAAAAGTCCAAATGTCCATGCTATAAAGAAAAAAGTATGAGATGACATGTTAGGCAGCATTCCACATCAAAAATTCTGTTTTTACCATTTACCTACTCGAGGACGAGAAGGAATTAAGCTTGGGGATGCTGATACATCTCCAACATATCTATAATTTTTTATTGTTCCATGTTGTTATATTATTATTGTTGGATGTTTACAATCATTTTATAGCAACTTTATATCATTTTTTGGGACTAACCTATTGACCCAGTGCCCAGTGCTAGTTGCTATTTTTTGCTTTTTTTACATCGCAGGAAATCAATATCAAGCGGAGTCCAAACACCGTGAAACTTTTTGTGGATTTTTGATGGACCAGAAGACCACCAATGGGCCAAAGCAGCACCTGGGGTGCCCTGAGGGGCGCACAACCCACCAGGGCATGACTGGGGGCCCAGGCGCACCCAGGTGGGTTGTGCCCACCTCGGTGGCCTCCCGCACCCCCTCTTTGCCCTATAAAATCCCAAATATTCCAAAAACCCTCGGGGAGACCCTAGATCAGAAGTTCCGCCGCCGCAAGGATCTGTAGCCATGAGAAACCAATCTAGACCCCGTTCCGGCACCCTGTCGGAGGGGGGAATCATCACCGGTTGCCATCTTCGTCATCCCGGCGGCCACCACGATGAGGAGGGAGTAGTCCACCCTCGGGGCTGAGGGTTTGTACCAGTAGCTATGTGTTTAATCTCTCTCTCTCTCTCTCTCGTGTTCTTGAGATGTCGTGATCTTGATGTATCGTGGGCATTGTTAATATAGTCGGATCATATGGTGTTTTCCCCTCTCTATCTTGTTGTGTTGAATTGAATTTTCCCTTTGAGATTTCGTTTTACCGGATTGAATACTTTTATGGATTTGAGAGCACTTGATATATGTCTTGCATATGAATACTCGTGTTGATAATGGGGTATTGTATTGATTCACTTGATATATGTTTTGGCACTCAACTCGCGGATTCCCGCGGTGACATTGGGGTAATCTATGCATAGGGGTTGATGCATGTTCTTTTCTTTGTTTCTCCGGTAGAAATCTTGGGGCACTCTTTGAAATTCTTTGTGTTGGATTGAGTATTATGAATATGCAATTATTTGGTATTATTTTAGTACAAAATCTTGGATAGATCGATCAGAAAGAATAGCTTCGAGGTGGTTTCGTACCCTACAAACGATTTCTTCTTATGTTCTCGGCTAGATAGGAACTTTGGAGTGATATTTCATCGCACTTTGAGGGGTGGTTATATGATCCAATTATATTAGCACCGTTGAGAGATTACACTAGCGAAAGTACGGACCCTAGGCCTTGTTTTCAACCATTGCAATACCGTTTGTGCTCTATTTTATCGATTTCTACCTTCCTGTTTTTATTTATTCAGATTATAAAAATATATTTCTACCATCCATATTACACTTTTATCACCATCTCTTCGCCGAACTAGTGCACCTATACAATTTGCCATTGTACTGGGTGTGTTGGGGACACAAGAGATTTCTTGTATTTGATTGTAGGGTCGTTTGAGAGAGACTATCTTCATCCTACGCCTCCCATGGATTGATAAACCTTAGGTCATCCACTTGAGGGAAAATTTCTACTGTCGTACAAAACTCTGCGCTTGGAGGCCCAACACGTGTATACAAGAATAAAGTTGCATAGTAGACATCACTATCGAGGTCCGGTAAGGAGATCTAGAACCGTCGAGTAGGGTGTTTGTGGAGCGGCTCCGGTAGGGTGGACTATGGTGTGGGTGATGTCTGCTAGGACTACGTCGGTATTTCCCCAAAGAGGAAGGGATGATGCAGTATAGCATCGGTAGGTATTTCCCTCAGTGATGAAACCAAGGTTATCGAACTAGTAGGAGAACCAAGCAACACAACGTAAACAACACCTGCACACAAATAACAACTACTCGCAACCCGATGTGTTAAAGGGGTTGTCAATCCCTTTCGGGTAACGTCGCCTCAAGATAGGCAAACAGACGTGCAATAAATTGTAGTATATTGATAGATCAAACGCCAAATAAAATAATAAGAATAACACGCAGCAAGGTATTTTTTGTATTTTTGGTTTAATAGATCTGAAAATAAATGCAAAGGAAAATTAGATCACAAAGGCAAATAATATGAGAAAGAGACCCGGGGGACGTAGGTTTCACTAGTGGCTTCTCTCTCGAAAAATAGCAAACGGTGGGTAAACAAATTACTATTGGGCAATTGATAGAACTTCAAATAATCATGACAATATCCAGGCAATGATCATTAGATAGGCATCACATCCAAGATTAGTAGACCGACTCCTGCCTGCATCTACTACTATTACTCCACACATCGACCGCTATCCAGCATGCATCTAGTGTATTAAGTTCATTAAGAAACAGAGTAATGCAATAAGAACGATGACATGATGTAGACAAGATCTATCTATGTAGATATAGACCCCATCGTTTTACCCTTAGTAGCAACGAACATACGTGTCGGTTCCCCTTCTGTCGCTGGGATCAAGCACCGTAAGATTGAACCCACTACAAACCACCTCTTCCCATTGCAAGATAAATAGATCAAGTTGGCCAAACAAAACCCAAATACCGGAGAAGAAATACAAGGCTATAAGCAATCATGCATATAAGAGATCAAAGAAACTCAAATAATTTTCATGGATATAAAAAGATAGATCTGATCAAAAACTCAAAGTTCATCGGATCCCAACAAACACACCGCAAAAAGAGTTACATCATATGGATCTCCAAGAGACCATTGTATTGAGAATTCAGCGAGAGAGAGGAAGCCATATAGCTACTAACTATGGACCCGAAGGTCTACAAAGAACTACTCACGCATCATCGGAGAGGCACCAATGGAAGTGGTGAACCCCTCCGTGATGGTGTCTAGATTGGATCTGGTGGTTCTGGACTCTGCGGCGGCTGTAATTGATTTTCGTCGACTCCCCTAGGGTTTCTGGAATATTTGGGTATTTATAGAGCAAAGAGGCGGTCCGGGGGGCACCCGAGGTGGGCAGAACCCACGAGGGCGCGCCTGGGCCTCCTGGCGCGCCCTGGTGGTTTGTGCTCTCCTCAGAGCACCCCAGGTGCAGCCTTGGCCGATTAGGTGTCTTCTGGTCCAAAAAAAAATTCTCCGTGAAGTTTCGTTGCATTTGGACTCCGTTTGGTATTGATTTCCTGCGATGTAAAGAACATGTAGAAAACAGCAACTCGCACTTGGCACTATGTCAGTAGGTTAGTACCAAAAAATGATATGAAAGACTATAAAATGATTATAAAACATCCAAGATTGATAATATGGCAGCATGGAAGAATCAAAAATTATAGATACGTTGGAGACGTATCAGCATCCCCAAGCTTAACTCCTGCTCGTCCTCGAGTAGGTAAGTGATAAAAACAGAATTTTTGATGTGGAATGCTGCCTAACATGTCATATCATATTCTTTTCTTTATAGCATGGACATTTCGACTTTTATATGATTCAAAGCAATAGTCTAGTTTCGACATGATAACTTAAATACTCAAGCATATCAACAAGCAACCATGTCTTTCAAAATATCAATGCTAAAATGAGTTATCCCTCGCCCATCATGCCCAATCATTGATCCATTCACGAAACACACTCGCATATTAACTACACCCAATACTCAAGTACGATCATATTGCCTCCTAGTTGGCGCTTTCATAAGAGAAGATTGAGACTCAAATTCAAAAAAAAAATTGCATAAAGTAAAAGAAAGGCCATTCGCAGAGGGAAGTAGGGATTTGTGGAGGTGCCAGAGCTCAAAGCGAAAAACTTAGAGATAAAAACATTTTGGGAGGTGTGTGTTTCCCACCAACGAAAACGACTTAGAGTTCCCAACACTTTCCATGCTAGATATATCATAGGAGGTTCCCAAACAGAAAATAAAGTTTATTCCTTTTTCCACCATACTTTCACTTTCCATGGCTAACCGTATCCATGGGTGCCCTCCATACCAACACTTTCCAAGGAATTTATTATTTGACAACATAAAGTAAATTCATTTTCATTTCGGGACTGGGCATCCCTAATACCTTTGCCTTACTCTCGTGCAATGACAAGTGAATAAACACTCATCGTGAGAATAACACATCTAGCATGGAAAATATTAGCCACCCCTCACCGCTCTGCGAGCGGTACGAACACACAAAAGAGAAGTTTATTTTGAAAATTAGAGATGGCACATACAAATTTGCTTAGGACGGCAAAAGAATACCGCATATAGGTAGATGCCGCTGGCAGTGAATGGGCTCTGGTACGTGATACGTCTCCAACGTATCTATAATTTTTGATTGTTCAATGCTATTATATATTCTGTTTTGGATGTTTAATGGGCTTTATTATGCACTTTTATATTATTTTTGGGACTAACCTATAACCCAAGGCCCAGTGCAAATTGCTGTTTTTTGCCTATTTCAGTGTTTCGCAGAAAAGGAATATCAAACGGATTGAAACCTTCGGGAGAGTTATTTTTGGAACAAATGTGATCCAGAGGACTTGGAGTGGACGTCAAGAAACGAACGAGGAGGCCACGAGGCAGGGAGGTGCACCTGCCCCCCTGGGCGCCCCCACCCTCGTGGGCCCCTCATGGCTCCCCTAACCGAATTCCTTCGCCTATATATACTCATATACCCCGAAAACATCAAAGAGGACCACGAAACCCTATTTCAATCGCCGCAACCTTCTGTACCTATGAGATCCCATCTTGGGGCCTTTTCCGGCGCTCCGCCGGAGGGGGAATCGATCACGGAGGGCTTCTACATGAACACCATAGCCTCTCCGATGATGTGTGAGTAGTTTACCTCAGACCTTCGGGTCCATTGTTATTAGCTAGATGGCTTCTTCACTCTCTTTGGATCTCAATACAAAGTTCTCCTCGATCTTCTTGGAGATCTATTCGATGTAACTCTTTTTGCAGTGTGTTTGTCGAGATCCGATGAATTGTGGGTTTATGATCAAGATTATCTATGAACAATATTTGAATCTCCTCTGAATTCTTTTATGTAGGATTTGTTATCTTTGCAAGTCTCTTCGAATTATCAGTCTGGTTTGGCCTACTAGATTGATCTTTCTTGCAATGGGAGAAGTGCTTAGCTTTGGGTTCAATCATGTGGTGCTCGATCCCAGTGACAAAAGGGGAAACGACACGTATTGTATTGTTGCCATCGAGGATAAAAAGATGGGGTTTATATCATATTGCTTGAGTTTATCCCTCTACATCATGTCATCTTGCCTAATGCGTTACTCTATTCTTATGAACTTAATACTCTAGATGCATGCTGGATAGCGGTCGATGTGTGGAGTAATAGTAGTAGATGCATAATCATTTCGGTCTACTTGTCGCAGACGTGATTCCTATATACATGATCATGCCTAGATATTCTCATAACTATGCACTTTTCTATCAATTGCTCGACAGTAATTTGTTCACCCATTGTAATACTTATGCTATCTTGAGAGAAGCCACTAGTGAAACCTATGGCCCCGGGGTCTATTCTCCATTATATTAATCTCCTGTCAACAAGCTATTTCTGTCGCCGTTTATTTTGCACTCTTTACTTTCAATCTTTATCATAAAAATACCAAAAATATTATCTTATCATCTCTATCAGATCTCACTTTTGCAAGTGGCCGTGAAGGGATTGACAACCCCTTTATCGCGTTGGTTGCAAGGTTCTTATTTGTTTGTGTAGGTACGAGGGACTTGCGTGTGGTCTCCTACTGGATTGATACCTTGGTTCTCAAAAACTGAGGGAGATACTTTTTTTTGACTGGTGACTATAGGGAAACCCCCCCACAACATTTAACTTTTATTGAAAAGAGAAGAATACAGTGTACAAAGATTACAAGGGGTAATCATAATAGAAAAGAAAAAGAGAGGAAACTAAACAACTAAGAATACAAAAACCTCATGGGGGTAGAAAGGAAATCCATTTTAGAAGCTCCTCCTTGCATCTAGCCTTGACTCTGTGTTGCATGAGTGTAATATCATGGATAAATGCACTTCTCCATTTATTTAAACTCTGCCTCTCATGCCTGAACACTCTTGCATTCCTGATTATCCAAATGTTCCAGCAAGCAACAAAAACAACTTCAGTAAAGAAAGGCTTTGCAAAATCCTGTTTAGCTTGCATAGCAATAGCAGACATGTCATCCCCAGGTGGCCATGTAACTTGAAGATAGTTCCATATTCTCACACTGAAGTTGCATTCAAAGAACAGGTGGTTTCTGGTCTCTCGAGTCATCAAGGGACAAAGAAAGCAATTAACCCCATCATCCAGATGCCAATGCCTTCTTTCCACCATATCTTTGGCATTGAGCCTGTCCATGATTAACATCCAGGCAAAAACTTTGATTTTCATTGTGCAGGAGGATTTCCATATCCACAAAAGTAGAGGGTTAAAAGACATATTAGAATGCATGAAAGAGTAAAACAGCTTTGGCTTAAATGCATTACATGTCCCCTGCCAGAACCAAATGTCCTTTGCCTCCACTTCTCTACTACAGGAGACCATAAGACCTTGTACAGTCATAAATTCCTGATATGCCTATGCAGATAGAGGCAAATGAAACATATTAATCACATCCTGTGATTGGAAGGCCTCAAAGACTGTGATCCATGGATCTTTCACATAAGAAAAAAGCCTAGGGAACCTAGATTGCAAAGGTGCAACTGAATCCCCAATCTTCCATTTGTCAGACCAAAACAGACCAGAGTGTCTAGAATTGACTTGAACCCAAGTTTGTGTTCCTATAATGACCCAGCAACTTACAGATATCCTTCCACCAAAAAGAACCACAAATATCAGTCCCCTGAGGAACATAAGAATGATAGTATGTGTCCCAAATAAGAGAGACCCATGGTAGATCAACCCTATTTAAGAATTTGTGCAAATGTTTGAGCAAGAGAGCCATGTTCTGTACACCCAAGTTCAGAATTCCCAAACCACCTTTATTTTTAGGACTACAAATGAGATCCCAAGCTGCCAGGGATGGTGATGGCTCATCCCTGTGCTTTCTCCATAGACACCGCCTCTGAATTCTCTCTAGTTGCTTTAATATTCCTACAGGAGCAAGCAAGCTACCAAGATAAAAGATGGGCATGGAAGACAGAGCAGAATTCAGGAACTGAAGCCTTTCCCCTTGATTCAAAGGGGAAGAACTAGTTGTCATCCTTCTCTCCATACAGTCAACAAGTGGCATAAAATCCACCATTTTAGGCCTGGTAGTGCCAACAGGTAGGCCAAGATAAGTGAAAGGCATTTTACCCACTTGACAACCAAAAGCAGCAGCCAAACCAATGATAGAGTCCTCATTAACATTTAACGGCACCATAGAAGACTTGTGATAGTTAACAACTAGCCCAGTTGATGTGGAAAACACTTGCAACATGTCCTTCAGAGCCATAAGCTGATTTTTATCTGCTGGTAAGATGATTAGGGTATCATCGGCATATTGCACTATGGGATAGTCCTGATCATGGCATGGTATTGACAGCTGTAAAATTCCCCTCCCGAACATATCATTTACCACTGACTGTAACAGATCAGCAGCAATAACAAAAAGTAAAGGTGAGAGACAGTCTCCTTGCCTAACCCCTTTCTTACAGAGAAACTGCCTACCAGGATCACCATTAAAGAGGACTGATGATGTCCCAGTAGAAAGTAACTGCTTGACCCAGGAAATCCATTTCTGATTGAAGCCTTTGAACTTGAGGATCTGTAGAATAGCTTCATGTTCAATTGAATCAAAGGCCTTTTCAAAATCCAGTTTAAGAATCACCATAGGCCTTTTTGATTGGAGACATTGATGCAAATATTCCAGGGACCAACCAATACAATCCTGAATAGTCCTGCTCTTAATAAAACCATACTGATTCTTATGTATGCATGCCATAATGATCTTCTGGAACCTATTAGCAGCCATCTTAGACAAAAACTTAAGGCCCATCCTAGTCAGAGAAATTGGCCTATAATCTCCA
Source organism: Aegilops tauschii subsp. strangulata (assembly GCF_002575655.3). Lineage (NCBI taxonomy): Eukaryota > Viridiplantae > Streptophyta > Magnoliopsida > Poales > Poaceae > Aegilops > Aegilops tauschii. The sequence continues at coordinate 170,453,639 of NC_053037.3, forward strand.
ACCCCTTCAGGAGCCAACTTCTTAGGGATCAAGGTGATATAAGAGCCATTAATATTTTCCAAATTTGCAGTTCCACAATGAAAAGCCTCAGCCAACTCATAAAAGTCTTGACAAATAATGTGCCAGCAATTTTTGAAGAACAATCCATTAAAACCATCAGGTCCAGGGGCTTTGTCAATGGTCATATGTTTGACTGTGTCATCCATTTCCTCTTTTGTGAAAGGCTCAGTAAGAAAATCTAACCCATCACTTACGCTACTTTGCTGCATCACCCTTTCCTCTTCAAGGGAAAACCAACGCAGTGCTCAAGAGGTAGCAAGAAGGATTTCTGGCGCCGTTGCCGGGGAGGCTTACACCAAGTCAATTCAAGGTTGATCTCCCGACAACGCGCGATTTCTGGCGCCGTTGCCGGGGAGTCTACACACAAGTCAAGACATACCAAGTACCCCTCAGAAACTCTTATCCCTCGCATTACATTATTTGCCATTTGCCTCTCATTTTCCTCTCCGCCACTTCACCTTTGTCTTTTCTTCGCCTTTTTCCCATATGTCTTTTTGTTTGTGTTTCCATGTGCCTTCTATATGCTTGCATCTTCGCTTGCTGAAAATCTATTGATATGGATCCACTTAAAGTGTTCTACTTGGATCGTGTTGCTTGATACGTCTCCAACGTATCTATAATTTTTGATTGTTCCATGCTATTATATATTCTGTTTTGGATGTTTAATGGTATTATGCACTTCTATATTAGTTTTGGGACTAACCTACTAACCCAAGGCCCAGTGCAAATTGTTGTTTTTTGCCTATTTCAGTATTTCGCAGAAAAGGAATATCAAATGGAATCCAAATGGAATGAAATCTCCGGGAGAGTTATTTTTGGAACAAACGTGATCCAGAGGACTTGGAGTGGACGTCAAGAAACGAACGAGGAGGCCACGAGGCAGGGAGGCGCGCCTGCCCGCCTGGGCGCGCCCCCACCCTCGTGGCTCCCCTGACCGACTTCCTTCGCCTATATATACTCATATACCCCGAAAACATCGAAGAGCACCACGAAACCCTATTTCCACCACCACAACCTTCTGTACCTGTGAGATCCCATCTTGGGGCCTTTTCCGGTGCTCCGCCGGAGGGGGAATCGATCACGGAGGGCTTCTACATCAACACCATAGCCTCTCCGATGATGTGTGAGTAGTTTACCTCAAACCTTTGGGTCCATAGTTATTAGCTAGATGGCTTCTTCTCTCTCTTTGGATCTCAATACAAAGTTCTCCTCGATCTTCTTGGAGATCTATTTGATGTAACTCTTTTTGCGGTGTGTTTGTCGAGATCCGATGAATTGTGGGTTTATGATCAAGATTATCTATGAACAATATTTGAATCTCCTTTGAATTCTTTTATGTAGGATTTGTTATCTTTGCAAGTCTCTTCGAATTATCAGTTTGATTTGGCCTACTAGATGATCTTTCTTGCAATGGGAGAAGTGCTTAGCTTTGGGTTCAATCATGCGGTGCTCGATCCCAGTGACAGAAGGGGAAACGACACGTATTGTATTGTTTCCATCGAGGATAAAAAGATGGGGTTTATATCATATTGCTTGAGTTTATCCCTCTACATCATGTCATCTTGCCTAATGCGTTACTTTGTTCTTATGAACTTAATACTCTAGATGCATGCTGGATAGCGGTCGATGTGTGGAGTAATAGTAGTAGATGCAGAATCGTTTTGGTCTACTTGTCGCGGACGTGATGCCTATATACATGATCATGCCTAGATATTCTCATAACTATGCACTTTTCTATCAATTGCTCGACAGTAATTTGTTCATCCACCATAATACTTATGCGATCTTGAGAGAAGCCACTAGTGAAACCTATGGCCCGCGGGTCTATTCTCCATTATATTAATCTCCTGTCAACAAGCTATTTCTGTCGCCGTTTATTTTGCACTCTTTACTTTCAATCGTTATCATAAAAATACCAAAAATATTATCTTATCATCTCTATCAGATCTCACTTTTGCAAGTGGCCGTGAAGGGATTGACAACCCCTTTATTGTGTTGGTTTCATGGTTCTTATTTGTTTGTGTAGGTACGAGGGACTTGCGTGTGGTCTCCTACTGGATTGATACCTTGGTTCTAAAAAACTTAGGGAAATACTTCCGCTACTTTGCTGCATCACCCTTTCCTCTTCAAGGGAAAACCAACGCAGTGCTCAAGAGGTAGCAGTACGCCGGTGGATGAGCAGTCTAGGGTTTCGAGAGGGGAGGGGTAGAAAGGCCGATGAAGTACGGACAACGTGATGTAAGATGCTCTGGTGCTGTGGAGTTGGTCGTTTTTGCGGGAGGGGGAGAGCAAATGGGGGTGCCGTGTGGTGGGGGGAACCGAAAGTTACCAACGCAGCCGCAACCTATTATGTAAATGAGGGCTATATTGTAACTGTTGTTCTTCGCGCACCAAGGACAAAAGGGGAATTTCGCATGCTAAAGACTAGGTGGCAGAAATTTTAGAAGGAGGCGGGAGATTTTGCCGCCCGCGGAATCGTTCGTATCCAGTTTCAACTAATTTTGGACAGTGCTGGCGGGAAGGTCCTGCGAGACTGTGTACATGGGGCACGCGTCAGCAGTTAATAACTGGTGCGAAGTCCACCCCAGAAAAAATACAATAACTCGGGATGATGCACCGATAACTTGGACATTCACACGGGCGCGGCCAATCGTACGGGTGTAGAGGTGCGTTCACAAAAAAGGGATCAAATGCTCAACCTTTGTATTTCTCATGTAAATAGATAATTTAGTGCCATTGGTTATTTAATTTAAACATAATGCATTGATGTGTTATTGTAGAGGCGCGCAAAAAGAAATGGATATTGTAGTCCCACAAAAGAAATGGATATTGTAGTCCGCTACTTAAAAGTGTTACCTCATATGATTACATAGCCTCCATTTCATAAATTGCGTACCCATTGAATTCATATATGAATATTACATATATTACTTCATAATAGAACCTTAAATCATCCAAGACTAATGAATTTGAATGCAAGACTAACAATGGTGCATTTACATGATAGCTACATTGGTTGTTTGAAGAAACATCGCTGTAACTTTGGCATGCACAATTGAAAAGGATTATTTAGAAAAAATGTGATATGTGAGTGTCCAATCTTTATAGCGTTGAATCAATATTGTATCATTGGCCACGATACAAAGTAGATATTGATTTATGTTCAAGCGATGCACGTCCACGATCGCTAGATAGTGATACGTGAATGAATTGTGCAATCTCTCTCACATGCATACATATCTCATTTCTCCGTGGGCATCAGAATCACATACGCGCACTTCGTGTATTTCTCTCCCCCTGTCAAGGTTAGAATTCGTCTTTCTACCCCGTCCTACAAGTCTCTCACACATAAACACACACGCTCTCTCTGTCTAACATGCACACCCCTTTAATTCCGCCCACCCAACGCCCTAATGTCTCAAAGTATAATTATGTTTCTCACACATATGCCTAAGGTTAACTCGAGTTTCGGAACAATATGAATACATACAATGGATTCTGGCAGAGCACCTTTCGTTTTGAGATTTCGCTCTCTCTCTCTCTCACACACACACGCGCGTAGACATTGTTTCTCTCTTCATATTTTTTCGGCACTTGCATGCACACCGTTTGTTTATCTCTGTGATGCTTTAAGTATGCCTCGCACACATGCTATCTACCTATCCCTTAATATATATGTGTCACACAAACTCCTTCTCCCTATATCTAAGTGTCACTGCCCCCCCCCCGCCCCATACCCACACACACACTTCCCGACACCGAAGGAGTAGGGTAAAGCCTCGATCTTGATACTAATCTATCTACTGGCTTCTCTCTCAAACACACACACATTACCCGACACCAAAGGAGTAGGGTGGCACCTCGACCTTGATAGTAATATATCTACTGGCTTCCCTCTCAAAAACACACACATACACACACACGCGCTACTTGTGCCTCAGTGCCTACCGCGCGCACACTCTCAATACGTCTTTCTCTGCCTCCCCCTCCCACCCCCCAACAATCACAATAGAAGGGTGACAACTCAATCTTGATTTTAATCTATCAATTGGTTTCTCTCTCAAACACACACACACACACACTAGTTGTGTCTTTGTGCCCCGCTCAGACACACTCGATACATCTTTCTCTTCGTAGCCCCCTCGATATGTAGACTTCTCGCGCGCGCACAACTGTAGTGACGATGATGCTGAACCCAGTGTGCCTTGTTTTTACCGGCCTCATGTGATAGTTTTCACCCTATTTTCTGTTAATTAACAAGGCAACCTTTTCTTTGTTACTACTAGTGAATCTGAAATCATTCGGGGCAGACATAAAATATATCACCTCAACCCAATTATCGCAGTAACTATTTTAAAAGAAACTAGCTACATGCCCGTGCGTCGCACGGAACACCAATATGCATTTGTATGAGTAGTTTATCTTGTGAGAGAAAAGGATGAACGAGGGAAGACCTTATTTGCAAATGTGGAGAGGGGTGTGGGTATCTTTTTCCAAAATTGCCATAGTTTCCTTCCTATCCGTTAGATATAAATCTGACGGCCTATATTGCAGGATGGCACGCAAACCATCATCACCAACTCTGTTTTCTACTCCCTCCATTCCTAAATATTTGTCTTTTTAGAGATTTCAACTAGTGACTACATACGGAGCAAAATGAGTGAATCTACACTCTAAAATATGTCTACATACACATCCGTATGTGGTAGTCCATTTGAAATCTGAAAAAGACAAATATTTAGGAACAGAGGGAGTATAAGAGTAGGCATAGAGATATATCTCCAGGGTCCACAACGAAAATGTGCTGGACATGTTAGCGCCAGATGCTCGCAACGCGATGACCTGATTTCGAATTCTATCTTTAACTTTAGATTTTTATATTATATATTATATAATATATACTTCTTTCGCTACTGTACTGACAGTGGAACCCACAGAGTACTTAGAATAGAAGATTAACTTTCTGTACGAAGCTGTAGCCACCCTGCAAGTCATGTGTACACTGTACATGCAATTAACTTTTTATAGAGGGAGAATCATACAGGCAATTAACTCAAATGCATTTTTATATTATATATTTTTTAATATATACTTCTTTCGCTACTATACTGACAATGGAACCCACAGAGTACTTAGAATACAAGATTAAGGATGGATTTGTTTCTTTTTAACTTTCTGTACGAAGCTGTAGCCACCCTACAAGTCATGTGTACACTGTACATGCAATTAACTTTTTATAGAGGGAGAATCATACACGCAATGAACTCAAATGGATTGGATGTGGCTCTATTATTTCCAGCATAAGAGCATCTCCAACGGCAGTCGGCAAATTTCCCCCTGCTTCCTTCCGCGGAGGACGACATCAAACACCAGCGGCATACATTTTCACAACTCTAACCAACCAGAGGAAATCCATGCAAACACGGACTGATTTCATATAAGCATGAAGGATTTCGTATAAAAAAGCCAGATCTTCATATAAAGATGATGGATTTCATTACATTCACATGAACTAAGCGGTGCTAATCCGGCTCTCGTGGTATAATTAATACTCCCTCCGTCCCAAAATATCTAGACTTATTTTAGTTATAGATACATCCAATTTATCCATTTTGATAACAAATATTTCCGAACTGGCCGCCCGCGGATCCCTTTGTCTTCCTCATGTCCGGCAGACACTTGCGGGGTCGATGAAGGTCCTCAGCAGAGACAAAGCAGCAAAGAAACCACCTAAATACGCAGTCGTCGCCCCGGTGGTGGCCTTCATGGGACCCAAGTGGAAGCGGCCTCCCGTGCTCTACTTCTCCTCATTGATGGTGGCGGACACGGAGAAGCTGGCCACCGACTCATCACTGTCCATGCACCCGGCTTCTGTCTCTGCCTACATGGCGCTGCCACAGGCACGGGAGGTGCACCCACAGGCACGAGAGGCGTGGCCACCGCAGACACTGGTGGCGCGGTATGATGCGGCATCGACGACGCCCATGCCACCGTGCTCGCCGCCGTGATAGCGTGGAGAAACTCGCCACTCCTCATCGTGCTGAACTGGAGCGGTGAGTTCTTGAACCACGCGCCGGCTTGGGGCGGCAACTGGCTCCGTCGGGCCAAGCGAGGTTGGTGAAGCACCGAGCAGGCTCACTTGTATCCGGAGGGCTCGGCGGGCCACCCAGCCGGGTAGTATGCTGGAGAACGGCTCCTCAGAAGCCATCGGAAGAGTGGAGAAAATGGTGAAGGAGGAGATGGGGGAGGGGCGGAGGGATGCGATTCTTGCCCGCTGTCTGTCTAGCCTCGTTTAAATAGAGGGTGGACGGTAGGAGCTTGGCTGGCGTCAGACCTCGTTTAAACTGAGGGGCAGACGGGAGGAGCTCGGCCGGCGTTGAGTTTAATTCCAGCCCGCTCATGAACGGACGTGTGGATGGAGTAGGTTTCTCGGTTTGCATGCGGGTTTAACAGAGGCATTTGATGGAGGCGAGGAGGCGTGTTCAGCCGGGTGTGCAGCGGGCGGCGTAGTAGTATTCGATTTGATAGCTACTAGTAAACCAGGACAGTTCCCGATACGGCTTTAATGCAGACGAGGGAGAGGGCAGCGGTTCCCGAAATGTTGAACGACCAATCATGCATCCTCCTTCAATTAGCATCCTGAATGCATGAGGGAAGTAATGGGAGGAGGACGGGGAAAAGAGGCAGCACGATGTGAATGCAACGCAGTTTGCACTCATATAAATGTGCCCCTCCATTCCAATGCATCTACCACATCGTACACACCTAAGCACCTACACTAAGCGCAAAAGTGCTCACTCCAGACCCATGGCGGAAATGCGCGCGAGCGGCCAGCGACTGTGCCAGATGGTCCACGACGCCGGCCTGCGGCATTGCACCGAGGATCGTCTCCAGACGGTGTTGGCGACCGGCTGGTTCATGGCTGTCGACGCCAGCTACGACTCTCAGTTGGACATGATCGTTGCCACCATCAACAAGTTCACTGTCGTCAAGAAGCTCGCAGACGACATCATCGTACTCCTCCAACCCGCGCGCCCGGGCTCCTCATTGCCTGCCTCCCTAATCGGCCTCCATGGCAAGAACCTCTTTCAAGCACTAGCGGCCCTGTGACTGCATGCCGACGCAAGAAAGAATGTCCACCTGCAGGTCGCGCTCGCCACGAGGCGCCTCACCCTGCAAGAATTCATTGACCTACACATCCACATGTACGAGCAAGTCGAGTAGATAGGTATCTACAAGGCCGGTGAGGACGCTGCGACGTTGGCCTTCGTTAACCGGCTGGAAGCATTGGACGCCTTTGTTGAGAAGCACCTTGACCTCGCCACAAAAGCCGCCACTCCTAAGCCGCCGGTCGGTGGCCCGACGCACTGAGTCGAGGAGGAGGAGGTCATATGTTGATGGATGCATGTTTCTGCTTGCCTCCTGTAACCACCACTGCGATCGCATCATCGTGGCCTTAATTCTCATTGCGCTATTGCATTCTCGTTCCAGTCAATAAAGACATTGCCGTTGCTCACATTTGGCAGCAATTATATGCGTCACTTTAACTAGTACTCCATCCGTCAATTTATAAGTTGTGCTTACCTTTTCCATCAACTTCGTGCAATGCACGGGCATCTTGCTAGAAACACGACAACATGTCGAACCACATGTGACCAAACTGACGATGCACCAACCTAGCTACAACCCTACTTATCTGGCGGAAAAAGCCCCGCCCTCACCTCATCAAAACAGCCCGAGAAATATATTTTGAGTGAAAAGTAATATATTTCTAGTGGTATATAAGTATATCAAAACAAGAGTGTTTTCTTTCAAGTTTGTGAACAAGTACTATTCTACTTTGGATCCGTCGCAACGCATGGGCACATTGCTAGTAAAAGAAAAAGGCCCGCCGCGTTCGCGTCGCACCCCCACGCACCCGGGAATCGGGAGTACTCCACAACCCGTCTGGCACGCCACATAGCTAGGGAAGGCGTGTTGCCTAGCATTTTCACTTTCATGTGGGACCGCAGTTGAGCAAATCGACTATCGGCAAACCGCACCCCGCCCGCCGTGTTGGAAACAGAAACGACGAGGGGAAGATCTTAGCTGTAGCACGGAAGCCAAGAAATTTGGTGTCAGATTGGGCTCGTTGATAGAGTAGGAGCGATCCGACCTCAGAGGGTCAAATCTCTATGTTCAGTGTCATCCCTGGATCGGTAATGCTAACACACATAGTACCCGAAGGATTTATAACAGAGTAGCAATCACACACTTATTACATCGAATGTCTCAAAAGAGAACTTATTACAATAAATATGGCTTAAGGCCATCTAAATAAGCTAACAGCGGAAGGCTTGGAAGATAAAGTGAGTCCATCAAGTCCAACGACATAGTTGACTGCATGACAAACGACCTATGGCACCTTACTCGTCGTCTGAAAAGTCTGAAACATGATATGTTGCAGCCCGAAATAGGTCAGCACATGGAATATGCTGACAATATAACATAGTCGAGCAATGAACAGATAAATGCTATCACTACGTGCATATATGGCCGGTGGAGGCTCTATGGTTATATTGTTTTTGCGAAAAGCCAATTTTCCCCTACAACAAAGGAATAGATTTTATTTAACTATCATGGTGGTTGAAACATCATTGAGAAGGTTCATCCAACTCAATCCCAATTAAAGTAGTCATTATCATCCCAACAAAATTAATTTAGAGTGATGAGATCAAATCAATAATTCAAGTACCAGATACTCAAGATGTCCATAACCGGGGACACAGCTAACCATGATTAGTTTATACACTCTGCAGAGGTTTGCGCACTTTTCCCCACAAGACTCGATCTCCTCCGTTTGATTTCTCCCACTACATGGTGTTTGAGAAAAGGATGACCGAGACACAGTCTTTTAGAAGCATTAACTCTTTACTCTGGGTAGACAGTTACACCTACTTTCCCTCTACATCTGCTAGCCTACCACTAAAAGAGGTCATGCAACATACTCAACTATGCCAGAGCCCATAATGGCTTGTGGCTGCACACGGAAGTTTCTAGCATGAATAATCTTATGATCCCTTTGAGCCTGGGTGGCGGACCGTAGGATGATCACACGGGTACTCCAGGATATCCTAGGACAACACTGGATTCTCCAGGTGCCCACAAGCAATCCACCCAGATGTGTATTAAAGTTGCCACCTTAAGTTGAACCATTAATTAACAACTCACATCTGTCATGGATTCACTCAACCCCAATCCACGTCTACGAGCATAGCATGACAATATAAGCATAACGTATAATAACTCCCAGGGGTTTGGTAATAAACAGGGAAATAGGTTCTACCTCATCATCTACTTCCCAAATACCCACATGTTATCAAATCCTATTCATGCAATGTTTGAGGGTTGAAATTAATGCATAAAAACTGGGTATGAATGGGGTATGATCAAAGTGTTACTTGCCTTGCTGACGATACGCAAAACCTAGAGACTCGTAGTAGCATGCTTCGCACACCGGGAATTCTATCGCAAACAAACAATAGCATACATAAGAACTCAAGCAAAGATGCACGTGTAAAACTCAAATAAGAAGATCTAACCAGAAAGTTCAACAGAAGAACACCGGTTTGCAAAAAGAATCAAATCAAACGGAGCAACGAAACTCAAACTACGAAAGAAACAAGATCCGTTTACTAATCTGGACTAAAGCCAAATTTTACAGTACCAAAATCTTATTCAAGTTGGTTAAACAGAAAGAGGACTTCGAGACGAAGATCTAGGCGCTTGTTTCACATGATTTGGATAAACGAGCGTAAAGATAAACTAAAACGAAAATTAGGGCAGAAATCGTGATCGGAAATAATCGCGGAAAAACCCTGGAAAAAGGAAAACTGACGAACAGGCTAACGAACGAACGTTCGCTGTCTGGGGCTAACAGATGAACATCGTTCGTTAAAACGAACGTACGGACGAACGTCCGCTAAATAACGGAACCGAGAAAAACCGAACGAACCGATCTAATTAAAAAAACTAGATCTAGGGTTTCTAAAAAACCGAACGGTTAACCGAAAAAAAACAACGACGAACGGCGGTGGCGGTGTCGGCTACCCCCGGCGAGGCTCTGGCGGTGGCGGGCTGGCGGCGCGGCGGCGCGCGGATCGAGGCGGCGGCGCGGGCTAGGGTTTGGGGCGGCTGGCGGCTTTGTGGGCTGGGGCCTCGAGGCGGCCGGCTTATAAAGCCTGCCCCCAGCGGGAGTCCGGGTCGGTTACGGCACGATTTAAAAAAAACTGACGAGGACAAACAATTAAAAGAAATACTAAACAGAGTCCAAAAATCCTGAAATAAATTTTCACGGTCCTCTAATAATATTTCGGACAAAGTGAACATTTATTTGGGCCTCTAATGCAATTTTGAAAAATGCATATTTTTCCTAATTCAAATAAGATAGCAATAGAAGTCCAAAAATATTATGTATTTGATTTTAATATTTTTCCTCCAATATTCCCTTTATTTTGGAGAAGTCATATTATCTCATCTCTTATATTTTAGTATGAAATATTTTCGGAGAGAAAAATAATTAAAACCAAAGTGATCCTTGTTTCGATATTTGATAAAATTCAAATATGAAAAACCTGAAATCCCCAACTCTCTTCGTGGGTCCTTGAGTTGCTTAGAATTTCGAGGATCGCAAAGCAACAATGCAGTAAAAATATGATATGCATGAATGACCTATGTATAACATTCCAAATTGAAAATTTGGGATGTTACACACCTACCCCCCTTAAGATGAATCTCGTCCTCGAGATTCGGGTTGGCTAGAAAATAGGTGTGGGTGGTCTTTGCGTAGATCATCCTCTCGTTCCCAGGTGGCTTCATCCTCGGTATGGTGGCTCCACTAAACTTTGCAAAACTTGATAACCTTGCTGCGAGTAATCCGGCTGGCAAACTCGAGAATCCTGATAGGTTTCTCCTCATATGTCAAATCACTATCTAACTGAATTGCTTCCCGGGGCACTGTGTCTCTCAGGGGAATATCGGCCATCTCTGCATGGCACCTCTTTAACTGGGAAACATGAAACACATCGTGAACTCCTGACAATCCTTCGGGTAACTCCAACTTGTAGGCAACCTCTCCCATGCGTTCCAAAACTCGGTATGGTCCTACAAATCTCGGGGCTAACTTTCCCTTAACTCCAAAATGTTTAACTCCTCGGAGTGGTGACACACAGAGATATGCTCTGTCTTTGATTTCATAGACTACCTCCTTGCGTTTTGAGTCTGCATAGCTCTTCTGTCTGGACTGAGCTACCTTCAGTCTATTCTCGAATCAGCTTAACCTTCTCTTTTGACTCTTTAATCAAATCCGGTCCAAACAACTGACGGTCTCCAACTTCATCCCACATCAACGGTGTTCGACATCTTCTTCCATACAAGGCTTCGAACGGTGCCATCTTCAAACTGGCCTGGTAGCTATTGTTGTACGAGAATTCCACGTAGGGCAAGTTGTCATCCCAACTAGATCCATAATCTAGTGCACAAGCTCTCAGCATGTCCTCCAGAATTTGATTGACTCTCTCGGTCTGTCCATCTGTCTGCAGATGAAAAGCTATACTGAACTCTAGCCTGGTACCCAAAGTCATGTGCAGCTGGTGCCAAAACTTTGAAGTAAACTGTGTTCCTCTATCTGATACAATGGTCCTTGGAACTCCGTGCACACATACGATCCTAGTCATATATATCTTGGCCAACTTCGCACTTGTATAGGTGGTCTTCACTGGGATAAAGTGAGCTACTTTGGTCAGACAATCTACTACTACCCAGATAGAATCATATCCTAATCGGGTCCTGGGTAATCCGGTGATGAAATCCATGCCAAGCTTGTCCCACTTCCATTCGGGTATCGGCATAGGCTGCAGTAATCCTGCTGGCTTCTGATGTTCGGCCTTCACTCTCTGACATACGTCACATACGGCTACATACTCAGCAATGTCTTTCTTCATACCAGTCCACCAGAAACGCTCCTTCAAATCCAAATACATCTTGGTGTTTCTGGGGTGTATCGAGTATGGCGAGTCATGAGCTTCCTGAAGTATCTACTTCCTGATCTCTGCATTATTGGGCACATATACACGGTCCTCAAACCACAAGGTGTCGCGCTCATCCTCACGAAAACCTTTGGCTTTTCCTTCACTCATCTTCTCCTTTATCTCGGCAATTTCTTTGTCATCCTTCTGAGCTTCTCGAATCTTTCCCAATAACGTTGATTGAACCTCCAATGCTGCAACAAAACCTCTAGGGACGATCTCCAAACGAAGCTCCCTGAGATCTTCTGCTAACTCCTTTGGCAATCCTCTGCTTACGAGGGTATTGACATAACTCTTCCGGCTCAAAGCATCTGCTATGACATTGGCCTTTCCTGGATGATAGTGCAACTTCATATCATAATCCTTTGTGAGCTCCAACCATCTCCTCTGCCTGAGGTTCAGCTCCTTCTGAGTAAAAATGTACTTCAAACTCTTGTGATCCATGTACACATCACAACTGTTTCCAATAAGATAATGTCTCCAGGTCTTGAGCGCATGCACTACAGCTGCTAACTCCAAATCATGTGTGGCATAATTCAACTCATGCGGTCGGAGTTGACGTGAGGCATACGAAACAACTCTTCCGTCTTGCATAAGTACTCCTCCAAGTCCTAAGCGAGAGGCGTCGCAATACACTTGGAAATCCTTGCATATATCCGGCAGAATCAGCACCGGGGCTGTAATCAAACGTTTCTTCTACTCCTGGAAACTTGCTTCGCATTCTTCAGTCCAATGGAACTTAGTATCTTTCTTCAGCAATGTCGTCATAGGCTTTATCTTGGAAAAATTCTCAATAAATCTCCGGCAGTATCCCGCGAGTCCCAGAAAACTATGGATCTCTCCAACTGAGGTGGGTTCCAACCACTCAGTGACGGACTGAACCTTGGTAGGATCCACTGCTATACCTTCTCCTGATATAACATGTCCAAGAAATCCAACTTCCTTCAACAAAAACTCACATTTGCTGAACTTGACATATAACTGATGTTCCCTGAGCTTCTCGAGAACTAAGTGCAAATGTTCCTTGTGTTCCTCTTCATTCTTCGAGTATACTAAGATATCATCAATGAACACCACTACAAACTTATCCAAGAACTCCATGAATACCTTGTTCATCATGCTCATAAAATAGGCAGGGGCGTTAGTCAATCCAAATGACATAACCGTATACTCATATAGCCCATACCTTGTGGTGAAAGTTGTCTTAGGTATATCCTTTTCTCGAATCTTCAGCTGGTGATATCCTGATCGCAGATCGATCTTCGAAAACACTTTAGCTCCTTGCAGCTGGTCAAACAAATCATTGATCATCGACAGTGGTACTTGTTCTTGATCGTCACTTCGTTCAACGCACGATAATCAACAACCATCCTTAACGATCCATCCTTCTTCTCAACCAAGAGCACTGGGGCTCCCCATGGTGATGAACTTCGTCGGATGTAACCTTTCTCCAATAACTCCTTAATCTGCTTCTTAATCTCCTCTAGATCATTTGCGGGCATCCGGTATGGTCTCTTTGATATCGGTCCGGTGCCTGGCAACAGCTCTATCAAAAACTCGATGTCTCGATCCGGCGGCATTCCTGGTAGCTCCTCTGGAAATACATCTGGGTAATCCTTCACTACAGGCACTTCCTCCTGAACAACTCCCGTGAGAGAATTTACTTGGGTCCTCCTCGGCACATGCCTGGATGCATACTTGATCCTTTTTCCCTCCGGGGTGGTGAGTAAAATCGACTTACTGGCGCAATCGATGTTTCCCCCATACATTGATAGACAATCCATTCCTAGTATCACATCCAGTCCTTGTGACTCCAAAATTATCAGGTCTGAGGAGAAAACATGGCTTCCAATGGTCAATGGTATCTGAAAACATCCTTGACTTGCCATATACTCCGCTCCTGGTGAGCTTACTAACATAGGTGTCCTAAGTACTTTGGTGGGTAACTTATATTTATCCACGAATCCCCTTGAAATGTATGAATGCGATGCACCAGTATCAAAAAGAACAATTGCGGTAAATGACTTAACCAAAAACTTACCGATAACTGCATCAGACTTCTCTTCAACCTCCTCCACGTTCATGTGGTTCACTTGTCCCCTGTTGAAAGGGTTGGGCTTCTTCCCAGAGCTTCCATTGCCGTTCCCATTCTTTGCTTCAGGGCACTCAGTGGCATAGTGTCCAGTCTTCCCGCACTTGAAACAAGTAATGTGACTTAGATCCTTCTTGGCGGGTGTTGCTGGGTTGGAGTGGTTCTGATTACTGCTTGCTCCACTCCCATTCCCATTCTTGGGGCCATTGTGGTTATGGGAAGCTCCTGCATTGTTAGTGTTTCCTCCATGGTTATGGGTATATCCTCCCGAGTTCGGGGTAAAACGAGGCTTCTGCTGTGCTCCTGAATTATACTTCCCTTGTCCGTACTTCCTTTTGCGGCTCTCAATCTGCTGTTGCTTCCCTTCAATCATAAGAGCCTTATCTACCAACTCCTGGTAGTTATTAAATGTTGCCACCATCAACTGCATGCTCATCTCATCATTCAGCCCTTCCATAAACTTCTCCTGCTTCGCGGCATCTGTGGCCCCATCATCAGGGGCATAACGAGATAGCTTACTAAACTCATCTACGTACTGAGCCACAGTACGATTTCCCTGGCGCAAGTTGCGACACTCACGCTTCTTCATGCTCATAGCTCCAGTTGATACATGGGCTGTGCGGAATGCTTGCTGAAACTGATCCCAAGTGATATTGGCTATAGGGAAAGTGGTTGTGTAATTCTCCCACCATGAGGCTGCTGGTCCATCCAACTGATGTGCGGGAAAATGCACCTTCTCTGCATTTGTGCAACCTGCGGTGGTCAACTCCCTTCCAATCCTGCGTAGCCATTCATCCGCAACTATTGGCTCGGTGCTACAGGAAAACACCAGCGACTGCAACCTTAGAAAATGGGCTAAGTTGTCAACTGGAGGCGGGTTGTTGTTGTTGTTGCCTTGGTTCTAGACTAATATCTGCATCAAGGCATTCTGCTGCTGGATCAACTGGGTGATCTTAGGTGGGAAGACAAATCCGGTGTCACGTCTCGGAGGCATCTGATGGGTTTAGAGGGGAGAGATTAGAATAGAATGAGGTCTAGTGAGAAAGCACTACCCATATGCACATGAGACAAACACAATAATATCATATCACTCAATCAATCAAGCAAGGGCATACAATCGGTCTAGAACTATCGTTACAAAAGTGCTCGGACTACTACTATATACATGGGGAAAGACTACTAATCATATGGTGGTCATCTAGAAATATTGATCGATGGAAGACTCCATCATATCTGCTCCAGCTTCGTCTTCATAGTCATCGTCACTATCATCGGGGTCGGAGTCGATGTCGTCGATGATGTTGTAGTCTTCAGAACGAATCTCCTTGGGTTCGTCTTCTTCTCCTCCTGGCGCGGGGTCTCCCATAAAAACTCCTAGCTTCCTTGCCAGGTCGTCATTCTTCTCCATGAGTATCGTTATTTCCTCCTCATATCCATCGCGTGTCGACTTGAGTTCCTCTTCTAGCTCTGTGATCCTGGTCATCGCCTTCTTCAAATCTATCATGCCTGCGCACATCTGGTTCTCCTGGCATCGAATGTGTTGGTTTAACTCCTGGATGAAAGCTGCAATAGACCTGTCCTTCCTTGTGCTGATCATCTCCCATTGCTCGTCTTGGTGCCCACATATCTGGTAGATGGTGTCCTTAAGATCCTTGTGATAAACTTCACCGATGCGTCCCATGGCGATGTTGGCTGCCATGCTCTTACCTAAACTCCAGGTTGGGGCATCAAAGGAAAACTCTATGGGCTCAGTGACTGGCGTGAATGTCCTTCCTGCAACTTGAACTCGGATCATCCAACGCTCCTCTTCTGGTAAAGTGGCGGTGTAGGTTCTGGTGAAGCTTGGTATTCCAATGTTCAGGTACCTAGTGACTTCCTTCAAGTGTCTCCCAAAAGGTGTGTCTTCATCCGGTTGTGCAAACTTGTTCCTTGAGTCCGCCATCCTAAAGAGTAGAAAATGGAGAGGAGTCAGAAATGAGTAGAGAAGAGTGACCTATGGCTCATCTTAGTGGTCGTGTCCTACATTCAACCTGTGCTCTGATACCATCTTGTAGCGATCCGACCTCAGACGGTCAAATCTCTGTGTTCAGTGTCATCCCTAGATCGGTAATGCTGACACACACAGTACTCGAAGGATTTATAACAGAGTAGCAATCACACACTTATTACATCGAATGTCTCAAAAAAGAACTTATTACAATAAATATGGCTTAAGGCCATCTAAATAAGATAACAGCGGAAGGCTTGGAAGATAAAGTGAGTCCATCAACTCCAACGGCATAGCTGAGTGCATGACAAGCGACCTATGGCACCCTACTCGTCGACTAAAAAGTCTGCAACATGATATGTTGCAGCCCGAAACGGGTCAGCACATGGAATATGCTGGCAATATAACACAGTAGAGCAACAAACAGATAAATGCTATCACTACATGCATATATGGCTGGTGGAGGCTCTATGGTTATATTGTTTTTGCGAAAAGCCAATTTTCCCCTACAACAAAGGAATAGATTTTATTTAACTATCATGGTGGTTGAAACATCATTGAGAAGGTTCCTCCAACTCAATCCCAATTAAAGTAGTCGTTATCATCCCAACAAAATTAATTTAGAGTGATGAGATCAAATCAATAATTCAAGTACCAGATACTCAAGATGTCCATAACCGGGGACATGGCTAACCATGATTAGTTTATACACTCTGCAGAGGTTTGCGCACTTTTCCCCACAAGACTCGATCTCCTCCGTTTGATTTCTCGCACTACATGGTGTTTGCGAAACGGATGACCGAGACATAGTCTTTCAGAAGCATTAACTCTTTACTCTAGGTAGACAGTTACACCTACTTTCGCTCTACATCTGCTAACCTACCACTGAAAGAGGTCACGCAACATACTCACCTAAGCCAGAGCCCATAATGGCTTGTGGCTGCACACGGAAGTTTCTAGCATGAATAATTTTATGATCCCTTTGAGCCTGGGTGGCGGACCGTAGGATGATCACACGGGTACTCCGGGATATCCTAGGACAACACTGGATTCTCCAGGTGCCCACAAGCAATCCACCCAGATGTGTATTAAAGTTGCCACCTTAAGTTGAACCATTAATTAACAACTCACATCTGTCATGGATTCACTCAACCCCAATCCACGTCTACGAGCATAGCATGGCAATATAAGCATAACGTATAAGTAACTCCCAGGGGTTTGGTAATAAACAGGGCAATAGGTTCTACCTCATCATCTATTTCCCAAATACCCACATGTTATCAAATCCTATTCATGCAATGTTTGAGGGTTGAAACTAATGCATAAAAACTGGGTATGAAAGGGGTATGATCAAAGTGTTACTTGCCTTGCTAACGATCTGCAAAACCTAGAGACTCGTAGTAGCACGCTTCGCACTCCGGGAATTCTATCGCAAACAAACAAAAGCATACATAAGCACTCAAGAAAAGATGCATGTGTAAAACTCAAATAAGAAGATCTAACTAGAAACTTCAATTGAAGAACTCCGGTTTGCAAAAAGAATCAAATCAAACGGAGCAACGAAACTCAAACTACGAAAGAAACAAGATCCGTTTACTAATCTGGACTAAACACTACAAAAAAAAGACACATCCGTGACATTTTGGGCCGAACGAATTTTTTTCTGTCATACATATGACACTTCTATGACGATAATTGTGACAAAACCCGGTATCATCATAGATGTGGTGGGCTCCTACTTCTATGACAAAAAATCATGACAGTTTTCGTCCTGGGCGGGCCGGAGACGCAACTGCATGACATTCTTTGGGCCGTCCATGACGGAAAAAACCATGGTAGAAGCGAGGGCGAGGAAAATTTCGGGGAGTTCCCGGTTACGGTGGGAGGTCGGGGGCCGAGCGATGCGCGTTTCTCTCGTGCACGTACGCGCGTGTGTGAGAGGCGTTGGCTCTAACTGAACCCGAGCGAGGCGTTGGGCTCTAACTGAACCCGAGCGATTGCACTGCAGGCTACGCGTTACTGAACACGAGCAATCGATCGATGGCTGTTAACTAAACCCGATTGAGCGATTCCTTCGCTACTGCTGCTAACTGAAGCCGATCGATGCTGCCTCTGGGATGAACAGTGAGCGTTGCGGGGGGGGGGGGGGGGGGTTGGATGAACAGTGAGCGGTGGCGTTGCCTCTGGATGAATAGGACCCCGTGGTGTGGTGGAGGGCTGGATGAACAGTAGACGGTGGAGGGGTGCCTCTGGAGGGATGGTTGAACAGGACCCCGTGGTGTGGAGGGCTGGATGAAGAGTAGATGGTGGAGGGGTGCCCGTGGAGGGGTGGTTGAACAGGACCCTGTGGTGTGGAGGGCTGGATGAATAGTAGACGGTGGAGGGGTGGTTGAACAATAGCCGGTGGAGTAGCGCGCGGTGGAGGCTGGATGAACAGGAGCCCGTGGAGGCTGGAGGAGGTCGACAGTAGCCCGTGGAGGCTGGAGGAGGTCGACGGTGGAGATGAACAGTATCCCGTGGAGTCCCGTTTTGCGGTACGCCACAGCCCTCCTGATGAACAGGACCCCCATTTCGACCGTAGGAGGACCGTTTCGTCCGTTTTGCGGTACGCCACACCCCTCCCGATCAACAGGACCCCCGTTTCGACCGTAGGAGGTCCATTTCCTCCGTTTTGCGGTACACCACACCCCTCCCGATCAACAGGACCCCCGTTTCGACCATAGGAGGTTCGTTTCCTCCGTTCTGCGGTACGCCAGGCCTCGTTTCCATCGCCTGTTCCGTCCAAGCCCTCCCGATGAACACGACCATGCATTCCGTTCCGACCCAGCCGGTTGGCTCCCACGCGTTCCGTTGCATCCCGATGAACACGATGCATTCCGTTGCCTCCCCATGAACACGACGCATTCCGTTGCCTCCCCATGAACATGACGACGACGATGTCCGTTCGGACCTAGCCATGTACACGAGCCCTGGCCGTACGTATGCGCGAGTAGGCGTTCGAGACCCCGCCCGTATGTACACATACGTGGCCGTATTTTCTTTCTTGCACCCTGGCCGCTGTATGTACGTGTACATGCTACGTGCGCGCCTCTACTACGACACGTACCCGCCTCTACTACGACACGTGCACGCCTCTACATCCACCAGTATATATGTACGTACACGTTCGCGACCAGAATGACAACGCTACGTACGCTTCGACCAGGTGGGTCCTGACTGTCAGGCACTTCCTTGTGTGCGAAGATGTAGCTGGTGGGTCCCAGCAGTCAGGGGGGCGAATCGTTTTGTTTTGTTTTTTGCCCGGACGCACTTCCTTGCGTGCGAAGGTGTAGCTGGTGGGTCCCATCAGTCAGGGGGAAACGTTTTTTCGCGAATACGGTGGCCCGTGTGGTGGGTCCCCACTGTCAGGTGTAGGAATAATTATTTTGCACGTAATAAGGAGGCACTTCCTTGCTGCGGTCGTGGACCCAGCTGTCAGCCTCTCCACGTACAGTCCACGTCCGATGGAAGCCGTTCCTTGACCACGTTGACCACGCCGCGCCGAGAGCACCAGGGTGGTGGACGACGGCGAGGCCTAGGAAGGGGACGACGCAGAGCCGGGGAAGATGCGGCAGTGGATGCCCACGCGTAGAGGAGTACGAGGGTTCACTGGTTCGCTGCAGTGTGAGGCTGCCGTCGCCGCAGAATAACAGGGGGTGTGGGTGAGTAGAGGGATGGCCTGGCCAGAGGTGGGAGTAGTAGGGGGCGGTGAGGCCTCCGTCGCATCGCAGCCGGCCACGGGAGGCAGGAGCACAAGGCACGACCGACGCTGGTTTGGGCGGCTGGAGCAAGAAGACCAGAGGTTGAAGAAGCACTACGGCTGTTGGATGGACATCGTACGGTCACTGGAGCTAGAATCGTGCATATTGACTAAGTTGACAAAGCCCTCCGTCCCCGTCAACTTAGTAGGCCCACAAGTCAGCCTGCTACTATACTGGGTCCCAGCTAACAGGGGGAGTATTCATTTTTTTGTGCGTAATAAGGAGGCACTTCCTTGCGTGCGAAGATATAGCTGGTGGGTCCGAGCTGTCAGCGGCGGTAACATTTTTTTCGCGAAATACAAAGGCCCTTTCGGTGGGTCCCTGATGTCTGGTGGAGGAATCATTATTTTGCGCGTAATAAGGAGGCATTTCCTTGCGTGCGGCCGTGGACCCAGCTGTCGGCCTCTCCACGTACAGTCCACTTTAGATGCATGTCGGTCGTTGACCACATTGACCAGGCCGGGCCCGAGAGCACCAGGGCGGTGGACGACGGCGAGGCCTAGGAAGGGAACGACACGGTGGCAGGGAAGACTCGGCAGTTGTTTCCCACGTGGAGGGGAGTACGACTGTACGAGGGTTTACTGGTTCATCTACCGTCGCCGGAGAATAACAGCATGTGTGGGTGAGTAGAGAGATGGCTAGGCCAGCGATGGGAGTACGATGGGGCGGTGAGGCCTGCGCGGCAGCAGAGCCGGCCGCGGGGAGGAGGGAGCAGGCAGTCCCGCCGGCGCTTGTTTGAGCGGCTGGAGCAGGAAGAGTAGAGATTGAAGAAGCACGACGGCCGTTGGATGGCCATCCTACAATCACTGCTTGTGCGTCAACCTTTTTTTTAGGAAAGCCTCAAACCTGTGGAAAACAACATACAACCGATCTGCCATTATTTCTAATAATTTACAGCCCATTTGCTAATTATTAAGGTTTTTTTGGAGCCCATATTCTTTTTGTTAGCATTACAGCCCATATTGTGGCCACGGTTAAAAAATTATACAAAATTTTGCATATTTCGGTGCGGTCTGAACTGTTTTTAATCCCGAAATTTCGACTCACATTCAAAATGATTTTAAAAATAAATGTATATCAATATAAAATCCAACAAATTCTCCACGCATAAAAATTAATGTAATTTAAAATCTCGAAATGAAAAAAAAAGATATTTGAAACTAATTGCCGGTTTGATGTGTTTTAAAAATGTACAACCCATTTCTCATTACTGATGGGCCATTTTCTCGGCCAGCCGAATGAAAGCTCTCCTTGTCTTGAAAGATTTGCAGCCCAACAGGCCTGACAAAGCGACTTGGCAAATCACAAAAAAACTGGGCTCTGGCCGTGGACCTAGCTGGTAGCCTCTCCACGTACAGTACTCTTCCAATGGAAGTCGTTCCTTGACCACGTTGACCACGCCGCGGGGAGAGCACCATGGCGGTGGACGACGGCGAGGCCTAGGAAGGGGACGACACGGAGCCGGGGAAGACGCGGCAGTGGAAGCCCGCGCGGAGAGGAGTACGAGGGTTCAATGGTTCGACTGCGGTGTGAGGCTGCCGTCGCCTCAGGGCCTGGAAAGCGGTGGGAATAGTAGGGGGCGGTGAGGCCTCCGTGGCAGCACAGCCGGCCACGGGAGGCAGGAGCATGCGGCACGACCGGTGTTGCTTTAAGCGGCTGGAGCAAGAAGACCAGAGGTTGAAGAAGCACTACTGCCGTTGGATGGACATCGTACAGTCACTGGAGCTAGAATCGTTCATATTGACTAAGTTGACAAAGCCCACCGTCCCCGTCAACTTAGTAGGCCCACAAGTCAGC
This sequence comes from Aegilops tauschii subsp. strangulata, assembly GCF_002575655.3. NCBI lineage: Eukaryota > Viridiplantae > Streptophyta > Magnoliopsida > Poales > Poaceae > Aegilops > Aegilops tauschii. The sequence continues at coordinate 170,475,440 of NC_053037.3, forward strand.
CTCCCACCATGGTGGGTCCCAGCTAGCAGGGGGAGTATTCATTTTTCTGTGCGTAATAAGGAGGCACTTCCGGTGGGTCCGAGCTAACAGCGGGGGAACGTTTTTTCGCGTAATACGGTGGTCCGTCCGGTGGGTCCCAGCAGTCAGGGGCAAACATTTTTTTCGTGAAATACGGTGGCCCGTCCGGTGGGTCCCAGCAGTCAGGGGGGAAACATTTTTCCCGCAAAATACTGGTGGCCCGTCCGGTGGGTCCCTGCTGTCAGGTGGAGGAATAATTATTTTGCGCGTAATAAGGAGGCACTTCCTTGCGGCTGCCGTGGACCCAGCTGTCAGCCTCTCCACGTATAGTACTCTTCCGATGATAGTCGGTCGTTGACCACATTGACCACGCCGCGCCTAGAGCACCACGGCGGTGGACGACGGCGAGGCCTAGGAAGGGGACGACGCGGAGTCGGGGAAGACGCGGCAGTGGATGCCCACGCGGAGAGGAGTACGAGGGTTCACTGGTTCGGCTGTGGTGTGAGGCTGCTGTCGCCGCAGAATAACAGGGGGAGTGGGTGAGTGGAGGGATGGCCTGGCCAGCGGTGGGAGTATTATGGGGACGGTGAGGCCTCCACGGCAGCACAGCCGGCCACGGGAGGTAGGAGCATGCGGCATGACCGGCGCTGCTTTGGGCAGCTGGGGCAAGAAGACCAGAGGTTGAAGAAGCACTACGGTTGTTGGATGGACATCGTTGACCACGCCGCGCCGAGAGCACCAGGGCGGTGGACGACGGCGAGGCCTACAAAGGGAACGACACGGAGCCGGGGAACACACGGCAATGGCTGCCCACGCGGTGGAGAGTACGAGGGTTGACTGGTTCGGCTGCCGTCGCTAGAAAATAACAGGAGGTGTGGGTGAGTAGAGGGATAGACAGGCCAGGGATGCAAGTATGATGGGGCCGTGAGGCCTGCCCGGCAGCACTGCCGACCACGGGAGGCGGGAGCAGGCGGTTCCAACGGCGCTGGTTTGGGCGGCTGGGGCAGGAAGATCAGAGACTAAAGAAGCACGATTGCCGTTAGATTGACATCTAACGGTCTGATGCTGGTAGAGTCGATTGTTGACCAAGTTTCTTTTTTGAGAAACCTTGTGTACGCATGCACTTAGTAGGCCCACAAGTTAGCCTCCAAATCTGTGGCAGCAACATAAAGCCCATTTGCTATTTTTTTATAATTTGCAGCCCATTTGCTAATTCTTAAGTAATTTATTACAGCCCATTTTCTGCCCAGGACCACGGTCAAAAAGTTCAACCTTATTTTGCATATTTCGGTGGAGTCCGAGCTGTTGTAATCCCGAAATGATAATTTTTTTTAAGAACTTATTGATTTGCCAAAAAAATCGTTTGTTTTTGTAAGCAAATAAGACGTGGGACAATTGAGTTGGCTTAAGGGAAAACCAGTGGTAAAAAATCAGCGCTGGGTGGGAAAAAACAACAAAAATAAGGATGTAAATATGAAAAGGGAATTTTATGTGTTTTCAATATAATGATACGTGTATATGAACTAGTAAAAGTATAGGTAGAGATTAGAAAACGGATGTAGGACATGCGTTTCAAGAGGAAAATAGAACTGGGCTGTGTGTTTGATTCAGTAAAAAAACTGCCTGCGGATGTTGTAAGACAAAATATAACTAACGCTGGCGGGCCAGAGGCCAGTAGATACCTGCTGGATCTTTGTGCCCCGTTGTCGTCATGGGCTGGCCCTGTTAAAAAAACCAACCCTGGGCAGTCTACAGCCCAGTTGAAACTTGCTCGACCTGAAAAAACAATATACGTGCTCAATAAACGAGAGAATTCTGCAAGTACAGACTGATAACTGGGATGCAGCACGGATATTGTTTTTTTATCGTGATAATAAGTGCAAGCACTTGTTTCGAAAAAATTGGAGAACTGGGAGTTCGAACGGCGGGTGCTTATGCTACCCATCAAATAAAAATCAGGTGCCTGAAAATTTGTTTCGAAACAAATGATTCAGCTTTATATCCACGTCGACCCTCGGTATGATGGTTGGAAGCAAATTCAAGTTCATACCAAAAGATCGTTAACAACAATACCAACTTGTGGACGACAAGGTAGTACAACTACCAATACCAAACTAACTTATAATCTTTTTACTCCTGGCCCTAGTGTTCGTCTGGTAGAAAATCTTCAAAAGGACCAGCTCCTGCTCCTTCTCTTGCTCCAGGTCCCCGAGGTGGTACTGGTGCATCACCTAGTTGGTTCTCTGCTAGTCGAAGTTCTTATTGGTGTGCAGCACTAGAACCTTTTTTGTTGCCCGTCTTGCCGGCCGTTGACCCTCACCGGCAAGGTATTGCCGGTCTTGTGCCACATTGCGTGCATGCCGCACTCCGACTGTATCTTGCGACGCGTCCACGTGCGTCTTTTGAATGCCCTGGAATTGCGCTGGAAGAAATGCTTCCTTAGGCCACTCAGTGTGATACCTGCAGTATTGTGGAATACAGGTTTTGGTGTACCTAGTTGGCATTTTCATAACATCTTTGGCATGTTGCAGTCACTTGTTTCACTTTTTATTAACTGACAAATTGTAATTGCTTCACCAGGTCTGCGTCTAAAAAGAAAAATAGAGCTATAAACAAAGGAATATGTTTGTGCAAGTAGATGGCCGATCGGTGTCTTACCTGGAAGTTTCTCAGGTTGGGTGTAGCATATGTCGTGCTCGCTGTCGATGGTTGGTGTGAACAAATCGATGAGAGACTGAAATCTCGCGCTGTCAGCACTCACTTTGGCCTCAAGGTGCTCGATCAGCTCCTGATCCGTGGGATCGAACTTGACGCCAGCTGGCAGCACCGGCCAATCCTTCTTCGACTTGCATCGGTAATTCCAGTTATATGGTACTCAATGTATGATCAATCGACTGTTTTAAGTGAATGATGAAAGATTTCGACAGATAAGTGGTACTCCAAATCTGAAGTCCAGAATACCCGAACACACCGTCGGGATTCTTGTGTCACGTCACGCGCAGCGTGTTGTCACGTCAATTCAATGTGTGGACATGATGAATAATTTGACCGACGTATACTAGTACTGCTACTGTACTACTTACTAGTCGTATTTAGTGTCACAATTTATACATAGGTTTAACTAACAAGTACGCACTTGAAGCCTAACTGATATATATATATATGGCTTCTGCACATAATCTCCATCATCATTATCAGTACATCCTACGCAGGTGAGTTAGGATGTACTTGATCCCAGGAAGGTATCTATCCTTCAAACTAGAGGAGTGCTTCAAACTAACAACAGTACATAATATCCAACAAAAGAGGGTCGTGCTACAGCAGCAGAATACATGGCTTAGTCTAGATATCAGCACGAATCAAGTTGTGCATATTTGCTGTTGGCATGAACCACATCGCCGCATGTCGGGTTTGCAAAAGCCATCCATCGCATGGAAGCTTGATGCCTTTCACACACTCAAGATTATCTGGCAACAAGCTGTGTCGAGGAACCTCTGGATATGGTGATTCATGAAACCCATGGTATGATGTGTAAACACAGCCCCCCTCACGAATGGAAGTTGCATAGCACAGTAATCATCGCCGGTGATATGATCGATGATTGGTTGGATGATCGGATAATTGAGCCTGAGGAACAAGGAGTGGTTGCCGAGGCTGTAAACCCACCTGCAGTTGAATACGCCTGGCCCAACGGAGCTGGGATCTTTCTCGAACACGAAGCAGCCATAGCCATCAATGTCACGAACGCCCCACACATTGTACTGCATGTGGTTTGATGTAATGGTTTGGTCAATTTGGTACGTGCGAATGAGCATCAAATGACCGCCGTCAGCTGAACGAGCGATAAACCACCACCCATCGGCTGGTATGATTCCAGGTCCTGGAATCATGAAGGCCAGCGCATTTGCGTCTGCTGCAACAATTCAAATTGGAGACCAAAAGGACAAAAATAAACAATCATGTTCAGAGTATGTGTGGAATTAAGATTATTATAACAGTGACACATATCATAGACAGAGAATTGCAATGCCATGGTCATAATCATACCTCAAGTTAAAAAAAAGCCAATGGCTTTCATATTCTAGCAATATGTCATGGTTCAAACATCATGTAACAATGAGAGGAAAATAGCTAGGACAGCGCCTACTCATATTCTACCATAGCACTTACTACTACTGTTCTCATATCAACTCTAAGCAATAACATGCGTTGTTATAAAAATCTTGTAAACGAGAGTAACATATAGCAATCATGATGTTATGCTCATAATATGTATTCTAACAATCATTAGATGCCAATTGTTCTCATATCAACTCTAACAATAACATGTGTGGTCATAAAAATCTAGGAAATGAGAGGAACATATAGCAATGATGTGGTTATAGACATGCTATGCATTCTAAATTTGTAACAAATGAACAGGCAGTCGTATTCATAAGGTAAAGATGAGATGGGATAGAACAATTACACGACGATATATTCCACCAGTATAGGCAGCCAATCTGTGCGTCGACCGCGTAAACGATGCCAGCGTGCACTATAGCATCAGACAGAAATGTTGCCTCAACAGGATTGATGATGAGCCATAACCATGTATGGCGACCGGATTCCAAATAGACTAATCCCATGTTGAAGAAGGCAATGAGCTTGTAATCCATGTAGTCTTCTGATGGTGTGGGCACTTCGCAGATTACAACTTTCTGCAAACAGAGGTCGAGCCAAAAGCTTGACGCGTCTCATGCGTAGTAGGCAAGAGTGTCCGGCGAGCCGCGAGGCTCGATGGCGGCGGTATCCAACGATGGAAGGGTGATCTCTCGCTGGGTGTAGATATCCACGAGACGCCACGGACTACCGGTGTGGTGGATGAGGACGATCTAGTTGGCCTTCATGCCCGCCCAGTAGTGGCCGCGCATGAAGGACAGGTGGACGGGTAGTGGTAGCATGTCGAGGGGAACCACGGCAACCTTCGTAGGATCGTCAAGTCGGTGTCTGGGCCACCTGCGAGGATCGGGCATCAGCAAGCAGGGTGTCTTGAAAAGAGCCGGCCGGTTGCAGACGAGTACATGGTACAAAGACACCGAGCATGCGGCCAGACGGACGGTGCTGAGTAGGTCCATACGACTACAGATCTGCTCCAAGAGAACATCGAGGAGGGAATTCCAATCGCGGCTCTGCGTGTCAGTCGGTTCTGCCATTGGGGTTTTCGGTGCCTGCGAGCCAGCGGGGAAGTGGATTCGGGCGAGCGAGCGAAGAAGCTTCTCCTCGTGTGGCCGAGCAGTGAGCGGGGGGATATGCTACGCGCGAGCTACCAAGGAAGATGGCGCGGGCGGGCGAGTAGTGAGCGGGGGTAAATGGTGTGCGGCCGACGATGGGGAAGAGAGGAGGAAGAAGAAGAGAGGAGGAAGAAGAGTGGAAGACGGGGAAGAAAGTGCATTCAATCTCAATTCTACTAGTACTACTACCAGGATATACCGTCCTTCGGAGTGTAAATAGTTACACCGATGACATGTGGGTCTACCACAACAGGGCCCATATGTCAGTTAATGGAGGACAGAGGTGCGTAGGCATATTTGCGGAAGCGTGCTCTACTGGCAAACACGATGGCAGTACTGGGTAAGGCTGATTTAGTAACACCAACACGCTGGTTCAGCTTATTAATTACGTGTCCCATCTGCTGCAGCGTGTATTGCACTTCACTGCGAAGACTAGTTGAATAGTTCTCTCTGACCGAGATGGGGAATAATGGATCACGAGGACTTCCTTTCTACAGTATCCCTATGCCTCTACGCTCACTTCACTCATTTTGTGACGTACCTAGTCACTTGTTGAAATCTGTAGAAAAACAAATACTCTGTATTTGGGAACAGAGGGAGGCTTTTACTCCGTACTATTTTGGAACAGAGGGAGTATCACCATATGGAGGGAACAGAGGAAGCTTGAAATATGAACATGTCAATGGGAGGGAGTAAGCCCCATGCATGCATGCATGCATGCATGCAACATCCAACACTCACACGTACACATGGACGCACGCAACACTCACGCACCCATGCGGCACACAGCACACGACACAACACACACGCTCACGCTCAAGTGCTCAACCTACTCCCTACGTCCGTGAAAGACTGTACATTTAGAGATTTACACATTGACCAGGGCATAATTAACGCCCAAAAGTAGCAGACTTATGTGTGCATGCGACCATTGAGATAAGAAGATTAAATGAAGGCCGTTGCATGCTGTAATTAAGGATAGACATGTAGCCTATACCTACAGCACAAGTTGGTGCCTTAGTCAATCAATATCGATTTAGATTAAAGGCTAAATGCATTGGAAGTGTAGATGTACATCATGTACTACACTCTTTGTTTTATAGCCGATGTACACACTTTGTTGGAAGACTGAGGGAGGACACGTCCATGCACTCACATACACAGCCAGGGCGGTTCGCGCGCAAGGGTTGGACTCGTGTCGCGCCTGCATAAAGTTTTGTTTAACTGATTTCTTTGCTATGCCAACTGACAGGTGGGACCCAGAAACCTTCCACACCTTGGAACCCCCAACTGCCAACTCACCACTTCACCGGAGCCGCTTCAGCGACTGGCTTGTCCACCGCTCCGGATCTCCTCGACCGCCATCATGGTCCACCGCACCGGATCTGCTTAACCGGCGCCCTCGTCCACCACAATGTAGGCCCTTCACTGACTCCCTCGTCCGGCCCTTTGCTGGCCCTTCATACAAGCCCTCGTCCGCCGCAACAGATCCGCCTCACCGAAAGCACTGTACAACGCGCCCGCCGAAGCCTTCGTCCACTGCACCGGACCTGCTCCACGGACGCCATATTCAACTCCACCGGCCCTGCTTTACCGACACCACAGCCTCATCAGGTTATTTCGATTTGTACTCCTTCGGTTTTTCTCTTTATCATGCAACTGTTCACTTACCACAGATGAGCTTTCTTGTATGTCGACAGGCGCCGCAACCGTAGCACCGGAGCCGCTTCAGCGACGGCGACAGCCGGCCCAAACTCAACCGCAACACGAGCACCATCGACGATCCTTAGCTATCAAGTATGACAACGATACCCATACGCCGTCGAGAATCAGGTACTATTATCCAACGGTCGGCGCCTACGTTCACTTTCCTAACATAAGCACCGCACCTTTGAATTTCTTCAGGGCATCATTCAGTTTTTCATGAGACGCGTTATTCTGCTTGCACCTGTAGGGCCATACTTCTGGCAGTGAACATGTTACATGTGCCAAATTACATACCAGTGCACATATAGTTAATATGCTTTAGTTTTGTTCTGATGCCACCTGTTGGTTCCATCAAACTGCTTAATGTTCTCTATGCTTAATTACACATCAGCAAACTAGCATGTGGTCCGCTGCTTTTTGTTTGTTTTACCCTACATTTTCTGATGCTAGCTATTACATCACTGCTCCGAGCCTCTGTTCATTACTTGTTTGTATGTTCTTGATCTTCCCAAGTTGCATGACTAATTTGATGCTTCTATTAATTATGGAGCTGCCAACCCCATCAAGCAAAATATTTGTTCTTTTGGGGCTGGCACCTCGAACAAGCATAAAAATAGAGGGAAGCATATATATTGTCGTGTATGCACACACCCTTCTTTCATTAGTTTAGATGAACCATTGATGATCAATTCGGACCAGTGCATGCGATTAAAATTAATTTTACCTAAATAGATGGCGCAGAATAAACTACAACAACTAGATTTGCAACCACGGGATGCTGACGATATCTTCAAAGAACATTGCAATAGCATCTAGGCTTCACAGCAACATATGGTAAGCCAGTGTGTTTTAGTACATGTGAAATGTAATGCGAGTGGGCTGCTTTCTTGGCTTGTGCCCTCAACGTGTAATCCTATCGAATTACAAATAGTTCAGTTGTCTGCTTTGCTGTATTGCTTGATTCAAATGCTTATTTGTTGTTACGCTATACCTGAGTTGGCCAATATGTCAGCAGTGCCTGCTGTACTATCGTAAAGAAATGCATGCCTATTTCATTTGAGTCCTTAACTTTTCCTCTCAACTTCATCACAAGACTGTCTTCGTAGTTTATATGAGGCCACACTGTTAAGTGCTTTCTCAGATTATTTCAACTGCTTAGATGCCTTGGCAACTTAAATATAGCGGTTGTACACTCCCTTTAAACTAGGGATGTCAACTGGGTCCGTTTAATCCCGATTAAAGTCCACTAGTGGTATGATAGTTCAAAAGAGTTTTAGTTTTTTGAGGAAAATGAACTAGGGAGGTAGCAAAAACTAACAAGATGGGACTGGCGGATGTCGTTTATTTGCCACTTACATCCCTAGTTTCATCTTAACATTTTAATTTCTTTTCGGCTGATGCTGCTTCAAACCATTTAAATATAGTTTGCCATGCTCGGCAATAATTCGTCCGTCGTTGACCATGTAAGCTTACTGCGTGGATCATACGATAACTATCTCTTACTGATGTCCAATAGAAACCTTTCAGGATGCCGTTCACACTAGGACACAATCTACAACCCCAGAATCTATTTGTGAAAGCAGTGCGCCATCCATGTTACCAGATGGTAGCAGTTCAGAGGCAACACCACCGGAGAGCAGTCTGAGCACAGATATTATAGTGCTTGAGGCTCTACTAGAGGCAGAAAGAGATGGTGTGGCTGCCATGAATGAGGTAATCTTTATCTTGAGGCTGGAAATTACGGAATTAGCGGCACGCATTATGCAAGCAACCCAAGAATTGGAGGAAGTAAGAATGTTGCATTTGAAGACGGAGGAGGTCCTGCTATTTCTGCTATCTGAAGCCCAAGGTTATCCCAGTTCTTCTTTAGATACCAGTTGAAATTGTCATTAGATTATTGTACTTGCATGTTGTGTCATGTCTCTGAATGGATTATTTTGCAAGACCCCCTATGTTGTCCATGTGTTGTAATGATCCGAATTTTTTAGGTGAAGTAATCCTCAGTACTTGTATGATTGACATAAGGTGAACTGTTTTTCGTGTGAGCATATTGTATTGGATGAAATAACTGTTTGACTCAGAGTGTATCCAACCTACTGAATTCGAAGATCACGGCATTTCTAAATCATAATCATATATAAAGGTGGAATAAATCTTTGTTGTGGTTTTTGAAGAAATAAATAACAAAACGTATAATTATCTGTGAATATTCGTAATCGAATACAAATTGGATTTGAATTTAGTTTGCCAGGTCCCAGGGCAAACGTGAATGCTAATTCTCCCAAGTTTTGAACGAAGCGGCTAAACACCCACTATAATTTGTGGGCTGCCCGAAGAAAGTGTTTGCGAGCTGGAAATTACTGTCTACCCCTGACACTTGACATCCTTATCGACCAGATTTACACTGCTGTCGATAGGGGTAGACAAGTAACTTCAATTAGACGTGACACGACGGCCTCTGAGCCCATTCAGACACGGTGGGCGCCAAACGTGGGCGGCAAAACACATTTGATTCAAGCTCATCCAAAAGACATGTGTCTCTTCCTCCATTTCCCCATTCATACACGGTGGGCGGCAAAACAAACTCTCCTCGTCTGAAATCGATGTAGGCTAATATTTTAAATAGGGGCAGATGTGTAACTTCCATCAGATGTGACACAACCGCCCTACCTGTCAGGCCCGTTCATAAACCGTTGGCGCCAACCGTGGGCAGCAAAACACCCTCTCCTCGCCCGAAATAGTTACCGGCAAATATTTGGGAGATGCGAGATTACCGTCCTATCCCCAACCGACGCGATGACTGAAATTTTAAACGGGGGATAAGTTCGTAACTTCCCCCATTTCAGAGAAGCGCGTCCCAAAGTTTGAGATCCCCCTCCCCTCCATTTCCCCATTCATACACCGTCGACGGCACAACAACCTCCGCACTGCGGCCAGCCTCCTCCGTCCGCCACCCTATCCTCCACCTTGCCAGAGCCGCTACCCCTACCCCGTCGTCCACTGCAAGAGATGGACGTCTCTCATCCATGGCGCTGGACCAGGATCCTTTCATCGCCTCCTCTCGCTTCATCGGCGCCGTCGTCCACCTTGCCGTTGCCGCTCCTACGACCGCCTCGTCCACGGCAACAGGATATATCCCCCGACCCGGCCGTTTGCCGTCTAAAGTCTTCTTCCCCGCCGCCGACAGCCATCGCACCCGCAACACCCTCAACGTATCAGCATAGGCCTACACGGCGTCGCAAGAGAGGTGGTACTCTTCCATATGTGCTTAAGTTATTGATCTCACCCGGAAAATAGATCGTAAATTGTTTACTGTACTTTTCTTGTCCGTACCAAATCGTAGTGGCTAGTTGAAAGCAAACATTGGTTGCGAAGTAGCTTTGTCCGGTTTGCACCTTCAGATCCGCCATGGCACGGGCACTATACTCGTAAAGCTTATGGTTTGCCCCCTTTATATTCACTACCATCATCGTAGGTGCTTCGTGTCGTGCTAGCACTGCTCCTCAAGACCTCAACCCAAAGCTTACGTGTTGAAATACGAATCTGATATGATGCTCATATCACTAAAACAGAGAACGCTTAATTGGTCACCTAATGTTCCTATATTCGTTTCGAAAAGCATGTGCGCCACCCACTGGTCCAGCTAGTTCCACTTTCCTGATTTTTCTCTTGATGCTTAGGGTTTTCCCCTTTTATCTACTCTACTATGATCTGTGTAGGTGCTTTCTGTCGTACTCGCATTACTCCACCCTTCAAGCTAAACAACACAACACTCAGAATTCGAAAGCTTAGTTGTTCAAATATGATTGTGATATGGTACTGTTATTAGTTAACCGACACATTTAATTGGTTAGCTAAAGGTCCCACTTGAGTTTCCAAATGCATGTCACGACATATAGAGAGACAGCATAATTGCATTTCTTTGTCACTTGTTGACCATACTTTCTTGTCCATACCAAATCTTAGTTGTTATTTCAAAGAAAACATCGGTTGCTAACTACCCTTTGCGCGGTTTGCAGCTTCAGATCTGCCATCCCACTGCCACGGTCAACACTGTACTCATCATGCTTATGTTTTCCCCATTTTATGATGACCACAATCAGCCTACGTGGTTCGTGTCGTAATAGCACTGCTCCACCCATCGAGCTAAACAAGCTTAGTTGTACAAATTTATATCTGATATTATTGCAGATATTTGTAAAACTGAGAGATGTTTAATTGGTTAGCTAAATGTTCCTACGTTAGTTTCGAAATGCATGTGAGCCACATATGGAGAGACCGGAAAGAATAGTATTTCTCTATGCGCTCTGGTTCATCATGGGTGGCCAACCGACATTGTATTGAAAGACTTGTAATATCTTCAACCTGCTTGCTCTTCTGCTCTTCTTTAAGATGATATTCTTCTCTTGCGGTCGAATGGTCAGGTCGAGTTGTTCTCCCTTAGTATATTTTGAATCTGTTAGGTCAGGTCGACTTGTTCTTCTTTACTATATGTGGAAGCTATCATCTGCGAAGTGTCATCACTTCTGGAGCTCTCATATTTTGAGTAGTAGGCCACATTATACTAATGCACACAACAAATTACAGCATGCATGGCATCTTTTAAAAGAATTGCAGAGATAGCACAAAGGGGTTTACAGGGAGGCAGTATTGGATTAGAATCACTTCTGCATTACAAAGAAAATCTCACTTGTTTTTATGTTTTCATGCATGTCAAATATTGAACATTATCAAAATGAATATGAGAATGGGCGCACGAGAGGAATATTGCGGAACGATCCACTGGCTAACAAACTTGGCATGGTGGAGGATGGCCTATCTTATTCACCCATCAAGGTGCTTGCTCTAACTTTGCAAAGTTGTATTGGTCGCACATATTTTGCATCTGACCTCTTGCATTACTTCTACTTTGTTACGCCATCTGCTTAGTTTAAGCATCATATATGAGTATATGCCATACCTATCCATTTTCTGTACCTATTCCATGTGTCGTCACACTATGTTTTTCCAGTCAAATGTTGTTCTTTCGTAATAGATGTCCAAAAGGAAGAGGGTGAGTGCAGATCCTCAAGGAGTACAAACTAGGTATTTGGAAAAGGTAGTGATACCTGTTAAATCAGATAGATCAGCAGCCACAGAAAACACAGGCCCAACTGTACCACACTTTACCCCTACTCCAGTGGCCAAACCCCTATTAGAACTGCTGGGAGCCCAGCGTCAGGTACTGTCTATGATATCAATTCAAAATTTGAACTCCTAAATTTCTGCTTCTGCTTTACCTTCTCTCTTGTATAAAAACTAAGTTCAGATGAATCTCCTTGCTCAAAGGATCATACGATCTCAAAACAATAATGGGCTCTGCATTGCTCTTGTCAGTACCTCTCTCCCTTTTGCCTTGTAACGCTGTACTTAATTAATTGCTATTTGATTATGTATCATCAGTCTGCACCTGAGCTTCATTATCCTCTGTTTCTTCCAATATTATTTGATCTATATTTACTCTTTGCAAAATGTAGAATAATGGCAACGCTTATAAAGAATTTTCTTTGGGGAATTTATTGAATTATCCTTCCATCAACATGGAGAAGGGCTTTGTCCAGCCCGTGTTAACATGTAATGTAAGTTCATCCTTCTCAAGCCTTCAAACTTTGTTCTAGTATAGATTTGGATAGGCATCATTTCCTCCACTGCTGTTTGCTTTGCTGTTTACATCTGATTGGATGTTTCCAAGAACTACCAGTTTCAAATTGTAGTTGTAAAAACATGTTCCTTATGCAGAACAGATCCATTTATTTTCTTATATAATTGCGAAACCAGTCACGTGTCTCCTTGTTTCTCTTTCAGACTCGTATCTCTTACGCCAGGCAGAACTTTAGGGAAGATAGTGAGCCAAACCATCTTGAGGACAGCGAGATGACCCCAAGGTCCTGTCTTGATGAAGACAGTGAGTTGAAGCTACTCACCAGCAGGTGTGAGACAACCTCTATGCAGTCGCTGCCTCAATCAGTTCAACTTCTTCAGTCTCAACTTAAAGCGGAAAGGCTTGCTTCAGCTCAGCTCCGACTTGAAGTCAAAGATGCAATGAAGATGTCAGAGGACTGCCGTGTGCACCATCATGCCTTAAATCTAGTGTTGATGCATCTATCATTGACACAACTGAGGTCTACTCAGCTTCTTCAGCTATTTGGGGGGCCCGACGCGGCCAGGCCTAGTGCCTTCTGAAGTGCTCTCTCTCTTGTCGGCGCGTTTATTTGCACTGGTGGCGAACTTTGATGCCCAGTGGATGTAATATGTGTGATAGCCGTGATAGCCTAGCGTAAGTTGCTTGCTTATTTATTTCCTTGTTGTCTTGTTTATTTGTTTTCTTGTAGTCATTGCAGTTCTTTTTCCGTGGTTTGCTAGTGGCTGCAATAACCTATTTAAAACTAGGCCATAATAACCATGGGCTAATATTTACTGTAGTGACACTGGGCCTCCTACGGGCCGTAGAAACAGTGGGCCTTCTACGGGCCGTAGAAACAATGGGCCTTCTACGGGCCGTATCATCAATGGGCCTTATACGGGCAGTATGATCGATTGGACAAACATGGGCCAATAACAGGCCACATTATGGCTGTAAACGGGCTAGAGTTGGAATCGTCCGTTCATGGGCCGACCATAACGGGCCATCGTTAATAGGCCGTATTTGATGACGCTATGAAAACGGCCCAATGTATTAATGGACCACAAACGGGCCGACTGTAACCACGGGCTGACTTTGGCCCACAAGCAGAAAATGACAGTAACGGGATGTAAGTAAGCGAATGCTGGAAATGAGCCCAAGAATAAATGGGCTCTGAGTAGGCCGAAAGATAACTTGGGCTGGAAACGGCCCAACGGAATAACGGGCCATTAATGGGTATAAAGTGATACACTGTTCATTATGGGCCAGTTTCACCACGGGTCGTTAATGGGTGTAAAGTGATACACTGTTCATTACGGGCCAGTTTCGCCACGGGCCGTTAATAGGCCAAGAGTTACATAGGGACTCATATGGGCCGAAAGATGTCATGGGCCATACATGGGCCAGAAGTGAAAACGGTCTGGAATCATATTGGGTGGCCCAGATGATGCTACTGGGCCTAATTCGGATAGGGCGTAACGGGCCTTGGGTTAGCGGGCTGTAAATGGGTATATGCGAACAGGCCGTTAACAGGCTTTACATGGGCCGGCCCGCCACCTTTTGACCAAGTCAAACGGGCCGGCCTTTTCACAGGAATGGGCCTTTGTTGGGCCGTGCCACGTGTTGACGTATCATAGGCGCCTTCTGTCAAATGAGTGGATGACATCTGTCCCAACGATGAGCCGACACGTGTTTCCTCCAGCCAATGATGATTTTACACATGGAAAATCCCCATTGGTCGGGGCTGTTAACGGGTTATCGGATCCAAAACCCGACCCGATAGCTTAACGGCGTTCCGTTACAGTGGATGCCACGTGTCGGTCACCCTTGACGAAAGCACTTCTGTGACGCGGGATTTATCGTCATGGAAGTGGACACTTCCGTGATGATAATTTTGGTAATGTCATGGAACACTTCTACGACAGCACAGGTATCACTATCTTGATTCTGTCATAAAATCGTCATGGATGTACATGCATGACAGAAAATGTGACCTACTGTGACAAACACGTATCATCACGGAAGTGTATTTTTTTGTAGTGAAAGTAAAAGTTTACAGTGCCAAAATCTTGTTCAAGTTGGTTAAACAGAAAGAGGACTTCGATACGAAGATCTAGGCGCTTGTTTCACCTGATTTGGATAAACGAGCGACAAGATAAACTAAAACAAAAATTAGGGCAGAAATCACGATCGGAAATAATCGCGAAAAAACCCTGGAAAAAGAAAAACTGACGAACAGGCTAACAAACGAACGTTCGCTGTCTGGGCTAACGGATGAACAGCGTTCGTTAAAATGAATGTATGGACGGACATCCGCTAAATAACAGAACCGGGAAAAACCGAACGAAGCGATCTAATTAAAAAAACTAGATCTAGGGTTTCTAAAAAACCCGAACGGTTGACCGAAAAAAAACAACGACGAACGGTGGCGGCGGTGTCGGCTACCTCCGGCGAAGCTCCGGCGGCGGCGGACGGCGGCGCGAGCGGCGGCGGCGGCGGGCAGGCGACGCGCGATCGAGGCGGCGGCGCGGGCTAGGGTTTGGGGCGGTGGGGCGGCTGCCGGCTTGGTGGGCTGGGGCCTCGGGGTGGCCGGCTTATAAACTCCGGGTCGGTTACGGCCCGTTAGGTCGGTGCAATTTTTTTTAAAACCTAACGCGGAAAAAACAAATAAAAGAAATACTAAACGGAGTCCAAAAATTCTGAAATAAATTTTCGCGGTTCTCAATAATATTACGGATAAAGTGAACATTTATTTGGGCCTCTAATGCAATTTTGAAAAACGCATATTTTTCCTAATTCAAATAAAATAGCAATAAAAGTCCAAAAACATTATGTATTTGATTTTAATATTTTTCCTCCAATATTCCCTTTATTTTGGAGAAGTCATATTATCTCCTCTCTTATATTTTAATATGAAATATTTTTAGAGAGAAAAATAATTAAAACCAAAGTGATCCTTGTTTCGATATTTGATAAAATTCAAATATGAAAAACGTGAAATCTCCAACTCTCTCCGTGGGTGAAAGATCGTGGATGTCGCCTAGAGGGGGGCGGCGGTGAATAGGCGCTTTAAAATAATTACGGTTGAGGCTTGAACAAATGCGGAATAAACCTAGCGGTTAATTTGTCAAGCACAAAACCTACAACAACTAGGCTCACCTATGTGCACCAACAACTTATGCTAAGCAAGAAAAACTACTTAGGTGATAGCAAGATATATGCCAAGAAACAATATGGCTATCACAAAGTAAAGTGCATAAGTAAAGGGCTCGGGTAAGAGATAACCGGGGCACGCGGAGACGACGATGTATCTCAAAGTTCACACCCTTGCGGATGCTAATCTCCGTTTGGAGCGGTGTGGAGGCACAATGCTCCCCATGAAGCCACTAGGGCCATCGTAATCTCCTCACGCCCTCACACAATGCAAGATGCCGTGATTCCACTAAGGGACCCTTGAGGGCGGTCACCGAACCCGTACAAATGGCAACCCTTGGGGGCGGTCACCGAACCCGTACGCTTTGGCAACCCTTGGGGGCGGTTGTTGGGGAACGTAGCAGAAATTCAAAATTTTCTACGCATCACCAAGATCAATCTATGGAGTAATCCAGCAACGAGGGGAAGGGGAGTGCATCTACATACCATTGTAGATCGCTAAGCGGAAGCGTTGCAAGAACGCGGATGAAGGAGTTGTACTCGTAGCGATTCAGATCGCGGTTGATTCCGATCTAAGTGCCGAACCACGGCGCCTCCGCGTTCAACACACGTGCAGCCCGGTGACATCTCCCACGCCTTGATCCAGCAAGGAGAAAGGGAGAGGTTGGGGAAGACTCGGTCCAGCAGCAGCACAACGGCATGGTGGTGATGGAGGAGCGTGGCACTCCAGCAGGGCTTCGCCAAGCACTGCGAGAGACGAGGAGGGAGAGGGGTAGGGCTGCGCCAAGAGAGAGATGTTCTCGTGTCTCTGGCAGCCCCAAAAACCCCACTATATATAGGGGAAGGGGGAGGGGCTGCGCCCCCATCTAGGGTTCCCCCAAAGGGGTGCGGCCAGCCCTAGATGGGACTTGGAGGGGCGGCCAAGGGGGGCGAGAGGGGGGCGTACCACTAGGTGGGCCTTAGGCCCATCTGAGCCTAGGGTTTCCCCCTTCCCCCTTCCCTGCGCCTTGGGCCCCTTGTGGGAGGCGCACCAGCCCACCTAGGGGCTGGTCCCTTCCCACACTTGGCCCACGCAGCCCTCTGGGGCCGGTGGCCCCACCTGGTGGACCCCCGGGACCCTCCCGGTGGTCCCGGTACATTACCGATAGCACCCAAAACTTTTCCGATGACGAAAACAGGACTTCCCATATATAAATCTTTACCTCCGGACCATTCCGGAACTCCTCGTGATGTCCGGGATCTCATCCAGGACTCCGAACAACATTCGGTAACCACGTATATCTATTCCCTATAACCCTAGCGTCATCGAACCTTAAGTGTGTAGACCCTACGGGTTCGGGAACCATGCAGACATGACCGAGATGTTCTCCGGCCAATAACCAACAGCGGGATTTGGATACCCATGTTGGCTCCCACATGTTCCACGATGATCTCATCGGATGAACCACGATGTCGGGGATTCAATCAATCCCGTATACAATTCCCTTTGTCAATCGGTATGGTACTTGCCCGAGATTCGATCGTCGGTATCCCGATACCTTGTTCAATCTCGTTACCGGCAAGTCTCTTTACTCGTTCTGTAACACATCATCCCGTGATCAACTCCTTGGTCACATTGTGCACATTATGATGATGTCCTACCGAGTGGACCCAGAGATACCTCTCCGTTTACACGGAGTGACAAATCCCAGTCTCGATTCGTGCCAACCCAATAGACACTTTCGGAGATACCTGTAGTGCACCTTTATAGCCACCCAGTTACGTTGTGACGTTTGGTACACCCAAAGCGTTCCTACGGTATCCGGGAGTTGCACAATCTCATGGTCTAAGGAAATGATACTTGACATTAGAAAAGCTTTAGCAAACGAACTACACGATCTTGTGCTAGGCTTAGGATTGGGTCTTGTCCATCACATCATTCTCCTAATGATGTGATCCTGTTATCAACGACATCCAATGTCCATGGTCAGGAAACCGTAACCATCTATTGATCAACGAGCTAGTCAACTAGAGGCTTACTAGGGACATGGTGTTGTCTATGTATCCACACATGTATCTGAGTTTCCTATCAATACAATTTTAGCATGGATAATAAACGATTATCATGAACAAGGAAATATAATAATAACCAATTTATTATTGCCTCTAGGGCATATTTCTAACAGTCTCCCACTTGCACTAGAGTCAATAATCTAGTTCACATCGCCATGTGATTAATACCCAAGAGTTTACTAGAGTCAATAATCTAGTTCACATCACCATGTGAATGTAATGAATCCAACACCCATGGGGTTTGTTCATATCTCGCTTGTGAGAGAGGTTATTAGTCAACGGGTGTGAACCTTTCAGATCCATGTGTGCTTTACGAATATCTATGTCATCTTGTAGATGCAGCTACCACGTGCTACTTGGAGCTATTCCAAATAACTGTTCTACTATATGAATCCGGTTTACTACTCAGAGTCATCCGGATTAGTGTCAAAGTTCGCATCGACGTAACCCTTTACGACGAACTCCTTTCCACCTCCATAATCGAGAAAATTCCTTAGTCCACCAGATACTAAGGATAAGTTTGACCGCTGTCATGTGATCCATTCCCGGATCACTATTGTACCCCTTGACCAACTCATGGCAAGGCACACTTCATGTGCGGTACACAGCATAGCATACTGTAGAGCCTACGTCTAAAGCATAGGGGACGACCTTCGTCCTTTCTCTCTCTTCTGCTATGGTCAGGTTTTGAGTCTTACTCACACCTTGTAACACAGCCAAGAACTCCTTCTTTGCTGGTCTATTTTGAACTCCTTCAAAATCTTGTCACGGTATGTATTCATTTGAAAGTACTATTAAGCGTTTTTTATCTATCCTTATAGATCTTGATGCTTAATGTTCAAGTAGCTTAATCCAGGTTTTCCATTGAAAAACACTTTTCAAATAACCCTATATGCTTTCTAGAAATTCTACATCATCTCTGATCAACAATATGTCAACAACATATACTCATCAGAAATTCTATAGTGCTCCCACTCACTTCCTTGGAAATACAAGTTTCTCATAAACTTTGTATAAACCCAAAATCTTTGATCATCTCATCAAAGCGTACATTCCAACTCTGAGATGCTTACTCCAGTCCTTAGAAGGATTGCTGGAGCTTTGCATACTTGTTAGCATCTTTTAGGATTGACAAAAACCTTCTGGTTGTATCACATACAACCTTTCCTCAAGAAAATCGTCGAGGAAACAATGTTTTGATATCCTATCTGCAAGATTTCATAAATAATGCAGTAACTGCTAATACAATTCCAACAGACTCTTAGCATCGCTACGAGTGAGAAAGTCTCATCGTAGTCAACTCCTTGAACTTGTCGGAAAACATCTTAACGACAAGCCGAGCTTTCTTAATGGTGACACTTACCATCATTGTCTGTCTTCCTTTTAAAATCCATCTGCACCCAACAACCTTACGACCATCAAGTATTTCTTCCAAAGTCTATACTTTGTTTTTATACATGGATCCTCTCTCAGATTTCATGGCCTCAAGCCATTCGTCGGAATCCGGGCCCACCATCGCTTCTCCATAGCTCGTAGGTTCATTGTTGTCTAGCAAAATGACTTCCAAGACAGGATTACGTACCACTCTGAAGTAGTACGCATCCTTATCGACCTACGAGGTTTGGTAGTGACTTGATCCAAAGTTTCATTATCACTATCATAAGCTTCCACTTCAATTGGTGTAGGTGCCACAGGAACAACTTCATGTGCCCTGCTACACACTAGTTGAAGTTATGGTTCAATAACCTCATCAAGTTTCCACCATCCTCCCACTCAATTCTTTCGAGAGAAACTTTTCCTCGAGAAAGGAACTGTTTCTAGAAGCAATTACTTTTGCTTCCAGATCTGAAATAGGAGGTATACCCAACTGTTTTGGGTATTCTTATGAAGATGCATTTATCCGCTTTGGGTTCGAGCTTATCAGCCTGAAACTTTTTCACATAAGCATCGCAGCCCCAAATTTTTAAGAAACGACAACTTAGGTTTCTCTGAATGGTGTCGTCTCAACGGAATTGCGTGGTGCCCTATTTAAAGTGAATGCGGTTGTCTCTAATGCCTAACCCATAAACGATAGTGGTAATTCGATAAGAGACATCATGGTATGCACCATATCCAATAGGGTGCAGTTATGATGTTCAGACACACCATCACACTGTGGTGTTTCAGACGGTATTAATTGTGAAACACTTTCCACAATGTCTTAAATGTGTGCCAAACTCGTAACTCAGATATCTCTATGATCATATCATAGACCTTTTATCCTCTTGTCACGACGATCTTCAACTTCACTCTGAAATTACTTGAACCTTTCAATAATTCAGACTTGTGTTTCATCAAGTAAATATTCTCAGCATCTACTCAAATCATCTGTGAAGTAAGAACATATCGATATCCACTGCGTGCCTCAGCACTCATTGGACTGCACCCATCAAATGTATTACTTCCAACAAGTTGCTCTCTTGTTCCATCTTACTGAAAACGAGGCCTTTCAGTCATCTTGCCCATGTGGTATGATTTGCATGTCTCAAGTGATTCAAAATCAAGTGAGTCCAAATGATCCATCTGCAAGGAGTTTCTTCATGCATATATACCAATAGACATGGTTCGCATGTCTCAATCTTTTCAAAAACGAGTGAGTCCAAATATCCATCTACATGGAGCTTCTTCATGCGTTCTATACCAATATGACTCAAATGGCAGTGCCACAAGTATGTGGTACTATCATTACTATTTTATATCTTTTGGCACGAACATGTGTATCAGTGTGATCGAGATTCATTTTAGGTGCAAGACCATTGAAGGTATTATTCAAATAAACAGAGTAACCATTATTCTCCTTAAATGAACAACCGTATTGCGATAAACATAATCCAATCATGTTTATGCTCAACGCAAACACCAAATAACAATTATTTAGGTTTAACACCAATCTCGATGGTAGAGGGAGCATGCGATGCTTGATCACATCAACCTTGGAAACACTTCCAACACATATGGTCATCTCACCTTTAGCTAGTCTCCGTTTATTCCGCAGCTTTTATTTCGAGTTACTAACACTTAGCAACCGAACCGGTATCTAATACCCTAGTGCTGCTAGGAGTACTAGTAAAGTACACATTCATATAATGTATATCCAATATACTTCTGTCGACCTTGCCTGCCTTCTCATCTACCAAGTATCTAGGGTAGTTCTGCTTCAGTGACCATTCCCCTCATTACAGAAGCACTTAGTCTCGGGTTTGGGTTCAACCTTGGGATTCTTCACTAGAGCAGCAAATGATTTGTTGTTTCATGAAGTATCCCTTTTGCCCTTGCCCTTCTAGAAACTAGTTGTTTTACTAACCATCAACAATTGATGCTCCTTCTTGATTTCTACTTTCGCGGTGTCAAACATCGCGAGTTACTCAAGGATCATCATGTCTATCCCTGATATGTTATAGTTCATCACGAAGCTCTAATAGCTTGGTGGCAGTGACTATGGAGAACCATCACTATCTCATCTGGAAGATTAACTCCCACTCGATTCAAGTGATTGTAGTACTCAGACAATCTGAGCACATGCTCAACGATTGAGCTTTTCTCCCTTAGTTTGCAGGCTTAAGAAACTTGTCAGGGGTCTCATACCTCTTGACGTGGGCACTAGTCTGAAATCCCAATTTCAGTCTTCGGAACATCTCATATGTTCTGTGACGTTTCAAAACGTCTTTGGTGCCACAATTCTAAACCGTTAGCATCACACACTGAACTATCACGTAGTCATCAAAATGTGTATGTCAGATGTTTCGTAACATCTCCAGACGACGCTCGAGGTTCAGCACACCGAGCGGTGCATTAAGGACATAAGCCTTCTGTGCAGCAATGAGGACAATCCTCAGTTCACGGACCCAGTCTGCATAATTGCTACTATCAACTTTCAACTAAATTTTCTCTAGGAACATATCTTAGTAGAACTAAAGCGTAAGCTACGACATAATTTGCAAAGACCTTTTGACTATATTCATGATAACTAAGTTCATCTAATTATTTAATGAACTCCCACTCAGATAGACATCCCTCTAGTCATCTAAGTGATACATGATCCGAGTCAAACTAGGCCGTGTCCGATCATCACGTGAGACGGACTAGTCATCATCGGTGAACATCTCCATGTTGATCGCATCTACT
This sequence comes from Aegilops tauschii subsp. strangulata, assembly GCF_002575655.3. Classification (NCBI taxonomy): domain Eukaryota; kingdom Viridiplantae; phylum Streptophyta; class Magnoliopsida; order Poales; family Poaceae; genus Aegilops; species Aegilops tauschii. The sequence continues at coordinate 170,497,469 of NC_053037.3, forward strand.
ATACGAATCATGTTCGACCTTTCGATCTCTTGTGTTCCGAGGCCATGTCTGTACATGCTAGGCTCGTCAAGTCAACCTAAGTGTTTCGCATGTGTTCCGAGGCCATGTCTGTACATGCTAGGCTCGTCAACACCCGTTGTATTCGAACATTAGAATCTATCACACCCGATCATCACGTGGTGCTTCGAAACAACAAACCTTCACAACGGTGCACAGTTAGGGGGAACACGTCTCTTGAAATTTTTAGTGAGGGATCATCTTATTTATGCTACCGTCGTTCTAAGAAAATAAGATGTAAACATGACAAACATCACATGCAAATCATAAAGTGACGTGATATGGCCAATATCATCTTGCGCCTTTTGATCTCCATCTTCGAGGCGCGGCATGATCACCTTTGTCACCGGCATGACACCATGATCTTCATCATCATGATCTCCATCATCGTGTCTTCATGAAGTTGTCTCGCCAACTATTACTTCTACTACTATGGCTAACGGTTAGCAATAAAGTAAAGTAATTACATGGCGTTTTGATTGACACGCAGGTCATACAATAAATTAAGACAACTCCTATGGCTCCTGCCGGTTGTCATACTCATCGACATGCAAGTCGTGATTTCTATTACAAGAACATGATCAATCTCATACATCACATATATCATTCATCACATCCTTTTGGCCATATCACATCACATAGCATACCCTGCAAAAACAAGTTAGACGTCCTCTAATTATTGTTGCATGTTTTACGTGGCTGCTATGGGATTCTAGCAAGAACGTTTCTTACCTACGCAAAAGCCACAACGTGATATGCCAATTTCTATTTACCCTTCATAAGGACCCTTTTCATCGAATCCGATCCGACTAAAGTGGGAGAGACAGACACCCGCTAGCCACCTTATGCAACTAGTGCATGTCAGTCGGTGGAACCTGTCTCACGTAAGTGTACGTGTAAGGTCGGTCCGGGCCGCTTCATCCCACGATGCCGCCAAATCAAGATAAGACTAGTAACGGCAAGTAAATTGACAAAATCGACGCCCACAACTACTTTGTGTTCTACTCTTGCATAGAAAATACGCATACACCTAGCTCATGATGCCACTGTTGGGGAACGTAGCAGAAATTCAAAATTTTCTACGCATCACCAAGATCAATCTATGGAGTAATCCAGCAACGAGGGGAAGGGGAGTGCATCTACATACCATTGTAGATCGCTAAGCGGAAGCGTTGCAAGAACACGGATGAAGGAGTCGTACTCGTAGCGATTCAGATCGCGGTTGATTCCGATCTAAGCGCCGAACCACGGCGCCTCCGCGTTCAACACACGTGCAGCCCGGTGACGTCTCCCACGCCTTGATCCAGCAAGGAGAGAGGGAGAGGTTGGGGAAGACTCCGTCCAGCAGCAGCACAACGGCATGGTGGTGATGGAGGAGCATGGCACTCCAGCAGGGCTTCGCCAAGCACTGCGAGAGACGAGGAGGGAGAGGGGTAGGGCTGCGCCAAGAGAGAGATGTTCTCGTGTCTCTGGCAGCCCCAAAACCCCCACTATATATAGGGGAGGGGGAGGGGTGCGGCCAGCCCTATATGGGACTTGGAGGGGCGGCCAAGGGGGGAGAGACGGGGGCGCACCACTAGGTGGGCCTTAGGCCCATCTGAGCCTAGGGTTTCCCCCTTCCCCCCTTCCCTGCGCCTTGGGCCCCTTGTGGGAGGCGCACCAGCCCACCTAGGGGCTGGTCCCTTCCCAAACTTGGCCCACGCAGCCCTCTGGGGCTGGTGGCCCACCTGGTGGACCCCCGGGACCCTCCCGGTGGTCCCGGTACGTTACCGATAGCACCCGAAACTTTTTCGGTGACCAAAACAGGACTTCCCATATATAAATCTTTACCTCCGGACCATTTCGGAACTCCTTGTGACGTCCGGGATCTCATCCGGGACTCCGAACAACATTCGGTAACCACGTATATCTATTCCCTATAACCCTAGCGTCATCGAACCTTAAGTGTGTAGACCCTACGGGTTCGGGAACCATGCAGACATGACCGAGACGTTCTCCGGCCAATAACCAATAGCGGGATCTGGATACCCATGTTGGCTCCCACATGTTCCACGATGATCTCATCGGATGAACCACGATGTCGGGGATTCAATCAATCCCGTATACAATTCCCTTTGTCAATCGGTATGGTACTTGCCCGAGATTCGATCGTCGGTATCCCAATACCTTGTTCAATCTCGTTACCGGCAAGTCTCTTTACTCGTTCCGTAACACATCATCCCGTGATCAACTCCTTGGTCACATTGTGCACATTATGATGATGTCCTACCGAGTAGGCCCAGAGATGCCTCTCCGTTTACACGGAGTGACAAATCCCAGTCTCGATTCGTGCCAACCCAACAGACACTTTCGGAGATACCTGTAGTGCACCTTTATAGCCACCCAGTTACGTTGTGACGTTTGGTACACCCAAAGCATTCCTACGGTATCCGGGAGTTGCACAATCTCATGGTCTAAGGAAATGATACTTGACATTAGAAAAGCTTTAGCAGACGAACTACACGATCTTGTGCTAGGCTTAGGATTGGGTCTTGTCCATCACATCATTCTCCTAATGATGTGATCCCGTTATCAACGACATCCAATGTCCATGGTCAGGAAACCGTAACCATCTATTGATCAATGAGCTAGTCAACTAGAGGCTTACTAGGGACATGGTGTTGTCTATGTATCCACACATGTATCTGAGTTTCCTATCAATACAATTTTAGCATGGATAATAAACGATTATCATGAACAAGGAAATATAATAATAACCAATTTATTATTGCCTCTAGGGCATATTTCTAACAGTGGTCACCGGAACCCGTCAAATTGCTCGGGGCGATCTCCACAACCTAATTGGAGACCCCGATGCTTGCCCGGAGCTTTACACCACAATGATTGAGCTCCGAACACCACCAGCCGTCTAGGGCGCCCAAGCACCCAAGAGGAACAAGCTCAAGGGTACCAAGCACCCAAGAGTATTAAGCTTCTCAACTTGTAACTTCCACGAATCACCGTGGAGAACTCAAACCGATGCACCAAATGCAATGGCAAGGGCACACGGAGTGCCCAAGTCCTTCTCTCTCAAATCACACCGAAGCAACTAATGCTAGGGAGGAAAATGAGAGGAAGAACAAGAAGAACACCAAGAACTCCAAGATCTAGATCCAAGGGGATCCCCTCACATAGAGGAGAAAGTGATTGGTGGAAATGTGGATCTAGATCTCCTCTCTCTTTTCCCTCAAAAACTAGCAAGAATCCATGGACGGATTGAGAGTTAGCAACCTCGAAGAAGGTCAACAATGGGGGAAGAACACGAGCTCAAAGGATAAGGTTCATTGGGGAAGAAGACCCCCTTTTATAGGTGGGGAAAAATCCAATTTTATGGTCACAGCCCGCACCGAGCGGTACTACCGCTAGGGCGGTAGTAGCCCTTTGAAACACAACAGCGAGGAGGCAAAAAAGCCAGAAGAACCGTCGGAGCGGTAGTACCGCTTGACCTCACGGTACTACCGCTAGGGGTAGCAGTACTACTGCTAAGGGTAGCGGTACTACTGCTTGCGAGCGGTACTAAAAAATTACATCCGTGCCTACCACCGCTGGACTTGTGACGAGTTTTTGGTCCCGAGCGGAAGTAGCCACGGAAGTAGCCGCGGTAGTACTACTCCAAGTGATAGTACCGCTCTCAAGAGTGGTAGTAAAAAATTACATCCGCTCCTGTCTGCGGTAGTACCGCTGCAGCCTTTTCAGAACACCAAAACTGACACAACTTCTGCAAACGGACTCCGAATTCGACGAAACCAAGTTTGTTGGAAAGCTAGAGACAAGGGCTAACACAATCTTGATAGAAATACCAATAAGAAGCAAATGAGAAAAGGCCCAAAAGAAAATGGTGAGAACCCTTCCTCGGATAAGACCGGTAAAACCTCCAACATCGAAAACATCATAGAAGACGCATGCAAGCTCCGTTTTCGATGAACTCAAGCTTGTCATCAAGATGACCATAAGCTCTAAGACTCACAAAGAGAACCAAACAAGAACCAAGAAACATGATGCAAGGATGCAATGGTTTGAGCTCTCGACGAACGATACGATCAAGCTACTCACTTGAGAGCCCCCCTTGATAGTACGACTATCGATCCTATAACCCGGTCTCCCAACTACCACCATCAGACCGGTAAAATAGAAAACTTATCAAGGGCAAACCTTTGCCTTGCACATGGTCCACTTGAGCTAGATGATGACGATCTTGACTCCCTCAAGTTGGACCACCTTTCTTGATTGCGTTGGCTCGATGAAGACTAGATGATTACTCCCCCATAGTCCACTATGGGTGAGCCACTCTTTGGCACATCTTCACAAGTCGATTGTCACCACAATGGATGGCAAGCTTCAAGCACTTGATCTCTTTGTGATGCTCCACTTGAACTTGCACACGGTAATCTTGATGACGGTCACCACTTGATGTCATCCTCTCCATGTGTTGAGTGATATCTTCCTCTTGACGCAAGCCCATGAACACGTACCTAACCCCACATAGAACTCTCACATAGACCATGGGTTAGTACACAAAGCACAATGGACAATGCTTACCATACCATGGGATCACTTGATCCCTCTCGGTACATCTTCTACGCTTTGTGAGTTGATCAACTTGATTCACTCTTGACTTAGTCTTGATCAACCTAGAATCTTTCCAACTCTCTTCATTTGGATGATGTCTTGAAAGTAAACATGAATGATCACACAATCTTCTTCTTCAAGACATGCTTGCAATAAGCTCAACTCTCACATGACCAATCTTTGGATAATTCCTTAATAGCACCTTGGTCAACACAAACTCTCCTTGAAACCAACACATGTACTCCAAGAAAAGCCTATGGACAAAACCTTCAAATATAACTCAAGGCAACCATTAGTCCATAGAGATTGTCGTCAATTACCAAAACCAAACATGGGGGCACCACATGTTCTTTCAATCTCCCCCATTTTGGTAATTGATGACAATCACTTTCAAGAGAGTTTATATAAGGAATTATGCATCACCATGCAATGCAACAACCAATGATGCATGAGTAAGAGATGCAAATTCTTAGGAACAAAACCAAAGCAAGAGGAGAGAATTCTCTAAACTTCTCCACAAATTCTCTGAAACTTCTCCCCCATTGGCATCGATTGCCAAAATGGGAGGAAAGCTTAGAAGGCCAATATAAATTGTGTTCCTCCATAATTTGTGTATTTCTCAACAAGAGAGTGGAATGCAATACACAAATTTGACGGTAAATACTAGGAGGAAAACAAACTATATTTAGGCCCAAAGTTTACAAAAGAAAGATATGCCACAAAGACATAAGAAAGAGAGAAACAAGCAAACAAGCAATCAAAAGATACCAATTGAAGAAAGCAATCAACAGATATCAATTGAGCCAACTAGACCAATGATCCTACGTGCCACATGAATGAAATAAATTATGATATGAGCAAAGGAGTGTTCTAGAGAAACTAGAGAAACTCCCCATGATTTGTGCACAATTTAGTTTTGTAACTGGATACAACGAGCACAAAATAGGATCGTCACTCCCCCAAGATCAATAGAACCTCATGACAAGTGCAAGAGAGCAACAGAGTGTTCTAAAGACACTAGTGAAGCTCTCCATGATTTGTGCACTTCTTACAATATTTGCATTAGGATACCGAGTGCACAAAATAGGATCATCACTCCCCGAAAATCAATAGAAACTCACAACAAGTGCAAGTGAGCATATAGGAAACAAAGCCTAGCACTTGCAACAAACAAATGGTTGAGCAACATATAAAAGAGGCAACTTAAGAGTAGGCTCAACCAAAATGATGTGTGTGAGTCATGGCAAAGCACTTGAGAAGACTAATGTACAAATGAGCATTAAGCATCAACATAGTCTTGGATAGTGGAGATACAAGGTGCATGACATGTCCTCCCCACACACACCAAGAAAAAGGGTTCACAAGCACACTAAAAATGCAAAATGAATAACCAACACTTGTGACAACCCATGGTGAAGATAGAAGATGAAAGCCTCATCAAGACGAGGGATACCAATTAAGATGGCAAAAGCCTCGTAGAGATAAGCATGAGGAAAATAATCTTCACCACACAGGAGTGCATCAAGATGCAACGAGATAAGACATGCACTCAAGGCAAAAGCTTTCACGGAGCCACCAAAGAAATAACAAGAAAGACAGGGTGGACGTGAAAGAAAGGATATCATCTAGAGATGTAATTTCTCTCAAGTGTATAAGGTTCTAGGTAGACGAGATCCTGATGATATATATCTACAAAGAAGGATGTACACCCGAAATAGTTACAACACGAAGGAACAAGATATCCAATAGGAAGTCATAGATATACCAATAAGATATTTGCTTGGAAGCATAGCACATGGCTAGATATGGTCTTATTGTACATAAATGAATTCCTACCACACAACCATCAAAGACATCACAACTAGCAACAAGAGATCATTGTTGGGATGCTTTGAGAAAGGAAACAAGTATCACAAGAGAGAATGAATAACATGCCATGATACAACCTACACAAGGTTGATGCAAGAAATGTGTGCATGAAGTATATGAAGATACTTGTTACCGAGTTAACATTGGAAGGATGTAGTAGATACCAATTGAAGGTACAAAGTAGTTCATTGATCATCCTAGCTTGACTCCAAAAAGCACATGGTGACAACACCTTCCTTGTGAGTGAGCCGAGCATCCAATGCATCTCCAATTGTTCCTAGAACAACGACACAAACAAAATGGTACCCAAACTCATTGGGACCAAAGAGTTAGAAACACCAACAATACATAGGACAAAATCCACATAAATATGTGCATATAGATATGGAAATGAAATTCATGCACATCTCATCCAATTTGAGACTTGGTGGAGTTTCCCCTATATATTGGGCCAAAGAGAGAAAGCATGCCACGGAAACTACATGAAGTTAATATGCATGCTCAAGACTTTCAAGATCCGATACCAAAATACAAGGAAATACCAAGTGAAAAGAATACCAAATGGAGAAATCATCACTTGGAAGATATCATTAAAAGATACATCAAGGAATGAGATATCCATTGGAACCCACAAAATGATATCAAACTCCCAAAAGAGAGGATGGTTCCAAACAAACCAAGCTCTCTACAAAGTTTCATGATGGCACAAGTACCAAAAATAAACGGCTTGCCGTCCACCAACACACACTTAAAATGGATCACAAGTTTAGTGTTTTATATAAAATAGGATAGCTCCCCCACGAGTTGTGCATTATAGAGAATTTGCATTTGAATACGAAATGCACAAGGTAGGATCACCACGTTCACTATATCAAGGAAAACACTAGACAAGATCAAGAAAACAACAAGATCCTCAAGTGGCACGAAAGGCAATGGGAGTTGACACAAACTTGGCAAGAGATAAGGCAAATAAAAAGCAAACGCCAACGTGAAAATGATCAATAATTTCTACCACACATAAGTGAGTACCAATTGTCAAAAGACAAGAAGTATTTGGAAATAATTCCCGGTGGTAGATAGCAAGGATATCCGACATCATCTTCACACCAAACACTAGCAAATTGCAACTTGTAGAGCTAACATTCCACGTAGGAACAAGATAATTTACAATATCAATTCTAGGTGACAATATCTCAAATGTACACATTTTCTAGGCTAGTAATATACATAGCATATTACTCCCCCATAATGTGATACCAATTAAAGAAAACTTAACAAGAGGCAAAAAGAGGATCCAACAAGAGATAATTAATGGACTATTTAGAATTTGAATTTCTCATGAGAAGACATACCACATAGTGACTAGATAAGCTTGCAATATCAATACTAGGTGGTATTCCTCATGTAAACACATTTATGGGACCGTGAGGTGCACAAAGCACATCACTCCCCCAAAATGGGATGTTCCATTAATGTCTCACAAGAGCCAACTAACATACAAACGAGATGTGCAAAGGCTCAACGCACTACACACACGTACATGATGTGCAAACCAACACACACATACTTGATTACTCAAGATAAGCAAATTGGAGGCACAACATATACAACCACATGCAAGGAACAAAACCAAAACATGCAAAGAGGCAAGTAACTTTCGATGTTAACAATTTAAGTACAAGTTACCGGAAGGAGGCACATTGGATCTAGAATAGAAACTTGATAACCCAATTGACTTGGCTTGAGACAATAAGAATGATGAAGTCCCCTTAAATCTTCATAATGTAGCCAAGTCTCCAATGCCCTCCAACAACACCTATTGATCAAGTTTGAGCTAGTTGGTCCCCAACCAAGTTGGGTCATAAGAGGTTAGTCACAATAGGCTTGGCTACCCAAATGGTTCTTTTCTTGACACCACTTTGAGCACCAACAAATTTGGCAAACACATGGCCAACATTATCCTTCCCAAGAGAATAGATATCATCAATAATAATTGGGTTGGATAAGTTACCACTAGTGCATGAAGAGGCGAGGTGACCTTTCTCACGACATAAGTAGCAACGTCTACACTTCACTTTCTTCTCACTTGATTTCTCAACTTGAGAAGCATTAGCTTGAGGATTCTTGGGAAGAGGACTTTCTTCAACTTGTGGTTGAGCATGAGATCGAACTTGTGGCCGCTTCCCTTGTTGCTTGTCACTAATGGCCTTCTTCTTCAATGGGCAAGATCTAACATGATGCCCTTCTACTTTGCACTTGAAGCAAACAATTTTGGCCGAATTCTTGACTTGTTCTTGGCCCTTCTTTTTGTTCATCTTGGACTTCTTCTTCTTGTTGGAGTTGAATCCAAGTCCACCTTTGTCTTGGGGGATATTTGCACTCTCAAGATGTTGTTGAGTGTAAATTTCCCTTCATGACTATTTTCCAAGTCTTTCTTCAAAGAAGTGACTTGGGCCTTGAGCTCTTTGATTTCCTCTACATGGTTAGTCTCAACACAAGCACTGGAGGAAGTATAAGTTTCATCGTTAGAGCAACAAGGCAAGGAAAGCAATTCATCACAAGATGTACCAACGTTATGTATGGATGAATCGCGAGGACTAGCACAAGGCAATATAACATTTTGACTAAAAGTAGTGCTAGTGTCCACATGAGGCTCACTAGATGTTACCTTAGCAATCATGGCCTCATGAGCTATCTTTAGCACATTATGGGATACTAGAAGATCATCATGAGAGCTTGAGAGCTTTTCATGGCTTTCTTCCAATTTCCCATAGATAGCAACTCAAGTTGAGCCCGTAGCTCAACGTTCTCCTTTAAAATGGATGCTTCACAAGAAATAGAGTTAGTAGCACAAGCATCATCATTAACAACAAGAGGAGAAGGCAACTTGGCAAGCTCTTTTAAATAAGAAGCTTCAAGTTGAGCATGAGACTCGGTGAGTTTGATGAGCTCACCCTTGATGACCCTTGAGCCATTTTCGAGGTGCTCAAAATCCTCAAGGAGTCTAGCATGAGCAACTTCAAGCTTAGCATTTCTAGTTTCAAAAACATTGGCCACCTCAAGAGCTCTATCATGAGATTCCTTCACTCTAGATAACACTAGAGCAAAAGTCTCCTCAAGAGATTCCTTGGTGGTTTGTTAAAGTTCAAGAGCTTGAGAGAGGTCCGCAATCTCATTAGCGTAATCACGCTCATGACCTTCCATTTTATCAATGGTGACCTCATGCTCCTCAAGACAAGATTCCAATTCATCAATATATTTCTTGCCCTCAATAGCTATAGACATGATTTCCATGAAGTTGGAACGAGCAATTTTATTCTTAAGAAGAGCTTTAAAAATTATTTCCCCCTTAACTTTTAAGGAGGCAACATCATCATTCTCTTCATCATAATCGACATCATCATCACTCTTGCCATCATCAATATTATCACAAGATATGTTGGGATTCAAAGTGGGAGATACCTTTGAAGCCTTGGCCATAAGGCAAAAAGCAATAGATGATGATGTGGGATCCCTTGAAGCACCATTCAAGACCACATCTTGTTCCATGGAGTGTTGGGTTTCCTCTACATTGTTAGCACAACAACTCGAGCAAATACATGCATTTTTATCATGCCAACAAGACATAGCAAGCATATCATCATAAGATTTAGTCAAGCAATTTATACATGATATGCAAGGACTATCAACACAAGCATGTGAAACATTTGGAGTGCTTGAAGTGCTAGAGTCCAAAGATGAAGCATCGCAACAAGAAAGTGATGAAGGATTATCAAAACTAAGCCCACTATCATCATTGCAATGAACACCACTACTCACCATGTCATTACCTTGTGGAAAACCACATGTAGGTGAAGTAGAAGAAGTTGAGAACACAACACGACCGGAGGTGGAGGGAGAACAATCATCCCCACAAAACTTGGACACGCCATATTTATCTTGAAGCTTTGTCCACAACTCATGAGCATCCCGGAAAGGCATGAGTTGAAATATAACTACATTGCTCAAAGCATCGAAAAGCATATTAGAAGCTTGAGCACTGAGATAAGAGTTTTTATCATCCTCTAAAGATAATCTTTGGGGATCTTTTGGAGGATAAAAACCCATATCTACAATTCGCTCTAAATTTGGGTCCATGACCCTAAAGAGATTAAGCATGCGAATTACCCAAACATCAAAATTTGTGCCATCGAAACTAAGTGTGTCACAGAATCCTAATCCCCTAGTCGACATCTTTACTCTCTAGGCGGTTAAGCCTAACAAAGAGAGATGAGGCTCTGATACCAATTGAAAGATCGTGGATGTCGCCTAGAGGGGGGGTGAATAGGCGCTTTAAAATAATTACAGTTGAGGCTTGAACAAATGCGGAATAAACCTAGCGGTTAATTTGTCAAGCACAACACCTACAACAACTAGGCTCACCTATGTGCACCAACAACTTATGCTAAGCAAGAAAAACTACTTAGGTGATAGCAAGATATATGACAAGAAACAATATGGCTATCACAAAGTAAAGTTAATAAGCAAAGGGCTCGGGTAAGAGATAACCGAGGCACGCGGAGACGACGATGTATCCCAAAGTTCACACCCTTGCGGATGCTAATCTCTGTTTGGAGCGGTGTGGAGGCACAATGCTCCCCAAGAAGCCAGTAGGGCCACCGTAATCTCCTCACGCCCTCGCACAATGCAAGATGCCGTGATTCCACTAAGGGACCCTTGAGGGCGGTCACCGAACCCGTACAAATGGCAACCCTTGGGGGCGGTCACCGAACCCGTACACTTTGGCAACCCTTGGGGCGGTCACCAGAACCCGTCAAATTGCTCGGGGCGATCTCCACAACCTAATTGGAGACCCCGATGCTTGCCCGGAGCTTTACACCACAATGATTGAGCTCCTAACACCACCAACCGTCTAGGGCGCCCAAGCACCCAAGAGGAACAAGCTCAAGGGTACCAAGCACCCAAGAGTAATAAGCTTCTCAACTTGTAACTTCCACGAATCACCGTGGAGAACTCAAACCGATGCACCAAATGCAATGGCAAGGGCACACGGAGTGCCCAAGTCCTTCTCTCTCAAATCCCACCGAAGCAACTAATGCTAGGGAGGAAAATGAGAGGAAGAACAAGAAGGAGAACACCAAGAACTCCAAGATCTAGATCCAAGGGGTTCCCCTCACATAGAGGAGAAAGTGATTGGTGGAAATGTGGATCTAGATCTCCTCTCTCTTTTCCCTCAAAAACTAGCAAGAATCCATGGAGGGATTGAGAGTTAGCAAGCTTGAAGAAGGTCAACAATGGGGGAAGAACACGAGCTCAAAGGATAAGGTTCATTGGGGAAGAAGACCCCCTTTTATAGGTGGGGAAAAATCCAACCGTTATGGTCACAGCCCGCACCGAGCGGTTGTACCGCTCCAAGGAGCGGTACTACCGCTAGGGCGGTAGTAGCCCTTTGAAACACAACAGCAAGGAGGCAAAAAAGCCAGAAGAACCGTCGGAGCGGTAGTACCGCTTGACCTCACGGTACTACCGCTAGGGGTAGCAGTACTACTGCTATGGGTAGCGGTCCTACTGCTTGCGAGCGTTACTAAAAAATTACATCCGTGCCTACCAGCGCTGGACTTGTGACGAGTTTTTGGTCCCGAGCGGAAGTAGCCACGGAAGTAGCCGTGGTAGTACCGCTCCCAAGAGCGGTAGTAAAAAATTACATCCGCTCCTGTCCGCGGTAGTACCGTTGCAGCCTTTTCAGAACACGAAAACTGACACAACTTCTGCAAACAGACTCCGAATTCGATGAAACCAAGTTTGTTGGAAAGCTAGCGACAAGGGCTAGGAAAGGCTAGAGAAAAATAAATAGATAATGTGTTTAGAGTGCACTAAACTAAGTAGATACTTTGGAACGCACGGGCCGACACATTGGTAGTAGGAAGAAACAAATTCTTGGTTTGGCACGAGTTCGTACTGCGGGAGCACCACAAGGCCTGGCGCAGGAGTTACATTTCCCTCTCGAGGCCCACGGGATCGAGCTTCAGCGGCTTAGTGCACCGGCCTTTGAGTCAATGACATGTGGACCCTAAATGCAGCTGGCCCACATGTCATTCTCATGAGAGTAGAGCGGCGGTGGGACCAAGAGGGGTGAGGCGCATGTCGGCGGACGTGTCATGTCATGGGTTCGAGCGGCATCGGACGAGGCTTGCCTGCGCCCCTCCCATGCTCCGATCCGTACTCCCGCACCACTAATTTTCACCCAACGGTTATAATGGATTTCCCTCGTGTGGGTAATCTATAGCCTCAAAGAAAGGTAAACAAAGGCCGTATTTCCAGGAAATAATTTCCTGCATGAATCTGTACACCCATGCAAGACCCTTTTCTTTCCTGCTCGTCCTCCTCCGGATCATCAGCTGCGTTGACAATGCTAGTGCCAACGCCAGAGCGTTGCAACAGGTGCCTGCCTAATCCATGTAGCACGCTGCTGCGCCAGCGAGTACGACCTCCTCCACGCCAACATCGGCGTCTGGGCCATGCACATGCAGCTTCTCCCGTAGTATTTTACTCACATGTTCAACTGCAGTACCACACCGATCTTGGATGAGTCCATGGAGCTTATGGCCAAGAAAAGTCTCTGCCCAGCCGACGCATGTCGAGGTGCTTGATTGTTGTGACGTGCCGCACGACGTTTACTAGCTCGGGCTCTGGATGAGCGGCAGGGTGCTGCTCCCGATCTTCAGTGGTGAGCACGGCAACGACGGCCGGGTGGGATCTCGGGCAGGAGCCAGTGATCTACACGGGGCACATAGCTCGACTTGGGCTCGAGATTCCGACCGCTGGCACGGTCCCGAGGATGTACCACTTAGCGACGAGGCTGGAATGCTGGATACTGATGACCCACAAGTATAGGGGATCTATCATAGTCCTTTCGATAAGTAAGAGTGTCGAACCCAACGAGGAGCAGAAGGAAATGACATGCGGTTTTCAGTAACGTATTCTCTGCAAGCACTGAAATTATCGGTAACAGATAGTTTTGTGATAAGGTAATTTGTAACGGGTAACAAGTAACTAAAGTAAACAAAGTGCAGCAAGGTGGACCAATCCTTTTTGTAGCAAAGGACAAGTCTGGACAAACTCTTATATAAAGGAAAACACTCTCGAGGACACATGGGAATTATCGTCAATCTAGTTTTCATCACGCTCATATGATTCACGTTCGTTACTTTGATAATTTGATATGTGGGTGGATTGGTGCTTGGGTACTGCCCTTCCTTGGACAAGCATCCCACTTATGATTAACCCCTCTTGCAAGCATCCACAACTACAAAAGAAGTATTAAGGTAAACCTAACCATAGCATGAAACATATGGATCCAAATCAGCGCCTTACGAAGCAACACATAAATTAGGGTTTAAGCTTCTGTCACTCTAGTAACCCATCATCTACTTATTACTTCCCAATGCCTTCCCCTAGGACCAAACAATGGTGAAGTGTCATGTAGTCGACGTTCACATAACACCACTAGAGGAAAGACAACATACATCTCATCAAAATATCGAACAAATACCAAATTCACATAGCAAGACTTCTCCATGTCCTCAGGAACAAACGTAACTACTCACAAATAATATTCATGTTCATAATCAGGGGGGTATTAATATGCATAAAGGATCTGAACATATGATCTTCCACCAGATAAACCAACTAGCATCAACTACAAGGAGTAATCAACACTACTAGCAACCCACATGTACCAAGAGGTTTTGAGAGAAAGATTGGATACAAGAGATGAACTAGGGTTTGAGAGGAGATGGTGCTGCTAAAGATGTTGATGGAGATTGACCCCCTCCCGTTGAGAGGATCGATGGTGATGATTTCCCCCTCCCGGAGGGATGTTTCCCCGGCAGAACAGCTCCACCGGAGCCCTAGATTGGTTTTGCCAGGTTCCGCCTCGAGACGGCGGTTCTTCATCCCGAAAGCTTCCTTCTAATTTTTCCAGGGCGAAAGACTTCATATAGCAAAAGATGGGCACCGGAGGCCTGCCAGGGGCCCCACGAGGCAGGGGGCGCACCCAGGGGGTAGGGCGCGCCCCCACCCTCGTGGACAGGGTGTGGCCCCCTCTGGTGCTTTCTTCGCCAATATTTTTAATATATTCCAAAACTGACTTCCATGAAATTTCAGGACTTTTGGAGTTGTGCAGAATAGGTCTCTAATATTTGCTCCTTTTCCAGCCCAGAATTTCAGCTGCCGGCATTCTCCCTCTTCGTGTAAACCTTCTAAAATAAGAGAGAGCACGCATAAGTATTGTGACATAATGTGTAATAACAGCCCATAATGCAATAAATATCGATATAAAAACATGATGCAAAATGGATGTATCAACTCCCCCAAGCTTAGACTTCGCTTGTCCTCAAGCGGAAGCCGATAACGAAAAATATGTCCACATTTTTAGAGATAGAGGTGTCGATAAAATAAAATACGGACATGAGGGCATCATGATCATTCTTATAACAGCAACATATATATTGTCATATGATTTCTTATCCTAAAGTAACAATCTATTCACAATGTCAAGTATGAATCAGAAACTTCATTGAAAACTAACAAACTATGATCTCGGTCATTGAAGCAATTGCAATTTATCATAACATCGGAAAGAGTCAATATAAGAGCTTTTCAGCTAGTCCACATACTCAACTATCATTTAGTCTTTCACAATTGCTAACACTCACGCAATACTTATGGGTATGGAGTTTTAATCGGACACAAAGAAAGATAGGGGCTTATAGTGTTGCCTCCCAACCTTTTACCTCAAGGGTTATGTCAACTATAATAGTTTATGATAACTTACATCCAATTGGAGATATATATCAGGATCTTTCCAACACAATGTGCTTGCCAAAGGATAAAATGTAAAAAGGAAAGGTGAAGATCACCATGACTCTTTGAAGGAAATATGCCCTAGAGGCAATAATAAAGTTATTATTTATTTCCTTATATCATGATAAATGTTTATTATTCGTGCTAGAATTGTATTAACCGGAAACTTAGTACATGTGTGAATACATAGACATACATAGTCTCACTAGTATGCCTCTACTTGACTAGCTCGTTAATCGAAGATGGTTGAGTTTCCTAGCCATAGACATGAGTTGTCATTTGATTAACGGGATCATCATTAGGAGAATGATATGATTGACTTGACCCATTCCGTTAGGTTAGCACTTGATCGTTTAGTATGTTGCTATTGCTTTCTTCATGACTTATACATGTTCCTATGACTATGAGATTATGCAACTTCTGTTTACCGGAGGAACACTTTGTGTGCTACCAAACGTCACAACGTAACTGGGTAATTATAAAGGTGCTCTACAGGTGTCTCCAAAGGTACTTGTTGGGTTGGCGTATTTCAAGATTAGGATTTGTCACTCCGATTGTCGGAGAGGTATCTCTGGGCCCACTCGGTAATGCACATCACTATAAGCCTTGCAAGCATTGTAACTAATGAGTTAGTTAATGGATGATGTATTACGGAACAAGTAAAGAGACTTGCCAGTAACGAGATTGAACTAGGTATTGAGATACCAATGATCGAATCTCGGGCAAGTAACATACCGGTGACAAAGGGAACAACGTATGCTGTTATGCGGTTTGAGCTATAAAGATCTTCGTAGAATATGTGGGAGCCAATATGAGCATCAAGGTTCCGCTGTTGGTTATTGACTGGAGGCGTGTCTCGGTCATGTCTACATAGTTCTTGAACCCGTAGGGTCCGCACGCTTAAAGTTCGGTGACGATCGGTATTATGATTTTATGTGATTTGATGTACCGAAGGTAGTTCGGTGTCCCGGATGAGACCAGGGACATGACGAGGAGTCTCGAAATGGTCGAGACGTAAAGATCGATATATTGGACGACTATATTCGGACATCGGAAAGGTTCCGAGTGATTCGGGTATTTTCGGAGTACCGGGGAGTTACGGGAATTCACCGGGAGAAGTATTGGGCCTTATTGGGCCATACGGGAATAGAGGAGAGAGGCCAAAAGGAAGGAGGCGCACGCTCCCCCTCTGGTCCGAATTGGACAAGGGGTGCAGCCCCCTTTTCCTTCTCCCTCTCCCCCTCTTTCCTTCTCTCCTACTCCGGAAAGCAAATTGGAATCCTACTAGGACTTGGGAGTCCTAGTAGGACTCCCCACACTTGGCGCGCCCCCTCTAGGACCGGCCTCTCCCTCCCTCCTTTATATACGGGGGCAAGGGGCACCTCTAGACACAACAATTGATCTCTTGATCTCTTAGCCGTGTGCGGTGCCCCCCTCCACCATAATCCACCTCGATCATATCGTAGCGGTGCTTAGGCGAAGCCCTGCGCCGGTAGCATCATCATCACCGTCATGACACCGTCATGCTGACGGAACTCTCCCTCGAAGCTCTGCAGGATCGGAGTTCGTGGGACGTCATCGAGCTGAACGTGTGCAGAACTCGGAGGTGCCGTGCGTTCGGTACTTGGATTGGTCGGATCGTGAAGACGTACGACTACATCAATCGCGTTGTCGTAACGCTTCCACTTTCGGTCCACGAGGGTACGTGGACACACTCTCCCCTCTCGTTGCTATGCATCACCATGATCCTGTGTGTGCGTAGGATTTTTTTGGAAATTACTACGTTCCCCAACACTCTTGTATAAGGTATAAGACAAGAATAAAAGACAGGCCCTTCGCAGAGGGAAGCAGAGGTTGTCATGTGCTTTTATAGTTGGATGCACAAAATCTTAATGCGAAAGAACGTCACCGTATATTGCCACTTGTGATAGGGACCTTTATTATGCAGTCCGTCGCTTTTATTGCTTCCATATCACAAGACCGTATAAAGCTTATTTTCTCCACACTAATAGATCATGCATATTTAGAGAGCAATTTTTTATTGCATGCAACAATGACAACTTACTTGAAGGATCTTACTCAATCCATAGGTAGATATGGTGGACTCTCATGGCAAAACAGGGTTTAAGGATATTCAGAAGCACAAGTAGTATCTCTACTTGGTGCAAAGAATTTGGCTAGCATGAGGGCGAAAGGCAAGCTGAACATGTTGGATGATCCATGACAATATACTTTATTTCGGATATAAGAAAACATAACCCATTACATTGTCTTCCCTGTCCAACATCAACTTTTTGCATGTCATATTTTAATGAGTGCTCACAATCATAAAAGATGTCCAAGATAGTATATTTATATGTGAAAACCTCTCTTTCTTTATTACTTCCTATTAATTGCAACGATGACCAAAACTATGTTTGTCAACTCTCAACAACTTTTATTCAATATACTCTTTTATATGTGAAGTCATTACTCTCCATAAGCTCAATATGATCTCTTTAATTCCTTTTATTCTTTCTTTTATTCCCTCAAGATCATAGCGAGATAACCAAGCCCTCGACTCAAAACTAATCTTTATTATATATAGCTCACGGAGTCGATTACATAAAAGGATCATAAAGCAAAACTCAAAACTAGATCATACTAAAACTTTATTCTACTAGATCGAGATATTACCAAAAGGGTCGAACTAAGAAAAACGGTAAAGATAGAAGTGTGATGATGATACGATACCAGGGCACCTCCCCCAAGCTTGGCAGTTGCCAAGGGGAGTGCCCATACCCATGTGTTGATGTCTCTTTCTTCGGAGGTGGAGATGATGGAGTTGGTGGTGACAATTGTGCTTTCAGCTTTTTCATATTGTAGTTGAGGAGAGCAATTTCCTCCTTTAAGTCATCGACCTCCGACTCCAGCTTCAGGATCTTGTCACATAAATCTCCTTTGTTTTTCTGCCGAAAACGAGAAGGAATAGATCGATTATTAGACCAGTTAGCCCTCTTAGGGAGGCTAGACTTCTTGAAATTCACGTGCATATCCCCAGGTTGAGGTAGAGGAACGTCCTCCTCCTCTGAACTTGAATCATCGATCCTCATCAAATGAGCATCCTCCTCATCATCCGTAGTTCGACCATAAGGAGATAGGTCCCCTTAAGTCTTTGCGTCAGCAATGAGATGTGAGACATAGCTCTCTCCATCGGAGTCTTGAGATGACATCTTGCTCTAAATCTGCAGCAGAGACAGCGCAAAACAAAACAGAGGATTGTGTCGTGGAGCGGTGGTCAAAACCCGCGGGAGATTATATAATGAATTTTTACCGACCAAAACAAATATCGTTCAAGAAAACGGAGTCCAGAGGACACACGAGGTGCCCACGAGGCACGGGGCGCGCCCAGGGGGGTAGGGCGCGCCTTCCACCCTCGTGGATGCCTCGTGTCCCTTTCGGACTATGTTTCCTATTTTCTTAAATATTCCAAAATGGAGAAAAATTGCTATTAGAACTATTTTGGAGTCGGTTTACTTACGGTACAACATACCTATTCCTTTTCAGAGTCTGAAACATTCTGGAAAGTGTCCCTTATGTATTCCTCCGGGGTTACGGCTTCAATAACATTAGTTTCAGCATTTACGGGATTACCTGAAATATAATGTTTGATTCTTTGACCGTTCACCACCTTCAGATTTATGCCTTCGAAGTGTTGATTTTTATGGCACCGGAATGATAGACTCCTCGATAACGTAAGGACCTTCCCATTCAGAGAGGAGTTTTCCTGCAAAAGATCTTAAACTAGAGTTGTATAGCAAAACATAATCACCTACATTAATCTCGCGCTTTTGTATCCTTTTGTCATGCCATCTTTTAACTTTTTCTTTAAACAGTTTAGCATTCTCATAGGCCTGACTTCTCCATTCATCAAGTGAGCTAATGTCAAATAGTCTCTTCTCACCGGCAAGTTTGAAATCATAATTGAGCTCTTTAATGGCCCAATATGCCTTATGTTCTAGTTCGAGAGGTAAATGACATGCTTTTCCATAAACCATTTATATGGAGAC
Organism: Aegilops tauschii subsp. strangulata; assembly: GCF_002575655.3. Lineage (NCBI taxonomy): Eukaryota > Viridiplantae > Streptophyta > Magnoliopsida > Poales > Poaceae > Aegilops > Aegilops tauschii. Next base: position 170,516,917 of record NC_053037.3, read on the forward strand.
ATTCCCATAGGATTTTTATATGCAGTTCTATAGGCCCATAATGCATCATCAAGTTTCTTAGACCAATTCTTTCTAGATCTATTAACAGTCTTTTGCAAAATTAATTTAATCTCTCTATTACTCAGTTCTACTTGACCACTAGACTGTGGGTGGTATGGGGATGCAATTCTATGATTAACATCATACTTAGCAAGCATTTTACGAAAAGCACCATGAATAAAATGTGAACCACCATCAGTCATTAAGTATCCAGGGACTCTAAACCTCAGAAAATAACTTCTTTAACCATCTTAATGGAGGTGTTATGATCAGCACGACTAGTTGGAATAGCTTCTACCCACTTAGTAACATAATCAACAGCAATTAAAATATGTGTATACCCATTAGAGGAAGGAAACGGTCCCATATAATCAAAGCCCCAAACATCAAATGGTTCAATAACAAGTGAATAATTCATAGGTATTTCTTGACGTCTACTAATATTACCAATTCTTTGACATTCATCACAAGACGAGACAAACTTACGGGCGTCCTTGAAAAGAGTAGGCCAATAAAAACCGGATTGCAATACCTTATGTGCAGTTCTGTCTCCAGCGTGGTGTCCTCCATAAGCCTCGGAGTGACACTTGCGTAGGATCTTTTCCTGTTCATGCTCAGGTACACAACGTCTAATGACACCATCTACTCCTTCTTTATAAAGGTGTGGGTCATCCCAGAAGTAATGTATTAAATCATAGAAAAACTTTTTCTTTTGCTGGTATATGAAACTAGGTGGTATAAATTTAGCAACAATGTAATTAGCATAATCAGCATACCATGGAGCAGTACAAGAAGCATTTATGACAGCTAATTGTTCATCAGGGAAGCTATCATCAATAGGTAGTGGGTCATCAAGAACATTCTCTAACCTAGACAAGTTGTCTGCAACGGGGTTCTCAGCTCCCTTTCTATCAATAATATGCAAATCAAATTCTTGTAGCAAGAGAACCCATCTAATAAGTCTAGGTTTAGCATCTTTCTTTTCCATAAGGCATTTAGTAGCAGCATGATCAGTGTGAATAGTTAATTTAGAATCAACAATATAAGGTCTGAACTTACCACAAGCAAATGCAACTGCTAAAAATACTTTTTCAGTAGTAGCATAATTTCTCTGGGCGCTGTCTAAAGTTTTACTAGCATATTAGATAACATTTAATTTCTTATCAACTCTTTGTCCTAGAACAACACCTACAACATAATAACTAGCATCACACATAATTTCAAAGGGTAAATTCCAATCAGGTGGCTGAATAATAGGTGCAGAAATCAAGGCTTTCTTAAGTATTTCAAATGCTTCTACACAATCATCATCAAAGACAAAAGGAACATCTTTTTGTAAGAGATTAGTCAGAGGCCTAGAAAATTTTGAGAAGTCTTTAATGAACCTCCTATAAAAACCGACATGACCAAGGAAACTTCTTATACCTTTAATGTCCTTAGGACATGTCATCTTTTCAATAACATCAACTTTAGCTTTATCAACTTCAATACCTCTTTCAGAAATTTTATGCCCCAAGACAATACCTTCATTAACCATCAAGTGGTACTTCTCCCAATTCAAGACAAGATTAGTTTCTTCACATCTCTGCAAAACTCGATCAAGGTTGCTTAAGCAATCATCAAAAGAAGTTCCATATACGGAAAAATCATCCATGAAAACCTCAACAATCTTTTCACAAAAGTCAGAGAATATAGCAGTCATACATCTTTGAAAGGTAGCAGGTGCATTGCATAAACCAAAAGGCATACGTCTATAAGCAAAGGTACCAGAAGGGAAAGTAAAAGTGGTCTTTTCTTGATCCTCTTTTGACACAGGTATTTGAGAGAAACCAGAATAACCGTCTAGAAAGCAAAAATGTGTATGTTTGGATAATCTTTCTAGCATTTGATCAATAAAAGGTAAAGGGTAATGATCCTCTTTAGTAGCTCCCTTCTTAGGGACACAATGGACAGGAGTTACCACTGACTATCAGCAACGGGATAAATTATACCTGCCTCCAGAAGCTTTAGTATTTCTTCTCTTACCACTTCTTTCATCTTAGGATTTAACCATCATAGTGATCAACAACCGGTTTAGCGTATTTCTCCAATTTTATTTTGTGCTGGCATAGAGTGGGACTAATGCCCTTAAGATCATCCAGAGGATATCCAATAGCAGCACGGTGCTTCTTCAGAGTTTTCAATAATTTCTCTTCTTCCTGCTCTGAAAGGTTAGCACTAATAATGACAGGATATATCTTCTTTTCATCAAGACAAGCATATTTAAGAGTATCAGGTAATGGTTTAAGCTCAAACATGGGATCACGCTTGGGTGGAGGAGGATCCCCTAGAATTTCAACAGGCAAGTTGTGTTTCAAAATAGGTCCCTGTTTAAAGAATACTTCATCTATTTCCCTTATTTCATTCATAAACATATCATTTTCATGGTCTAGCAAATATTGTTCTAAAGGATCATTAGGAGGCACGGAAATAGAAGCAAGACCAATAATTTCATCTTTACTAGGAAATTCTTTATCATGGGGTTATCTACGAAATTTAGCAAAATTAAAATCATGAGACATATCCCTTAAACCAACAGAAACAATATCCTTTTTGCAATCTATCTTAGCATTAACAGTATTCAAGAAGGGTCTACCAAATATAATGGGACAAAAGTTATCTTATGGGGAAGCAAGAACAAGAAAATTGGTAGGATATTTAATTTTCCCACACAAGACTTCAACATCTCTAATGATCCCAGCCGGTGAGATAGTATCTCTATTGGCAAGCTTAATAGTAACATTAATATCTTCTATCTCAGCAGGTGCAATATCATGCATAATTTCTTTATATAAGGTATAAGGTATTGCACTGACACTAGCACCCATATCACATAAGCCATGATAACAGTGATCTCCTATTTTAACCAAAATAATAGGCATGCCAACAATAGGTCTATGTTTATCTTTAGTATCAGGTTTAGCAATTCTAGCAGCTTCATCACAGAAGTAAATAACATGCCCATCAATATTATCAACCAAGAGATCTTTAACCATAGCAATACTAGGTTCAACTTTAATTTGCTCAGAGGGTTTGGGTGTTCTAATATTACTTTTTTTGACCACAGTTGAAGCTTTAGCATGAGCCTTTATTCTAACAGGGAAAGGTGGTTTCTCAATATAAGCCGTAGGAACAATAGGATCAACATTATAAGTGATAGTCTTTTCTTCAACTTTAATAGGTTCAACTACTTTTACTTCAATGGGAGGATGATATTTAAACCACTTCTCCTTAGGCAGATCAACATGAGTAGCAAATGATTCACAAAAGGAAGCTACTATCTCAGAGTCAAGTCCATATTTAGTGCTAAATTCATGGAAAACATCGGTATCCATAAAAGATTTAACACAATCAAACTTAGATGTTATACCTGACTCCTTACCTTCGTCGAGTTCCCAATCTTCAGAGTTGCCTTTAATTCTTTCCAATAAATCCCATCTGAATTTAATAGTCTTCATCATAAAAGAACCAGTACAAGAAGTATCGAGCATGGAGCGATTATTGAGAGAAAGCCAAGCATAAAATTTTTGAATAATAATTTATCTTGAGAGCTCAAGATTGGGGCATGAATATAACATTGACTTAAGCCTTCCCCAAGCTTGAGCGATGCTTTCTCCTTCGCGAGGCCAAAAATTATATATATATAATTACGATCACGATGAACCAAATGCATAGGATAAAACTTCTGATGAAATTCCAATTTCAATCGGTTGTAGTTCCATGATCCCATATCATCACATAGCCTAAACCATGTCAATGCCTTTCCCTTCAAAGATAAAGGGAAGACCTTCTTCTTGATAACATCTTCAGGCATACCTGCAAGCTTAAATAATCCACAAACTTCATCCACATAGATTAGGTGCAAATCGGGATGTAATGTTCCATCTCCTGTAAAAGGATTAGCTAGCAGTTTCTCTATCATACCCGAAGGAATTTCAAAGTAAACATTTTCTGTAGGTTCAGTAGGTTGAGGAGCAACTCTTTGCTCTATAGGTCGGGGTGAAGATACCCCAAACAAGCCCATCAAAGGATTAGTTTCCATAGTAACAAGTGACAGTAAATTTCAGCACACTATATAAATTTTTCCTTACCAAAGGCACTTCATTCCCCGGCAACGGCGCCAGAAAAGAGTCTTGATGACCCACAAGTATAGGGGATATATCTAGTCCTTTCGATAAGTAAGAGTGTCGAACCCAATGAGGATCAGAAGGAAATGACAAGCGGTTTTCAGTAAGGTATTGTCTGCAAGCATTGAAATTATCGGTAACAGATAGTTTTGTGATAAGGTAATTTGTAATGGGTAACAAGTAACTAAAGTAAACAAAGCGCAGCAAGGTGGCCCAATCCTTTTTGTAGCAAAGGACAAACTCTTATATAAAGGAAAACGCTCCCGAGGACACATGGGATGTAGCGATCCGACCTCAGACGGTTAAATCTCTGTGTATAAGTGTCATCCCCGGATCGGTAATGCTGACACACACACACACAGTACTTGAAGGATGTATAACAGAGTGCAATCACACACTTATTACATCGAATGTCTCAAAGAGAAACTTATTACAATAATATGGCTTAAGGCCATCTAAATAAGATAACAGCGGAAGACTTGGAAGATAAGGTGAGTCCACCAACTCTAACGGCATAGCTGAGTGCACGACAACGACCTAGCACACCTTACTCTTCGTCTGAAAAGTCTGCAACATGATATGTTGCAGCACGAAATGGGTCAGCACATGGAATATGCTGGCAATATAACATAGTAGAGCAAATGAACAAGTAAATGCTATCACTACATGCATATATGTCTAGTGGAGGCTCTACGGTTATATTTTTTTGCGAAAAGCCAATTTTTCCCTACATCAAAGGAATATTTTTTAACTATCATGGTAGTTGATAAAACATTGAGATTGGTAACCCCATCTCAATCCCAATTAAACAGTAATTAACAACCCAGCAAATTAATTTAGAGTGATAAGATCAACATGATAATCCAAGAACCAGATACTCAAGATGTCCATAACTGGGGACACGGCTAACCATGATTAGTTTGTACACTCTACAAAGGTTTGCACACTTTTCCCCACAAGACTCGATCTCCTCCATTGGATTTCTCGCACTACATGGTGTTTGAGAAACGGATAACCGAGACACGGTTTGTCAGAAACATTAACTCTTTCAAATGTCTCCCAAAAGGTGTGTCTTCATCCGGTTGTGCAAACTTGTTCCTTGAGTCCGCCATCCTATAGAGTAGAAAATGGAGAGGAGTCAGAAATGGGTAGAGAAAAGTGACCTATGGCTTTTCTTAGTGGTCGTGTCCTACAATCAGCGTGTGCTCTGATACCATCTTGTAGCGATCCAACCTCAAACGATCAAATCTCTGTGTATAAGTGTCATCCCCGGATCGGTAAAGCTGACACACACAGTACTTGAAGGATTTATAATAGAGTGCAATCACACACTTATTACATCGAATGTCTCAAAGAGAAACTTATTACAATAATATGGCTTATGGCCATCTAAATAAGATAACAGCGGAAGACTTGGAAGATAAAGTGAGTCCACCAACTCCAACGGCATAGCTGAGTGCACGACAACGACCTAGCGCACCTTACTCTTTGTCTGAAAAGTCTGCAACATGATATGTTGCAGCCCGAAACAGGTCAGCACATGGAATATGCTGGCAATATAACACAGTAGAGCAAATGAACAAGTAAATGCTATCACTAGATGCATATATGGCTGGTGGAGGCTCTACGATTATATTGTTTTTTCTTTGCGAAAAGCCAATTTTTTCCTACATCAAATAAATATATTTTTTAACTATCATGGTAGTTGATAAAACATTGAGAATGGTAACCCCATCTCAATCCCAATTAAATAGTAATTAACAACCCAGCAAATTAATTTAGAGTGATGAGATCAACATGATAATCCACGAACCAGATACTCAAGATGTCCATAACCGGGGACACGGCTAACCATGATTAGTTTGTACACTCTGCAGAGGTTTGCGCACTTTTCCCCACAAGACTCGATCTCCTCCATTGGATTTCTCGCACTACATGGTGTTTGAGAAACGGATGACCGAGACACAGTCTTTCAGAAACATTAACTCATTACTCTGGGTAGACAGTTACACTTACTTTCCCCTACATCTGCTAGCCTACCACTGAAAGAGGTCATGCAACATACTCAACTATGCTAGAGCCCATAATAGCTTGTGGCTGCACACGGAATTTTCTAGCATGAATAATATTATGATCCCCTTGAGCCTGGGTGGCGAACCAAAGGACAACACTGGTATATCCCCAGGTGCCCGCAACCAATCACCCAGATGTGTATTTAAGTAGCCACCTTAAGTTAACCATTAATTAATAATCTCACATATGTCATGGATCACTCAAACCAAACCACGTCTACGAGCATAACATAGCAACCTAAGCATAACGTAGAAGTAACTCCCAAGGTTTGATAAGAAAAGGGCAATAGGTTCTACCTCATCATCTACTTCCCAATACCCACAAGTTAATCACATCCTAACCATGCAGTGTTTGAGGATTGTAACTAATGCATAAAAACTGGGTATGAAAAGAGTATGATCAATGTGTTACTTGCCTTGCTGACGATCTGCAAACCCTAGAGACTCGTGGTAGCACGCTTCGCACTCTGGGAATTCTATCGCAAACAAACAATAGCATACATAAGCACTCAAGCATAGATGCAAGGGTAAAACTCAAATAAGAAGATCCAATCTGAAAGTCCAACTGAAGAGTTTCGATTTGCAAAAAGAATCAATCAAATCGGAGCTAAGGAACTGAAATTACAGCCAAAAGAACTTCGAATTCAAATCTGCTTGAACCTTGAAACCAAATTTTAAATTGTCAAAACCATGTTCAAATTACCAGAAAGAGGGGTTTGAGACAAAGATTTTAGCGTTGGTTTCACTCGATTTGGACGAACGGTTAAAAAGTTGCGAGGGTTTGAAGATGAGGGGCTAATCTGCGATAAAAGTATTCGCGCATAGGTCCCTGGCAAAAAATAAAACAGAAAAAGAAAAATCTATCGGACGAACGTCCGCTAACAAAGGCTAATGAACGAATTCGTTCGTTAAAACGAACGAATGAACGTTCGCAAACAGAACTAAACCGAGAAAAACCGAACCGATCTAATAATAATAATAAAACCGATCTAGGTGTTTTTTTAAAACCGAACGGTTATACCTAAATCAAAAAAAATATCCGGCGGCGAGATCCGGCGGGCGGCGGCGCGTTCCGGCGAGGCGGGGCGGCGTGCGGCAGCGTGGGCGACGGCGCGGGGTGCGGAGTGCGGTGGCGGCCGGCGCAGGCTGCGACGGCGGGCGGCGCTGGCGGCGGAGTTGGTGCGGTGCGGGACGAAGAGAGGGGTGACGGCGGCGGGTATTTAAAGGGGAGGGGCGAGGCGACTTGCGGGAGGGGGCGAGGCGGGCGGCTCGGAGACGGACTCCGACGGAGTCCGTCGCGAGCACGACGAGGAAGGCGGCGCGCAGCGGGCCGGCTGGGCCTTCGGCCCATTTCGATTCGGGAACATTTTCTTTAAGATAAATTCCACGGAAATGAAAAATCCTAAATAAATATATAAAAATGCCAAAAACAATTTTCACCGTCTAAATAAAATATTTAGAACAAAGTGAACATTTTTCTGGCCTAAAAATGCAATTTTGAAAAAGCATATTTTTTCTAATTCAAATAAAATAACAAATAAAATTATTTATTTGATTTTAATATTTTTCCTCCGATATTTATTTTATTTTTGGAGAAGTCATATTATCTCCTCTCATTTATTTTTATATTGGAAATATTTAGGGAGAAAATAATTAAAACCAAAATGATCCTCTTTTCAAATTTGAGAAAATTCAAATATGAAAATAATGAAATCCCCAAATCTCTCCGTGGGTCCTTGAGTTGTTTAGAATTTCTAGGATCACGAACGAAATGCAGATAAAATATGATATGCATATGATGACCTATGTATAACATTCCAAATTGAAAATTTGGGATGTTACAAACCTACCCCCCCCCCTAAGATGAATCTCGTCCTCGAGATTCGGGTTGGCTAGAAAATAGGTGTGGGTGGTCTTTCCGTAGGTCTTCCTCTCGCTCCCAGGTGGCTTCATCCTCGGTATGGTGGCTCCACTGAACTTTGCAAAACTTGATAACCTTGCTGCGGGTAACTCGGCTGGCAAACTCGAGAATCTTGACAAGTTTCTCCTCGTAGGTTAAATCGCTATCCAACTGAATTGCTTCCAGGGGCACTGTATCTCTCAGAGGGATATCGGCCATCTCATCATGGCACTTCTTTAACTGAGAAACGTGAAACACATCATGGACTCCTGACAGTCCTGCGGGTAACTCCAACTTGTACCTCTCCCATACGCTCCACAACTCGGTATGGTCCTACAAATCTCGGGGCTAACTTTCCCTTAACGCCAAAGCGTTTAACACCTCGTAGAGGTGACACGTGGAGATATGCTCTGTCTCTGATTTCATAGACTACCTCCTTGTGCTTTGAGTCTGCATAACTCTTCTGTCTGGACTGAGCTACCTTCAGTCTATCTCGAATCAACTTAACCTTCTCTCCGGACTCTTTGATCAAATCTGGTCCAAGCAACTCATGGTCTCCAACTTCATCCCATATCAACGGTGTCCTGCACCTCCTTCCATACAAAGCTTCGAAAGGGGCCATCTTCAAACTGGCTTGATAACTGTTGTTGTATGAGAACTCCGCGTAGGGAAAATTATCATCCCAACTAGATCCATAATCTGGCGCACAAGCTCTCAGCATGTCCTCAGAATCTGATTGCCTCTCTCAGTTTGTCCATCTATCTGCGGATGAAAAGTTGTACTGAACTCTAGCCTGGTACCCAAAGTCTGGTGCAAATGGTGCCAAAACTTCGAGGTAAACTACGTTCCTCTATCTAATACGATGGTCCTCGGAACTCCACACAGACATACGATCCTGGTCATATATATCTTGGCCAACTTCGCACTCGTATAGGTGGTTTTCACTGGGATAAACTGAGCTACTTTGGTCAAATGATCCACTACTACCCAGATAGAATCATATCCCGATCGGGTCCTGGGTAATCCGGTGATAAAATCCATGCCAAGCTTATCCCACTTCCATTCGGGTATCGGCATAGGCTGCAATAATCCTGCTGGCTTCTGATGTTCTGCCTTCACTCTCTGACATACATCACATACGGCTACATACTCGGCAATATCCGTCTTCATTCCTGTCCACCAGAAACACTCCTTCAAATCCAAATACATCTTGGTGTTTCCGGGGTGTATCGAGTATGGCGAGTCATGAGCTTCCTGAAGTATCAACTTCCTGATCTCTACATTATTGGGTACAGAAACACGGTCCTCAAACCACAAGGTGTCGTGCTCATCCTCACAAAAAACCTTTGGCTTTTCCTTTGCTCATCTTCTCCTTTATCTCAGCAATTTCCTTATCATCCTTTTGAGCTTCTCGAATCTGTCCCAACAATGTTGACTGAACTTCCAATGCTGCAACAAAACCTCTAGGAACTATCTCCAGACGTAGTTCCCTGAGATCTTCGGCTAACTCCTTTGGTAATCCTCCGCTTACGAGGGTATTGGCATAACTCTTCCTTCTCAAAGCGTCTGTACGACATTGGCCTTGCCTGGATAATAGTGCAACTTCATATCATAATCCTTTATAAGCTCCAACAATCTCCTTTGCCTGAGATTCAGCTCCTTCTGAGTGAAAATGTACTTCAAACTCTTATGATTCGTGTACACATCACAACGGTTTCCAATAAGAAAATGTCTCCATGTCTTGAGCGCATGGACTATAGCTGCTAACTCCAAATCATGCGTGGCATAATTCAACTCATGCGATCAAAGCTGTCCTGAGGCATATGAAACAACTCTACCGTCTTGCATAAGTACTCCTCCAAGTCCTAAGCGATAAGCGTCACAATACACTTGGAAATCCTTGAGTATATCTGGTAGAATCAGCACTGGGGTTGTAACTAATCGTTTCTTCAGCTCCTGAAAACTTGCCTCACATTCATCTGTCCATTTGAACTTGATGTCCTTCTTCAAAAACTCCGTCATGGGCTTCGCAATCTTGGAAAAATTCTCAATGAATCTCCGATAATATCCCGCGAGTCCAAGAAAACTGTGGATCTCTCCTACTGAGGTGGGTGCCAACCACTCAGTGACAGACTGAACCTTGGTAGGATCTACTGCTATACCTTCTCCTGATATAACATGGCCATGAAATCCAACTTCCTTCAACCAAATCTCACACTTGCCGAACTTGGCATACAACTGATGTTCCCTGAGCTTCTCGAGAACTAAACGCAAATGTTCCTTGTGCTCCTCTTCATTCTTTGAGTACACCAAAATATCATCAATGAACACCACAACAAACTTATCCAAGAACTCCATGAACACCTTATTCATCATACTCATGAAATAGGCTGTCTTAGGTATATCCTGTTCTCGGATCTTCAACTGGTGTTATCCTGATCGCAGATCGATCTTGGAGAATACTTTAGCTCCTTGCAATTGGTCAAACAAATCATTGATCATCGGGAGTGGGTACTTGTTCTTGATCGTCACTTCATTCAATGCACGATAATCAACAACCATTCTCAATGATCCGTCCTTCTTCTCAACTGAGAGCACTTGGGCTCCCCACGGTGATGAACTTCGTCGAATGTAACCTTTCTCCAATAACTCCTTAATCTGCTTCTTAATCTCCTCCAGATCATTTGCGGGCATCCGGTATGGTCTCTTCGATATCGGTCCAGTGCCTGGTAACAGCTCTATCAAAAACTCAATGTCTCGATCTGGCGGCATGCCTGGTAGCTCCTCTGGAAATACATCCGGGTAATCCTTCACTACGGGCACTTCCTCCTGAACAACTCCTGAAAGGGAATTTACTTGGGTCCTCCTAGGCGCATGTCTGGATACATACTTAATCATTTTTCCCTCCGGGGTGGTGAGCAGAATTGACTTACTAGTGCAATCGATGTTTCCTCCATACATCGATAGCCAATCCATTCCTAGTATCACATCCAATCCTTGCGACTCCAAAATTATTAAGTCTGAGGGGAAAACAAGCCTACCTATGGTCAATGGCATCTGCAAACATCCTTGGCTTGCCATATACTCCGCTCATGGCGAGCTTACTGTCGGTGTAGAACGACACCTATGGGATCACAAGAATCCCTACTACGGTTGTAGGGGTGCGGGGTTGCGAGGAGAGCAGGGCTAGTAGACAGCACAAGGATCGTTTACCCAGGTTCGGGCCGCCAGGATGCGTAAAACCCTAGTCCTGCTTTGGTGGGTGTATTTCAGAGAGTTCTTGAGCTCTCGAACTAGCTGTGGTCAGTGCGTGGTTCGAAAGAGCCGAATCCTTCTCCAGTACGCCATGGGCCTCCTTTTATAGTCGGAAGGGGCTGCCACAGTGGCACACAGGAGGTGGAAAGGCGTACAGTGCCCTGAGCTTATCGCTCGTATTACAGGACAAGACACATTTAATGCATAGCTTAGGTGTCCCCTTGCTTTATTGGGGACGGGGGCGAGGCCCGTCCCGTCCGTCGCCGCTCCTCCTCGCTTTGACACGCGCCCTAGCCAGTGAGGCACGTGGTGCCATGTAGGCAGGCAGGCAGCTGAGCTGGCGCAGTGGCGGAGCCTTCACGAAGATCTGCATGCCGCCACGCAGGCGCTCGACGAGTTGGCCTGGGAGCTGCATGTTGCCACGCAGGTGCCCGCCTAGCTGGTTGGGCTGGCAGCTGCATGTGAACGGCAGTGGAAGCTTGGTTGGCGTGGGCCTGGCGGTGGCCCTGCTGGCGTCCTTGGTGAGGGCCTTGCCGTGTGGCCCGGCAAGGATCTTGCCGTGGCGCGCTGTCGTCCCCGGCAAGCGCCTTGCCGGGGGTCTGGTGGCCTTCCTCGGCAAGGATCTTGCCGAGGATCGTCATCTTCTCATCCTCATCTGATCTTGAATATGTCTTCACAAAGATCTGCATGCCACCATAGAGGTGCCTCCCGAGCCCTGGCCCAACGTGATGTTGGAGACCGTGGGCTCAAGGGTGGCCCGCTCTGTTGGTGCGGGGCGAGCTGTCCCGGCAAGGATCTTGCCGGGGCTGCTGAGGCTGCCCCGGCAAGGGTCTTGCCGGGGGAACCTGCTCCGTCCCTCTTCTCTTTGTGGTCTTGGCCTTGGCGTTGCTCTTATTGTCTTGGGCTTTGGTCTTACCTTGGCTCACCTCCCCTGTTCTGCTTGGCGTGACCGTAGGCGCGGCTCCGACTGCCCGTGCACAGGTATAGGGGTACAAAAACGCACCCCTCGTTTTTGTACACCGACAGGAGCCCCCGGGCCTGGGCCACACATAAGCGCGACACGTTGTTGGGCCAGGGCCAAAACGGTGCGCGGGCAAGCGGGGCGGTTTTTACCGTGGTAAAACTTTTCGCGCGTTGCGCTTCCCACGACCCGCGCGCGCGGCACGGTGTGGAGGGGTGTGCGTGACGTGGGAGGCATGCGTGGGGCGGTCTCCACACGCATGCGTCACATCGCAGTAAAGAGGCGGCTCGCGCCTTCCCCGTAAAAAGAGGGAGGCGTGGAGGCGCGGCTTATTTACTGAACGGGGCTGGGGCGCGGTCTTCAAGGCGTCCACTCCCCACGATCACGGGGTGGGGAGAGGTCGCTTCGCCCGTCCCCTCGGTTTTGCACGTCCGCCACGCGTCCTCCATGCACCTGGGGTGGCAAGCGGTGGAGGCGGGAAACCGGGCCGTCGCTGGTTGGGGCAGCGGGTCGGTCCTGATTCCCCGTGCCTTTGGTGGCTGGATTGGCCGAGCAGGGCGGCCGAGCCCCGTCCCCGCCTCCTTATAAAGAGGCGGAAAGGGGGGAATGGCGTCCCGCACTCTTCCGTCATCTATCTCCTCTCGCTTCTGCTTCTTCCTTTCACTCGCCATGGAGAAGGGGAATCCTCGTCCCTCGACGGTGGCCGCGAGGGTCGCCGCCCGACAGCGCGTCCCTCCTCCTCCTGAGCCCGCGGTGGTGGAACCGGCCGCGAGGGGAAGGGGGAGGGGGCGAGGTCGTGGGCGAGGCTGGGGTAGAGGTCGTAGTGCTCGGGGAAGAGGAGGACGGGGCAGCGCGCCGGCTTCGCCCCCGCCAATGATGCCTTTTCCAATGGAAGGCCATGTTGGAGACCAGCCCCGTGAGTTTTTCATCAGGCTGCGCCGGCCTCCGCGTCGCCGTCTTCGTCTTCCCACCCCATTCGCTCGGGAGATGGAGCGTGACCCGCCCCAGTCCCTCAGATTGCACATGAGGGGTTGTGGGAATGGGGGCACGCGGGTCGATGTCGACTTCCCGGCTTCTTGGGTCATGTACCTCCGTCGTGGGTGGAAGACGTTCGCTCGCATCCACAGCCTGACGGCGGGGCTCGTCCTCTACTTCAAATTAATGGAGGACGGCCTGCTCTCCGTCAAGGTCTTCGGCGACTTCGGGACTCGCCTGAAGTGCTACGTGGAGAGCTCCTCCGATGGAGATTCCAACGATGGAAGCTCTACCTCGAGCGAAAGTGATGAGGAGGACAGCGAGGCAGACGACGGGGACGAGTTCGACTAGGCATCGGACGCCCCGTGCCTGGGGGGTGCGGCAGCAGCAACATCTGCACCTGGCCGCTCCTCCGTCGGAGTTTTGCCGGGGGTGGGGCCAGCTCCTTGAACTTCTCGGGGCCGTCTCCTTGGGCGGCTGGCGTCGGGAGGCTGCGGAAGAGGAAGAGGGCGGGCGGCAAGGCCATCAACTCGGAGTACGCGGGCACCGACGCCTTCGTCGCGTACTACCGGTCCTACCGCCTTGTCTTTCAGCTCCTTTCCCGGCATCGTCATCACCGGCCCGCCCCTGGGCGGTCACCGAGGTGTTCTCTTGGTGCTTTCTGCCGCTCATAGCTCGCCTAGGCGCCCCTTTTGCCCTCTCGCCTCCTTGACCTACCTCCTGAGGAGAGGGACAAGAAAGGGATTACGGGCATCTTATCCTTCTTCTTTAGTTTGTAAGCCTGCGGGCCTTTGTTAAATTTAGAACTTGTAATTCCCTTGCTCATGTTTTTCATTCCGTACGAACTGTACCTGTATGGGATGTTTTTAATGAAAAAGGGATGCTTGCCGGGTTTTTCGTTCGTGGGTAAATCCCGCGACAAGGAGCGAATCCTTGTTATTGTTTAAGATAAACGTTATTCGCCCGGCAACAGGCCTTGCCATCCCCCACTTCACTCGACCGTTCTCGCGCTCTTGGCGGAGGCAGGGATGAAGTGGGCTTTAGGCTCCTCGCTCTACCTCCTTGCCGCCGCGGCTACAACCAAATCCAGACCCAGGAAATAATCCTTAGGTATAGGAAAAAGGGGAGCACGGCAGCCCAGAGATAAAAAAGAGGTTTCACATGCCCCAGTCCTGTTCCGAAATGCATGACAGAGGATAAAAGACTTATCTGGATCTGCAGCCCCATGGCAATCTCATCTTGCCGCTGTTGGATCCATGTGCTTGCAGCCCCCGACAACTCTGGTTTGCCGGGGTCAGGACGCCGGTCCGTTTTCTTTCTTCCAAGTAGCTCGGCAGACGTGCTCATGTGCCCTGCGAACCAAAAGAGGACAGAAGAGAAACAGATAGACGCGCACTCGACCTCTAAGCTAGGGGTTAGTCGCTGCTGAGCACTATCAACCCTAACCAAGGAAGAGACTCGACCTAGCATGCATGCTATGACTTAGGGCGCCAGCGCTTCATTTATTTATGCTCAGGGTCTGCCCCCTGGCTTTGTACGAAGGGTTACATGCCTTGCCGGCAAAGCTTGTACAAAAGGTGGCTTGCCGGGAGGCCCGGCAAGCCGCGACTTATGGGTAAAACTTGCGAAGATGCTCGATGTTCCAGGAGTTGCTCACTGGGACGGCATCTTCGGTCTCCAGGCGGACTGCGCCGGGCCTGGTGACTCGTATTACCCGATAAGGGCCTTCCCACTTCGGCATCAACTTGTTGGCATTCTTGGCCGACTGAACACGCAGAAGAACAAGGTCACCTTCCTCAAAGCTTCGGGCATGAACCTTGCGGCTATGGTAGAGGCGCAAGGCTTGCTGGTAGCGCGCTGCTCTCACAGCCGCCCGAAGACGATCTTCCTCAAGGAGCGTCGCATCATCTTGGCGCATCTGCTCTTGCTCAAGCTCATCATAAGTGAGCACTCGAGGTGACCCATATATGATTTCCGTGCGGAGAACTGCTTCTGCCCCGTAGACCAGGGCAAAAGGTGTCTGGCTGGTGGCTTGATTTGGTGTCGTCCTGATTGACCAAAGAACCGCCGGCAATTCATCAATCCAGCGCCTTCCGCTCTTGCGCAGCTTGTCAAAAGTGTTTGTCCTTAGGCCTCGCAACACTTCAGCATTCGCCCTCTCCGCTTGGCCGTTGCTCCGTGGGTGTGCCACGGAAGCAAAACAGACCTTGCTCCCGAGGTCTTGAATGTATTGCATGAAGGTGTGGCTCATGAACCGCGTGCTGTTGTCGGTGATGACTCTATTTGGCACACCAAAACGGCAGACCAGTCCCTTGAAAACCTTGACAGCTGACTGAGCAGTCACCCTTCTCACTGCTTCCACCTCCGGCCACTTTGTGAACTTGTCGATTGCAACGTACAAGTACTCAAAGCCCCCGACAACGCGGGGGAAAGGGCCCAGTATGTCGAGCCCCCAGACCGAGAATGGCCAGGAGAGAGGGATTGTTTGAAGGGCTTGGGCTAGTTGATGAAGCTTCTTTGAATGGAACTGACACGCTTCACACCTGGTTACTAGTGTCGTCGCATCCTGGGGGCGGTGGGCCAGAAAAAACCTTGTCGGAACGCCTTCCCGGCAAGGGCCCTTGACCCTATGTGGGAGCTACATATGCCTCCATGTATCTCCGCCAACAGCTCCAGTCCTTCCTCCTGGGGAATGCACTTCAATTTCACGCCGTTCGGCCTTCTCCTGTACAGGACGTCATCGATGAACTGGTACAGGGCGGACCGACGGGCTACTTTCTTCGCTTCTTCCTGCACCTCAGGAAGCTCCCCTGTTTGGAGGAATCGGACGGTATGCTGCGCCCATGCCGGAGCCCGGGGCTCGACGGCAAGGACCAAAGTCATTTCTTCCGCTGTGGGAGCGGCTGTCTCTACGGCTAGGGCTTGACGCCCTGCCGGAGGTAGCTGCTCTTGGGCAGGCTTAGCGTCCGCGGCGGCACCCTTGCCGGCAGACCTAGAGGGCTTGGTAGGAAAGTACTTGCCGGGACCCGACTTCCTTCGCTTGTTCTGCCCCGTTGATGGTTTTACGGATGGTTGAGTTAGCCGGAGCAAAAAGGTACCCGGTTCCACAGGTAGCTTGAATGCGGCATGCTTTGACAGGTAATCGGCGGTGTCGTTCTCCATTCGGGGGACGTGCTCCACTTGGATACCGTCAAAGCGCTGCTCCAGCTTCCTCACTTCATCTACGTAGGCTTCCATCAATGGGATTTGGTAATCCTTGTTGACCTGCCTGACAACAAGCTGCGAGTCACCCCTGACGACGAGCTTCTTAACCCCGAGGTCTGCAAGCAATCCCTCGTACTCAGCAGTGTTGTTGGTGGACATCTCTCGGGGAAAATGCATCTGGATCACCGGCACCGGCGCCTTGCAGCGAAGAAGCCCCATCAAAGTACATGATCCAGTCGCGATCTTCCTCCTTGCCGGGGAGAGTGGTCTCCTGGATTTCTTCGTCAGGCGTTGAGGTCCATTCTGCAATGAACTCCGCCAAGACTCTACTCTGAATTGTCGAGGTACTTTCAAACTTCAAACCGAAACTTGACAACTCCAAGGCCCACTCCACAATCCTCCCGGTTGCATCCGGGTTATGCAATATCCATTGCAAAGGGAGGCGGGTGACGACAGTGATCTCGTGGGCTTGGAAGCAATGACGCAGCTTCCTTGAGGCCATAAGGAAGCCGAAGTGCAATTTCTGCACACCGGAGTACCTCGGTCTAGCTCCCTGCAAGAGGGAGCTGACAAAGTAAACCGGGTGCTGCATCATCTTCTTCTTCTGCACCACCTCACTTGACTGCGCGGGCACTGCCTCGGTGGCATCAGACTCTGCCGGGGGCCTCGCCTTGCCGGCACCAGGCCCTGCCGGGGGAATCTTGGGCTTGCCATCCGCTGGTCTGCCGCTGTTACTGCCTCCTCGTTGACCTCCCTCTGTGCCACTAGCGCGGCGCTGACCACTTGATTCGTCGCCCCAGATACAGCAGCAACGGCTCTTGTGGTTTAGGCGCAACCAGTATTGGCGTGGAGGAAAGGTATTTCTTCAGATCCTGCAATGCTGCCTTGGCTTCTAGGGTCCATTCCATTGGGCCTGCCTTCTTCAAGATTTTGAAGAAAGGAAGGGCGCGCTCGGCGGACATGGAGATGAATCGGCTCATGGCGGCAACGCAGCCGGTGAGCCGACGGACATCCTTGATCCACTTGGGCGCCTCAATCTGCTCAATAGCCTTGATTTTGTCTGGGTTTGCCTCGATTCCGCGCTGCGACACAAAGAACCCGAGAAGCTTGCCGGATGGAACACCGAAGACACACTTCTCAGGGTTCAGCTTGAGGTTGATCTTGTGAAGGTTGGCAAATGTCTCTTCCAGATCTTGCACAAGAGTTGGCCCGTCCTTGGTTTTGACCACTATGTCATCCATGTAGGCCTCCATATTTCTATGGAGCTGAGGTTCAAAACCAATTTGGACTGCTCTTGTAAATGTTGAGCCAGCGCTCTTCAACCCGAAAGGCATCCGTAAAAAGCAATACGTACCACATGGGGTGATGAACGCTGTCTTTTCTTCATCCTCTCTTGTCATGAAGATCTGGTGGTAGCCCGAGTAGGCATCGAGGAATGACAATAGATCACACCCGGCCATGGAGTCAACAATCTGGTCGATGCGCGGCAACGGGAAGGGGTCCTTAGGACAAGCCTTATTGATATCCGTGTAATCAATACACAGCCTCCACTTCCCATTCGCCTTGCGCACCACTACCGGATTGGCCAACCACGTCGGGTGGAGCACTCCCCTCACCAAACCTGCCGCTTCCAACTGCCTGATCTCCTCCGTGATGAACTCCTGCCTCTCCAGAGCCTGCTTTCTGACCTTCTGCTGGACGGGCCGCGCATGGGGGCAGACAGCTAGGTGGTGCTCAATCACCTCCCTGGGAACACCGGGGATGTCGGATGCTTGCCATGCAAACACGTCGACATTCGCCTGCAGGAAGGTGACAAGCGCGCCTTCCTATTTGCTGCCGAGGGTGGAGCCTATGGTGAAGGCCCCTCCCGGTCATCCTCCCTGGCGGACACCTTCTTGGTTTGCGGTGGCTCGGCTCTGGATCTCTTGCTCTTGTCGGTAGAGCTCTCTGGCATGTCCTCGACGGCAGCACAACACTCCGAAGAGGTGCGCTTGCCGGAGTGGGTGCGAGAGGTCTTGTCGGGCTTCTTCCTCCCTCCCGGGGCTTCAGCGGCAGGAGCAGGTGCCTTGGCGGCAGCTGCTGCAACTGCCTCCCGGTAGAGTTGGTCGGCGCAAATCAGCGCGTCCTTCTTGTCGGAGGGGACGGAGATGATGGTCAACGGCCCAGGCATCTTTAGGATGTTGTAGGCGTAGTGTCACGCCGCCATGAACTTGGCTAGTGCCGGGCGGCCGAGGATCCCGTTGTAGGGCAAGGGGATCTCGGCCACGTCGAAGAGGGTCCTCTTCGTCCTGTAGTTCAACTCTCCTCCAAATGTCATGGGCAGTGTGACCTTTCCCACCGGCTGGCTCCTCCCCGGATTGACCCCTTGAAACGTGCCCGTTTCCTCGAGGTCTCCATCAGGGATTTGCAACCTTTTGATCATGACAGGCGAGATCAGGTTCAGGCCGGCCCCGCCGTCAACCAACATCTTGTTCACCCTGAGGTTGCGTATCTTTGGTGAGACCAACAATGGCAAACACCCGACCGTGGTAGTGCGGTCAGGGTGGTCCTCAGCGTCAAAGATGAGGGGCGTGCTGGACCACTTCAGCAGCTTCTGAGCGTCGAACGATGGCTCTGCTGCTGTAATCTCACTCGCCCACTGCTTGAGCTGGCGGTGAGAGTATGCAGCGAGCCGCCTCCATCGATGCACATGGCCTCCGTAGCCTTCTGGAACCCTTGCTCACCAGACTCGTGGTCCTCGTCGTGATCATCGTCTTCTTGTTTCTTGTCACGGCCCCGGGCGGGCCTCTCTTGCTGGTTGTCCTTGCCGGGGCGGCCTCCTTGGCCGCCATGCTTCTTGCCGGATTCGTCAGCATCGTCCTGGTCCTTCTCCTTGTCCCGCCTCTCGTACTCAGCCTTTTGCTTCTTAGCAAGCAGCTCGACTTGTCGGCAGTTCTGGAGGTCGTGGCCCTTGGTGCGGTGGATCTTGCAGTATTGCTTGCCGGAGCTCCCTAGCTTGTCGGTAGCTGCCAAGGCCCGGCAGGCGGCGCACCCGGCAATCTCGTGTTTGGGAGCGCCTGCCTTGACCTTCTTGCCGGCACCGGTGTCGTCAGATCCCTCAATGGCAAGCAGGCCTTGCCCTTGCGTTTCCTGTTGCGATGCCGGCCCTTCTTTGTCGGGGTAGCGGCGTCCTCATCGGTAGAGTCAGTTTCCGCGCCGGCGTCTTCGCTAGGGTATTTCCTTCCCTCTTCAGCCCGGACGCATCTATCGGCCAGAATGTAGAGCTCGGCCACATCCTTAACCTTGGTCATCGCCAGCTCCTCGCGCATCTTGCGATTGCGCACGTTCTGGTGGAACGCGCTAATCACAGCGGCGGGATGAACGTAGGGGATGTTGTACTACACCCGGCTGAATCTCTGGATGTACTTGCGCAGGGTCTCCCTTCCTTCTGGGGAATGATATGCAGATCACTGGCCTGGCCATGAGCTTGGTGGCCTCCTGTGAAGGCGCCAACGAACTCATGGCAAAGATCCGACCAAGAAGAATTGGAATCCACCGGCAAGTGCATCAACCAAGACATCACATTGGGCTTGAGCGCCAGCGGGAAATAGTTGGCAAGCACCTTGTCGTCGCGAGCCCCAGGAGCCTGCATCGCGATGGTGTAGATGCTGAGGAACTCAGACAGATGGGTCTTGCCAGTGTACTTCTCGCCGACGTCGGTCTTGAACGTGCGGTGGGACGGCCACTAGAACTGCCGCAGCTCACGGGTAAAGGCCGGGCAGCCCACCTCGTAAGGTAGGCCGCCGGACCCCTCGGTGCCGGGTGGTCCATAGAGGGTCCCGCCCGCTTGTCCGACTGGCGGCCGCGTTTCGCGCCGGCGTTCGACGGTGGTTCGAGCGTCTTCGTGAGCTCGTTCCCGAAGGACCTGGCGCTGGTCGCGGAGTGTTCGCGGGTCGGACGAAGCTATGGAGATGTTATCACAAGCTTCGTCACGACGGGCCGACACCCACGGCGGCTGGCGAGGAGGAGGAGAGTGCACCATGGCCGCAACTCCGCCGGTCCTCCCAGTGCCAGCATGCGGTGGCTCGGTGGAGGATCGACCCGAGGGTCCCGCCGGTCGCGGATCGTCTTTGTTGGTGACGGCGACGAGGCTCCGGATGGTGGCCCTCCACTCGTCAAGCTTCTCCGCGGCAGGAGGGAAGTGGAGGAGCAGCTGCGCGCGCGCCAAAGCTTCTGCCGTCGTGGGCGGCGGCGACAACTGCGTGGATCGCAATGCGCTTCGACTTCTAACTACGTTAGAAGGAGCTCCGTTACAACCCAGCGGCTGTGTGCCATTTGCGCCAGCGCTTCGGCGGTCGTGCTGAACCCCTTCATCCTGCGGACGACGCACGGGACTCTTCCCACGGCGGTGCCCAGGGTCACCAACGCGGTGACGCTGCTCAACGCGCACACCATGGGAAGAGCGCGCAGTGGTCGCCGGTGTGTGCGTCCTGGAGGTTGCTGCGCCGCCCGGAGGTGGCACAACGACACCCCTGGAGGGCCCCGCGCCGCCTGCGGGGGGCCTAGCTCCGTCTTTGGATCCGGCGACGTGTAGCCGATCGTCTGGTGCGTGAACGACGCCGCTCGCCAGGCTCTGACTACCAGGGCGATGCTGGTGCTCGCGGACTGCGGCCCGGGTCCTGTCTGCGACCGGTCCACTGCCCGCCCGCACCGACACGGGCCGTTCGGCTCCCAACGAGCCGACCACCCAGGCCGCCTTCTTCTTAGGAGCCATGGCGACGAAGAACTACTAGGCTAACTACTAGACCAGATTCTCACAATTGCGCCCCCTACCTGGCGCGCCAAAGATGTTGGTGTAGAACGACACCTATGGGATCACAAGAATCCCTACTACGGTTGCCGGGGCGCGGGGTTGCGAGGAGAGCAGGGCTAGTAGACAGCACAAGGATCGTTTACCCAGGTTCGGGCCGCCAGGATGCGTAAAACCCTAGTCCTGCTTTGGTGGGTGTATTTCAGAGAGTTCTTGAGCTCTCGAACTAGCTGTGGTCAGTGCGTGGTTTGAAAGAGCCGAATCCTTCTCCAGTATGCCATGGGCCTCCTTTAATAGTCGGAAGGGGCTGCCACAGTGGCACACAGGAGGTGGAAAGGCGTACAGTGCCCTGAGCTTATCGCTCGTATTATAGGATAAGACGCATTTAATGCGTAGCTTAGGTGTCCCCTTGCTTTATTGGGGACGGGGGCGAGGCCCGTCCCGTCCGTCGCCGCTCCTCCTAGCTTTGACACGCGCCCTGGCCAGTGAGGCACGTGGTGCCATGTAGGCAGGCAGGCAGCTGAGCTGGCGCAGTGGCAGAGCCTTCACGAAGATCTGCATGCCGCCACACAGGTGCTCGACGAGTTGGCCTGGGAGCTGCATGTTGCCACGCAGGTGCCCGCCCAGCTGGTTGGGCTGGCAGCTGCATGTGAACGGCGGTGGAAGCTTGGTTGGCGTGGGCCTGGCGGTGGCCCTGCTGGCGTCCTTGGTGAGGGCCTTGCCGTGTGGCCCGGAAAGGGTCTTGCCGTGGCGCGCTGTCGTCCCCGGCAAGCGCCTTGCCGGGGGTCTGGTGGCCTTCCTCGGCAAGGATCTTGTCGAGGATCGTCATCTTCTCATCCTCATCTGATCTTGAATATGTCTTCACAAAGATCTACATGCCACCACGGAGGTGCCTCCCGAGCCCTGGCCCAACGTGATGTTGGAGACCCTGGGCTCAAGGGTGGCCCGCTTTGTTGGTGCGGGGCGAGCTGTCCCAGCAAGGATCTTGCCGGGGCTGCTGAGGCTGCCCCGGCAAGGGTCTTGCCGGGGGAACCTGCTCCGTCCCTCTTCTCTTTGTGGTCTTGGCCTTGGCGTTGCTCTTATTGTCTTGGGCTTTGGTCTTACCTTGGCTCACCTCCCCTGTTCTGCTTGGCGTGACCGTAGGCGCGGCTCCGACTGCCCGTGCACAGGTATAGGGGTACAAAAATGCACCCCTCTTTTTGTACACCGACACTTACTAACATAGGTGTCCTAAGAACTTTGGTGGGCAACTTATACTTATCCACAAATCCCCTTGAAATGTATGAATGTGATGCACCAGTATAAAAAAGAACGATTGCAGTAAATGACTTAACCAAAAACTTACCTATAACTGCATTTGGCTGCTCCTCAACCTCCTCCACGTTCACGCGGTTCACTTGTCCCCTGTTAAAAGGGTTGGGCTTCTTCCCAGAGCTTCCATTGCCATTTCCATTCTTTGCTTCAGGACACTCATTGGCATAATGTCCAGCCTTCCCGCACTTGAAACAAGTAATGTGACTTTGGTCCTTCTTGGCGGGTGTGGCTGGGTTAAAGCGGTTCTGATTGCAACCTGCTCCATTCCCATTCCCATTCTTGGAGCCACTGTGGTTATGTGAACTTCCTCCATTGTGAGTGTGGCCTCCATGGTTATGGGTATATCCTCCCGAGTTCGGGGTAAAACGAGGCTTCTACTGAGCTCCTGAATTATACTTCCCTTGTCCATACTTCCTCTTGCGGCTCTCTATCTGTTGCTGCTTCCCTTCAATCATAAGAGCCTTGTCTACCAACTCCTGGTAGTTATTAAATGTTGCCACCATTAACTGCATAGTCATCTCATCATTCAACCCTTCCATAAACTTCTCCTACTTCGCGACATCGGTGGCCACATCATCCGGGGCATAGCGAGCTAACTTACTGAACTCATCCACGTACTGCCCCACAGTACGATTTCTCTGGCGTAAGTTGCGAAACTCACGCTTCTTCATGCTCATAGCTCCAGTTGAGACATGTGCAGTGCGGAACGCTTGTTGAAACTGATCCCAAGTGACATTGGCTATAGGGAAAGTGGCTGTCTAATTCTCCCACCATGAGGCTGCGGGTCCATCCAATTGATGTGCGGCAAAACGCACCATCTCAGCATCGGCGTAACCTACGGTGGTCAACTCCCTTCCAATCCTGCGTAGCCAGTCATCAGCAACTATCGGCTCGGTGCTACTGGAAAACACCGGCGGCTGCAACCTCAGAAAACGGGCTAAGTTGTCAACTGGAGGAGGTGGTGGTGGGTTGTTTTTGTTGTTGTTGCCTTGGTTTTGGACTAGTAGCTGCATCAAGGCATTCTGCTGTTGGATCAACTGAGTGAGCTCCGGTGGGAAGATAAATCCGGGGTCACGTCTTGGAGGCATCTGGTAGGTTTAGAGGGGAGAGATTAGAATAGAGTGAGGTCTAGTGAGAAAGCACTACCCATATGCACATGAGTCAAACACATTCATATCACACCAATCAATTCAAACAAGGACATACAATTGATCTAACTATCATTACAGTGCTCGGACTATTACTATATACGTGGGGGAATACTACTGATAATATGCTGGTCGACTAGAAATTTTGATCGGTGGAAGACTCCATGATATCTGCTCCAGCTTTGTCTTCATAATCATCATCACTACTGTCGGAGTCGGAGTCGGTGTCATCGATGATGATGTAGTCCTCGGGATGGTCGTCATCTCCTCCTCGCGCGGGGTCTCCCATGAATACTCCTAGCTTCCTTGTCAGGTCGTCATTCTTCTCCACTAGTATTGCGATTTCCTCCT
Source organism: Aegilops tauschii subsp. strangulata (assembly GCF_002575655.3). Classification (NCBI taxonomy): domain Eukaryota; kingdom Viridiplantae; phylum Streptophyta; class Magnoliopsida; order Poales; family Poaceae; genus Aegilops; species Aegilops tauschii. The sequence goes on from NC_053037.3 coordinate 170,541,091, forward strand.
CGTATTCGTCGCGTGTAGACTTGAGTTCCTCTTCTAGCTCCGTGTTCCTGGTCATCACCTTCTTCAAATCTATCATGCTTGCGCACATCTGGTTCTCCTGTCGACGAATGTGCTGGTTTAACTCCTGGATGAAAGCTGCAATGGACCTGTCCCTCCTGGTGCTGATCATCTTGCATTGCTCATCTCGGCGCCGACATATCTGGTAGATGGTGTCCTTAAGATCCTTGTGATAAACTTCGCTGATGCGTCCCATGGCGATGTGGGCTGCCATGCTCTCACGAAGACTCCAGGTTGGTGCATCAAAGGAAAACTCTATGGGCTCAGTAACTGGCGTGAATGTCCTTCCTGGAAGTTGAACTTGAATCATCCAACGCTCCTCTTCTGGTAAAGTGGCGATGTAGGTCCCGGTGAAGCTTGGTATTCCGATGTTCAGGTACCTAGTGACTTCTTTCAAATGTCTCCCAAAAGGTGTGTCTTCATCCGGTTGTGCAAACTTGTTCCTTGAGTCCGCCATCCTATAGAGTAGAAAATGGAGAGGAGTCAGTAATGGGTAGAGAAAAGTGACCTATGGCTTTTCTTAGTGGTCGTGTCCTACAATCAGCATGTGCTCTGATACCATCTTGTAGCGATCCAACCTCAAACGATCAAATCTCTGTGTATAAGTGTCATCCCCGGATCGGTAAAGCTGACACACACAGTACTTGAAGGATTTATAATAGAGTGCAATCACACACTTATTACATCGAATGTCTCAAAGAGAAACTTATTACAATAATATGGCTTAAGGCCATCTAAATAAGATAACAGCGAAAGACTTGGAAGATAAAGTGAGTCCACCAACTCCAACGGCATAGCTGAGTGCACGACAACGACCTAGCGCACCTTACTCTTTGTCTGAAAAGTCTGCAACATGATATGTTGCAGCCCGAAACAGGTCAGCACATGGAATATGCTGGCAATATAACATAGTAGAGCAAATGAACAAGTAAATGCTATCACTAGATGCATATATGGCTGGTGGAGGCTCTACGATTATATTGTTTTTTCTTTGCGAAAAGCCAATTTTTTCCTACATCAAATAAATATATTTTTTAACTATCATGGTAGTTGATAAAACATTGAGAATGGTAACCCCATCTCAATCCCAATTAAATAGTAATTAACAACCCAGCAAATTAATTTAGAGTGATGAGATCAACATGATAATCCAAGAACCAGATACTCAAGATGTCCATAACCGGGGACACGGCTAACCATGATTAGTTTGTACACTCTGCAGAGGTTTGCGCACTTTTCCCCACAAGACTCGATCTCCTCCATTGGATTTCTCGCACTACATGGTGTTTGAGAAACGGATGACCGAGACACAGTCTTTCAGAAACATTAACTCATTACTCTGGGTAGACAGTTACACCTACTTTCCCCTACATCTGCTAGCCTACCACTGAAAGAGGTCATGCAACATACTCAACTATGCTAGAGCCCATAATAGCTTGTGGCTGCACACGGAAGTTTCTAGCATGAATAATCTTACGATCCCTTTGAGCCTGGGTGGCGAACCAAAGGACAACACTGGTATATCCCCAGGTGCCCGCAACCAATCCACCCAGATGTGTATTTAATTAGCCACCTTAAGTTAACCATTAATTAATAATCTCACATCTTTCATGGATCACTCAAACCAAACCATGTCAACGAGCATAGCATAGCAACCTAAGCATTAGAAGTAACTCCCAAGGTTTGATAAAAAAAAGGGCAATAGGTTCTACCTCATCATCTACTTCCCAATACCCACAAGTTAATCACATCCTAACCATGCAGTGTTTGAGGATTGTAACTGATGCATAAAAACTGGGTATGAAAAGAGTATGATCAATGTGTTACTTGCCTTGCCGACGATCTGCAAACCCTACAGACTCGTAGTAGCACGCTTCACACTCCGGGAATTCTATCGCAAACAAACAATAGCATACATAATCACTCAAGCATAGATTCAAGGGTAAAACTCAAATAAGAAGATCCAATCTGAAAGTCCAACTTAAGAGCTTCGATTTGCAAAAAGAATCAATCGAATCGGAGCTACGGAACTGAAATTACGGCCAAAAAAACTTCGAATTCAAATCTACTTGAAACCAAATTTTAAATTGTCAAAACCATGTTCAAGTTGTTTAACCGGAAAGAGAGGTTTGAGATGAAGATTTTGGCGTTGGTTTCACTGGATTTGGACGAACGGTTAAAAAGTTACGAGGGTTTGAAGATCAGGGGCTAATCTACGATAAAAGTATTTGTGGATAGGTCCCTGGCGAAAAATAAAACAGAAAAAGAAAAATCTATCGAACGAACGTCCGCTGACAGAGGCTAACGAACGAATTCGTTCGTTAAAACGAATGAACATTCGTAAACAGAACTAAACCGAGAAAACCCGAACCGATCTAATAATAAAAAAACCGATCTAGGGTTAAAAAACGGACGGTTATACCTAAACCAAAAAAAATCCGGTGGCGAGATCCGGCGGGCGGTGGCGCGTTCCGGCGAGGCGGGGCGGCGTGCGGCAGCTTGGGCGACGGCGCGGGGTGCGGGGTGCGGCGCGGGGCGGCGGCGGTGCTCGGCGGCGGCGGCGGCGGAAGCAGTGGCGGCGGCGGGCGCGGGCTGTGGCGGCGGGCGGCGCTGGCGGCGGAGGTGGTGCGGTGCGGGACGAGGAGAGGAACGGCGGCGACGGGTATTTAAAGGGGAGGGGGGCGAGGCGGCTTGCGGGAGGGGGCGACGCGGGCGGCTTGGAGCCGGAGTCCGCCGCGAGCACGGCGGGGAAGGCGGCGCGCAACGGGCCGGCTGGGCCTTCGGCCCAGTTCGGTCCGGGAGCATTTTTTAAATTAAATTCCGCCGAAAGTAAAAATCCTAAATAAATATATATAAAAAATTCTAAAAATGCCAAAGACAATTTTCACCATCTAAATAAAATATTTACAACAAAATGAACATTTTTCTGGCCTAAAAATGCAATTTTGGAAAATGCATATTTTTTGTAATCCAAATAAAATGATTTATTTGATTTTAATATTTTTCCTCCGATATTTATTTTATTTTTAGAGAAGTCATATTATCTCCTCTCATTTATTTTTATATTGGAAATATTTAGGGAGAAAATAATTAAAATCAAAATGATCCTTTTTTCAAATTTGAGAAAATTCGAATATGAAAATAATGAAATCCCCAACTCTCTTCGTGGGTCCATGAGTTTCTTAGAATTTCTAGGATGATGAACGAAATGCAGATAAAATATGATATGCATATGATGACCTATGTATAACATTCCAAATTGAAAATTTGGCATGTTACATGGGAATTATCATCAAGCTAGTTTTCATCACGCTCATATGATTCGCGTTCATTACTGTCATAATTTTATATGTGGGTGGACCGGTGCTTGGGTACTACCCTTCCTTGGACAAGCATCCCAGTTATGATTAACCCCACTTGCAAGCATCCGCAACTACAAAAGAAGTATTAAGGTAAACCTAACCATAGCATGAAACATATGGATACAAATCAGCCCCTTACGAAGCAAGGCATAAACTAGGGTTTAAGCTTCTATCACTCTAGCAACCCATCATCTACTTATTACTTCCCAATGCCTTCCCCTAGGCCCAAACAATGGTGAAGTGTCATGTAGTCGACGTTCACATAACACCACTAGAGGAAAGACAACATATATCTCATCAAAATATCGAACGAATATCAAATTCACATGACTACTTATCGCAAGACTTCTCCCATGTCCTCAGGAACAAACTTAACTACTCACAAATCATATTCATGTTCATAATCAGAGGGGTATTAATATGTATAAAGGATCTGAACATATGATCTTCTACCAAATAAACCAACTAGCATCAACTACAAGGAGTAATCAACACTACTAGCAACCCACAGGTACCAATCTGAGGTTTTGAGACAAGATTGGATACAAGAGATGAACTAGGGTTTGAGAGGAGATGGTGCTGGTGAAGATGTTGATGGAGATTGACCCCCTCCCGATGAGAGGATCGATTGTGATGACGATGGTGATGATTTCCCCCTCCCGGAGGGATATTTCCCCAGCAGAACATCTCCGCCGGAGCCCTAGATTGGTTTCGCCAGGTTCCACCTCGAGACGGCGGCGCTTCGTCCCGAAAGCTTCCTTCTGATTTTTTTTCCAGGGCGAAAGACTCCATATAGAAAACGATGGGCACCGGAGGCCTGCCAGGGGGCCCACGAGGCAGGGGCGCGCCCCCACCCTCGTGGACAGGGTGTGGCCCCCCTCTGGTGCTTTCTTCGCCTAATATTTTGAATGTATTCCAAAACTGACTTCTGTGAAATTTCAGGACTTTTGGAGTTGTGCAGAATAGGTCTCTAATATTTGCTCCTTTTCCAGCCCAGAATTCCAGCTGCCGGCATTCTCCCTCTTCGTGTAAACCTTGTAAAATAAGAGAGAGTAGGCATAAGTATTGTGACATAATGTGTAATAACAGCCCATAATACAATAAATATCGATATAAAAACATGATGCAAAATGGACGTATCAGATACGTATAGGCGTGTGCTCGTGGGCGGGAGCAACCTGCTCAACGGATACCGGTTTGCGAACATGATGTACTCGACGTAGTTGAGCCAGTGAGCCTGGAGGCGTTCCTGCCGTCGTACGATGACGTGCGGCTCAACGGCGTGCGGCCACATGCCAGCATATGTCGGCTACGGGAAGTGGCATCGGTGTGGTTCGAGATGCCCAGCTGGCCATTGTCGCGGCGGCGTTCGCGACTCACTCGTTCGAGTTGAACCGGCCGGTGGTGGCCTAGCCGTGGCGTGGGTGCCATAGCTGGACGTCGGGGCGTTATGAGGCGTAGATGTCCATGGAAGGAAACTATGGCAATTTTGCAAAAAGATACCCACACCCCTCTCCACATTTGCAAATAAGACCTTCCCTCGTTCATCTTTTCTCCCACAAGATAAACTACTCATACAAATGCAATGCACGGGCATCTTGCTAGTAAGAAACAAATATCAAGTTTGGCACGAGTTCGTGCAGCGGTAGCACCACAAGGCATGGCGCAGGAGTTACATTTCCCTCTCAGGGCCCACGGGAATGAGCTTCAGTGGACCCGATAGGTGGCTGGTCCACATGTCATGCCCCAGAAGGTAGAGGGGTGGTGGGGCTGATAGGGGTGAGCCGCAGGTCGGGGGACGTGTGGTGTCATGGGTTCGAGCGGCGTCGTGGGAATCGTGTGTAGCTGTGGTAGTAACTTGATGCTAGACGCATTTCAGTTGGCCCACATGTCATGCACACAAAGGTAGAGGGGCGGTCCGACAGAGAGGGGTGAGGCGTACGTCGGGGGATGTGGTGTCGTGGGTTGGAGCGGCATCATGGGAATCGCGAGTGGCAGTGTATGAAACATGATGGTCGTCGTAGTTCAACTTCCATGGACAAGCTGTCATGTCTACTGACACATGCATTGCATACCGATCACTGGAAGGAGTAGCAGAGAAAGCTAGGCAGATAAATAGTTCCTTATAGTCAAGCGGACCTACACTGCTACTTGTTCCAAAGACATGCACACCATCGAAATAGTTCATCTATATCAATATACATAGAGAGGAAATATTTTTTTATAGGAGAGGAAATAGTTCATCCATCCATAATGCCCTACTACCGGTGCGGCTTCTTATTCTTATTCTTATTCTTCTTCTCATTTTCTGTGGGAGACGGCTTCGCAACAAGCTCTTTGGACCTTGCAGCTATTTCGAAACTCACATGGGCATCGAGGGCAGCATATTTTATCCGCTCGTACGTCAAGGGATAATTCTCCCATCCAGATGACCTTAATGCCAGAATGTCGTCACCCTTCTAAAGATTTGTACCGAGCACCAAATTTGCTACTCGAATAGGGATGGTGTCTGTTTATCACAATCTTCTACAGGAATTTTGATTCTGGTTTGTAGGTCAGCGATGCTTTTCAAATCAAGGTTGTACGACGCCAGCTTCTATTTGTCCCCTTCGATGGCTGCCCCACAGAAGTATATATCCTCCCGAGACAAGAAATCGTGGATCTCACCTGGTATGGAGGGCGCGTGTATGATGTGGTACACCTAAACATCATCTTCGAGGAACAGCTGAAGGACGGGGGCGCGTTGGATCTTCCCTGTGCCATGCTCAGACTGATGACCTTCATCTCTACCTTTTGGAGGGAGTTGGATACATTGTTGATGCACTTCCGAACAACCCTTGGGTGGTCGGTGATGGTGGCAACTATGCTCAACGAGACTTCGACGAGGACATGTTGGACGCCAAAAGTTGCATCTGGATCTCTTTCGCCATTTGGAACCGCTGGACCGGAGGGATATGGTTTGGAGAATTAGGATTAGATGGCTAGTCTAACTAAAGAAGATGATTATTTAAAGGGGCTTCAGAATTACTCCAGGAGTATGTGAAGAGGTTAAAACAATGTGAATCCAGTGGGGTTTGGATGCAAATGAAGATGAAGGAGAGGTGAAGAAGCCGAGGAAAATCGGTTCCAGGTGGAGAAGTAAATGGGAGAAGTGGCCTGCAGGCAGTTGATTAGACGGCTAGGTAGACTAAACGAAAAGGCTATGCGGGTAGATTGAGGAGTGGTACCTGTCCGTGTACGTGGCCATCCTTCTAGCGCTACATGTGCCACTGGCTAGTTGAGGTCACTCTTTCGAATCACCGTGGCGAGACATTTTATGATTCCTTTTTATTTCTGCACCCCCTCCTGACAGGTGGGACCTATGCAAACAGATATAAAAAATGTGTCATAGCTGGTTTGGATGGATATTGGCGCGTGCGTGGGAGACACAACATTCTCTGGTTAATGAATATTCAGTTATCCTCAAAAAACAAAAAGAAAACCTTCTTCGTGCTTCCGCATGCACGAGAATTTGGTTCTGCTCGCAATATGGATGATACCTAGAGGATGAAGTTAACCCAGAGGCATGCTAGCATGGGAGACCTATTTCCGCTATACAGTACTACTCCGTATGTTCCTACTAGTAGTAGTACAACTGTGGTACACTTGATGGCCAAAATATTATTCATCCGGTCCTCACAGTGAAGTGACAAGACCCTGCGCCTGAGGTGACACTATTCCAAGCGGCGTGTTTGGGTTACCAAAGTCAGCCTCACCTGGTGCACTGTGCAGTCACTGTCACCCCCGCTGTATAGAATGTCTCGCCTCGTCTCCCTCTCCCCTAGCACCACTCCATCTCCATCTCCGCCTCGCCGGAGATCCTGAGGTCACTCTTCATCATCTCACTGTGCCCCCGCGTACCCTCACCTTGCTCGCCTCCCCCAGTACCACTATTCCCTCGCTAGCCGCTCCAGCACCGAGAGCCTTCTCCCTCGTAAATCAAGCCCCAAAAAAACCCACCTTCCAAACTCCACCATGGCCGAACGCGAATCGCGCAGCATCCATATGATTCACGATTGGAGCAATCTCCCCAGTGACATCCTCGACCTCTATTGTTCGTGTATGGATATGTTGAGCGCCCTCCGGCTAGCTGCATGCTCGAGGGACATCCACACGGCCATCGTCGAAGTGAGGCCTAAGCTTTTCAAGACACCCTACTTGATGCTATCTCGTCTTGCGAGATTTCCTCACCATGATATGGAGGCGTACATGATGCCCCTCGACTTCAATCCGACCTCCATTAGCCGAAAATTCTTTGCAGGTATGTAGTAGGTCGCCATACATCATTTCCCCCGACTTCGATCTGATCACCATCGCCCGAAACTTCTTGGCAGGTATGTACTGGGTCGGCATGAACTCCCACTGGATGGCTGCCGTCTGAGAAGACCTGAAAAAGTTGGTGCTCGTGAACTTCCACACCTCCCATGAGATTATCCTTCCTACATTGGATTATATAGGGTTTTACCATCGCGGTCCAAGTCATCTAGATTACAAAGTTAGTTGGACGCTCCTTGTTTTGCAGGAGATTGTAATCTGCCAAGTGCCCACACAAGATGCGAATTACGCAGACTTCAAGCTAATTTCCTTGTTCGACCACAGACTCGCCTATCTTTCCGCTGGCACCTTCTTTAGCTGGAGACAACTCACCTCGCAGTGGATCGTCAAAGCTGATACACACTTCTGTGATGCTATTGAACACAATGGCATCATCTACGCGATCGACAAGGTAGATGGCACCACGTATTGCTGGGATGGTGCATGTAAGTTATTTCCGTCTGATGTTAATGATAACGCCATGACACTGTTTGAACTTTTTGTGATGATCGTCATATCCCTGTTTGAGCAGAATTTGAGTAGAACTATGGTGTTGTATTAGAGATGCCGTAAATCAACTATATTTGGAATGAGTTAATTCATGCGATTGTGACCATGTCATTACAACCAATTTGTACGCCTGAATAATCAAATGGTTAGGAAGATATGGATATTCTCCTTATTATATAGTAATCTATATACTACTAAATATGAGTGTGTATCAATGGCCATGTTAGTTTCCTCATTTTCATGATGTAGAAACATGCATCACACCATTGGTTTCATCTAACCATACATTAAGGAAGTAAATGTGCATATGGAGAACTCTATATTTGGAAGTAGTGAAATCCTGTAATGCTTACCATGTGTACATACCTATATTCGTCCTTCAGCAATCAATGGCTAGAATAATATCCTCACAAAATTTTTGCCCACAGAACATCAGTATAGAACAATGCATGGTCTGTTAGTTTTCTTGAAGAATTTGTTTGTGAGGACAGAACATGATTACATAACATGCATGACATGGTAGTTTCCTCTGAAGAATCGATTGCGAGATAACATGAGTATAACCATGCATGGCACTTCTATATTTTCGAACCCAATATACATTTCCCTGTATTTTCTTCTCAGTTTCAACAGAGACATATCAATGTTGTTTCTTGCACTATCCTACCCATACTCTAAACAATGCTGATCTTACATTAACAATGCCCGTCCTTTTTGATATGATGAAGTGTCCCTACAGTTACTGCCCTTTGTAATCGCACCACCTTTGCCAAAAACAGGGAAGCACAACTGGTTCCTCACTCGATCAGACGACAGCAAAAGACTGATGATCATTCGCACACATGAGCCGGAAAGTTATATTGCAAAAACCTGATACGTCTCCAACGTATCTATAATTTTTGATTGTTCCATGCTATTATATTATCTGTTTTGGATGTTTATGGGCTTTATTTTACACTTTTATATTATTTTTGGGACTAACCTATTAACCTAGAGCCCAGTGCCAGTCCTGTTTTTTCCCTTGTTTCAGTGTTTCGAAGAAAAGGAATATCAAACGGAGTCCAAACGGAATGAAACCTTCGGGAGAGTTATTTTTGGAACGGAAGCAATCCAGGAGACTTGGAGTGCACGTCAGGGAAGCAATGAGGTAGCCACGAGGTAGGGCGGCGCGCCTGCCCCCCTGGGCGTGCCCCCACCCTTGCGGGCCCCTCGTGGCTCCCCTGACCGACTTATTTCGCCTATATATTTCCATATACCCTAAAAACATCGGGGAGCAGAATAGATCGGGAGTTCCGCCGCCGCAAGCCTCTGTAGCCACCAAAAACCAATCGGGACCCTGTTCCGGTACCCTGCCGGAGGGGGGGATCCCTAACCGGTGGCCATCTTCATCATCCCGGCGCTCTCCATGACGAGGACGGAGTAGTTCACCCTCGGGGCTGAGGGTATGTACCAGTAGCTATGTGTTTGATCTCTCTCTCGTGTTCTTGATGTGGCACGATCTTGATGTATCGCGAGCTTTGCTATTATAGTTGGATCTTATGATGTTTCTCCCCTCTAATCTCTTGTAATGGATTGAGTTTTCCCTTTGAAGTTATCTTATCGGATTGAGTCTTTAAGGATTTGAGAACACTTGATGTGATGCTCCCACATCCATAGCATGAGTAGTCGAAGCAAGTGAATGATTTGAAATTCGAGTTATTTCAAAGAATAACACTCTTATATATTACCGCACTTGATGGGTATCGAGTGCGTTGTTGCATTGTCACTTTGGCAGACCTTTTCGGCTTCCCGGTATGGAGCCGACAGTCATCCACTTGAGGGAAATTTGCTACTGTCCTACAAACCTCTGCACTTGGAGGCCCAACAATGTCTACAAGGAGAAGGTTGCGTAGTAGACATCAAAAACCCACTGTGTACAAGCACCGTGAAATACGTGAGTATCCGGACAGTGGCTGTTACGTCTATGAGCAGGATACCAGCTTGTTGGGGCCTTGATGATTTTTGAGTTGGAGGCGGGTAAACAGCCTTGGTTCACACTCTCTGTTTCTCGGACTCAATTATCCGATTAACCAGGAGATCACCATTGGCAAGGACCTTGATGGCAGTGAGGATCTGTTTGCTATGGAAAACTCTGTCTACACGGCGAGCCCTAGGACTTCGGGAGCAAACTCCCCTGATTGTCAACGATATAGCCTACAGCCAAAAGAAGGTGAGAATGACAAAGGCATCTGGATTAACTTTGATCCTTGGATGTCTCAAGTCCGATAGGCAGTGATGTGGTTCAAGCCTTCAAGTTGATAGGTAATTTGGCTGTTGTGTCGAAAAGGTGGAGTACAAGTGTCTCCAGATCACTGGTTGCTGAAGCGGGGCTGCAAATTATGATGGTGTTGGATCATCCCTCTTCGAATGACTTCTTCTCTTTGCTGCTTGTTCTGGATGGGTAGTTCTCTATTTTGTTATGCATATTCCTTCTCATTTGGTCATCCTCGTCTATGTCACTCTTACTCTGTAATAGTTGCCTTATTTAGAATGGCATTCTCATCTGGATCACGAGAGTCTCAGCGCTGCAGATGGGTGCGTTTTGGTGGTGTAGCAAGACTTCTTATGAGCTATCATGTCTTGTTGTTTATGTCAGTAGTAGTCACTAGTCAGTGTTTGAATGTTGTATATATCGTTGTTTCGAACTGTTTATTGTCTCGAACTGCTGGTGGGCTAAATGAGGGCATCACCATTCTCCAGTGTTCAGAGTATATCTCATTTTTTCAAGTTATAATTTGAGCTTAGTGTCTTTTCGATGATGTACACTTGTTTGGGCCAGTGAGGTGTCGTTGAATATGGGATGAGTAGTAACGCAATGCCAAATAGGTCACTTATGACTCTCAGGCCGGGCTCTCAAAAAAAGAAAGAATAACGACTCTTAGGCGGACATGTGGGCGCCACCGGTGTTTTCGTGCGCTTGCGCGCCGCGCCGAGAGCATATTGGCGCGTGTTCGAAATTCATGCTACCTTTTCATCCCCAGTCTCCCGCCCCTCCCCCACCTTTGGAATCTCGATTCCTACTCCAGTTCCTCCAAATCCCCTTTCTGTACTCCCTGTACTCAAGCGCACTGTCATGTCGCCGGTCAAAGCGGATCTCCAAGCTGGAGATCCGGAGGTCCGTCCTACCTTTGGGCGCTGTGTGCTGTCAATCAACAGTGCATGGCGGCGCTTGACGGCCAGTTTTCCGACAAAGTGCTGATGGTAACCATCAACGGCGACCGGCCTCCCGTCTCGTCGGACGACCTTGTCAAAGCTCTTTGCATTGCGCACGGCATCCAGATAAGTGACTTGCTCGTCGAAGTTTGTCCGCCACCGGCTGATTTCTTCGTTAGGTTCCGGACAAGTTTCAACTGCAGTCGTGTGTTCAAATATTCCCATTGTTGGTTCTGCGATGGCGCGCTTGTGAGCTTTGATCGGTGGCACCCAGGGCTCGGTGCCCTCTGAGCTTGAGTTTTTAACAAAGCTTACCTTCCACGGCATGCCTCGACATGCTTGGAACAGCGAGTCCATGAATGAGCTTATCAATGACCTTGGAGGTGAGCTTGTAAGTATGTTTGTTCCTCCAGATAGCTGGGCTCTGATAGTTATGGCTTGGATGAAGAAGCCGTCCACCATACCGAAGGTGATTGGTGTTGAGATACCGGTGCAGGAACCAGGGTTGTACTATTCGTCGCCACCACGGCCGCCATAGACCATGTTAGGGATGTACCTGTATCGAGTGGTTGTGCATGTCGAAGAAGTGGTCAATCCATCAATCGAAGTCCTACTGCTACCGCTGGTGCCAGGGTCCGTCGACGACATCCATTACAGGAGTCCATGTCAGACTTTCCCCGTGTTGCTCGGAACGATGGATGGCATAGGGCCTACTCCATCGCGCGGCGGAGGCCACTACTTCTTTGGGAGAAGAGGCGGGGCTGGCTACCTGGATGTGCTCTAATTTGAGGTAACAACTTAATCTTGTCATATACTAGTTAAATCCGAGCTATCGGTGTGAAGCACTGGTGTGCTAGTACATTTGATTGTGACCTATTCTATTTTTGTACCTGAACTTTTTTTAGAAAGGGTTGTACGTCAACTTAATGTGCTAGCAGAACTTATTGTGTTGTCTGTCTGTTTTCTTTGCACAACATTCAAGATATTTCCCCGTCATTGATAAAGACGATGAACTGTTATGTACGAGTTCGTTGGTTTGAACATAGCCCTACCCGTAGCGATCCACTGCCTCCACCCTAATTGTGTCGCCTGCGTGAAATTTTTGTATGCAAGTTCAGTGTGCTATGATGTTCTATATGATTGTGTCAACTATATAAGTTTTTACTGAGCATCAGCAATGCATATGGCGGAAAGATGTATTTACGAGCATCGACCGATGGTTCTCTCTCTCTCACACACACACACACACGCACACACACACACAAGTGGGACCCGTTGAATTATTTCTTCGCTCGTGACAGCTTTTAATTAGGTTCCACTGTACTCTAATTTTTTTCTTAAGTTATTGACTGAGCTCAGTGACTTCAAAAAGTTGTATAGAAGCCTGGGCCTTTCCGGCGTCGCTGAATGTGGGCAGAGTAGCCATGTAAAGTTGTACTGTACTACACAGGCCTTTTTTTGAACATCAGCAATGCAACTAGGCCGACAGTTCTACACAATATCCGGGTCAACTTGTTATTCTCCGCCCCGCTGGGCTGCAAATCTTTCCTAGGAGGGATGCATTAGGCTTAACAAGAAAATGGGCTTTAAGAAATAATAAATGTGATGTAATTATAAAAACTGGGCAGTAGCTATAAAAAATTCACCAAACACGTAATTAGTTTAGAATATATTATTTTTGGATTTTGAAAATTTTAATTTCATTACTTGTTGCGCGCGCAATATTTCGTCGGATTTCTCCGTAATTGTCGGGGGCGTCGTGTGATAACCCACAAGTATAGGGGATCGCAACAGTTTTCGAGGGTAGAGTATTCAACCCAAATTTATTGATTCGACACAAGGGGAGCCAAAGAATATTCTCAAATATTAGCAGTTGAGTTGTCAATTCAACCACACCTGGATAACTTAGTATCTGCAGCAAAGTATTTAGTAGCAAAGTAATATGGAAGTAACGGTAACGGTAGCAAAAGTAATATTTTTGGGTTTTGTAGTGATTGTAACAGTAGCAAAGGAAAAGTAAATAAGCGAAGAACAATATGTGAAAAGCTCGTAGGCATTGGATAGGTGATGCAGAATTATGCCGGATGCAGAAAAATAAAATTGTCAAACTCATCTAAGCACTGTCTAGCAGACTTATAGTGAGGAATATCACCTTCATCAAATCTATAGCGAGAATTTACCTTTACTACCTGTGTCGGGTTATCAAGGCTGTGTACTTATTCAATAGGTAATGGATTAAAATCATATATTTCTTCAACAGGCGGTAAATTAAGACCATGTATTTCTTCAATAGGAGGTAAATTCTTAACATCTTCAGCTTTAACATCTTCAGCTTTAATACCTTTTTCTTTCATAGATTTCCTTGCCTCTTGCATATCTTAAGGACTGAGAAATAGAACAACCCTTTTCTTCGGAGTTGGCTTAGGATTTAGTTCAGGAAGTGTCCAATTATTTTCATTGGTCAACATATTATTCAATAGAATTTCAGCTTCATCTGGTGTTCTTTCCCTAAAAACAGAACTAGCACAACTATCCAGGTGGTCTCTGGAAGCATCGATTAGTCCATTATAAAAGATATCAAGTATTTCATTTTTCTCAAGAGGATGATCAGGCAAAGCATTAAGTAATTGAAGAAGCCTCCCCCAAGCTTGTGGGAGACTCTCTTGTGCAATTTGCGCAAAATTATATATTTCCCTTAAGGCAGCTTGTTTCTTATGAGCGGGGAAATATTTAGCAGAGAAGTAATAAATCATGTCCAGGGGACTACGCACACAACCAGGATCAAGACAATTAAACCATATCTTAGCATCACCCTTTAATGAGAACGGAAATATTTTAAGGATATAATAGTAGCGAGTTTTCTCATCATTAGTGAACAAGGTGGCTATATCATTTAATTTAGTAAGATGTGCCACAACAGTTTCAGATTCATAGCCATAAAAAGGATCAGATTCAACCAAAGTAATTATATCAGGGTCGACAGAGAATTCATAATCCTTATCAGTAACTATGATAGGTGAAGTAGCATAAGCAGGATCATATTTCATTCTAGAATTCAGAGTTTTTTGTTTCTGCTTAGCTAATAATTTCTTAAGATCACTTCTATCATTGCAAGCAAGAAAGTCTCTAGCAGTTTCTTCATCCATAACATAGCCCTCAGGCACAACAGGCAATTCATATTTAGGGGGAGAATATTCATCATCACTTTCATCAATATTATCAGTTTCAATAATTTCATTCTCTCTAGCCCTAGCAAGTTTTTCATCAAGAAATTCGCCAAGTGGCACAGTAATATCAAGCATAGAAGTAGTTTCATCATAAGTATCATGCATAGTAGAAGTGGCATCATCAATAACATGTGACATATCAATATTAATAGCAGAAGCAGGTTTAGGTGTCGCAAGCTTACTCAAAACAGAAGGTAGATCCATTGGTTGTCTTCCCCAGCAACAGGCTCGATGTGATAGCATCGTCCTTTGTAACGATCAAGTGCAGAGCTAGATGGCAGTTCCTTACCTCCCCTCGTAGTTGAGGGATAAATTTTTGTTTTCGCGTCTTTCACGTTCTTCATAGTGACCAGCAGATATAAATCCCAAGTGACTCAAAGAATAGAGCTATGCTCCCCGGCAACGGCGCCAGAAAATAGTCTTGATAACCCACAAGTATAAGGGATCGCAACAGTTTTCGAGGGTAGAGTATTCAACCCAGATTTATTAATTCGACACAAGGGGAGCCAAAGAATATTCTCAAGTATTAGCAGTTGAGTTGTCAATTCAACCACACCTGGATAACTTAGTATCTGCAGCAAAGTATTTAGTAGCAAAGTAGTATGGAAGTAACGGTAACGGTAGCAAAAGTAATATTTTTGGGTTTTGTAGTGATTGTAACAGTAGCAACGGAAAAGTAAATAAGTGAAGAATAATATGTGAAAAGCTCGTAGGCATTGGATAGGTGATGGAGAATTATGCCGGATGCGGTTCATCATGTAACAGTCATAACATAGGGTGACACATAACTAGCTCCAATTCATCAATGTAATGTAGGCATGTATTCCAAATATAGTCATACGTGCTTATGGAAAAGAACTTGCATGACATCTTTTGTCCTACCCTCCCGTGGGAGCGGGGTCCTAACGGAAACTAAGGGATATTAAGGCCTCCTTTTAATAGAGTACCGGACCAAAGCATTAACACATAGTGAATACATGAACTCCTCAAACTATGGTCATCACCGGGAGTCATCCCGATTATTGTCACTTCGGGGTTGCCGGATCATAACACATAGTAGGTGACTATAGACTTGCAAGATAGGATCAAGAACTCACATATATTCATGAAAACATAATAGGTTCAGATCTGAAATCATGGCACTCGGGCCCTAGTGACAAGCATTAAGCATAGCAAAGTCATAGCAACATCAATCTCAGAACATAGTGGATACTAGGGATCAAACCCTAACAAAACTAACTCGATTACATGATAAATCTCATCCAACCCATCATCGTCCAGCAAGCCTACGATGGAATTACTCACGCATGGCGGTGAGCATCATGAAATTGGTCATGGATGATGGTTGATGATGATGACGGCGACGGATTCCCCTCTCCGGAGCCCCGAACGGACTCCAGATCAGCCCTCCCGGGAGATTTTAGGGCTTGGCGGTGGCTCCGTATCATAAAACGCGATGAATCCTTCTCTCAGATTTTTTTCTCCCCGAACACGAATATATGGAGTTGGAGTTGAGGTCGGTGGAGCTCCAGGGGGCCCACGAGGCAGGGGCGCGCCCCCACCCTCGTGGAAAGAGTGTGGGCCCCCTGGTCTTGATTCTTTTGCCAGTATTTTTCATTATTTCCAAAAATAATCTCCGTGAAGTTTCAGGTCATTTCGAGAAATTTTGTTTCTGCACAAAGATAACACCATGGCAATTTTGCTGAAAACAGCGTCAGTCCAGGTTAGTTCCATTCAAACCATGCAAGTTAGAGTCCAAAACAAGGGCAAAAGTGTTTGGAAAAGTAGATACGACGGAGACGTATCATCGTGCAACTTATGCCAAAGGATGGCTTATCATGGTGGGGGAGATTAAGACATCGCCGGTGCCTGGAAACGGGATAAGGCGTAGACATGTACGCCGACGCATCTTACCCAGGTTCGGGGCTCTCCTAGGAGATAACACCCCTAATCCTGCTCTGGGGTCTCCGCATGATCACTAAATCAACAATGGTCGCTACAAGCTTGCTCCTTGAGCAGTTTCTCTTGAGGAGGAAGGAGGACAAGGCTAGCCCTAGCTTCACACTCTCTAAGTGTGTGTATGGTCTCTATGAGGCTGAACCCTTTGCATGGGTGCCCTGGGGGGTTTATATAGGCCTACCCCCAGGGGTACAACGGTAATCTGGCCGGGTGTAGGACCCAGCTGTCAGTGTCTCTGGTGGCCGGCTTCTCCGCCGGCAGCTAGGGCCCGCCACTTGGTGGGACCCGCCGGCTGTCTCATACTTCACTGAAGGCTGCGCCCGCCACTTGCGGGTCCTGCCGGCTGCTTAGTACTATGGTTGTGCCACTGATGATGCACGCTTTGTCGGAGGGAGCGTGGCTACAGTGCTACCGCCTGGTGGGCGTTCACTGTAGCCATCCCCCGTCTCTTCTGATTAATGGGGTTCAGACTTTGAGGGAAGGGGAGGGACGCCTAGTGGGGTGCCGGCCTCCCCGTGCCGACTAGTCAGGGCATGCCGCCTTCTGGCTTCTCACAGACAAGTAGGGCCCACCGCCCGCGGGCCGTACTGACAACCGTAGTGGGGCCATGGCCCCCTCTGCCATGGGTGATGTCATGGGCCGCGTGGCAACATTGCTGCGTTGGGCGAGAGATGTCCGCCTAGTACGCTGTACTGTGGCCATGCTCGCCCTGGATTTGGGGGTGGCAGGTTGTACTGTAGCCATGCCCCGTCTCGTCGTAATTATGTGGGTGCTAACTTTCAAGGGAGCAGAGGAGGGCCGCCTGCTAGGAGTCGGCCCACCTCATGACCACCATCAGGGGGTTGCCGCCTTCTGGCAACTAGCCGCTTGGACCAACCGGCACCGAGAAGGCGGCTCTTCGCCTTTGAGCCTTGAGGGGCGCAGCCGGCCCCGATGTCTTGAAATACCGCGGGAGGCTGATGAGGCTACCCGTGGTCATTTACTCTGACGGTAGTCCCCGAAGCTGGTGGGGCGCCATGGCTGAAAGAGGCGAGGAGCCTCAGCAGCTTCCTACTGCGAGTGGTCTGGTTGCTTCGCTTCGTCCGTTTTCTGGAGCGCCGACTGGTGGGTGTCGGGTGCGACCAGGCAAGCCGCCTGGTGATTTCGAATCGTCGTGACGGGAGCCAAGTGGCACGCCAGCCGGGTACCAGGCTTGCCATCCGCTGCCCGCACGCCACGCGGCGCCAGCCAGTCGGGCCAGCCTGCCAGCCCACGCGCGACGGAGCGTCGCTGCAGGCTGGGGCCTGCCAGTACCGTGCCTCGGTGAGTGCGTAGATCCGCTACGGCCGAGGCGGACGGTTAGGATTCCGTGGCGTAGTAACTACACGCCGTTACTGCACGGTAAATGCGGGGTCATGGGGTCGTGGGCGCAGTTAATCCCACGACCCCCCACGTTCTCGCCCCTCGGCTCCGCCGCCTGGGGCTATAAGTAGGGGGAGGAGGGGGGCGGTAGACGCACGCACGCCCTCTTCTCCCTTCTCCTTTCTTCTTCCTCCCACTGCCGCTGCAGCACTCCCGCCTCTCGCCGAAGTGATGTCGCAGCCCATCGTTTCCGAGCATATCCTCCCCGTGGCGTCGCTGCTCCACCGCGGGCTCGCTCGTTCTTCACCGCGCCGGGACTCCGTCGAGCTCAACCTCCCATGGCGCGCGAACGGGCCGGAGCCTGGGACGGCTCCAAAGTCCATGAGGATCACCTCGCTTTCTTCCGCCAGACACGGCGGCTGCCCGGCGAGAACTACGTGCGGTACGCGTTCCGCGTGAGATGGAGATCTCACCGGTGCCGGAGGACGGTGAGCGTGTCGTCTTCCGGTCGCATTTCCGTCGCGGCTTCGGCCTGCCGGCAAGCAGCTTCTTCCGCTCCTTTATCCAATTCTATCGACTTCAGCCGCACCACCTCACACCGAACACGGTGGTGCTGCTGTTTGCCTTTGTCACGCTCTGCGAGATTTACCTCGGCGTCCTCCCCACCCTCGAGCTTTGGGGGAGTTATTCTACACCAAGCTCGGCACCGCCGCCAAGAAGGAGGCGGCTCAGTGCGGAGCCTTCGTCGTGGTGCGACGTCCGGGTGCTGGGAACTGCTTCCCGACCATCAACTTGACACAGTCGGTCAAGCTGTGGCAAAAATCTTACTTCTACGTCAAGAATGTCCATCCGACGCAGGACTTCATCAATCTGCCGGCTTATACAGCCAGCCCGCCGACTGAGCCCCGCACCAACTGGACTTTCAAGCCGAAGACGCTGTCGGCCGCCTCCACCGCCGCCATAGCCCGGCTCAAGGTGATGACGGAGTCGGAGGGCCTCAAGGCGTCGGACCTGCTGACCGCCTTCGTGGTGCGCCGGGTGCTCCCTCTTCAAGTCCGGCCTCACATGATCAGCCGGATGAGCGGGCATTGAGACCCGTGCCGGATGTGCACCAAGATGCCGGACACGGAGGTGGCCCGGCTGGTGAACCACATCTCGAACTGCAAAATCTCGTAGGCGGAGTGGCAGTTCGGCATGCGTCCATACTCCTGCGCAGACCCGCCACCCGCGGTGAGTCCTTAACTCTTTTTTCGGTTTATTCGTCGGGTTCTGCTTTGCCGCCTGATCAGTCGGTCACGATGCAGATCCTCACATCCCAGCAGGCAGCCGACACCCTGGAACAGGGCCATGAGTATCTGCCGGACCGGTCGGTGAGTGACGCGGACGACCCCGACTTGGGGGCAGCCGCCATGGAGGAGGAGGACGCCACAGGTGGCGGATGCGGAGCAGGCGGCTCCGGAGGAGGCGGTGTCGAGGATTGGCCCGATGACGACGACTAGGAGGCCGAACCGCGCCGCTCGCAGGGCGTCGACAAGGCGGGCACGGGTTCCTCAGCGGCGCCGGCCGCCCCAGGCGGCGCGCCAAAGCGCCGAGCCGGCCCACCGCTGTTCGGCAGCCGGCCGAAGAAGCCCCAGAACACGGCCGCCGCGACCAGGCTGTAACACCCCGGATGTAACTTTCCATATTTGTAACTCCAACTCTTGCCATTTTCGGCTATGTGTTATGATATTCCCTCCGTGGTCGAGTTTTGTTTTTCGTTTTGCATTTTGTTCATGTCATGCATCTCATATCATGTCATCATGTGCATTGCATTTGCATACGTGTTCGTCTCATGCATCCGAGCATTTTCCCCGTTGTCCGTTTTGCAATCCGGCGCTTCCACCTCCTCCGGCGCATCCCTCTTGTTTTCTTTTCGTGAGCGGGTGTTGAACGTTCTCAGAATGGACCGAGGCTTGTCAAGTGGCCTTGGTATACCACCGGTAGACCACCGGTCAAGTTTCGTTCCATTTGGAGGTCGTTTGGTACTCCAACGGTTAACCGGGTAACCACAAAGTCCTTTTGTGTGTTGCATCAAAACCCCCTCAAAACCATCCCAAAACTCCTCTAAGTCACTTCCATTCTGTAGGTCGTTCGATCACGATCGTGTGGGCGAAAACTGCACCTCATTTGGACTCTCCTAGCTCCCTCTACCTATATGTACACCTCCCCTCCCGAAACATTCGCAGTCCAAACCCTAAAAATCGCCTCCGGCGCCGCCAGACGGAACCGCGCCACCGCCCGCAGCCAGTCAACGCCTGCCACGTGGCGCCCCACCGCAGCGTGCGCCGCCGGCCCGCCGGGCCCGTGGCTGGCCCCCGAGCCCGTGCGCCTCCGCGCCCGTGCGCCTCCCCCGCTCCCGTGCGCCGCGCCGCCGCCTCGCCGCTCCACCGCGCCTCGCCCACGCGCCGCCGCCCTCCGTCCGCCGGCCGCCGCCGTGCGCCGCGCCGCCGCGCGAGACCGCGCCGCCCCGCCGAGCCGTACGCCACCCCGCGGCCGAGCGCGCCCAGCCATCCGCCGCCGCTCCGGTGCCCCCCTCCGGTCTCCCTCGCCATCCCTCTCCCTCCGGTCGAAGCTCTGGCGAGCTCGAGCAGTTCCATCGCCGGCGGGTGCCAGGGCCTGATCCAGATCTCCAGCTAGGGTTGACTTCTCCTTCCCCAAAAAATTTCCAAGTCTTCAAGATTTTGACATTACGTGCACCTGTTCATCGCATCATAACTCTCTACATATAGCTCCGTTTCACGCGTGTAATATATCGAAATGTTCTTATTGTGATGCTCTTCGTTTTGTTCAATTACACTATGTTCATTAGAGTCTATCTTGATGCCCAAATCTCGGGTGCAAGAGTGCTAGTTGCTGTTATCTGCTGTTACTTATCAGAACTTGTGGATTTGTTATTTTTGTTGCATTTAATCTATGCATCTTATAGGCATGAGCTCGACATGTGTTTTGTTGTATGCCATGCTATCTTTACAAAGGTGTATGCCATGTATTTTTGTGATCTCTGTGGTGACTAACACAAGCATGCAAACTAGGCCCCGTAATGTTTCTGATTTCAGGGACTTAGTATTTTCTGAGTCTTTGTCTGCTGTTATTTTGTTGCCATGTAAACTTGATGCTACAGAGAGATCCATGCATATTTTCGAGATGTTCAGTAAGGATGTTTTGTAGATATTGTTGTAATTGATGCATTCCTGCCCTTGTTTGCAATTATAGAGTGCCAGAGCATGACCTAATCTTGCTCTACTTTTGCTATAAAATATTTCTGGCAGATTGTTTACATGTTATTCAATTTTGCCAAGCTTGTTGTAGTTGTTTCATACATGCTATGTACTTGCTCTTGCCATGGATAGCTTCATAAACATGCCTTCTTGCTGTAGGTATGCTTGTTTTGTCATGCATTGCCTTGTGGTGAGTGCATCAAGCTCACCAAGATGCCTTCATATTATTGTTTCTGCCATGCTCTGTTTTCTGCTAAGTCTGAAACCTGTTAACGAAACTTTCTATGTTTACATGTTTGCCATCATATCTTCTGGTCCTTTTTGGCTTATGGTCAGTAAGGGAATTTTGTCATATGCATTTATTAGAATACCGCCATGCCTTGTTTTGCCATGTTAAGTTCCTGTAGCATGTCGTTTGCTTGCTCTGAACATTGCTACCTCATGCTGTTTCAGGCATGTCCAGTAATTTTTCACTGTCTGTGAACCTGTTATCTTTTGCACTTTTGCCATGCTGGTTTGAACCTCTTATGTTGTGATCTAGCCGTATCTCAGTGTTCATATTTTGTCAAGCATCTCCTGTAGATTGCTGCCATATGCTTTGTTGCTATGTTGGAGTTCCGTAGGATTGTTACTTGTTGCATTTTAAGTGCTATCATGCTGTTAATAGCAGATTCGTGTCATTCTTGTTTTGCTTGCCATTTGCAAACCGTGCATCCGTTTCCGGTGATCTTTATATCGATTTCAAACGAAATCATCTCATCTTTCCAGTGGCATGCTTGGTTTGCCAAGTTACTGCCTTGTTCATCATTTTTCTTCCGGAGCACGCATATGCATCGCATATCATATCTTGCATATCATTCATGTATTGCATCATGTTGCTTGTGCATTCCCCGTGATTGATTGTGGTTCCGTTGCTTGTGTTCTTGTTGTGGGTAGAGCCGAGAGACGAGTTCGTGAATGAGGAACCTGTTGAGTACGCTTACGAGGATCAAGCTTTCGACAACTCTAAGAACCTTGCAGGCAAGATGACCACCCCTCGAAATCACTTCTATCTTTGCTTTGCTAGTTGTTCGCTCTTTTGCCATGCTGCGCTACCTACCTTTTGCTATATCATGCCTCCCATATTGCCATGTCAAGCCTCTAACCATCCTTTCCTAGCAAACCGTTGTTTGGCTAAGTTACCGCTTTTGCTCAGCCCTTCTTATAGCGTTGCTAGTTGCAGGTGAAGTTGAAGTTTGTTCCATGTCGGAACATGGATATGTTGGGATATCACAATATCTCTTATTATATTAATGCATCTATAAATATGGTAAAGGGTGGAAGGCTCGGCCTTATGCCTGGTGTTTTGTTCCACTCTTGCGGCCCTAGTTTCTGTCATACCGGTGTTATGTTCCTTGAGTTTGTGTTCCTTACGCGGTCGGGTGATTTATGGGACCCCCTTGACAGTTCGCTTTGAATAAAACTCCTCCAGCAAGTCCCAACCTTGGTTTTACCATTTGACCACCTACCACCTACACTTCCCTTGGGTTTTCGCGAGCCCGAGGGTCATCTTATTTTAGACCTCCACGGGCCAGTGCTCCTTCGAGTGTTGATTCGAACCGAGCTGCCTGCGGGAACACCTTGGGGAAACTTGAGGACTGGTTTTACTCGTAGCTAGTCTCATCCGGTGTTGCCGTGAGAACGAGATATGTGCAGCTCCTATCGGGATTTGTCGGCACATCGGGCGGCTTTGCTGGTCTTGTTTTACCATTGTCGAAATGTCTTGTAAACTGGGATTCCGAGACTGATCGGGTCTTTCCGGGAGAAGGTTTATCCTTCGTTGACCGTGAGAGCTTATAATGGGCTAAGTTGGGACACCCCTGCAGGGTATTATCTTTCGAAAGCCGTGCCCGCAGTTATGAGGCAGATGGGAATTTGTTAATATCCGGTTGTAGGGAACTTTTCACTTGACTTAATTAAAATACATCAACCGTGTGTGTAACCGTGATGGTCTCTTCTCGGCGGAGTCCGGGAAGTGAACACGGTTTGAGTTATGAATGACGTAAGTAGGAGTTCAGGATCACTTCTTGGTCATTACTAGTTGACGACCGTTCCGTTGCTTCTCTTCTCGCTCTCATTTGCGTATGTTAGCCACCATATATGCTTAGTGCCTGCTGTAGCTCCACCTCATTACACCATCCTTTCCTATAAGCTTAAATAGTCTTGATCTCGCGGGTGTGAGATTGCTGAGTCCTCGTGACTCACAGATTCTACCAAAACAGTTGCAGGTGCTGACGATGCCATTGCAGATGATGGGATCGACCTCAAGTGGGAGTTCGACGAGGAACGTGGTCGTTACTATGTGTCTTTTCCTGATGATCAGTAGTGGAGCCCAGTTGGGACGATTGGGGATCTAGCTTTTGGGGTTATCTTATTTTCATTTGGATCTTGACCGTAGTCGGTCTATGTGTGTATTTTGGATGATGTATGAATTATACTTATGTATTGTGTGAAGTGGCGATTTTAAGCCAACTCTCGTTATCCCATTCTTGTTCATTACATGGGATTGTGTGAAGATGACCCTTCTTGCGACAAAACCACAATGCGATTATGCCTCTAAGTCGTGCCTCGACACGTGGGAGATATAGCCGCATCGTGGGCGTTACACAGGCGGCAGGAGGCTGCCGCCAAGGCGGACCAGTTCCAGAGGACGACGAACCAGCCCCCGACGGTGTCTGCGTAAGTGCTTGACTCTTCTTGCGTTTTCCTTTCATCTTTCGTGCAAAACTCCTTCTGAGTTTCTTCTTGTCTTGCTCGAACAGGGCCCCGCTCTCTCTTGAGCGGTCGGCCTCTGCTTCCGTGATCGGGGTGGCGGAAGGCTCCGCCGACACCCGCCGCGTGGACCAACGCGCTGAGCTCTAGGCAGCGACGGAGCGGAACGCGCGGGAGGCACGCGAGGAGCGGGAAGAGGCGGAGCGGCAGAAAGCGGCGGCGGCTAAGGCGGCGCAGGCCGAAGCCGCCGCGGCCACCAAGGCTTATGCCGACGCCGCGGCCAAGAAGCGGGCGGACGCGGTCGCCAAGGCGCGGGAGGCAGAGGTGGCCGTCAGCTGGGCTCCGCAACTCATCATCCCTCTGCGCTCCGTGCCACCCGTGCCTGAGACCCCGGCGCCGACTGGAGGAGCCGGCAACAACCGTCCGGTCATGGAGAGGGGAGGGGGCGACGTGATCATCTTGGGGGCGGAGGTGCCCTCGCAAGCGCCGATTGCTAACGCGTAGAGCAGTCGGCCTGAAGTGCCACCGGCGCCACCAGCTGGCAATGAGTTGGTGGTGGGCTCGACTCCGGTGGTCCGCACTCCGGGGTGCCATCATTCAGAGAAGGCGGCGTCAGCGCCAAGGCCGGTGGAGTTCGGGGCCGCAAACTCTTCGGCCCCTCACGCCGAGGCCAGCAGCGCCGTCCCACTGGAGTGGACTCCTAGGGGCGGGACGAGCGTGCTGAATCGGGCCACGAATGACGTCCAGGCCCATCTTCAGGCCCAAGGCGCCGCCCTCCAGCCGTACACAAAGGAGTTCTTGGCGACGCGTACAGCCATCCGGGTATGTCTCTTGATTAATGTTTTTGATTCTTGAAATCTTCCCTGGGGGCGCGTCAGTGCACCCACTGGGTGTAGCCCCCGGGTTCCGAGCCGGCTGCTGAGCAGGCGGCTTGGAACTTAAAGGCATGTTCTGAGTGCTGACTTTTTCTTTTTTTCTGTTGTCATCGTTGCAGGATTACCACAACATTCGCGCGGCCGCCTTCAACTCCCAGGTCCGGGAGCTGGCCAAGCAGAGTGCCGACCTGTCCGACAGCCGGAGTAAGCCTTCAGCTTTTCTCTCTTGCGGCGGTGCGTTAGCGCACCCGCGGGGTGTAGCCCCCGAGATTCGGGCCGACTGCTGAGCAGTCGGGCCAGATCTCCCGCCAACCACTTTTCTTCTTTGTTGATTGTTGATTGTATTTTCTTTCTTGTCCTTGCAGGAGCCAATGCCACCTTGCAGCAGGGGGAAGCCCAAACCGAACTATGCGCCAAGGAGGAGTGCCGCAAGGCGGTCGAGGAGCGCGACCGCCTGGCCCAGAACCTGGCGTACCAGGCGGACCAGCACAAGGCGGAGCTCCAGAAGCTCAAGGAGGCGGAGGACGCCCTCACGGCCGGGTTCGAGACTCAGCGCTCGAACTGGGTCGAGAAGGAGAAGGCTCTATCCGACGGCTACAGCCAGATCGAGGACATGCTCGATGGTGAGTCATCCTTTCCTTTATTTTGTGTGCCGACTTCTCATATGAGCCGGCTTCCGACTTCATACTTCTTTTTCCTTCTTGAACAGAGTACTTTCCTGGTCACGCCGTTGCCGCAGGCCAAGCCGTCGAGGCTCGCCACGACAAGCGAAGGCTGGCTGGAGCAGAAATCGCGCCCAATGCCCCACGGACCCTTGGCGAGCAGCTTCTCGCCGTTCAAGCTCGTCTCCAGCCGGCTCATCGGGCGTTCCATCATCTGCAGCATGTCGGAGCCCAGGTGGTTTCCGCCCTCTGGCCAGGTACTCCAGCTCTGCGCACCCCCAGTCGGACCACCGACTGGTTAGAGGTGGATGTCGGCCCCTTCGAGGCGTGGAAGGGCTCCGCATCCTGGGCAGGCGCACAGCGGGACTTGGAGTTCGTCAAGGAATGGTATCATGGGCTATGCCTAGCCCAGTTGGCCACATTCCGGCTTGAAGCTAGCGAGGAGTTGGCGGCGGTGGCACCCGCGCTCTATCATCGCGCCGCAGCGATCACCGAGTACACTAATACTAGTGTCTTCCTCCCCGAGCTAGACGAAGAGGGTGCCGAGGTGCCACCCAACTAGTTCGGGCTGAACTCGAAAGGCAGCAAGGACTCGGTGGAGGAGATCGCCTCCATCGATGAGGGTGAGGAAGAGGAGGGTGAGGACGGTGAAGATGATGCGCCGGATGATGGAGCCGACAGTCGCCTCAGCCCGACCAAGTCTCGACCAACGAGCTGCGTGCCGGCGAGCTGACTACTGCTGGTGCTGACCAGGCTGAGACCAACCAGTCGGCCGTTCCACCACCCGGAGCCTCGACCTCCGCCGACCCCTCCGATCTGGCTGCTGCTCCTCTGGCCTAACCTGCCGAATTATCTTTCTTTCCTGTTTTGTAATCTCTCAAACAAACTTGTTAAATTTGCGCAGTTCCACCCGCTAGGGGTGTATTCAAACTCTGTTGAATGCTGGCCAAGGGCCTTTTGCTATGTAAATTAACTTTGCCGAATTCCAACTTGTCTTGCTTTTCTGCTCTTTTGGCTTTTTCCTTTGCCGCCTTCCCTTTGCTGCTGCCTTGCCAGCCAGACAGCCGCTCTGCGGTCTGTGGCTGGGTCAAGTACTTTGCCATTTTTGGGAAGGCAAGTAATTTGGCCGTTGTAGAACTTAGGAAGTTTAAGTAAGAAATCGGCCGGCCGGCTGCTCAGTAGCCGGTCGGAGAGGCGAGAAGCCGGCTTGGCCTATGTGAATGCTTTGGTCCTTAGACATTTTTTCGTATGGGCACCATTTCCTGGCTTTAACTCTTGCCAGCCGGACAGTCGCTCTGCGAGCCGCGGCTTGTGGCAAGAGAGGGCTTAGATGCCGGCACACTACTTGTCCGATTGTAGGTAGCACCAACATAGTACAAGGCGGCGAGCCTCCAGACCGACTAGTCGAACCCGGTGCCAGGCAAAATAATGAAATAACACATTCATAGTTATAGAACTTATCATATAGATAAAAAGGGTAGCCCCCGAGTACTCCTCGAGGGACCCGATGTCTTAGCGCTTAATACAAAAGGTAGCGTGGTACATACTGCATCAACTGTAAAAATCTTCGGAGGAGATTTGCGTTCCATGGACGCTCCGATTCCTTGCCTGAGTCGTCTCTCTTGCGTGCTCTGGGCTTCTGTGCGTCGATGAGGTAATAGGAGTCATTGCCCAAAGCTTTGCTGATGACGAAGGGGCCTTCCCAAGGGGCCGAGAGCTTGTGCTGGCCGGCTGTTCGCTGGATCAGCCGGAGCACAAGGTCTCCCTCTTGGAAGGATCTTGGCTTGACCTTCCGACTGTGGTAGCGGCGTAGGCTCTGCTAGTAGATGGTGGACCGGCTGAGTGCCAACAGCTGGCCCTGTTCCAGCAGATCGACACCGTCTTCTCGCGCTTCCTTTGCCTCCGCCTCCGTGTACATAGTGACGCGAGGTGAGTCAAACTCAATGTCAGTTGGGATGACGGTCTCGGCCCCGTACACAAGAAAGAATGGAGTGAAGCCGGTTGACTTGTTCGGAGTGGTGTGCAGACTCCAGAGGACGGTCGATAGCTCGTCGATCCAGCAGACGGCTGAGCGCTCCAGAGGCTCGACCAGTCGGGGCTTGATGCCGGACAAGATGAGGCTCTTTGCTCGCTCGACTTGGCCATTTGACTGCAGATGGGCAACGAACGCTAAGTCCAGTCGGATGCCCTGCGTCGCGCAAAAACGGGCCAAGGCGCCTTTGGAAAAATTTGTGCCATTGTCGGTGATGATACTGTGTGGTACACCGTACCAGACGGTGATATCTGCAATGAAGGTCACAACAGTCGGACCGTTTAGTTTCTTGATTGGCTTCACTTTAATCCACTTGGTGAATTTGTCCACGACGACAAGCAGATGGGTCAGGCCGCCGCATGCTGTCTTGAATGGTCCCACCATGTCCAGCCCCCACACGGCAAAGGGCCAAGTGAGGGGGATGGTCTTGAGTGCGGAAGCCGGCAGATGTTGCTTGAAGCTGAATTTCTGGCATCCCTTGCAATGCTTGACCAAGTCCTTGGCGTCTTCCAAAGCAGTCGGCCAGAAGAAACCATGGCGCAAAGCTTTGGCGACAAGGGATCTAGAGGCCGCGTGGTGGCCACATTCACCTTGGTGGGTGTCTTTGAGGGTTGCTTGGCCTTCTCTGGTTCTACGCGGCGCTGGAAGACTCCAGTCACGCTGCGTCTGACAAGCTCTCTGTTTACTATCGTGTAGGCTCCTGCTCAGTGCTGCACTTGCCGGGCCGAGATCTCATCAGCCGGCAGCTCTCTATTCACCGAGCATTTAAGGATGGGCTGGGCCCATGATGGTGCTTTGACTTCATGTACTGCTATCACGGGCACTTGGACTAGGGCGGTTGGGTTGGGAGGCGGCGGGTTGGAGTCAGCCGCCGCTTGCTGTGTTGTTGAAGTCCCCAGGCCGACTGCTGCAGCCCCCGAGCCGGGTTGTGAAGTCCCTGGGCCGAGTGCGACTGTTGCATCCCCGAGCCGCCTACCGAAATCCCCGGGCTGACTGCAGCAGCCTCCGGGCCGGGTTCTGAAGTCCCTGGGCCGGGTGCGGCTGTTGTAGTCCTCGAGCCGCCTGCTGGAGTCCCCGGGCCAACTGCTGCAGCCCCCGAGTCGGATCCGACTGTTCCGGGAGCAGCCTGTATGAAGATAGACTCTGAATCTGGCGAAGGCTTGATGGACGGCTTGAGGAGGCGCTGAAGGGAGACGCCGGCTGGTATGGCTTGCCGGGTGGAGCCGATCCGTGCCAGGGCATCTGCTTGCTCGTTGTCGTTTCATGGCACGTGAAGGAACTCACACCCTTCAAAATATCCGTTGAGTTGTTGTACGAGGAAGCGATAGCTCGCCATATTTGCATCCTTGGTGTCCTAGTCGCCAGACGACTGCTGGACCACCAAGTTTGAGTTGCCGTAGCATAGGATCCGGCGGATGCCGAGTTCTTTGGCCAGCCGGAGTCCATGTACAAGCGCCTCATACTCGGCCACGTTCTTGGAGGCGGCAAAGTGGATTTGCAATGTGTATCTAAGCTTGTCGCCTTTGGGAGAGGTAAGGACAATGCCGGCTCCCAAGCTGGTGCACATCTTCGAGCCATCAAAGTGCATCCGCCAATGAGTGGAGTCCGGAGCTGGTAGCAGGTACTGGGTCTCGGCCCAGTCAACGAGGAAGTCGGCCAGTGCTTGGGACTTGATGGCGGTATGTGGCTGGTAGAAGATGGTGTAGGGGGCCAGCTCGATGGCCCACTTGGCCACCCGGCCTGATGCATCTTTGCTGCCTATGATCTCGGCGAGCGGGGCGGTG
Source organism: Aegilops tauschii subsp. strangulata (assembly GCF_002575655.3). Taxonomy (NCBI): domain Eukaryota; kingdom Viridiplantae; phylum Streptophyta; class Magnoliopsida; order Poales; family Poaceae; genus Aegilops; species Aegilops tauschii. Next base: position 170,570,453 of record NC_053037.3, read on the forward strand.
CAGACAACCGTGATGGGGTGCTCTTGAAAGTAAGGCTTGAGCTTCTTGGCGGCAAAGTGCATGCCTAGCACATCTTCTAGTAATGGGGGTAGTTCTGCTTGGAGACTGATAGCACCTCACTCATGTAATACACAGGCCTCTGCATTGGCAGTGCTTTGCCGTCTTCTTTGCGCTATACCACCACGACTGTGCTGACCACCTGACTGGTGGCGGCGATGTAGAGGAGCATGGGCTCCTTAGCAGCCGGAGCAGCCAGAACAGGCGGTGTGGTCAACATCTTCTTGAGCTGCAGGAAGGCCTCGTCCGCCTTGTCATTCCACTCGAAGTGAGTGGTCTTCTTCATGAACTGGTACAGGGGAAGAGTCTTCTCGCCCAGCCGACTGATGAAGCGGCTCATGGATGCCAAGCAGCCGGTGAATTTCTGGACGTCACACATTCGGGTGGGTCTCTCCATCCTCTCGATGGCTTTGATCTTTACAGGGTTGCACTCAATGCCGTGCTCTGAGACCAGGAAGCCAAGGAGCTGGCCGGCTGGTACTCCAAAGACGCATTTCTCTGGGTTGAGCTTGATCTGAAAACGGCGCAAATTTTCAAAAGTTTCCTTGAGATCTCCAAGAGGGTATTGCGCTTCTCTGTCTTCACCACAATATCTTCTACATAGACGTGGGCATTTCTGCCGAGTTGCTTGAGGAGGCACTTTTGCATGCAACGCTGAAACATGGCACCGACATTTCTCAAGCCGAATGTCATGGTCAGGTAGCAGAAGGCTCCGGATGGTGTGATGAAGGCGGTCTTCAGGCGGTCGGCCGGGTTCAACTTGATCTGATGGTACCCTGAGTAGGCATCCAAAAAACTCAACAACTCGCATCTGGATGTGGAGTCTATCACTTGGTCAATCCAAGGCAAAGCGAACGGATCTTTGGGGCAAGCTATGTTGAGGTTGGTATAGTCAATACACATGCGCCACTTGTTGTTCTTCTTCGGTACAAGGGCTGGGTTGGCAAGCCACTCTGGAAAGAACACTTCCATAATGAAGCCGGCTGCCAGAAGCCGGGCTATCTCTTCACCAACAATTCTTCTCTTCTCCTCTGATAGGCGGCGGAGGGGTTGCTCTGACATGTAGCTTGTGCTCGGCGAAATCTGTCGGAACACCCGGCATGTCTTTGGGAGACCATGAGAAGATGTCCCGATTCTCACGGAGGAAATCGACAAGCTCGCCTTCCTATTTGTTGTCGAGGTGAGCACCTATGACAGCGAACTTCTCCGGGTGGTTCGGGTCCAAGGGAATCTTCTTGGTTTCTTTGGCCGGCTGGAAAGAACCCTGGGTCTCTGAATCTTTGGGATCTGGTGATAGGTCCGGCTGCTTGCTGGCCATAGCCACCACTCAGTCCAGGAGCTTTCTCTCAACAGCAATCACAAGGGACTCGGCCAGCCGGCTGCTGGCTGCGGCACAGGCGGCCGACTTCTTGTAGTCTCCAGCCACAGTGATAATGCCCTTGGTTCCCGGCATCTTCATCTTGAGGTAGGCATAGTGTGGCACCACCATGAATTTGGCCAGAGCAAGCCGGCCAAGCAGCGCGTGGTAGGGGCTCTCCAGGTCAACCACCTCAAACCAATTTGCTTCGCGACGGAAGTGATGTTTGTCTCCGAAGAGGACATCTACCTTGATCTTGCCGATTGGAGAGCAGGAAAGGCCAGGTACAATGTCGTGGAAGACAGTCCGACTGGGCTGGAGTTGCTTCTCTTTGATGCACAACTTCTCCATGGTGTCGCGGTAAAGGATGTTGATGCTGCTACCGCCGTCTATCAGAACTCGGGAGAAACGAGCAGCTCGCCTCTCGGTTGCAAAGGTGGCATCCAACACCAAGGCATAGGAACCCGGGGAAGGCATCACCTCCGGGTGGTCAGCTCGGCTCCAGCTGATGGGCTTCACGGACCAGTGCATGAACTCTGGGGCTTCTGTGGCAACTGCATTCACCTCTTGGCGCTACTGACGCCGGCTATGCTTGTCATCGGCTACACTGGTGAAGACGATGTAGGCTCCATTTTCCTCAGGGAATTTCTCTTGGACGGCGCCAACTACTGGACGGGCCGGCTTCTGCTGAGGAGGAGGCGGCGGTGGGCCAGCAGGCGGAGGAGGCAACAGTCCTTCGCTCTTGGAGATTCGGGTGAGCCAGTGGCACTTCCGAGTGGTGTGGTTGGACGGCTTTGCGCCGCTGTGGAACTTGCATGGAGCATCAACGGTTTGCTCATAGGAGAAGGCGGGCAACCAAGCAGACTTTCCACCCTTCTGACGCTTGGGGCCGGGTTGTCCCTCCGGCTGCTGATCCTCGACTGTCGCTACTTGCCGGCTGGTGGAAGCCGGCTGAGGGGCCTTGCGTTTGTGGTCATTCTGCTGCTGGCGCCGACTGTTGTCACCAGCCGTCGTCTGAGGAGCCGGAGGGAGCACCTTCCTGGTCGTGTCCACCTGGAGCTCCGACTTCATGGAGCAGTCGGCAGTGGCGTACTTGTCTGCTATGATCAGCAGCTCGTCGAGGGTGGCCGGCTCGTCGCAGAGGAGTTGGTGCTTGAGCAAGGTGCCCTCTTGGCACCCGGCGATAAAGTACTCTATGGCATGCACCTCATGCACCCCTTCACAGAAGTTGCGCAGTTCGGCCCACCGCGTTAGGTAGTCGCGGGTGGACTCGGGGGGGCCTTGGACGCAAAAGGGAAAGCTGGTGAGGCTTGGGCGGCAGCTTGTAGGTGCTGGTGAAGTTGCGGACGAAGACTTCGGTGAAATATATCCAGTTGTTGATGCTGTAGGGCTTGAGGCTGTTCAGCCCTGTCCACGCCGTGCCATGAAGTATGAGAGGCACGTACTTCACGGCAACGCGCTTGTTGTTGTTTGCTATGTTGACCGCGGTGGAGTAGTCGACCAGCCAATCTTCCGGCTTCACGGAGCCGTTGTACTTGGGCGTGTCTCGAGGGAGCAAGAACCCTTTGGGGAAGGGCTCGTCGCGAATATGGGGGCCGAAACAAGGCGGGCCGGTCGCATATTCTTCTTCTAAAGCCAAGGATCGAGCCAGGCAGTTGATCCGATGGCGAGCATCATTCTCTACGACTCCTTCACGGCGGCCCAGCCGGTCGCCGAGTATCGGGTGCTCAACAGGCGGCGGGCAGGCACGCCTCTTCCTGCGGGGTGGAGGAGCAGGCGGGCAGTCATCCCGTCGTTCCACTGCTTGTGGGCCGCCGTCTCGGTCACGCTCGATGGTGAGGCGTGTGCGGCTACGGCTAGCAGCCGGCTCTCGGCCTCGTCTGTCGCGGACACCGCCTGTCGGCGTCTGGGAGGTCGCGCCTTGGTCTCGGCAGGGAGGAGGATTCTCAACCCGCTGTTCGGGTTCTTCTAGACGGCAGCCGGCTTCTTGCTGCGCGGCAGCCACGTCGATGAGCTGCTGAACGCGCTTCGTCATGCAGCGACGCTCGTCGCCCTCCAGGTGATCCAGCTCGTCTGCTGCCGCCTGGGTAGCTCGTATGTTCTCCATGCGCGTGGCATAGAGAGGGCGGTCAACCCCGAACATGCTGGCAACGGCAGTGCCGCATTGTCGTACCGTTCCTATGCGGCTGGGCCTGCCAGCAGCCGGCGTGCCGCTGACGGAGTGGTCGATCTCGCGCTGGTAGGCCTCGGAGAGGCGTCTCATGGTAGCCAATTTCTTGGCGTTCTCGACGAGGGAGACGCGGTAGGCTTCTAGCGTCACGGCGTCAGCGTCTTCCGCGATGGGCGCGGACAGGTCCCGCAGTGCCGCCTGCAGCAGGTCCTGAGCGGCTCCGCCAGATGCCCCGTCGTGGCTGATGACGAGCACCTCCGTGACGGTGCTGCCGCCGTTATCCGCTCGAGGAAGCGGATCATCGATGACCACCATGTTGGTGGGGAAGGCGTCGAGGGATGCCGTGTCGGAGTCTACAAGCATCGGGCCTGTTGAGCCGATCGACTCTAGGTCGGAGGCCGGCTCATTGGCGATGTGGTGCTTTCCAAGGACATCGATGAGGCAGCTCTCGGAGCTGGCTGCCCCCACGTCGGGTGCGGGCTCGTCGGAGAGGCGCACCTCGCCAATGAGATCAGCGAGGCAGCTTGCCACGCAGGTGACTTCTGCGCCATGCAGCGCGTCGGCGCAAACACCATCGGGTGTGCCGGGCTGGCTGCGCTCGCCAGGGAGGAAGAGGGTTCCCGTCCAGAACAGATCTCCGGACGACGGTGCACCTAGCCCCACGGTGGGCGCCAAATGTCGGGGGTATCGTGTGACATATGCCAAAGGATGGCTTATCATGGTGCGGGAGAGTAAGACGTCGTCGGTGCCTGGAAATGGGATAAGGCGTAGACATGTACGCCGACGCATCTTACCCAGGTTTGGGGCTCTCCTAGGAGATAACACCCCTAGTCCTGCTCTGCGGGGTCTCCGCATGATCACTAAATCAACAATGGTGGCTACAAGCTTGCTCCTTGAGTTGTTTCTCTAGAGGAGGAAGGAGGACAAGGCTAGCCCTAGCTTCACTCTCTCTAAGTGTGTGTATGGCCTCTATGAGGCTGAACCCTTTGCATGGGTGACCTGGGGGTTTATATAGGCCTAGCCCTAGGGGTACAACGGTAATTTGGCCGGGTGTAGGTGTCGGTGTCAAAACCGGCAGATCTCGGGTAGGGGGGTCCCGAACTGTGCGTCTAAGGTCGATGGTAACAGGAGACGGGGGACACAATGTTTACCCGGGTTCGGGCCCTCTCTATGGAGGTAATACCCTACTTCCTGCTTGATTGATCTTGCTGAATATGAGTATTACAAGAGTTGATCTACCACGAGATCGTAATGGCTAAACCCTAGAAGTCTAGCCTGTATGACTATGGTAACGAGTATCTCTCTGCCTGCGGACTAAGCTCTCTGGTTTATATAGACACCGGAGAGATCTAGGGTTACACAAGGTCGGTTATAGAGAAGGAATCTATACGTTCGATCGCCAAGCTTGCCTTCCACGCCAAGGAGAGTCCCATCCGGACACGGGTGCAGTCTTCGGTCTTGATATCTTCACAGCCCATCAGTCCGATCCATGGTTAACAGGCCGGACGCCCGAGGACCCCTTAGTCCAGGACTCGCTCAGTAGCCCCCGAACCAGTCTTCAATGACGAGGTGTTCGGCTCATAGATTGTCTTCGGCATTGCAAGGCGGGTTCCTCCTCCGATGACCTTTAAGTAATGTATTCGGCCTTCCATTCAATGTTGCCCTCCTCGGCTTTCGTGTATCAATGACTTTAGCTTCCACGTGTCGAACGAATGCGGAAGGTCATGGTATTTTTTGCACATAACACCCTAACCAAAAAGAGTGTCTATTTAAGAGATTGGATCTTAGATCCATTCGGCACCACACGGAGAAAATCCTCAGAGACCTCTAGGAAAGACCATTCCATCATGGCTAGCATTCCCAGCTCCTCCTCCCGTTCCAACGCAGAGAAAGGCGAGTGGGAGAGGTGCTCTGTGTCCCACAGTCAATTGCTGAAGTTGAAACGCAGGGATTTCTTCCCCCTGCGGATCTGGTTCCGGTTCGAGCAGGGCTGGCCTCCTTTAATGGCGAGACCCAGGCGGAGGACTTCCCCAATCCATCCGGCGGGAGCGAGTGTGTTTCGTCCCCTATCTGCTCGGATTTCCAATCCATTCGTTCCTCCAGGGGCTTTTGGAATATTATGGCCTCCAGCTGCATAATTTTACTCCCGCCTCCATCCTGCACACTGCGGGCTATGTCGCTTTATGCGAACTATTTCTGGGCGTGGAGGCCCATTTTGAACTGTGAAGAAAGTTGTTCTGCTTTGTCCCGCGTAACCATGAGGGGCCAATATTTGAAGTGGGCGGAGCCGAAGTATGGCGCATTGCCAATACCGGATACCTGCCCGGCACACCAAGGAAGGCATATGAAGAATGGCCTTCTGAATGGTTCTACATTGAGGACGTCGCACTCCCTGACCCAGTTCGAAAGGGTCTTCCCGAATTTGCCAGCGTTCCGCTGAAGAAACGCCACAGTTGGCGTCCCCGAAGTCTTGAAGAGGACGATAGTGCGGAAGTTTGTCAGCTCATGGGCAAGATAAAAACGCTCGCCCTGTTCGGATTAACAATAGTTGAGGTAATGGCAACCTCCATAGTGCGAGGGGTTCAGCCACTTCAATATAGAGGGCTCCCAATGTGGCACTACAACGGGGAGGATGACGCCTCCCGCTGTGGTCGGAAAGGTCCGGATACCCCCGCAGCTCTGGCCAAGATACTGGCTGAGCTTTTCAAAGGGGAGGAAGAGGAATTTCTTCGCATCAATCGCAGAGATGGGTACTCCATGTATAACCCACCCAGCTGGGTAAGTCCTGACCCCTCTACTTTTATTCATTCCGCTCTCCAAGTCACCATTAATGAATTCTTAGTCCGTCTGTTTATAACAGCACTGGCGAAAGATCACCGAGGGGCTCCACAGCCTCGCCCCACAGCCAGAGAACCATGATCGGGAGCTTGATCCTGGGTCCGAAGAGGACCCGGATATATTCCTGGTACTTGCGGAAGGGGTGTTTCACCATGCGAGTTACGATGGCACAGAAGTGGCCATTATCACCGATTATCCTGGTCTTCTTCCTGCTTCTCACGTAAGTCATCAGGAGAAATCCCCCCTAAAAGAGTTTCCTCGCATTGCCTCACCCATCGCACTATCTCATGCTCCAAAGGGCAGGCGTCCGGCACGTCATGCTACCTCGGGGGCGACTCCGAAGAGAGCGGCTCCTGCATCGAGCAAGGCCTCTAGAAGGAGGGTCGACGAAGACACGACCGGGCCTTCGTCAAAGAGGTACGGATTTGAAAGTATGCTTTAGTAGTCAAATACAACTGTGATCGTTATGTTTGTCCTATATCAGGAAAAAGGTTCGCCGAACTATGTCCGGGAATTCGGCTAGTCGTATTCCCAACAGCCGGTGTGCGGACCTTGCCGGAGAGACAAGGAACGATACGGGAATGACGCCGGACAGTCCTTCGGCCGAGGGCTCGGAAGATATGTCCGTTACCAACTCGGAAGTGGAGAGCGCCATGAATCATCGGCGACAAAGGGCCGTTTTACGAGACCCTGGCTTCTCAAAAGAGGCATTTGATGCCTTCAGCTCGGCTGACGCATACATCCGAGCTGCTCGAGATGGGCTTGGCAGAGCCACAAAGTAGCATTTAACGGATGTGCCGGTAAGGTTTATTTTGTCCGAAAAGGATAACCACATGCTAGTAGCCCTCGAGACTGAAAGCAGTTGGCACAAGTGATTTAAGGATCGATGTATAACCAGGTTCTGACGGAGAAGAACAACCTACTAGCTCAAGAGCTGGAACAGTGTCGGACACAGCTAAATGCTGCTACCGCCAAACTGAAAAAGTCCAAGAAGGCATCTTCTGGTAATGATCCCCTCCATCGAGGAATAACAATTATACAGTAGCTGTGCTAATACTGTTGATTATCTCATAATAGGATCATCAGGTCAACTAGAAGAGAAGTTGAAAACCGCTCAAGCGGGAGAGAAAGAGGCAAAAAGACTACACGCCGCAGGCGAGCGTGTCCTGGCCCGAGTCAGGGAGGAGAAAAACAAACTCCAGGACTCAAACACCAAACTGGGCGAAGAACTGAAAGATGTGCAGGCCCAGCTAGCCAAGTCCGTGAAGGAGAATAAAAAGGTATGAGGCGGCATATTCAGTACGTGGCCGGATTGTACCTTATAATAGTTTGGAGGTAAAAGTAGCTGATATAGCTATGATTGCAGGTACGTTGACGGGCCGTCCCGAAGAGGAGGTGTCCGGATCATCAAGTGATCTTCTGCAAGGGCTGTCGCAATTGCACGAGCAAGCTCGGCAGGCAATGAGGAGTGTAGCCAAGGCCTTATGGCCATCCGCCTCCCCTCCAGGGAGTATGGAGGAGCTTGTAGAGCTGTTCAAAGGAGCGCGGCGGCGTATCCGACTATGGAAGATATCGGCCTGCCGAGAGGGTGCGCGAGAGGCCTGGGCCATGGTGAAAATGCGGTATACCAAGCTGGACCCAAATCACATGGCCCGGGTTGGACCGCTAGGGTCAAATGGGGAAGAAATTCCCATTAGTTTAGTATATGACCAAGTAACAGTAGCCGCCAAGTATTCCCAGCAGGATTGTAAGTTATATAGCCTGCTGGATGACATAGAGGAGGAAGTTTTTAAGTCCTAAGTGACTATGTACTTTCCTTTGCATCCGCAACTCTAGCTGGATTATAAAATGATTGCCATGGCAGACCTTTTCGCTTCGACCTCTGGACCCGAAGGTGCGGAGTATTTCCGAATACCAGAGTGTCCGAGTAGACCGGGTATGCATGGAAACTAGGCGTAGGGGTCATAGTTGCTTGAACAGACAATTATCCGGCTAGTTATATTTTATTACATTAAGAGTGTAAGAAACATCTTCTAGAGAGAATAGTTCCGTTAAGGGTTCCTTTCCATGGGTGTGCATGCATCAATGTGCATGTTCAAACTGTGATGAAGAAATCACAATGTGTATAGCTTCTGGGGTTCACGATGGGACGAATGCAAAAAGATCTTTAGTTCACCGACCGAATATTCCCTTAAGAACGCTAGCTTTTGGCTTCACCCAGTCTGAGGTACACATCCGGATGACCCGCAGTAACAATCGCAGAGGTGCTCCCTTTATGCCCTAGCCGAACTAACGGGAACGTAGGGCATAAGCACAGGAGCCAGGCAACCCAGCTTGGCCAAAACTTAAGTCATATCGATGCATATAATGGCGAAGAAAAGGTACATATGGGGAAAACACACATATGTGATGAGCTTGATGCTCGGAAAATAACAATAATAAGCTTCTGTCCAAGAAGCCCCCAGGTATAATGGACGTACATATTTGAGGATGTGTATGTCACAAGTGCACGGTTTAACTGCACGAAAAGCTTTAAGGCTAAAAGGGAAAAAGCAAAAAGAGAGGAAAAAGTAATGGAAACAATAGGGAGAAGGAAACAAACAAAGAGTTCGGCGCTAGGCATAGAATCTTCAGAGTCTGGCCGCATTCCAGGGGTTCGTCTCTAGGCGATTGTCTGATGCATCACGCAGGCGGTACACTCCTCCAGTGAGAACTTCATCAATGATGAAGGGACCCTCCCACTTGGGCTTGAGTTTGTCCTTTTTCTTCTCCGGCAGGCGTAGAATGAGTTCGCCGACGTTATATGTTTTGGCCCGCACTTCTCTGCTTTGATACCTGTGAGCCTGCTGTTGATAAAATGCGGAATGGGCTTTTGCAACGTCGCGCTCCTCCTCCAGGGCATCTAGGCTGTCCTGCCGATCGAGCTCGGCCTCTCTCTCTTCGTACATGCGCACTCGAGGTGAGTCATGAATAATGTCGCAGGGTAGCACTGCCTCTGCGCCGTACACCATGAAGAAAGCTCTGTATCTGGTAGTGCGATTGGCCATGGTCCGCAGCCCCCAGAGTACGGAGTCGAGCTCCTCAACCCAGTGCTTGTCTGATTCTTTCAAAGACCGCACTAGTCTGGGCTTAATGCCGCTGATAATAGGACCATTGGCTCTTTCGACTTGACCATTTGTTTGTGGATGATATACAGAGGCGTAATCGAGCTTGATGCCCAGATTAGCGCACCAGGTTTTCACTTCATCTGCAATGAAGTTGGAGCCGATATCGGTGATGATATTGTGCAGAACACCATAACGGTGTATGACACCGGATATGAATTCTATCACCGGCCCGGACTCGGCCGTTTTAACTGGTTTGGCCTCTATGCACTTAGTGAATTTATCCACCATGACCAGCAGACATTTTTTCTTATGGCTTCCTCCTTTAAGGGGTCCAACCATATCCAGTCCCCAGACCGCAAAAGGCCAAGTGATGGGGATTGTTTGTAGGGCAATGGGAGGCATATGGCTTTGGTTGGCGAAGAGTTGGCATTCGACGCAACGTTGGACAAGGTCCTGTGCATCTGCTCGGGACGTCGGCCAGTACAATCCTGTACGGAAGGACTTGCTAACAAGGGCCCGAGCTGCGGCGTGGTGCCCGCCGAGATTGGCACGAATCTCAGCCAGGAGCTGCCGCCCCTCCTCCTCGGAGATACACCTTTGAAGGACTCCGGTGGCGCTTTTCTTATAGAGCTCTCCGTCGTGAACCTTGTAGGCCTTCGAACACCGGACAATGTAGCAGGCCTCATTCTGATCCTCAGGGAGTTCTTTCATATTAAGGTAGGCCAGGAAAGGTTCGGTCCATGGGGCGATGACTGCCATAATGAGATGGGTCGACGGTGTTATTTCGGTGGCTGAGCCGCCGATGATATCTGTGTGTTCGGAATCTGGGGTTGTGTTCGGATCCGGACTAGTGTTGTTGCTTTCCCCCTGCCGCACCACGGATGGCTTAAAAAGCCTTTGCAGGAAGATATTAGATGGGACGGGGTCGCGCTTGGCGCCGATACGAGTAAGAACGTCCGCCGCTTGATTACTTTCTCGGGCCACGTGATGGAACTCGAGCCCCTCGAACCGAGCCGACATTTTTAGGACGACATTATGATAAGCTGCCATCTTCAGATCTTTGGCATCAAAGTCTCCATTTATTTGAGATATTGCGAGGTTTGAGTCCCCACACACCTCCAGGCGCTGTATGCCCATGGAGACAGCCATCCGGAGACCATGCAATAAGGCCTCATATTCGGCTACGTTATTGGAGTCTGTGTATAGTATTTGGAGTACGTACTAAACAACGTCTCCAGTGGGGGACGTTAAAATGACGCCCGCTCCTAGCCCTGCCAGCATTTTGGAGCCATCGAAATACATAACTCAATTGGAATATGTGCCGTACTCTTTAGGGAGTTCGGCCTATGTCCATTCAGCAACGAAGTCAGCCAGTACTTGGGATTTAATAGCTCGACGTGGTTTGTATGTAATATCAAATGGAAGGAGCTCAATGGCCCATTTGGCAATCTAGCCCGTGGCATTGCGGTTGTTTATTATGTCGTTGAGTGGTACTTCGGAAGCCACCCTGATCGAGCACTCCTGGAAGTAGTGTCGTAGTTTTCGGGATGCCATGAAGACCGCGTATGCTATCTTTTGATAATGGGGGTACCGGTATTTGCATGGTGTAAGGACAATGGATACGTAGTATACTGGCTTCTGAAGCGGGAATTTGAGTCCGTCCTGTTCTCGTTCAACGACGAGTACGGCGCTCACCACCTGATGTGTTGCTAATATGTATAGTAACATGGGTTCACCGACGTTTGGCACGGCCAGGATTGGGTTGCTCGCTAGAAGGGTTTTTATTTCTTCCAGTTCGGCTGTTGCCGCGTCCGTCCACTCGAAGTGAACGGTTCGCCGTAGAGGGCGATAGAGTGGCAGTGCTTTTTCTCCCAATCTGGAGATAAAGCGGCTTAGAGCTGCCATGCAACCCGCGAGTTTTTGGACTTGTTTAAGGTCTGTTGGCGTATCCAATGTGACAGAGCTCAGATTTTGGCTGGATTTGCTTCAATTCCTCTATTGGAAACAATGAAGCCTAGCAGTTTTCCAGCGGGGACGCCAAAAACACACTTTTCCGGATTGAGCTTAATGTCATACGCGCGGAGGTTGTCGAATGTGAGACGTAAATCGTCTAATAATGTTTCGACGTGCCTAGTTTTGATGACGACGTCGTCCACATAAGCTTCAACTGACTTGCCGATCTGTTTCTCCAGGCATGTTTGAATCATGCGTTGATATGTGGCACCGGCGTTCTTGAGCCCGAAGGGCATGGTGTTGAAGCAAAATGGCCCGTATCAGGTAATGAATGCTGTTGCAGCTTGATCGGACTCCTTCATTTTAATTTGATGGTATCCGGAATATGCGTCGAGAAAACACAGCGAGTCGTGTCCTGCGGTAGCATCAATGATTTGGTCAATGCGGGGGAGGGGGAAGGGATCCTTAGGGCAAGCCTTATTGAGGTCTTTGAAATCGACGCACAGGCGCCAAGATTTATCCTTCTTTGGTACCATCACCAAGTTTGCGAGCCAGTCCGGATGTTTTATTTCTCTAATGAATCCGGCCTCGATTAGCTTGGCTAGCTCCTCTCCCATGTCTTGGCGTTTGGGCTCGGAAAAGCATCGCAGTGTTTGTTTGACCGGTTTATATCCCTTTAATATGTTGAGGCTGTTTTCGGCCAGCTCGCGCGGGATTCCTGGCATATCAGAAGGGTGTCGGGCGAATATATCCCAGTTTTCGCGAAGAAAATCCTGTAGTGCGGTGTCGACCGTTGGGTCTAGTTGTGCCCCAATAGATGCTGTCTTCTTGGGGTCCGTTGGATGGACCTGGAATTTGACTATCTCTTCCGCTGGCTTGAAGGAGGTGGATTTGGGGCGTTTGTCTAGGATCACATCGTCCCGGTCCACCGTGGAGCGCAGTGCGGTTAACTCTTCGGCCATGAGGGCTTCAGATAATGCCTCAAGGGCCAGGGATGCGGTTTTATTTTCGGCGTGGAGTGATATGTCCGGATCACTGGTGAGAGTGATTATGCCGTTGGGCCCGGGCATCTTAAGCTTCATGTACCCGTAATGAGCTACAGCTTGGAAGCGTGTAAATGCCTCTCGCCCCAAGAGGGCGTGATATCCAATGTTGAAAGGGGCCACTTGGAAAGTTATTTCTTCGGACCGATAATTCTCCGGCGTGCCGAATACCACGTCGAGTGTTATTTTTCCCATGCATCGTGCCTCCCGGCTGGGAATGATTCCTCGGAAGGTCGTGCTGCTTTGCTCGATGTGGCTCCTGACTATTTCCATTTTGTTGAGTGTATCCTCATAAATGAGGTTTAGTCCGCTGCCGCCGTCCATGAGGACCTTGGTGAGTCGAAAGCTGTCCACGATGGGACTGAGGACTAATGCGGTTGGCGCTCGGACTGTCCTGTATTTTGGTTCGTCACCGGCATTAAAGGTTATAGACGTGTCGTTCCAAGGGTTTATTGCGGCGATTTGACGGACTTCGGTGAGGTCGCGGAGTGCCCTTTTGCGCTTATTGTTTGAAGCGAATGTCTCGAAGACCGTCAATACTCTGGGGTCATCGTCTCCTGGAGGGTGTTGCTCTGGGGAGTTTTTCGTAAGGATGTCCTCGCCGCTCTTGGCTACCTGCCGGAGTATCCAACATGCTCTAATTAAGGTTGTGGGTTGATATGGTATCCGGTGTTGTGTGTATTTTGCATGGGCCGTCGAGGCATCCCTCCAGAACGGTTCCGTGTCGCGTAATGGCTTTATATTTCTTGGATATTGGATTGGGCGTGTCACGGGGATGCGCCCTTTTCGCCTGAACGAGCGGTTGAGTTGGGACCGATGGCTCCCAAGAAGCTGCCTGATCTTTCCAGGCGCTTTCCATTGCGCTGTACTTCTGTACGATAGCTGCCAAGTCGGCGAAATGTAGTATACGGCGGCGATTAATGGCGTTGAGGAGTCCTTTGTCCGTGCAATTGTTGCAGAACGCTGATATCGCGTCCTCGTCGCGGAAATCTTTAACCTTGTTGTCGGCGTTCTGGGAACGGGGGTCCCCAAACTTGTCTGCCTGCGGCCCACAGCGTGGCTCTGCGAGTGGGCCCGTACGGCCCATCTTCATCAACAAGGCATTCAAGACCCTCGCGAGGGGCCAAGCCTCGCGAGGCGGACGATGCAAGACCTCCTCGGGAGCGGCCTCACCAGGTTGGCTCGCGAGGGGCGGAGAGTTCAAGGCAAGGCAAACCTCGCGAGGTTCTCGTGGCGTGAGCCAGGACGATCAAGGCCAGGCGGCGCCAGTCCATGCAGCGTCCTTGTTTCTTCTTTGGTGCTAAGGAAGCAAGCGTAGGCGCGGAGTACCGAGGCATCAAGCAAAGGTTTCCATATCGGTGCAACGAGATCAAGACCAGCAGGACGGTAGGACGGAGGTCACCATGGAGCCCAAGGCGGCGTCACCACCATAGCCTTTGGCAGGCGAAGACTGCTTTTGTCAGGATAAGCTGTACTAGTTGTCCCCTTTCAAATTGTCTGTTGTTGGCTCCCTTCCCGCTCGATATTTGGGGAGAGGACCAGTGCCTCTATAAATAGGACTAGCCACCACCGTAGGAGGCAACTCATCAAGAGACAACTGAGCCCGATGGATCGATATGATCCAGAGCCAACCCTTAGCCACGCATCGAGCACAAGAGCACCTCAACCTCAGGAGGCTGTTCTTCCCCTTGTAACTGTTCATCCATAGCCCCAGAGGCAATCCACCACCACCACACTAGAGTAGGGTATTACACCACAACGGTGGCCCGAACCAGTATAAATCTTGTGTCCCTTGTGTTGTGAGTTTGTTGAGTTAGGCCTTGAGATCTTAGCAAGCTAGGACGTGGATCGGTAGGGGGAGATCTTCGCGCGCACCCCAGTGTTCGAACCTTGAGGGTTTTGCCGAAACCCGTGATCCGACATTTGGCGCGCCAGGTAGGGGTGCGCCGAAGCTTCCCTTCCATCGCTCCGTGTCCCGTCGCTTCATCGTCTCCATAGCGGACGCACGCCGCGCCCGCGCCGAGCGCCGGGCTGCCCTCGCCACCCGCGTTGCTCAGACGGCCCCTGTCAGTGGGCCACCCCGTTGTTCTCCGTCGCTTGCCGCCAACGCCGCCACCAGCCCGGTGGGGAATGAGCAGCAAGCATCCTCGTTGCACCCCTCGGTGCGGCAGGACGGCCGCACCGCCACTCCCTCGCTGACTCCCGCTGGTTCGTCGTCTCACGCTCGTCGCGCTCCCACGGATGCGCGGGCCGCGCTCCTCATGGCGCACGAGCTCCTGCGCTACCACCCAGTCGACGACCTCTACGAGGACTGGCTCGACCGCATCGCCGAGCTTGTCAGCGCCGCAGGGGGCTCCCCTGCGCCGTCCCTCTCGCTGCCTCGCGCTCCGCCAACTACGGGCGACGTAGCCCACGGAGCACCTCCACCACCTCTGCACCAAGACGGCGCCCTGGCGCCAAGGCGCGCGGCTCCACGGCGCGATGCACCGCGTCCGGCGCCCGGGTGTGAAGAAAGAAGCTGTCAAGAAGTTCCTCGACCGCAAGAGAACGCTCCACCACTCCCCGCACCGCCGCGCCAGGATCGTTTGCTGCAGCAGGGCCCCGTGCCGCTTGCCGTAGCGGCGTGCGGACGCCAAGACCAAGCTCCACCTCCAAGACGGGCCCCAGTGACCATGTCCGGCTGTCGTGCCTTCACCCCCGAGCTGTGTAGCGTCGCCTGGCCGGGCAAGTTGAAGCCGGATCTGCCTCCTCGCTACGAAGGCACCCCCGACCCCGCGGAGTTCCTACAGCTCTACGATCTAAGCATCAAGGCGGCTAACAGCGACGAGAAAGTCATGGCGAACTAGTTCCCCATGGCGCTCAAAGATGGT
The DNA here is from genome assembly GCF_002575655.3 of Aegilops tauschii subsp. strangulata. Taxonomy (NCBI): domain Eukaryota; kingdom Viridiplantae; phylum Streptophyta; class Magnoliopsida; order Poales; family Poaceae; genus Aegilops; species Aegilops tauschii. Next base: position 170,585,848 of record NC_053037.3, read on the forward strand.
GCTCGTTCGTGGCTCCTGAACCTGCCTCCAGGCTCGATCTCCTCCTAGAACGAGATGCGCGACCGCTTCGTCGCCAACTTCCAGGGCACTCGCGACCGCCCACCGGCCGTGGGTGACCTACGCCGCGTCAAGCAACAACCAGGAGAGACCCTCCAGAAGTACATCCAGCGCTTCAACAACGTTCGCCTCAAGATCCCCAAGGTGACGGACGAGGCCATCATCTCCGCGTTCTCTGATGGAGTCCGCGACGTCAAGATGAAGGAGGAGCTCGCCATCCACGAGGAGCTGTGCACATCTCTGGAGCTCCCGGCTGCGGACCCAGAGGAGAAGAAAGCCAAGGCCAAGGATGTGAAGCGCAAGGGAGCAGTCGTGCTCGCGGTGGAGCCAGACACCAAGCGCGGCAGAGACCAGCCCGAGTCATCCAAGAGCAGCCGGCCGCTCTGCGCCTTCCATAACCTGCAGACCCACAACACCAGCGACTGTCAAGAGCTTAGAGCCATTCGAGAAGATTGCTTCGGTCGACGCCCCGAGCGCAACGACCGGGGCTACGACCGAGGAGGAGGACGTGGTGGCGGACGCTGGGATGACCGTGGCCCGCGCCAGGAGTGGCGCGACTGGCCTCGTGAGGACCGCTGGCAGGATCAGCCTCGCGAGGGCGCCTGGAGGGACCAGCCTCGTGATGATCGTCCTCAGGGCAACGCCGGTCTTCCTCCACTACCTCCACCACCAATAAGGAACAACGACCACCATCAAGACGAGGGGGCTGGGGGCTTCCAAGAGCCGCGTGCCATTGCCTGCATCTTGGACGGAGCTCAGGCCCCAGCCTCGCAGCGTATCTTCAAACAGTTTGCTCGTGAAGTGAATGTGGTCCTGCCCAAGCTCGAGGCCACGTGCCCGCTCAGATGGTCCAAGTGCGCCATCACGTTCAGTCGGCAGATCAGCTCAAATGCGCGGCTACCGTTGGCGCCCTCCCGATGCTTTGTTCACCAGTCATCAGCAATGTGCAAGTCACCAAGACTCTCATCGACAGCGGCGCAGGGCTCAACGTCCTGTCCGTCGACACGTTCGACAACCTCCAGGGCCACCCCATCAAGGTCGTCTCAGCCTACCCATTGGAGAGAGTGCTCAGGAGCCCCAACTCTGCTGGAAGGGTCGCTGAGTGGAACATCGAGTTGCAGGCGTTCTAGTTGGAGTTCAGCACTACCAGGGTCATCAAGGGAGCTGCACTCGCTGATTTCATGGCGGAATGGACGGAAGCCCCGACGCTTGAAGTAGGCGAGGACCAGTCCACCTCGCCGGGAAGTGAGGCGCCTGATGGCTGGGTCATGTATTTCGATGGCGCCTTCGCGCACCAGGGCGCGGGGGCTGGAGCAGTACTCATCTCGCCCACTCAAGACAAGCTCTACTACACCGTGCAGCTCTTCTTTCAGCGGGGCGAGAAGGTCTCCAACAACATCGCAGAATACGAAGGCCTCATAGCGGGCCTGAAGGCTGCGGCAGCCCTGGGGGTGAAGCACCTCACCGTTAGGGGCAACTCGCAGCTCCTCATCAACTTCTCCAACAAGGTGTGTGAGCCGAAGGACAAGCACATGGAAGCATACCTCGCGAAGGTGCGCAAGATGGAGAAGCAGTTCCTGGGCCTGGAGTTGCAGCACGTGCCCCGTGGCGCCAACAAGGAAGCTAACGACATCGCCAGGAGGGAATCCAAGCGGCAGCCCCAAGAGCCTGGCGTCTTCGAGGAGCGGTTCTTCAAGCCATCAGTGACACCACCACTTTCAAGGACAGCTCAGCCTCGGGAGGAACTCCCGCAGCTGCCTGTCACAGGAGCCCCAGCCTGTGGCCCGACTTCGGGAGCGCGCCTGCTCTTGGCGCTCGAGCCCCAGCAGGGATGCTGGACCGAGGAATTCAAGGAATACCTGATGCAGGGGGCGCTGCCGGAGAAGGAGGAGGACGCGGAGCGTGTGGCCCGGCAAGCCACGACATACTGCATTCGGGACGGTGAGTTATACAGGAAGCGACCAAATGACGTTTCAATGCGTTGCATCTCCAGAGACCAGGGGAAGGAGTTGCTATCTGACATACACGCTGGGGACTGCGGGCACCATTCGTCATCACACACCCTCGTCGGCAAGGCATTCCGCAGCGGATTCTACTGGCCCAGGGCGCTCAACGATGCAACCGAGCTGGTGAAGTCCTGTGAAGCCTGCCAATTCCACGCCAAGCAGATCCAGCAACCGGCTCAAGGCCTCCAGACCATACCACTCACATGGCCATTCGCGGTCTGGGGCTTGGATATCTTGGGCCCGTTCCCTCGAGCGCCTGGGGGCTACCGCTACATCTGTGTCGCCATTGACAAGTCCACCAAGTGGGCGGAGGTGGAAGCCGTCCGTACCATCCCAGCTGGCTCTGCGGTCAAGTTCATCAAGGGTCTCGTAAGCCACTGGGGGGTCCTCAACCACATCATCACTGATAACGGCTCGCAGTTCACTAGTAATCTCTTCAAGACATACTGTGCTAACATTGGAACGCAGATCTGCTACGCTTCGGTGGCGCACCCCAGGAGCAATGGTTAGGCTGAACGCGCCAACACAGAGATCCTAAGGGGCCTCAAGACCAGGACTTTCAAGAAGAAGCTCGAGGCCTGCGGCAGGGGCTGGTACGACAAGCTTCAGTCCGTGATGTGGTCCATTCGTACCACCGCCACCAAGCCAACGGGCGAGACCTCATTTTTCCTCGTCTATGGAGCCGAAGCGGTCCTCCCTCACGAGGTCAAGCATCACTCCACATGTGTCCTGGCGTTTGATGAAACGCAACAGGACGCCACGCGGGGGATGGACCTCGTGCTGGGGGAGGAACATCATCACGAAGCCGCACTACAGGCGGCAAGGTATCAGCAGGCGCTGCGGCGATACCATTGCCGCAACATCCGCTCCAGGACGCTCGAGGCGGGTGACCTCATCCTGAGGCGGGTTGATGTCTACTACACAACCTTCTTCTTGTAGACGTTGTTGGGCCTCCAAGAGTGCAGAGGTTTGTAGGACGGTAGCAAATTTCCCTCAAGTGGATGACCTAAGGTTTATCCATCCGTTGGAGGCGTAGGATGAAGATGGTCTCTCTCAAACAACCCTGCAACCAAATAACAAAGAGTCTCTTGTGTCCCCAACACACCCAATACAATGGTAAATTGTATAGGTGCACTAGTTCGGCGAAGAGATGGTGATACAAGTGCAATATGGATGGTAGATATAGGTTTTTGTAATCTGAAATTATAAAAACAGCAAGGTAACTAATGATAAAAGTGAGCACAAACCATATTGCAATGCTAGGAAACAAGGCCTAGGGTTCATACTTCCATTAGTGCAAGTTCTCTCAACAATAATAACATAATTGGATCATATAACTATCCCTCAACATGCAACAAAGAGTCACTCCAAAGTCACTAATAGCGGAGAACAAACGAAGAGATTATTGTAGGGTACGAAACCACCTCAAAGTTATTCTTTCAGATTGATCTATTCAAGAGTCCGTAGTAAAATAACACGAAGCTATTCTTTCCGTTCGATCTATCATAAGGTTCGTACTAGAATAACACCTTAAGACACAATTCAACCAAAACCCTAATGTCACCTAGATACTCCAATGTCACCACAAGTATCCGTGGGTATGATTATACGATATGCATCACACAATCTCAGATTCATCTATTCAACCAACACAAAGAACTTCAAAGAGTGCCCCAAAGTTTCTACCGGAGAGTCAAGACGAAAACGTGTGCCAACCCCTATGCATAAGTTCACAGGGTCACTGAACCCGCAAGTTGATCACCAAAACATACATCAAGTAGATCACGTGATATCCCATTGTCACCACAGATAAGCACATGCAAGACATACATCAAGTGTTCTCAAATCCTTATAGACTCAGTCTGATAAGATAATTTCAAAGGGAAAACTCAATCCATTACAAGAGAGTAAAGGGGGAGAAACATCATAAGATCCAACTATAATAGCAAAGCTCGCGATACATCAAGATCGTGCCAAATCAAGAACACGAGAGAGAGAGAGAGAGAGAGAGAGAGATCAAACACATAGCTACTGGTACATACCCTCAGCCCCGAGGGTGAACTACTCCCTCCTCGTCATGGAGAGCGCCGGGATGATGAAGATGGCCACCGGTGAGGGTTCCCCCCCTCCGGCAGGGTGCCGGAACAGGGTCCCGATTGGTTTTTGGTGGCTACAGAGGCTTGCGGCGGCGGAACTCCCGATCTATTCTGCTCCCCGATGTTTTTAGGGTATAGGGATATATATAGGCGAAAGAAGTTGGTCAGGGGAGCCACGAGGGGCCCACGAGGGTGGGGGCGCGCCTAGGGGGGCAGGCGCGCCGCCCTACCTCGTGGCCACCTCGAAGCTTCCCTGACGTGTACTCCAAGTCTCCTGGATTGCTTCCGTTCCAAAAATAACTCTCCCGAAGGTTTCATTCCGTTTGGACTCCGTTTGATATTCCTTTTCTTCGAAACACTGAAATAGGCAAGAAAACAGCAATTTGGGCTGGGCCTCCGGTTAATAGGTTAGTCCCAAGAATAATATAAAAGTGTATAATAAAGCCCATTAAACATCCAAAACAGAATATAATATAGCATGGAACAATCAAAAATTATAGATACGTTGGAGACGTATCACGGGTCCTCTCTAGGGAAGGGCTGCATAAGCTCTCACCGATGTGGGAGGGCCCGTTCAAGGTCGTCCATGTCTCCAGGCCTCGCGCCGCGCGCCTGGAGACACAGGACGGGGTACCCATCCAGAACGCCTGGAACATCCAGCACCCCTGGAAGTTCTACCCATGAAGAAGGCCCGGTGCCTGTGAAGAAAGGCCCAGCACCTGTGAAGATCGCCGCCCGTGACACTCTCACGTAATAACGAGTGGGGCTGTACATGCCCCGGAGTCTCAAGAGTGCCGCCCTCGGGCCTCAGGGGCTCCCTCCCACATCTTAGTGGCAGCACTTAGCTCCGCGCTGGTGAGAAGACTTGAAGACTAGACTAGGTGCCGGACGCGGATTTTCATTTGCTTTCCGTAGTTGGCTTGCCTCCTTTTAATTGAAGTTTGCTTCTGATGTTCCTTGTTGATTTGGTTCCGTCGCCTTTTTGCCGCTATTTCCGACTCTAGTTTAACCTGTTCCCTCTTTCTCGCATACCTCTCGAGGGAGCTAGGCAGGTGCCCTCGCGAGCTTTCCCTTTTCTCTGCCTTCCGCCTACTTTTTCGCGAGGCACCCTCGTTCGAGCCCATAAGCTGGCGCATCTCTCCTAAATCCGTGCCCCTCGGGTACCGCGATGTGAGGCGCTGGGTCAAGGCTCGGGTGAACGATAAGCCTCCTAGCGAGGGAGCTAGGCAGGTGCCCTCGCGAGCTTTCCCTTTTCTCTGCCTTCCGCCTGCTTTTTCGCGAGGCACCCTTGTTCGAGCCCACAAGCTGGCGCATCTCTCCTAAATCCGTGGCCCTCGGGTACCGTGATGTGAGGCACTGGGTCAAGGCTTGGGTGAACATAAGCCTCCTAGCGAGCTTCCTAACGAATTTTTTGCAGTTCCTAAGCGCACACCGAGTCAAGGAAGGCCTTGACAGGCACTAGCAAACCAGTGCCTCGTAAAGAGGAGGCTGCCTCGAACGTGCGAAGCTAAGTTGTCTCTACGCAAAACGACGGCACAGCACATAAACGATAAGCATAACATAGTGATTGAGGAATCACGGTTCGATACACGCCCCTCCGGGGCCCATACTGGTTTCTTTTTTGATACAGGATGGAAAGGAAGAACAAAATAAAAGCGGTGCCTGCCCCATTGTGGTTCACATGGGCGGGCCATTAGCGACGTCCCGAGCTCAGCTGGACCCCTCCTCGCGCTTCATGGAGGCACGGCGACGAGACGACACGCTGCCACCTTCGAAGCAGGCACGGCGGCGTGGCGGCTGGTCGTAGCCGACACTGCTGGAGCTGTCGCCTGGAGAAGAGCCACCGTAGCTGGACGAGACACGGTCGGCACCAAGGGCGGGTTCGCCCTCCTCCTCGTCCCGACCGTCGCCAAGGCCGAGCATCTCCTCGCCATCGTTCACCTCGGGGCAGCACCCGGCGCGGTGACCATCTTCCCCAAACACCCTCACGTAGAGGGTCGCATCGCCATCATACTTGAAATGGAGGGTGCACCGCCTGCCCAGGCCGCGCGCACGGGCGAATGTCTGCCAACCGCAGGCCACAGCTATGTTGCCCGCGACGGAGACCTCGACTGCCACCCAAGAAGCCCTGCTGCAGCAACAGTCCGCCTGCAGCCAGAGCCCACCTGGACCGGAGGCTGGCAGCTCGTCGGCAAAGAAGCGCGGGAGCTGAAGCCAGTTGCCAGCCGGGTTCTCCGACCAGACGACGAACTCCGGCAGCGCCTCCACCGAGTGGAAGCGCGGTCTAAGAGGCCGTGCAACCATGGCACGTCTCCCTTCACCGACAGGGCTGCCATGACTGGAACGACCCCTGCCACGCGCAGCGGCGCCATCGCGGGAACCTCCTCGACGGCGCCATTGGTGTCGCTGCTAGCAATGGAGCAAGGGGGAAGAAGCAAGCAGAATGGGAAGATATGGGCGACGGGGGCTCTGCCCCCCTCCCCATTTATAGCAAGAGAAGGCCAACCGGTGCCCCCCACGATCATAGGTAATGATGGTTTTTCCTTGCATGTCGCAGGGACTTGTCAAGTCGGGCAGTTGCATAGGCAGCGTGGGGAAGCAGAGACGCCCATGTCCAATCAACCGCCACGCGTCGACCAAGGCAGCATGCTATTGGGGCCCGCGGCGCTCTGCACTTGACCTTTGGCTTCGCCTCGAAGCCAAGCCCGAGTGCGCCTTGGGCCCGGGGGCTACTGTCGCCATTCTGGGAACGGGGGTCCCTAGACTTGCTTGCCTGCGGCCCATGGCATGGCTCTGCGAGCGGGCCCGTACAGCCCATCTTCATCAACAAGGCATTCAAGACCCTCGCGAGGGGCCAAGCCTCGCGAGGCGGACGACGCAAGACCTCCTCGGGAGCGGCCTCACCAGGTTGGCTCGCGAGGGGCGGAGAGTTCAAGGCAAGGCAAACCTCGCGAGGTTCTCGTGACGTGAGCCATGACGATCAAGGCCAGGCGGGCGCCAGTTCGCTCAGCGTCCTTGTTTCCTCTTTGGTGCTAAGGAAGCAAGCGCAGGTGCGGAGTACCGAGGCATCAAGCAAAGGTTTCCATATCGGTGCAACGAGACCAAGACTAGCAGGACGGCAGGACGGAGGTCACCATGGAGCCCAAGGCGGCGTCACCACCATAGCCTTTGGCAGGCGAAGACTTCTTTTGTTAGGATAAGCTATACTAGTCGTCCCCTTTCAAATTGGCTGTTGTTGGCTCCCTTCCCGCTCGATATTTGGGGAGAGGACCAGGGCCTCTATAAATAGGACTAGCCACCACCGTAGGAGGCAACTCATCAAGAGACAACTGAGCCCGACGGATCGATCTGATCTGGAGCCAACCCTTAGCTACCATCGAGCACAAGAGCACCTCAACCTCAGGAGGTTGTTCTTCCCCTTGTAACTGTTCATCCATAGTCCCAGAGGCAATCCAACACCACCACACTGGAGTAGGATATTACACCACAACGGTGGCCCAAACCAGTATAAATCTTGTGTCCCTTGTGTTGTGAGTTTTTTGAGTTAGCCCTTGAGATCTTAGCAAGCTAGGACGTGGATCGGTATGGCGAGATCTTCGCGTGCACCCTAGTGTTCGAACCTTGAGGGTTTTGCCGGAACCCGTGATCTGACACTTGTCCGTGACAAGGAGGAATCTGGCCCAGAAGTGGTGGACCGTTTCCTAAGACTGCTGTTGTATGCTCATAAGAGCGCTTACGTCTGGGTGGGTGGGTGGAATTGAATCCGGACCCTGACCCGATCGATGATCTGGAGTCTGAAGATTTTTCGGACTTAACAGTCCGGACTCCGGAGTATCTTCAGATTGCTTATGCCCGCCGTCCGATTCTATGTTCGGAAGGCTGGTCACATCCTTTCGTTGGGGAGTATCCGGCTCTGCAGGGTCGGTGATCCGAACATAGTCCGTCTTTAGTATAGGGGAAGAGTCGACGTCTTGCTCCTCGACTACCGCTATGTGGTGGGTGACCGGTGGAGATTTAATTTCTCTTTGGTCGTGTTTAAGCCCGATTCGATCGTAATCTGTGGCAATTCCCAGGGCAGCGATGTGATCCAGGAGCTCGTTTAAAGACGAGAACTCCGCCGGATCCATCTGCTTGGAGTGTTTGGAGTCGATATGAAGGGGATTTTCGATGGCCCGAGAGGTCACCATCGGCTTAACGGCCGAACGGGTGGTCATGGTAAAGCCGCCCAGCCGGAAGGTTTGGCCTGGGGCCAGGCCTCCTCCGGCGGTGATATTGTCTTTAAGGACGAGGCGAGTCATCGATCCTGTCATCGACGTCACAGTGGAACTCTCAATGAAAGCACCAATGTCGGTGTCAAAACCGGCGGATCTCGGGTAGGGGGTCCCGAACTATGGGTCTAAGGTCGATGGTAACAGGAGACAGGGACACAATGTTTACCCAGGTTCGGGCCCTCTCAATGGAGGTAATACCCTACTTCCTGCTTGATTGATCTTGATGAATATGAGTATTACAAGAGTTGATCTACCACGAGATCGTAACGGCTAAACCCTAGAAGTCTAGCCTGTATGACTATGGTAATGAGTATCTCTCTGCCTTCGGACTAAGCTCTCCGGTTTATATAGACACCGGAGAGATCTAGGGTTACACAAGGTCGGTTACAAAGGAAGGAATCTATACGTTCGATCGCCAAGCTTGCCTTCCACGCCAAGGAGAGTCCCATCCGGACATGGGTGCAGTCTTCGGTCTTGATATCTTCACAGCCCATCAGTCCGGCCCATGGTTAACAGGCCGGACGCCCGAGGACCCCTTAGTCCAGGACTCCCTCAAACCCGGCTATCAGTGTCTCTGGTGTCTGGCTTCTCCGCCGGCAGCTGGGGCCCGCCACCTGGTGGGACCCGCTGGTTGTCTTGTATTTCACCAACAAGCCGCGCCCGCCACTTGCGGGACCTGCCGGCTGCTTAGTACCGTGGCTGCGCCACTGATGATGCACGCTTTGTCGGGGGGGCGTGGCTACAGTGCCGCCGCCTGGTGGGCGTTCACTGTAGCCATCCCCCGTCTCTTCTGATTAATGGGGCTCAGACTTTGAGGGAATGGCAGGGCCGCCTGGTGGGGTGCCGGCCTCCCCGTGCCGACTAGTCAGGGCATGCCTCCTTCTAGCTTCTCACAAACAAGTAGGGCCCGCCACCCGCGGGTCGTACCGACAACCCGTAGTGGGGGCACGGCCCCCTCTGCCATGGGTGATGTCATGGGCCGCGTGGCAACAGTGTCGCGTCGGGCGAGCGATGTCCGCCCAGTACGTTGTACTTGGCCACACTCGCCTGGATTCGGGAGTGGCAGGCTGTACTATAGCCACACCCCGTCTCGTCGAAATTATGTGGGTGCTAACTTTCAAGGGAGCGGAGGAGGGCCGCCTGCTAGGAGCCGGCCTCTCTGAAGGCCGCCTGCTAGGAGCCGGCCTCTCTGAAGGCCGCCTGCTAGGAGCCGGCCTCTCTGAAGGCCGCCTGCTAGGAGCCGGCCTCTTCGCCATCAGCGGGTTGCTGCCTTCTGGCAACCGGCCGCTTGGACCAGCCGGCTCCGAGAAGGCGGCTCTTCGCCTTTGAGGCTTGAGGGGCGCAGCCGGCTCCGATGTCTTGAAATACCGCGGGAGGCTGATGAGGCTACCCGTGGTCATTTACTTCGACAATAATACGAATTTATTTTGAAATTATATTTAATATGACTAGAAATTTTGGGATAAAAATATTTCAGATCCCATCAAAATGTGGGAAATTTTATTGAATTCTGTTTTGAGCGGTTGGTTGAAATTATTAATCGTTGTCCTAGCTAGAAAATGGGTTGTACTTTTAACAAACTGTAAATGGGCTATAGTAAATTTCCATTAGAATTCAAAAATGGGCTGTACATTCTTACAAATCGCAAATGGGCTATATGTTCTCTGCCACGCACTTGTGGGCCTACTAAGTTGACTCGTACGCAAGGCTTTTGTTAAGTTATAGTCAACACACGGTTCTAGCAGCAGTGGCTGTTGGATGTCCATCCAACGGATGTCGTGCTTCTTCTTCAATCTCGGATATTCTTGCTTCAGCCGCCCAAAAAATGATTCCTCCCCCTGACATCTGGGGCGCACCATTTCAGAGGCTCACCTATGGGCCTACTAAGTTGACGGTACTAAGGGCTTTGCCAACTTGGTCAATATAAACAATTCTAGTTGCAGTGACCGTACGATGTCCATCCAACGGCCGTCGTGCTTCTTCAACCTCTGGTCTTCTTGCTCCAGCCGCCCAAACAAGCATCGGCCGTGCCGCCTGCTCCTGCCTCCCGTGTACGGCTGTGCTGCCACCGCTGGCCATGCCATCCCTCTATACTCACCCACACCTCCTGTTATTCTCCGGCGACGGCAACCTCACACCGCAGCCGAAGCAGTCAACCCACGTGCTCCCCTCCGCGTGGGCATCCACTGCCGCATCCACTGCCGCGTCTTCCCGAACAGTTCCCTTCCTAGGCCTCGCCGTCGTCCACCGCCTTGGTGCTCTCGGCGCGGCGTGGTCGACGTGGTCAACGAAAGACAGCCATCGGAAGAGGACTTTAGGCGGTGAGGCTGACAACTGGACCCACCAGCTACACCTTCAAACACAAGGAAGTGCCTCCTTATTACTCGCAAAGTAAAAACGATTCCTCCCCCTGACAGCTGGGACCGACCATCTATATCTTCGCATGCAAGGAAGTGTGTCCTTATCCTCCCTGACCGCTGGGACCCACCCGTTCAAACCATACGTAGCATTGTCTGTCTGGTCGCGAACGTGTACATACTTACTGGTCGATCGGTCTCTCTGCAAGTATGAACCGTGGCCGAGTAAGTAGCAGCATGTGTCGTTGTAGAGCACCCGACATATTAGTTCATGCAGTCCCGTCTAAGTCATGTACACGTACGTACAGCCACAGGGCAAAAAATATGGCCACGTACGTACATACGGACAGGGTCTCGAGCGCGTACTTGCACTTATATACGGACGGCCAGGACTTGTGTACATGGAGAGGCAACAGACAGCAGCAATGACATCCTGTTCATCGGGCAGCGAACCGGCTGGGTCGAAACAGGGAAACAACGCCTTGTTCATCGGGAGGCAACCGACTGGGTCGGAATGCGTCCTGTTCAAGGGGAGAGAACCAGCTTGGATGGAACAGCCGAAACGGGGCCTGGCGTACCGCAGAACAGAGGAAACGGCCTTCTATTCGACCGGCCATGGTCAAAACGGGATCTTGTTCATCGAGAGGGGTCTGGCGTACCGCAAAATGGAGGAAACAGACTTGTGTTCGAGTGCCTACGGTCGAAACGTGGTCATGTTGATCGGGAGGGGTGTGGCGTACCGCAAAACGGAGGAAATAAACTTGTGTCGGAGCGCCTACGGTCGAAACGGGGTGATGTTCATCCACCGTCTACTGCCTCCCTCTAGCCTCCACGGGCTACTGTTCATCCACCGTCGATCTCCTCCATCCTCCACGGGCTACTGTTCATCCACGGCTATTGTTCCTCTAGCCTCCACCGACTATTGTTCATAGAGCCTCCACGACGGCCTACTCGGGGTCCTGTTGATCCAGCGGCAACGGCCTACTACCACGGGGTCCTGTTCATCCAACCCCCACCGGAAACTGTTCATCCACAGCCAACCAACTGTCTCGACTCGTTCTATGTACCGCGCGCACGGTAGCAACAGTCACTATTCATCGAGAGTCAACCCAACACCGGCTGGCTACGTCTCGCATGGGGGCTCAATCGGCTTCAGTAAGCAGTAGCAATGATCGATCGCTCGGGTTCAGTTAGCAGCAGTAGCGAAGGAATTGCTCGGGTTGAGTCAGCAGTGAATGAATTGCTCACGTTCAGTTAACAACCAAGGGATCGATTGCTCGGGTTCAGTAACGTGCGGTTGTTCCAGGTTCAGTTAGCCACCTCACACATACGCGCGTACACGAGAGAAACACGCAAACCACAGTGCATCGCTCAACCCCGACCACCCACCGTAACTAGGAATTCTGTGATATTTTCCTCGCCCTCGCTTCTACCACGATTTTTTCCGTCATGGACAGCCCAAAGAATGTCATGCAGCTGTGTCTTCGGCCCGCCCAGGACGAAAAGCCCCATTTTCTGTCATGATTTTTTGTCACTGAAGTAGGAGCCCACCACATCTATGATGATACCGGGTTTTGTCACAATTATCGTCATGGATGTGTCATAAGCATGACAGAATTTTTTTCGTTCGGCCCAAAATGTCACGGATGTGTCTTTTTTTTTGTAGTGCATGCAAGGGCCGATTCAAAGTAGTATACATGCTTCACATTCTTATGATACTAGTAACATGCACCATATGTATCCCAACTCTCATGCATCGGCAACCCCACAAATCGTTATGCCGATGAACAACATGGTGAGTTCGGTTAATAAATTTGAAACACCTCATGTTAGAATTTCCAATGCCATGCAAGAAAGTGTTTCACCCTTTTATTCATCGGAAAATAATGTGCGATATACTAATCCAACCATGCCGATGAATGAGAGAATTGGCCATACTACTGGCTATTTGGCTAGTTACTCTCAACTATCATATGCTACACCTCATGTTAGTAATTTTTCTTCATCGTATACAACTGCAGATGCTCATAATTCAGCTCCGCACCTTCATGGTCATAGCCGAATAAGTGAACAATTTCCAGGAGTGCACATGCCATCATCTAATATTGTACAATATACTGCATCCTCTACGCAATTGCATAATTTTGGCAACACCTCATTGCCGTAAAAGTCTAAAAATATTGCGGAGCAATCCCTTACAGAATGGGAAGTGGCTACGTTAAAAAGGGATATAGCCCGAATTAACAAGATTAGTGCTCCTTGCCTTGAAGAACATGACAAGGGGCTAGTTCCTGATTATAATGCAATAAGAGCTACAGTTTTGCAAGAAGATGAATCTTTGCCAATTGATAGAATCGGCGAGGAAAAATATGGTTCTACAGCAATGCATATGCCTTCACCTAGTACAACATCATATTGTACACCCCCTACCAATTGCAAATTTTCGGCAACACCCATGTGTCATTGATGAAAGAATCTAAATGCATTGGGGGGAAATCATATCCTGAGTGGGCTGAAATTGAGAAAAAGCTTAAAGCTAATTTTGTCGCTCGGTGCCAGAAACAAAAGGAAACAGAATTGGCTCAAGTAAAAGAAGCATTGCCAATTGGTAGAATAAATGTAAAGAAGGATGATTCGGAACATGGAAGTGCTTCGGTTGAAAAAGCCGAATCAAGTAGTATATATTCTGAATCCATCAAATCCAAAGAGGCAAGCATTATTGAGAAAGGGCATGGCAAGCATAGCGGAGCGACCATACTTAGAAATTGATGAACTTCAAGGACAAGAAGAAGTAGCCGAACAAAGTTCGACCAACAATTTTTTTCAATGTAATGATGCAGGGAATCAAGAAAAAGATGACAAAGAGGCGTTGGGGAGCCACGGAAAGGCGGAGCAAGATATTGTTCAAGTCACACCACCATCATGCTCTCCCAACATATCTGAAGAGGTATGTTTAGCAAGTAATTTACCTATTTTCATATTTGGTCAGAACTTTATTGTTGTTGCATCTATAAGAAAAATCCTCATAAGTAATTTTGAAAGACCAATGAAGAAGGGTAATTTATTTGTTAGCAATAGAATTGTTATAGAACATATCGGTCAACCCATTGCGCCATTTATAAAGACCGATAATGACTTACCGTTGCAGCCAAAGCTTTCCCCATTACTTTATCTAAAGTTCATATCTAATTGAGTTGCTTTGCTTATTTCATACTTGGCTTGCACTTGGTCTCAACTGAGACATGTATGTTCTAACTATTTTCGTTTTAGAAATTTAAATCCAAAGTTAAATTCTGTTGAGAAAATCGATGCTAGTGTAATATCTTACCCAAAGACATCGGAGATAGAGTGCAAAACACAATTCCTAGCCGAATGGGGTGATGCAAAATCTGAACCATTTGTTTGCTTAACTCCAAAGCCGTTCTCATAGCAAGATCGTCTAGAAAATAAAAGGTTTACCTTTAATTCAAGCATGTGTGATCAAATATTTGATTTGTTGCTGAAAAAATTACATAAGAATTCTTGATCACCATGTCAAGCCATCAATTCAAAAACGAATGTATTGTAGGTTGCATCATTTGTTCAAACATAATTTTGAGGATTGCAATATGTTTCGTCAAATAGTTAAATCAACCATATAAAGGACGATTGAGATTTGTTGAAACACCAAAGGATGACTGATACGTCTCCAACGTATCTATAATTTTTGATCATTCTATGCTGATATATTATCATTCTTGGATGTTTTACAATCATTTTATAGCAACTTTATATCATTTTTTGGGACTAACCTATTGACATAGTGCCCAATGCCATTTGTTGTTTTTTGCTTTTTTTTACTTCACAGAAAACAAATAAGAAACGGAGTCCAAACGCAGCAAAACTTTTTGGAGTATTTTTTTGGACCAGAAGACGCACGATGGGCCAAGGAAGTACCAGAGGGGGGCTTCGAGGGGAGCACAACCCACCTGGGTGCGCCTGGGGGCCCCAGGCGTGCCCAGGTGGGTTGTGCCCACCTCGGTCGCCTCCCACACTGCCTCTTTGCTCTATAAATACCTCGAAAATCCAAAAACCCTAGGGGAGTCGACGAAACACAATTCCAGCCGCCGCAAGTTCTAGACACCACCACGGAGGGGTTCATCATTGATACGTCTCCAACGTATCTATAATTTTTTATTGTTCCATGTTGTTTTATTATCAATCTTGGATGTTTTATAATCATTTTTGGTACTAACCTATTGACATAGTGCCAAGTGCCAATTGCTTTTTTCCATGTTTTTTACATCGCATGAAATCAACATCAAACAGAGTCCAAATGCCACGAAACTCCACGATGATTTTTCATGGGCCAGAAGGAAGGCAATTGGCCCTGGTTGCACCTGGGGGTGCCCCGAGGGGGGCACAACCCACCAGGGCGCGCTAGGAGGCCCAGGCGCGCCCTGGTGGGTTGTGCCCACCTCAGGTGCCCCCGGACCGCCTCTTTGCTCTATAAATACCCCAAAAATCCTGGAACCCTAGAGGCGTCGACGAAATATTCATCCAGCCGCCGCAGAGTCCAGAACCACCAAGTCCAATCTAGACACCATCACGGAGGGGTTCACCACTTCCATTGGTGCCTCTCCGACGATGCGTGAGTAGTTTCTTGTAGACCTTCGGGTCCGTAGTTAGTAGCTAGATGGCTTTCTCTCTCTCGCTAAATTCTCAATACAATGGTCTCCCGGAGATCCATATGATGTAACTCTTTTGCTGTGTGTTTGTTGGGATCTGATGAACTTCGAGATTATGATCAGTTATATCTTTTTATATCCATGAAAGTTATTTGAGTTTCTTTGATCTCTTATATGCATGATCTCTTATAGCCTCGTATTTCTTCTCTGATATTTGGGTTTTGTTTGGCCAACTTGATCTATTTATCTTGCAATGGGAAGAGGTGCCCGGTAGTGGGTTCGATCTTACGGTGCTCGATCCCAGTGACAGAAAGGGAACCGACACGTATGTATTGTTGCTACTAAGGATAAAAAGATGGGATCTATATCTACCACCATAGATAAACGGATATTGTCTACATCATGTCATCGTTCTTATTGCATTACTCCGTTTTTCCATGAACTTAATACACTAGATGCATGCTGGATAGCGGTCGATGTGTGGAGTAATAGTAGTAGATGCGGGAAGGAGTCAGTCTACTAATCTTTGATGTGATGCCTATGTAATGATCATTGCCTGGATACCGTCATAATTATTTGCAGTTATATCAATTGCCCAACAGTAATTTGTTTACCCACCGTTTGCTATTTTCTCGAGAGAAGACACTAGTGAAACCTACGGCCCCCGGGTCTTGTTTCTCATATATTTGCTTGCGATCTACTTTTCCTTTGCATTTTTATTCAGATCTACTAAACCAAAAATACAAAAATACTTTTCTGCACTTTATTTTATTTGCGATCTATTATTAAATCTATTACAATTTATTTCCCGTCCATGCACCTTTTGAGGCGCCGTACCCGAAAGGGATTGACAACCCCTTTAACACGTCGGGTTGCGAGTGGCTGTTATTTGTGTGCAGGGGCTGTTTACGTTGTGTTGCTTGGTTCTCCTACTGGTTCGATAACCTTGGTTTCATATCTAAGGGAAATACCTACCGCCGCTGTGCTGCATCATCCCTTCCTCTTTGGGGAAATACCGACGTAGCTTCAAGCGACATCAGTCATCCTCATTGGTGCCTCTCCGATGATGCGTGAGTAGGTCATTGTAGACCTACGGGTCCGCAGTTAGTAGCTAAATGGCCTCCTCTCTCTCTTTTGATTCTCAATACAATGGTCTCTCGGAGATCTATTTGATGTAACTCTTTTTGTGCGGTGTTTGTTGGGATCCAATGAACTTTGAGTTTATGATCAGATCTATTTTATCCATGAAATTCATTTGAGTTTTGATCTCTTATATGCATGATTTCTTATAGCCTCATATTTCTTCTTTGAATCTTTGGTTTAGTTAGGCCGACTAGATCGATTTTTCTTGCCATGGGAAGAGGTGCTTTGTGATGGGTTCGATCTGACGGTGCTCAATCCCAGTGACAGAAGGGGACATGACACGTATGTATCATTGCTATTAAGGATAACAAGATGGGGTCTATTCCTACATGAATAGATCTTGTCTACATCATGTCATCGTTCTTATTGCATTACTATGTTTTTCCATGAACTTAATACACTAGATGCATGCTGGATAGCGGTCGATGTGTGGAGTAATAGCAGTAGATGCAGGCAGGAGTCGGTCTACTAATCTTCGAGGTGATGCCTATATAATGATCATTGCCTGGATATTGTCATAATTATTTGAAGTTCTATCAATTACCCAACAGTAATTTGTTTACCCGTCGTATGCTATTTCTCTCGAGAGAAGCCACTAGTGAAATCTACGGCCCCCGTGTATCTTCTTTATCTTATTTGCCTTCGAGATCTATTTTCATTCGCTTTTCTTTTCAGATCTATTAATCCAAAAACCCAAAAATACCTTGCAGAATTTTTTTATTATTTATTTTATTTCACGTTCCCGCGAGATCTATTTATCCAATCTACTACAAATTTATCTATCTTTTTACCCAGGAGGGATTGACAACCCCTCTTACACATCGGGTTGCAAGTATTTGTTCTTTGTGTGCAGGTACTGTTTCCATAGTGTTACGTGGTTCTCCTACTGGTTCGATAACCTTGGTCTCATCACTGAGGTAAACACCTACCTTAGTTGTGCTGCATCATCCCTTCCTCTTTGGGTAAATACCGACGTAGTTCAAGCCGCATCAAAAGGAATTTATGTCGCCGTTGCCGGGGAGACATCATCAACATCTATCCGGTTCCTAATCATAAATCTCATATCCTAGCAATTTACATTATTTGTCATTTGCCTCTTGTTTTCATCTCTCCCACTTCACAAAAAATTTCCTTTTTATTCGCCTTCTTTTTTGTTTGCCTTTTTCTCGTTCGATCATTTGTTTGCTTGTGTTGCCATGTATCTTCTATTTGCTTGCATCTTCGCTTGCTAAAAATCTATTGATATGCATCCTCATCCACTTGCTAATATTTTCAAAAGATCCAATTATGATGAACCAATTGATAGTGAATTGAGTTCACTAGATTATCTTTATGAAGTTTTGCTTGAGATTCATGAATCTGAAAATTGTGATGAAGTGTTAAACGAAGAAATTTATAAAGTGATTCATGATAGCTCCTTGAATTAAAAGCATGATTGCAATGATGTTATTATAAATTATTAATGTCAATTGTGTTAGTGATATGCAAAACCCCAAGCTTGGGGATGCTTGTTTAGTTATGTCCACTACTTATTGCAATGATCATGATTGGGGTGATAATGATTCTTATGATCTGAAAAATTTATTTAAAGCTCATGATGAATATGCTTGCAATAATATTAAAAGTGGGTTTGGAAGAGTGTCAACTTTAGCTAAAAATAATCCCACATATTTGGAGAGTGTTCAATCTTATGAAATTTTTATAAAAGTGGGTTTGGAGAGGTCATGACTTTATTTGATGATAATCCCACTATTTTGGAAGATTATAAAACTTTTATGCATGTGGATCATGAAGAGAAAATTTTATATGATAGTTATATTATTGAATATGATTTTGATCCTACATGTAATTATTATGAGAGAGGGAAATATGGATGTAGAAATGTTCATATTACTAAATTACCTCTCGTTATGTTGAGATTGCTATTGTTTGTTTATTCTTCCTTGCGTATACTACTTTTTGCTTCTCTTGATAATTTTTCCTACAAAATGCCTATGCATAGGAAGCATGTTAGAGTTAAATGTGTTTGTCTCAAGTTTTATGATGCTCTATTTGTGCTTCAATTTTTTGTCTTTCATGTGAGCATCATTAAAATTATTATGCCTAGCTAGGGGCATAAAACAATAGCTCTTGTTGGGAGGCAACCCAATGAATAAATTTTATTTTTGCCTTTTTCTTTCTGTTCTTGAGTGTTTGCAAAATTATGCTACTGTTATGATTGTGTTTTTTGTGTTTTAGTTAGTGTTTGTGCCAAGCAAAGCCTTTGGGATCATGTTGGGTGATAGTTGATTTGATCTTGTTGAAAAACAGAAACTTTTGCGTCCAGTAAAACAATTTTGAAAAATCACAGAAGTGCGATCAAATCTTGATTTTTTTACAAAAGATTGATATACAAATTACCCACGTTTTCCTAATTTTTCAGAAGTTTTGGAGTTACAGAAGTATTCGAAGTTTTCAGATTGCTACAGACTGTTCTGTTTTGACAAATTCTATTTTCTTTGTGTTGTGTGCTTATTTTGATGAATCTATGGTTTGCATTGGAGGGTATAAGCTATAGTAAAGTTGGAATACAGTAGATATAATGCAAAAATAAAATATGAATTTGTTTGCAACAGTACTTAGAGTAGTGATTTGCTTTGTTATACTAACGGATCTCACGAAGGTTTTGTTGAGTTTTGTGTGATTGAAGTTTTCAAGTTTTGGGTGAGATCACGATGGATGAAGGAATTAGGAGTAAGATGAGACTAAGATTGGGGATGCCCACGGCACCCCAAGTTATTATCCAAAGAGGAACAAGCAACTAAGCTTGGGGATGTCCCGAGTGGCATGCCCTCTTTCTTCTAACGACCATTGGTATTTTACTTGGAACTATATTTTTATTCGTCACATATCATGAGTTTTGCTTGGAGCGTCTTGTATTATATAAGTCTTTGCTTGTTTTGCTTTTTAGTTTAAGTAAAGTATCCTTGCTGAACACACCTATTTGAGAGAGCCAAAATTATGCCATGATTTGTTAGAATTGCTCTATATGCTTCACTTAAATTTTGGAGCTATGGAATTGCTCTAGTGCTTCATTTATATCTTTTTGAGCACGGTGTGCTTTATTATTTTTGAAGAAATGCTCTCATGCTTCACTTAGATTTATTTGAGAGTTAGTAAAATTTTGAAGAAATTCTCTCATGCTTCACTTATATTATTTTGAGAGAAGAAAATTTTTATGCTGATGTTCTTCACTTAGATTTGTTTGAGCTATCAAAAGCAACACATGAAATTAATCCCAAAGTGATAGATATTACAGAGGGATATAATAAAAACTTTCGTGAAGATCATTGGACAAAATAAACTTGATTCTTTGTAATAGTTTTGAGGTATGATGATATAATATGTGATTCATGTTGATGAGCAATTATGCTTTAGTAAGAACATTGATGTGAAGGTTTGGGATTCCCTACGCAAGCACGAAAGTTAATAGTTATGCAATGAAATTACATCCTACTTGTGGTGCATTATTCGGTGTTAGTTATGCTTAATGCTCGCTTATGAGATTTTTTATTTCTTGGTTGGATGCTTCTCAATCTTTTGCTAGCCTTCACTTGTACTAAGTGGGATTACTACTTGTGCATCCAAAATCCTTAAACCCAGTTTTTGCCATATGAGACCACTATACCTACCTATATGCGATATTTCCGTGTCGTTCTAAGCAAATTTGTATGTGCCGTCTCTAATCTTCAAAATAAATTTCTCTTTTGTGTGCTCATACCGCTCATGAATCGGTAGGGGGTGGCCGATATTTTCCATGCTAGATGTGTTATTCTCAAGATGAGTGTTTATTCACTTGTCATTGCACGAGAGTACGGCAAAGGTATTAGGGATGCCCAGTACTGAAATGATAAATGAATTTACTTTATGTTGTCATAATAAATTCCTTGGAAAGTGTTGGTATGGACGGCACCCGGGGATTCGGTTAGCCATGGAATGTGAAAGTATGGTGGAAAGAGAAATAAACTTTATTTTCTGTTTGGGAACCGGCTATGATATATCTAGCATGGAAAGTATTGGGAACTACTTGATCGTTTTCGTTTACAGGAAAGGCATGCCACCCAAAATGTTCTATCTCTATCTTTTTCCACTTTGAGCTCTGGCACCTCTACAAATCCCTACTTCCCTCTGCGAAGGGCCTTTCTTTTTTACTTTATGCTATTTTTATTTTTATTTTAGTCTCCATCTTCTCTTATAAAGCACCAACTAAGGGGCACTATGATCGTACTTGAGCATTGGGTGTAGCTAATATGCAAGTGTGTTTCATGAATGGATCAATGATTGAGCATAATGGGCTAGGGATAACTTGCTTTAGTGTTGATATTTTGAAAGACATGGTTGCTTATTGATATACTTGAGTATGGAAATCTTCATGTCAAAACTAGAATATTGCTTTGAATCATATAAAAGTACAAATGTCCATGCTACAAAAGAAAAGAATATGTGATGAACATGATAGGCAGCATTCCACATCAAAGATTCTGTTTTTATCATTTACCTACTCAAGGACGAGCGGGAATTAAGCTTGGGGATGATGATACATCTCCAACGTATCTATAATTTTTTATTGTTCCATGTTG
This sequence comes from Aegilops tauschii subsp. strangulata, assembly GCF_002575655.3. NCBI lineage: Eukaryota > Viridiplantae > Streptophyta > Magnoliopsida > Poales > Poaceae > Aegilops > Aegilops tauschii. The sequence continues at coordinate 170,607,064 of NC_053037.3, forward strand.
TTATATTATCATTCTTGGATGTTTTACAATCATTTTATAGCAACTTTATATCATTTTTTGGGACTAACCTATTGACATAGTGCCCAGTGCTAGTTGTTGTTTTTGCTTGTTTTTTACTTCGCAGAAAATCAATACCAAATAGAGTCTAAATGCAGCAAAACATTTTGGAGATTTGTTTTGGACTAGAAGACACACGATGGGCCAAGGAAGTACCCGAGGGGGGCTCCGAGAGGAGCACAACCCACATGGGCGCACCTGGGGGCCCAGGCGCGCCCTGGTGGGTTGCGCCCACCTCGTCCGCCTCCCGCACTGCCTCTTTGCTCTATAAATACCGCGAAAATCCAAAAACCCTAGGGGAGTCGTCGAAACACAATTCCAGCCACCGCAAGTTCCAGAACCACAGATCCAATCTAGACACCATCACGGAGGGGTTCATCATCCTCATTGGTGCCTCTCCGATGATGCGTGAGTAGTTCATTGTAGACCTACAAGTCCATAGTTAGTATCTAGATGGTTTCCTCTCTCTCTTTTGATTCTCAATACAATGGTCTCTTGGAGATCTATTTGATGTAACTCTTTTTGCGGTGTGTTTGTTAGGATCCGATGTACTTTGAGTTTATGATCCGATCTATTTTATCCATGAAAGTTGTTTGAGTTTTGATCTCTTATATGCATGATTGCTTATAGCCTCATATTTCTTCTTCGAATCTTTGGTTTAGTTAGGCCGACTAGATCGATTTTTCTTGCCATGGGAAGAGGTGCTTTGTGATGGGTTCGATCTTACGATGCTCAATCCCAGTGACAGAAGGGGACATGACACGTATGTATCGTTTCTATTAAGGATAACAAGATGGGTTCTATTCCTACATGAATAGATCTTGTCTAGATCATGTCATCGTTCTTATTGCATTACTCCATTTTTCCATGAACTTAATACACTAGATGCATGCTGGATAGCGGTCAATGTGTGGAGTAATAGTAGTAGATGCAGGCGGGAGTTGGTCTACTAATCTTGGACGTGATGACTATATAATGATCATTGCCTGGATATCGTCATAATTATGTGAAGTTCTATCAATTGCCCAATAGTAATTTGTTTACCCGCCGTATGATAATTTTCTCGAGAGAAGCCACTAGTGAAATCTACGGCCCCTGGGTCTCTTCTTTATCATATTTGCCTTCGAGATCTATTTTTTATTCGCTTTTATTTTTAGATCTATTAATCCAAAAACCCAAAAATACTTTGCTGCAATTTTTTTTATTTTTTTTATTTTGCGTTTCCGTGAGATTGATACGTCTTTAACGTGTCTATAATTTTTTATTGTTCCATGCTATTATATTATCCATATTGGATGTTTTATATGCATTTATATGCTATTTTATATGATTTTTGGGACTAACCTATTAACCCAGAGCCCAGTGCCAGTTTCTGTTTTTCCTTGTTTTTGAGTTTCCCAGAAAAGGAATATCAAACGGAGTCCAAATGAGCTGAAAATTTACGGAGATTTTTTATGGACCAGAAGAAGCCCCCGAAGAAAAAGAGTTGGGCCAGAAGAGCCACGAGGCCTCCACAAGGGTGGAGGGCGCGCCCCCCTGTCTTGTCGTCGCCTCGTGGACCCCCCTGACTTGTTCCCGACACAAAAAATTCCTATAAATATAGAAACCCCTAGAAATAAACCTAGATCGGGAGTTCCGCCGCCGCAAGCCTCTGTAGCCAGGAAAAACCAATCGGGAGCCTGTTCCGGCACCCTGCCGGAGGGGGAAACCATCACCGGTGGCCATCTTCATCATCCCGGCGGTCTCCATGACGAGGATGGAGTACTTCACCCTCGGGGCTGAGGGTATGTACCCGTAGCTATGTGTTTGATCTCTCTCTCTGTCTCTCTCTCGTGTTCTTGATGTGGCACGATCTTGATTACCGCGAGCTTTGGTACTATAGTTGAATCATATGGTGTTTCTCCCCCTCTACCTTCTTGTGATGAATTGAGTTTTACCTTTGAGGTTTTATTATTATAGGATCGAATACTATTTTGGATTTGAGAACACTTGATTATGTCTTGCGTGGGATACCCATGGTGATAATGGGGTATTCTATTCATTTACTTGATGTATGTTTTGGCACTCAACTCGCGGGTTCCCGAGGTGACATTGGGGTAATCTATGCATAGTGGTTGATGCACGTTTCATCCTTGTTTCTCCGGCAGAAATCTTGGGGCACTCTTTGAGGTTCTTTGTGTTGGATTGAATATTATGAATCTGAAGTTGTTTGATGCATATCATTTAATTGACCCACGGATACTTGTGGTGACATTGGAGTATCAAGGTGACATTAGGGTTGATTGATGTGTGTCATATGATGTTATTTTACTACGAACTCTAGGGCTGTTTGTGACACTTATAGGAATAGCTCAATGGATTGATCGGAAAGAATAACTTTGAGGTGGTTTCGTACCCTATAAGCAATTTCATCTTATGTTCTCTGTGATAGGAACTTTGGAGTGACTTTTGTCGCACGTTGAGGGATTGTCATATTATCTAATTATGTTATCATTGTTGAGAGAACTTGCACTAGTGAAAGTATGAACCATAGGCCTTGTTTTCAAGCATTGCAATACCGTTTTCGCTCACTTTTACCACTTGCTACCTTGCTGTTTTTATATTTTCAGATTATAAAAACCTATATCTACCATCCATATTGTACTTGTATCACCCTCTCTTCGCCGAACTAGTGTACCTATACAATTTACCATTGTATTGGGTGTGTTGGGGACACAAGAGACTCTTTGTTATTTGGTTGCAGGGTTGTTTGAGAGAGACCATCTTCATCCTACGCCTCCCACGGATTGATAAACCTTAGGTCATCCACTTGAGGGAAATTTGCTACTGTCCTACAAAACTCTGCGCTTGGAGGCCCAAAACGAGTCTAAAAGAAGAAGGTTGCGTAGTAGACATCAGAGATCTATTTATCCAATCTACTACAAATTTATCTATCTTTTTACCCGGGAGGGATTGACAACCCCTCTTACACGTCGGGTCGCAAATATTTGTTCTTTGTGTGCAGGTACCGTTTACATAGTGTTATGTGGTTCTCCTACTAGTTCGATAACCTTGGTCTCATCACTGAGGGAAATACCTACCGTAGCTGTGCTGCATCATCCCTTCCTCTTTGGGGAAATACCGACGTAGTTCAAGCTACATCAATGACTAGTCTTCCGATTGGTCCTGATGGCAAAAAGTTTTTGCATCGGCTTCTTCAAGCTGATTCATTAAATGATGAGAAGGTAAAAACAGTGGATGATGAGATCAATTTTTCATGTAAAGAAGTTGTTCAAGAGCACAATGAAGATATTCTTGAAGGCGGAAATTCCCTCAAGGTTGCACAGAAGACACCAAGTACTAGGGGGCAACAAGAAAATTCAGAGATCGATGAAAGCAAACCAAAAGAAAACAAAGGCCAAAATAAGCGCAAGTGTAAGATATCAAAAATCACCTTCGCTGAACTATCTATCTATTATATTATTATTTTTGAACACTATATATTATATTTATATTATTAAAACAAGAGACAAACTAGACATTACGTTCATCCACACAGATTAAATTATCTTAGCCATTAGATTTGTAAATAAATGGCTGAGATTTTAAGATGTATATGTTACATACAAATATTTATTACATGTCCTGTTCGGCACATAGAAAAACTATCACATACAATTACCTATGGAAATGTTTTTTGTAGCAAACCTACAATGGAAAAGTGTAACATGAATCCGTATAGGAGGACTCAGATCCGTATGAGTCAAAAGGAGTCCAACAGGGATCACGTAATCTATTGTGATTGGATTCTTATCTTTAGCGAGGTTGGACTCTAATTAAGAGAAATAAAATTCCAAAGCTAGCCACGCTACTACACAAAGGAATCTGCACCTATTTGGCCCAGTTTCACGATCAATCAATCAATTTTACAAGCCTATAGACAATCAGTAGCGGGGCATCATACAAGAAAAAAAAAACAAATGAGGTGGTATATAAAAGATTAAAAGTTTGAAACACACACATATACGTCCAAACAATAAATGTCTCTTACCGTGCTGTAAAAAAAGTCTCTTACTAGATGAATAAATAATATAACTCTAGTTTACTATATATATGAATTTAAAAGAAATAGCATTTTGGTTTTTAAATTGTACTGGAAACATATTAAAATGTTAAATTAATTATGTAACAATTATAAATAGTAAATTTGAATTCAGTTGAAAAAGATAATGGTTTATTTCTCGCACAAATTAGGTATGAAATACTAAATAAAATATAAGAAATGGTTACTATGTTGGTAAAGAATACAACTATATGTTTACTAAATGAACTAAAATAACTAAAAATGAAATTAGCAAATTTGTTTTTATCCAAACTCCAAGTGAAATCCTTAATAGATAAAATTCAAATATATATATATATATATATGGAAAATTCATCCTACCACCTGGGGGTAGTTACCCCACATGTCTCATATACTACCATCTGGTAGTATATATTCTACTTTATTATTTTAAGTATGTTCATATACTATATATAAGATACTCCAAAGTGAGTTGCATGAAAAAATGGCAAGTTGGTCCATGGTTTTTATTATATTTATAAAATACGTACATATTTGTACGTAAAAAGGAGCATACTCAAGATATGATACATACTACAAAAAAGTAGTATATATACTACCTAAACATTTTTATATACTACATACTACACGTACAAACTCTCCGATTTGATAGATACTACATACAACATACAAAAATTAAGTGGTGGTAACTACCACCGGTGGTAGATAAAATTAGTTAGTGATGCTATTCATCACCCAGGGTGCAAAATAAGTTATTCTTCACCTAAGGTAATCTTACGATCATTTCATAATTAAATTATGTTTGGAATTCAAATAGTTACATTCCTATTGATTCACTACGTAAAATTTGGCATAAGAAAATAAAAATATAGGTCATAAGAAAAGAAAATTTGCAGTTTATGTGTATTTTACACTATGTTTTTATGTTTGTAATTTTACAGAACATAAAATATTTTTTACATCGATTATATATTTTCTTACGGTCTCTTTTTACGTCAGAAATAAGACAAAACTTACGGAACGTAAAATTACGGTGCGTTGAAGGTAAAATAGAGGGGGGTGAAGAATAACTATTTCTCACCCAGGGTGACGAATAGTATTCTGATCACGGGATCAGAATAATATTCTGATCACAACCTGAACTGCCGGAGTAACGAGCTTGAACTTCCCTCTATACGAACCCGACCTTCGGGCTATCTTCGCAACCGTGCCTTCTACCGCGAGTTTTTCTGATCATTCGTGTTGTTTGTGATGTAAGTGTAATGTGGACACATTTTTTAGAATCTAAATGCTTATTTTGCTTCGGAATCTAGCACGTTGGCGGATTTGCTCTCGGGCGGTGATGAACGTGGGTCTGTTACAAGTTTTTTGCATGTACTGGATGTTCTAGAATATCTAACAGGATGAGAATTGGGTTAGGTACGAGTTTACTACATGTTTTGTTGTTATTTTCGAACGAATTCGATTTGGTGTTCCGCCGCCTCTGTTCTTCGTCCGCGGGAGTGGTTCCGACGGCTGTTGTAGATTTGTAGTTTTGCTGTTCAAATTGGCGGTGGATTTGCGTGCATTAGTGAGAAAGAATGCTGCTCATGTTGTTAATTTGATTATGCGGGCTCATAATCAAAATCCGGCGATTGGATCTTCTGCCTCCCGTCGTGGTTTTCTGTTCGAGGGACAATATGATGAGAATCATTTTCTTGTTTATCTAGAGCATGATGACATTCGAAATGGCAGTTGAATCCTTCCCGTGTTGTTAATTTGATTTGGCTGGCTCATTCATTCCAAAAATGTGGATTGGACCTTCTGCCTCCCGCCGTGGTTCATTGTTCAAGCGGACAGCTTGATGGCCGATCATTTTTTGATGTTTTATTTGGAGTATGACGACGTTTGAAATGGCTGTTGACGTGTTGGAATTTACCCAAACGATTAAATCTGGGAACCAAATTTTTTCGGGGTTATTTTTTCAATCATTTTACGTTCTGTTGTACAAGCTGGACTGCTATAACATTCATAGTTGAACTTTTGTGCTCTTTACGCATGCTTTTAGGAGATGAGGCAATACGATCTAGTCTGTTGTTGTTGTTGTATAAAAATCAAGTATGTTTTATGTTGTTGACTGTCGTCATGTGTGTAAGTCTGGAACTGGACCACAGGAACATGCATCCTCTTTTCCTTTAATCTATGTTTTGGGATAGTTTTTTGATCATCCACTATCTTCAGTAGAAGCTGGACTTCTTTTTTATTAATGGTTGAACTTTTGGCTTTCCACATTGCATTCCACATTTGCAAGGCGAAGGTGCATGGTGCTCTATATATTTTTTTTTTGTAATTTTAATTCTTCAGATGTTCTTTTTAGACTTTGTCTCGTGAGCAATCATGGGATTAGCCCAAGTATGCATGCACTTTTTCTAGATCATCTAAGGGTCATTGTACAAGCTGGACTTCCATGTTGTTCATACGTGAACTTCTACTTTTCCTTCTTTGCAAGGTAATGCGGCAAGTCCTCTGTATTTCTTTCTTTTTATGTTATTTTTCATTCTTTGCATTGGTTTGGATTTTTTTTTGACTTAGTCCCATGAGCAACCATGGAATTGGCCGACGGATATGCGTATATTTTTTTTTCTAGTATGTTTTTGTACTTATAATAGTTGTTTGTCTTCACTGAATAACTATCCTGAACTTCTATATGATAATCGTTTTTAACATGTTAATTTGAGGTTTTACAAAACCCCGAACTTCTATATCTTCACTATTTGAACTTCTTATTTATAATTTTGTTTGTTATTTTTGGATTAAATATTTGTAGACATTGAAATCGGCATTGCGCCTATTGACAAATGCGGTAGCGCGAGGCCGAGCAGGGGGGAGGGGGGACCCCCCCTCCCCTCCCCCTGCGAGGCCGAGACAGGAACGAGCCGGAGCATGCGACGACGTGGCGTGCCGCGTTGTCGCATGCGGAGGCGAGTCCGTCACATCCGTGACCCCACTATCTATCTTAGGGATGTGGCTCTGGGGTGCGTGCGGTGGGGGTGGAAATAGAATAACTGCATTGCGTCCTGTCAAAACCTAGCGCGTAGCAATGCGGTAGCGCGAGGCCGAGCAGGGGGAGGGGGTCGGGACCCCCCTCCCCTCCCCCTACGAGGCCGAGACAGGAACGAGCCGGAGCATGCGACGACGCGGCGTGCCGCGTCGTCGCATGCGGAGGCGAGTCTGTCACATCCGTGACCCCACTATCTATCTTAGGGGTGTGGCTCTGGGGTGCGTGCGGTGGGCGTGGAAACAGAATAACCGCATTGCGTCCTGTCAAAACCTAGCGCGCAGCAATGCGGTAGCGCAAGGCAGAGCAGGGGGAGAGGGGTCGGGACCCCCCTCCCCTCCCCCTGCGAGGCCGAGACAGGAACGAGCCGGAGCATGCGACGACGCGGCGTGCCGCGTCATCGCATGCGGAGGCGAGTCCGTCACATCCGTGACCCCACTATCTATCTTAGGGGTGTGGCTCTGGGTGCGTGCGGTGGGGGTGGAAACAGAATAACCGCATTGCGTCCTGTCAAAACCTAGCGCGCAGCAATGCGGTAGCGCGAGGCCGAGCAGGGGGAGGGGGTCGGGACCCCCCTCCCCTCCCCCTGCAAGGCCGAGACAGGAACGAGCCGGAGCATGCGACGACGCGGCGTGCCGCGTCGTCGCATGCGGAGGCGAGTCCGTCACATCCATGACCCCACTATCTATCTTAGGGGTGTGGCTCTGGGGTGCGTGCGGTGGGGGTGGAAACAGAATAACCGCATTGCGTCCTGTCAAAACCTAGCGCGCAGCAATGCGGTAGAGCGAGGCCGAGCAGGGGGAGGGGGGTCGGGACCCCCCTCCCCTGCCCCTGTGAGGCCGAGACAGGAACGAGCCGGAGATGACGCGGCGTGCCGCGTCGTCGCATGCGGAGGCGAGCCCGTCACATCCGTGACCCCGCTATCTATATTGTTTTTATGTTGTGTATTTTAGTTAGATATGAACTTCATCTGTTATTGTGCTTGAACTTCTTCTTTTTGTTTCTTAGTGTTTATTTATTCATATGCCTTTACTTCTTTGATTAGAGTACTTGAACTTCTGTTCTTTATTTTTTGAACTTCTTTCTCTTGTTTTTTTAGGTGCATATTTGTGTATGTATTTTTCTTCCCTTGGTAGTGTATTTGCCATCAATTTTTGGTTTTAAGGATATCAGCAGTGATGTTGTGTGATCTTATCTCATTATAATAGATGCATTCAAATGGTGCATTCATTTATCTATGGATGTATTTACTTTTTTAGCCGTTGGGGGGTAAAACTGTAATTTCACCGGCACTGCAACACCCACGACAAAGAGGCATTAAGTGCCCATCTCCCTTGCCACCACCTGTCAGAAAACCCCTCTCCCCCTGTCACTCGCTCTCTCCCCCCCTCTCCGTCACTCTGCTGCCTTCGTCCCCTCCAACTCCCCCCGATTTCTCCGCCCCTGTCCCCTGCCCTCGTGAGTGGAGTAACCGGCGCACGCCCCCGCTCCTATTTCTCCCCCACGCCCCGCTCTCCCTCGCCCATCCCGCTCTCTTTTGCTCTAAAGCGAGGGCGGCAACTTCTTGCGCGGTTCCAAGGTGTGCGTGGCGTCGTGGGGAGTGGAAGAACCGCCGCGGATTCGTGCGTGCGGGGGTCGTTTGGAGAGGTACAAATGTTGTCCCCTAATGCTTGCTTTTTGTTTCGCCAGATCTGTCGAGGCCTGCCTGTTTCTTCTGTGTGCTCTCGCGTCCGCCTCCTACCCCCTTCTTCTGATGGTTTGGTGGGAGATTAGGTAGGGTTCTTGTGCGTGTGGTGGTTGGATTGCATACCCCCGTGGTCAGATTTGTTTGTGAGATGCTTGTGTGTACTATTTCTCCCTTCAGACTTGTGTTTATTTCATTTCCCCTTTGTTGATTTTAGCAGTCAGATACATGTAAGAGAGGGTGTGGTGTGATGGTTGATGTTGGATCTGATGTTTCTAATTGCATTAGTGCTGTGGATTTCGAAGTCTAGATTATGTCTGTGACATTCTAGTTAGTTTATGGATACATTTTTTGGTGTGCTTGCCTATGTGTGCTACTGTTCATCTTTTCATACTTGTTGGTATGTTCTAGTTGTTTCATCCTAGGGTTTAATTCAGTTTCTTTTTGTATTTTGTTGTATGATTTTCTACTTGCTAACTATATGCAATCAATCCCCTGTTTTTAGTAGGTTGTTCTCGTGTTTGGAGTTGCATTCACGGCGGTTGTGTTGTCATGGCTTCAAAACCTTCTCCAGGTATCTTAATGTAGTTGGATCTTGTATTTTAAATTGCAGTATTCTTATAAATGTCTACCCATATCTTCACTTAGTTTTCTTGTTGGACTGCCATTCTTAATAGTGTGAACTTCTAACAAAGGTTATGTGTATGCATTTTACCCTTAGTTTGAGTTAGCATAGTGTTGCTTACTTTTTAGTTGATTATTTGCAGGTGAAACTATGTCACCAAGTGTTGTTGGACTTCCCAAATGTTTCATATTTTAGCCTATATCTTTGTTTTTTTTTGTTATCATGTTCATGGTATTGATATTTAGTTTGCGTGTGAAATACTATTTGTGGTCATGCTACATCTTTTTTATGTGCTACTTGATTAGGTCACATAGTTGAACTTCTGGTTTTAATTATTGTTTGTTTGTAATGAAATTTGGTTGAACTTCTGTTATGCACATTTTGTTTTACTGCTTTGTTATATATTGTTGAACTTCTGGACATTCATCTTATATGTAGAAGCCCCTCTGGTGTAGATTGTTTTTATATTTAGTATGTAAATTTTAGATTGTTTGTTGTCTTTACTGCTTTGTTAGGTATTGTTGAACTTCTGGATATTGTTTACTGCTTTTTTAGGTATTGTTGAACTTCTAGGTATTGTTTACTGCTTTGTTATGTATTGTTGAACTTCTGGGTATTGTTTACTGCTTTGTTAGGTATTGTTGAACTTCTGGGTATTGGACATTGGTGTAGGATTGCGGATTAGAACTCAGCTGCCTTTTTACTTGCATTTTTTGTAGTTGGTGATGAGTTGAATAGTTCTGAAAAAATGCCTGCCATCAAGATGGAGCTTCAGAAGTTAATACTGATGCTCCAATATCTGATGCGGCTAAATCACCCATTATTCCTTTGACTGTGATTGTTGAGGTTGCTTCGAGCCTTGAGAATTTTTCAAGCCTCGAGGATCTTGCTTCTGCAGCTCTTGCTTCACCTAGTATGTGAAACCCCTTTTCTTTTCATTTTAAATTCTCGAGCCATGATTTTTTAACTTGTTCCCGTTGGTTGTTTTTGTTTTTGTTCCTGACTTTTTATATTTTTTGCTTTGATTTTTTGTGTTCTTTGCAGATGTGTCCACAGAGGAGGAAGCTGTGAACACCATCAACGATGTTCTATCTGAGTTGGATTTATCAAAAAACCCTACTGCTGCTGAGCAGGGGCTCCGTCAGTAAAAGGTTGTGATTTCGTTCCGGATCCTTTGTGCTCTCTTTAGAAGTTAGAGATGCAGTCGCGGTCTGTTGATGGCACTAAACCTGTCACGCAACCTGAGGATGTGCCTCTTCGGCTTCTTCTGGAGGACCAACATAAGAGGAAGAAGCAAGAAGATTTTGACAAGAAGAGGGCGGCCCGCCTTCAAAAAGGTTCTGATGTTCCTGGATCTGTTCATGCGGCTGAGCTCACGGTTGAGTTAGACGTGCCGTGTGGCAGTGATGGCACGGTTGTCCCTGTTAAGAAGAAAATCAAGAAGACCGCTGCGAGGAAGCATGTAGTTGGTGAAGTTACTCCTCGAAGGAGCCCACGTGTTTCAAGGCCTGCAGAAGTTGCTGAAGATGAAGGGCTAGGCCTCGGTGGTACGCCACGCCGTAGTCCTCGTGTGCTTGCCACTGCCACGCCTACACGTTCTCCGCTTGGTGTTGGTGCATCTGGTAAGGGGAAGAAATGCGGCGTCAAGCGCAAGGTTCCACCTGCAAAGGTCAACAAGGGTGAGAAGAAGCGTTCTCGTGTTAATCCAGAGGACAAGGATGATGCTGATTTCAACGCTGATGACGACGACGATGATGATGATGATGATGATGATGCCACTAGTCAGGTATGAATGTCTCATGTTTACCGCTTTTTAGAGCATTTGTCACTATTGTTGTAGTTTTTGTGTTTTTAGCACTTCCTTGGCGTACATAGCTGACCTTCTGCTTCATATAGACGAATAAATTAGCCTATCTTCTTTGCTTTTTATGGTATTACTGCCTTTGTGTACATAGTTGGACTTCTGGATATATACATGAATAAATTAGCTTAACTTGTTGGTATACATGTTTGATTATTGCCTTGGTGTACATGGTTGAACTTCTGCTTTGTAAATTTCCAACATTTTGAAAGCATCTTTACTTCTGGTCATACATGGTTGTACTGCCTATGTAGACATAGTTGGACTTCTGAAATGTACTGCGTATGTAGGCATTAGTGGAATTTTGGTGAAGCTTGTGTATCTCATTGTTCTACCTTTTTTCCTTGTCATTGCATTTTTTTCAGTATTAGCTTGTGGAGCGGCCTGAGAGGAGGAAGAGAGGAGGCAAAGTGCCCGAAGAAGGTGGCCAAGGAGGAGGTGAGGCGAAATGTTTTAACATGATGGTTCGCTGCTCACTAGGAGAGGTCAAGACGTGTGCGAAAATGCTACAACCTAGGCACAAGACGAGGGTTATCAATGCTGGTTTTGGTTGTGTGTTTGACTTGAAGGTTGATTCCAACATTTCTCGCCCTTTGATGGGCAACATCTACACGAGGATTGACCCTACAACCATGATTCTGGACATGGGTGAGGCGAACAAGGTTCTGCGTATTACAAGTGATGCTATTCACCATCTGTTTGGATTCCCTCAAGGTAATCGTACCCCTCCTAGGCCCTCGGATGATGGGTTCGATGATGTTGTTATAAGGTTGAAGGGCAAGCTTGGGTCCGCTAGGAGTGACGACATCAAGACAAAGGATCGGCGGAATATCCTCGCGGAACTTGTGAAGGATGAGACGAAGGATGATCTTGCTCTGCAGGTGTTCTACCTGATTGTTTTCATGAAGGTGGTTATCCCTGGAATGTCTACACGAGTGTCCAGGGAGGCAGCAATGGCTGAGAATCTTGTGTTTGAGGATATGGTAGATATGGACTACTGCCAGTTGGTTGTTGATGATATTCGGAGTGCTGTTGTTAGGTATCAGCAAGGTACTAGCAGAGGAAAAGCTGTCACAGGTTGTGCCATCGCGCCGCTTCTTATGTATCTGGACTTCCTTATCATTGGCAAGACGCCTAATATTGACTTGAGGACCCCTCGCATCAATTTCATGGATCAGGTCAAGCTTCTTGAGCTTGCTGCGGCTGACTTAGTTAAGAAGGGTGATGATGACCCAACCAACTGTGTGTTTGGGAAACTGCCTGTGAGTGTTTATACGCATCATTCTTTCCTGTGTAGTTTAACTTGAACTTCTGGTGCTTTCTTCTATATTTTTGTTCCCATGTTCCTTCATTTGTTTTCTGACGCATTGACTTTTGTTTTTGTATGCAGTGGAAGACACATGCTGAGGTTGTGTTCTTTAGGGTTATCGAACGTCCTGTTCTAACTATGCCTCGTGCCGCTGGCCTAGGGAGTGGAACTTCCCCAAGATTTGAATTCTCCCGGGATGTTAATACTCGTGCCCCCCTATAGATCCAGGAGGTTCTTCAGCCCGTGTGAGTGCTGCAGGTGGCGTGTCTTCCGAGAATTTCTTTGAAGCTGCCAATGTTTCCCTGGTTAGGATTGACGGTCTTCTTGAAACCGTTTGTGGGGAGTTGGCCCGTGTTCCATCAACTGTTGAGCGTCTTAGTCGCTTTGATGGGATTCTTCCTCCCGGACACAGCTTTGATGCTGATTCTTCGAAGGAGGTTTTGTCAATTGAAGCTAGATTTCTTGAAGAGCTTCGCCAGAGCACTTCCCACCTCCGTGCTAGCTTTGGGCTGTTCAAGGAAATGCGGGATGCTCGTTGCAAGCCTTTTGAACATGAGGCAAGTGTTGTTGTGAGTCAGATTCAGAGGCAGGATTCTGTTCGTTTGGGTCATGAAGGAGGCCATGTGGAGCATAGCAAAGAGGTAAACTGATTATGTTCATTGTTAGCTTTCAATTATTACTGTTTTTTAGTCATAGGTGACCCTTATTGATTTCATGTGTCGTAAACTTTTAGTTTTTAGTACTAGTGTTTCCTAGTTGACCTTCTCTGTTTATAGCACCTGAACTTCATGGTCTATAGCACCTGAACTTCTGTAATTTCCATAACTGGCCCTTTTTTGTTCCCTTTTGTATTAGAGTAGTTTGATATCTGACCTGTTATGTTTAGTGCATTTGGACTTGCATTATGTGTCAGTGGTCATAGCTGACCTTTTATGATTATGTAATGTGAACTTCTGCTGATTAGGTATTTTTGTTCTACATGATTTTTTTGTAGGCTGTTGATGATGGTACTAGGGTTGCGGAGGATGTTTTACCTGTGCATGAATCTGCTTCTGTGCATGAACCTGCCCAACCTGCTCCCTCGTGTGATGTATTGGTTGATGAGGTTCATGGCAGTGAAGATAAAGTACCATTTTTCTTGTCCATTTGCCTCATTTTTTATTTTACTTGTTTGTGCATTTTATCACTATGTGCCCCTTTTGTAATGACTTTCTGTTCTTGCTGCAGATTGATGATGGTAGTGTTCCTCCAGAGAAGGTTGCAGACAAGTCCTTGTCAGGCACCGGCTGCTCCAACGGGGTGGTCCCAACTGAACCTGAGTCGTCCATTGGCGCTGAGGTTTCTGAAGCTGAGCAGGGCAAGACAGTTGAGGTTTTTGAAGCTGGGCAGGGCAAGACAGCTGAGGTTTCTGATGCTGAGCAGGGCAAGACAGCTGGAGATATCATTTTGGAGAAATATCCCGTTGAGGCTGTTGTTGAGACTGGTGGTAGTGCTGCTGCAAGCCCGGAGAAGTCTCCTGCAGCAGAGCCATCAGTTGATGTTGATGCTCTTCAAACACAACCAACAGTTTTTGTTGTTTCAGATTCTCCAGCTGCTCCAGATGTTGCTGGTGTCCTTCCCGACGACGCTGCAATGTCTACTGGAGATGATGATGAAGAGACTGAAAGCGATAGCTATGGAGAGGAGGTTGATCATTCCAGTGCTGCCACTGGTCTAGGCAAGAATCCATGAAGAGAGGAGCATGCTTCTCTCTTCTTTCCCCTATCCCCGTCCCTTTTGTTGTTTGTTTTTGTCCATGATATCCCATGTGAACTGCCTGTGTGGTGCAAGTTGAACTTCTGGTTTAGTGCTTTGTCGTGTGGGTTGTAAATAAAGTTAAGTGAACCTGTTTTCTATGTGGGGGAAGGTTTGTAATGCATGGGTTGTGATGTTTATGATCCTGTGGTTTTATCTTTTTTGGTGTAGCAGCTGAGATGTGCTTGTGTGTGAATATTGTGCTTGAATGTTGCTCTTAATTGAACTGTCGTGAATCTATGTGCTTGAGTGTTGCTCTTAATTTCTATTTCTTTTGGTGAGCAGATAGTGACCTTTCTGTCGTCCGAAAGAAGGTTGATGACTTTTATTTCAGTGTAACTAGGCTTAAGAATAATCGTTCCAAGAGGTGAGTGCAGCTGGTCAATATTTACATCCATATACCCCCTGTGAACTGCATGTGGCTTCATACCTGAACTTCTTTACTCTATGTTGCTGAACTTCTATTTTACTTCTCTAGTGCTGGACTTCTGGCCTTTTTGTATTGTACTGCCTGTTGTGATATAGCTGAACTTCGCTTGTATGTGTTATGAACTTCCTGAGTTCCTGATGCTGAGCTTGTTTTACTTTCTATTGCTTGTGTTAGATCAATGATTATGTTCCAAAACAAGGAGTGTGAAGCTTCTGTTGAAGATGTCGCAATATCTTTTGCTCCTCGTGGAATGCTTCGATCTAATGTGGCTGAGGTTGCACTCTATTGTCTACGTGCGAAGTACCAGGGATCGGATAAACTCATCCTGCCGTATTGGGTTTGTGTAAGTCAACCATATAGTGATTTCTTTTCTGTTTTGTTCCTTATCATTTTAGTTAAAACTTGTTTGTCTCATTTTTTATTTTCATATGTTGGTGTTGTCTGCATTATTTTAGGACAAGATTTTCAGAGGTCAATTTGATACCCGTGTGAGGAAGTACTTCTTGGTGAGTGGTCCAGATAGCATGGATGCACATGATTCGGTATGCAATATCTTGTTCTTTGCCTCTGTATTAGTTTTGCACTATGATCCACCTTGTTAATATTGTTTTATTTTTCTTTGTACCGTTTGATATTAATTCTCGGTTTTTAATGATTCACGTGTTTATGTTGCTTCAGGTTGTTTTCCCCACTTTTGACCCGCCTGAGATTCCTGCTTCCATGGGTGGTGTTGGTCATTGGGTTTCGATATTTCTTGACCTGAAGAATTCAAGGTTCCAGCTTCTCGACTCCTATTATGGACCAGACGATGATTGTGCGGTACGCCTGTTTCGGTGGATGACCGATAACATCAAGAAGCTTTGGAGCGATGCGAGCAACGACAGGGAGACACCCTTCAGTCCTCTTACCATCGACCATTTCCCTCTGGACTGGATTGATGTCCCCCAGCAGACTAACAAGTATGAGTTCCACTTTTCTCTTTATCACTTATGTTTATCTGTAGTTGTACTTAAGCTGCGACGTGTTTTATTCGTTGGCTTTCTTTTTCTGTTCTAACACTATTCTTTTTCTGTGTTTGATGGCAGTATCGACTGCGGATTTCTTCATGCTTACGAATGTTAATTAATATCATGATGGGGTTCTTGCAAATTATTCCCATGATAATATCTTGGATATCAGGAAGACGTGGTTGTACTCAATCGCTTCTTCTAACCTGTTTGAGACAGACTTCCAAGCTCTGTTTGGCTACTACACATGTAAGTCTTGGAACTTGGACTGCTTACCTGCCCTGCATCTTTTATTCTACCTGAACTTCATATTTTCTTTGAACTTGAACTTTTTCTTGAGATCTGGCTGGGCTGCTGGTTTCAGGTGGAGAGGAGCATTTCTTGTACATGAACTTCATTTCTATCTTTTTTATTTTGCTTGTGTGTTTTGTTTCAGTAATTTCTTTCCTTCCATTGCTTACTTGGACATGAGCATTTCTTCTACTTGAACTTCAGAGATGATGCCTTTCTATGGTTTTGTTAGCTGTAGTTGAATGTTTTCCAGTTCATCGGTTTATCTTGAACTGTGCCTTTGGTTGTGCCTGAACTTCATTTAGTTGTTAATGCAACTAATTTTTTTAGGTTAGCTTGAGTAGTAACCATGTCATCTGTATTAGTTGGACTGCACATTGTGATGTTCCTGAACTTCAGTTATATTTAATGGTGATGTTTTTCTCTTCCTTTTCTTTGACAGTGGATCAGTTGGACTTGACCGATTACCACTACTCATTCCTCGGGTCACAGGAATACCAGCCTAGGGAGGAATCGATGAGTACAACTCCGATAGAAGATGATAGACCTCGAACCCTTATTCCTTCCAAGTTGGGGAAGCAGGCTGGTGGTATTCGTGGTACTCCAAAAACCCCTTGCTCCAGGAAGGTTGGTGCAGTCGAAGCAGCCGAAGCAGAAGTGATTTCGTCCGATGATGATTTTGAGAAGATTGCTTACCTGAAGAATGGTAAATCTGCTGCTGGAACTGTTGCTGGGAGAAGTGGGAAGAATGTTGTCATCACTAGGAGGAAACCGGCAGTTGAGTCTGGCAACATAACTACCTCCAAGCGAACATCAAGATTGCCTTTGAAGTGGCGTTCTGCTGTCGCTCCCCTAAAAAATACAGTCATCCTCATCTATCCGAGGCCCGGAAGTTGAAACAGTATGTGCTTAGTAAAGAGGGTCTGGAGAAGTATTCTGAGTGAGTTTTCTTCTTCTTAACTTTGTTGCTGCCAGAGATGCTACTTTGTGTCTGAACTTCTGTTGTTGTAGTATGTGGACTTCTGTTCATTTCTCCCTTGCCTTGGAGTTATATTGTCTGAACTTCTGTTGTTATAGTATGTGAACTTCTGTTTATCTCTCTCTGCCATTGAGTTATAGTATCTGAACTTCTGTTTGTTATTGTATCTGAACTTCTAATATTTTTCCCATCCTTTTAAATCTGCAGCACAAGCTAATGCATGTTTACCATCCCTGGGAATGTGATTGACCTCACAGGACATGTCCTTTATACCCTTTTCGGTGAAGGGCAGCAGATGGAAGGAGACATAATGGATTATCTCATAAATTTGTGGAAGGATAAGCTGGAGACCTCTGAGATATTCTCTTGTGCTGACACGGTTGTACTTAGTCCCTACTTCATACAGGTGTTAATTCTTTTGCACCCCTATATCCCTTTTTTGCTCTAGTTTTGGTGTAGTGGCGTCTGGGAGGTGTTTTAATTGTGATTTTGTGAATTCACGGTACTGCCTGGAGTATGATTTTTTCGGTGCAACAGTTCCAAACTTTGATGTAAAAAAATTTGCTGGTCTCCTCCCAATGTTTGTTCACAAGGAAGAAGACCTTCTTAACGCAAAGCTGGTTAGGTTTTCATAACTCTTGCTTTTTTTAATTTTATGTACATCATTTTGCTGAGTTTGTCAAGAAGTTTTTGTTCATCCCGGTTCTTCAATACATATGCTTTATAGTTTGTGTTCACCATTCCTTTCATTCTTGGCAGGTTTTTTGATACTATTCAAGCCAGTTGGCACAATGGCGCACTACAGTGTGTATGTGGTGAATAGATATCGTGGAAGCATTGACATCCTTGATTCACTTCCTTACGCTAATATGGAAACGTCACGAACAAGTTTCCACGGAGACTGCCAAAATATCGTGAGTGTTTCTTAGCCTGAACCTCCTTTCATATTCTCTTGTTTGACACGAAGTTTATTATGCCTTCTGTTGACAAAATATGTTTCTGTCTCTGTTGTGGTAATACTGCTTGAACTGACTATTATTTGACAGTTGAACCTATGCTATTTTGTTTAGCTGGATCTTATGCAAGTGTCGTTTTTTATGTACCTGAACTTAACTAATTTGGTTAACATGTTTTTGACTTCATCTTATTTTGTTATTTCTGGCAGATCAAGAGATTTGTTGGGTTGCTCGAGGAGGTGTATGGCAAGGCTGCGTACAAAGCGAGCAAGCAGCCTAACTGGGTGACTATTGCAAAGAGGCCGACTTTTATTGATATTCCTAAGCAGAAGAATAATGATTGTGGTTTCTTTGCCGTGAAGTTCTGCTCTTCATATGATGGCAATGAGCTTGTTGAAGATTTTGGTGATGTGGAAGTATGTTTTGTCCTTGTTCTTGTCTCATCATCCTTTCATTTTTCTTGTGTGTTTTTGCTGAGACGCTCCTGTTATGGTTTTAGTTATCCGTTACTAAACCATCGTTTCATTTTCTTTGTTTGCAGGCTGCTGCAGAGGATTGGAAGGCTGAGTTCATGCATACTCTAATGTTTAGCGAGAAGAATGAAGTCATGCGTGCAGAGCTCCCTAAAGAGATCCAGTCCTTGGGCCCGTGAATTCGAAGCATTAGTTTCATTGTAGATTTGATTTCGTATAGATTTTAGGTTTGATAATGTTTGGAACGATTTCGTAAAGATTTGGTTGTCAGAATGTTTTAGTGATTTGTTTATCTATAGCTGGAGCACTATTGCTTATGATATTGTGGACAAATGTATTTGGTGTGAAGAATGATTTGGCTTGTGAATTTCAATGTACTGCATGGTTTTCAGTATCCATGTGTTGTATGTTTTTGCCCCAACAGATGTACCTGAACTTCTCTCCTCGGCTATGGTTGAACTTCTTGTTTTTTTGTGTTGTTTAATTTTGGGCCCCAACATATGATCGTGGACTTGAACTTCTGCTTTGAGACGTGGCTGGGCTGCTGGTTTCAGATGGAGAGGATTTTTTGTGTTGTGTAATGTATTGGTATTTTTCAACCCAACCAATATGTAGCCTTTTGCATCGAATCTATATTTGTTTTTTTGTGTTTTTTCAAGTGCGAATGGATTTCAACTGTAACTTTGTGCAAAAATATTCTCATACACTCCTTGATGTTTCTTTATCTTTTGTCGGCATTGTACATGAACTTCTGCACGTATGCAAACAGAACTTCATATGTGAGCGCGTTGTCTTAGGCTTGCTAACCTTAGTTCATACGACAAAACTTTATTTTTTAAGCATATTTTTTCCTACATCGATTTTTATATACCATTACACTGTATAATTATTTGCTGGTTGCTCTTTTATGGAATACAACACCAGCACCTCCTGCCATAATATACCAGAACTTCCACTGTAATCTTACTTGAACTTCATAGTGTATATTTTTCATTTTTGTTCTTACTTGCACTTTTATGGAATACATCACCAGCACAACACTTCCTCTCATAATGTACCAGGACTTCTGCAGTAATATTACTTGAACTTCACAGTGTATATTTTTCAATTTATTACAGCTTGCTCTTTCATGCAACACATCACCAGCACCTCCTCTTGTACTATACTACTACTTCTGCAGTAAGCTTACTTGAACTACTACTGTATAATTTCTTTGAAACTTCAACAATAAAAGTTCAAGTAAGCTTTCTCCTAAAATACTGTTTTCTATAGTGGAATAATATTCTGCACATTGACATGACATAAGTTTGCTTTGTGTTAATTGACCTATTCTAACTGTTCATCAGCCTTGCGCTCCTCCTAGGCTTTCGTTGTATTGGTTTTTGCTTGACATGTACCTCTTCCTCTCCATCTTCCTCTTTCTCTTCCTCTTCATCGTCCTCTTCCTCTTCATCATCCTCTTCCTCTTCCTCTTCATCGTCCTCTTCCTCTTCGTCTTCCTCTTCTTCGACGGTGTCTTCATCTTCGTCTTCCTCTTCATCTTCCACCACTTTCTTGTTGTTGGCTCTAGGTTTTGCTTTCTATTTCTTCTCTGGCTTTTTGCTTGTCTTTTCAGCATCTGCGCGCTTCGGGCATGTTCTTGCATTATGTGGTTCATACTCCTTGCATATGCCACAAAGTTTGTTGCTTGCTTTCTGTGGGTGTGGTCCCTTCTTTTGTTCTATAACTTTGGGCTGCTGTTTTTGAACTTTGGGTTGCTTGACCTGCTCGGCATCGTTTCTTTCTAAGAGTGTTCGACAGGTGAGCTTGTTGTGTCCCGCAACCTGGTTGCACACACTACATTCCCCGTGTCCAAGTGGCACTCCGTTCTCATCGAGCACGACGACTCTTCCTACAGGTGGTGCCTTTATTTGAGCTCTCTTGTCACTTTTCTTTGCTGCAGAAATTTTCTTCCTACCCTTTGTTTCAGAGTACAGTGGCAGTTTCATCGTCTCTTGCTGCTGCATTAATTAGTCAACACCCTGCTTGCATTGGTTGGCTTGAGCGGCGGCGTTGAGCATATAAGCTGCATAATAATGAAGGTCATCTTCAATTTTAGCATCCTCTTGATCCATCCTTTCGTCAGCATCCGCTCGATTTGCTGAATGTATTGCATCAAGCTCTTCCACGAGCCTCTTGAGAACATAGTAGGCTCTTTCATATTGCTGGTCACATCTCATCGCTGTCTTGTTAACCATCAAATTTAGCTGCAGCAAGATGTCTTGCTTCGATAGTCTTGAGCTGCCATCCGATGCAGTTGTGTTGTAGTCCCTTGTACCAAAGGTTGGTTGTGATTTTGCAGTCTTCGTGTACCGTTTGAGGATATACTTGTGTGGAAATTTGTCAGGCTTCAGGTAGTCCAGTATGTTCATGATGTGAAGGCAGAACAGGCCTGCATTTTGTGATGAATGCAGAATATATAGATTGTGAGCCAGCAATGAGTTTCATATATTTTGATATGATACTACTAGTTTAGCTATTTAATGAGTTTGTTTTTCCGCTCACCTGTGTGTGTCCAAAGGTTGCATTCACACTCGTATATTTCATTCTCTGGGTCAGCTACAACCTGGAATTCATGCTTTGACCAGGAAAATCTTTCTTCATCATCATGGCCAGGCTTGTTGTGGTAGTACACAAGGTACTTAGTGGGCTCTGATGTACGCTTTGCATGAAATAGCGTGGTTTTTCTCATCCTAGTCCTCATCTCGGTGTACACGGCTCTCGTGTACTTGATAGACATGTCTTCCTCGTAGCCATAAGTTGTTTTTGTCACAGGATTGGTCTACACATGTCAAAAAGTAAGTTATTAGTCAAAGCAGAGTCATGGGTTTCATTTTTAAAAATTCAAAGTGCACATGTTGAAGGAAAACAGAACATGATGGGGGTTTTTTTTGTGTCTTCATACCATGCTGGTCATTGTTTGCTCGTTCTCCTTCTGCATTCGAATTTGTATGCAAGCATTTACCCGCCTAGCAAACTTGTGTAGGTTCTGGGTCCCCTTGACAAACCCTTTCTTGAGCACGTGATTCATGCTCTCGCTTCGTTGTGTGGAAGTCATTCTAGCACAAAAAATGATCTTGTAATATGCTGAAATCCACATTCTCCTATCACTCCACAACTGCATCATCATCTGGTCGTTCTCCGGGTTGTACTTGTGCACGAGTTCATCCCAGGCAGTTTCAAACTCCATTGGCATCAGCGGCCAGTTTAATAGAGCTGTGAACTCCTCTTTGAATGTTTTATACTTTTTGTACAGCAATGCGAGGTATTCCTTGTACTTCTTCAAGATGTGCCAACGACATAGCTTGTGGATGGTGTTTGGGAATGATTGTGGTATAACTTTCGCCATCGAGGGGCACTGGTCTGCATGAATTAAAAAAATAAAACTTGCTTTTTTTTGCACTGATGGTGAACTTATGATGTACAAGTACTTTAACTTCATAGGTAGCAGTAGGACTATCTAATAATGTCACATATTTTTTCCTTACAGCAGTGTTGTTGAACTTCTGTGGTACCAGTGCTTGAACTTCAAAGGTAGCAGTATTACTAACTAATAATGTAACTCAACTTTTTCTTACAGCAGTGTTGTTGAACTTCTGTGGTACCAGTGCTTGAACTTCACATACAAAACTACATTTTTCCTGAACATGTTTCATATGTTTTTTCATACAGCAGTGTCCTTGAACTTCTATGGTTCCTCTATTTGAACTTCACATTCATAACTAATTTTTTCCTAAACATGTGGCAGATAATTTTGCTTTCTTGTACTGTTAGTTGGACTTCTGTGCTAACAGTGGTTGAACTGCTTGCTTTACATTATTTTCAGAGAAAACCAATGTACCCAATGCAGACCCATGGATTGAAAAGATGATGAAACTTGTAGAGGTTTTTTTTTTGAACTCACCTGTTAGAATGCAAGTTGGGTGCTTGTTGTTCATGCACTGTACAAATGTATCGAACAACCACTTGAATGACTTTGCATCTTCGTCTCTGATAAGGGCAACAGCAAATATCGTTGACTGCAAGTGATGGTTTGTTCCAACAAACACTCCCAGAGGCATATGAAATATGTTGGTCTTGTAAGTTGTGTCAAATATTACGCAATCACCAAAGTCTTGATAGGCTCCTCGGCAGCTTACATTGGACCAGAAAATGATTTAATTGACTTGTCCTTGTCTACTTGTATGTCATAGAAAAACTCATCATTGTTTGCCTTCATGTCTTTGAAGAATGAAACAAGTTTCAATACATCATCCAAATCATCTTTCCTTGCATTCATGGCTTTCCTGCCAATTACATGCAAACATGCATTTGTTATTTTTGCTAGCAAAGGGTTGTGACCTAGGATGCTATTTACATTGCAGTATGTGGATGTTTGAATACTTACTGGTTTAGTAGGTCTCGTCCGGTCATGCTTAGGAAGTAGCTTCCATCTTAATTTTCAGATAGCATGGACATGATTGTTGTGTGCTTGACATCATGGTACTGCTGGAGCTTTACGTACTCCAAAATAGTGGGGTGATAATTCTTGTGTGAGTGCAAGAATACCCGCATGTCATCAGTTTGCATGAGTTGGTGATTATGATTGTACTCAATGTCCACTGCCACGCATGTGTTATCCTCCTGCACCTTCACCCTCATTCTTGCATTGCAGCCTGTCCTCTGCGATGTTTAGTTTTGCTTCATGTTAGCCTCTGAAACAGAAGATGTGTGTATCCATTGGAATGCGCAAACAAAATACTTGTGGTTGTCATCCCCCCCCCCCGTCTTCCTGATTCCAAAACCAGTGTGTCTGGCGTATCTGTTATAAAATTCCCTTGCTTTCTCTACATCTTGGAATCGCATCTTTAGTCTTGGTATTAGATAATCCGGGAGATCCGGCGTCTGCAGAAAAAGAAAAAATAATCCAAACGGCACGTTAAAATGCAGTTTATGAACTTGTTATCTTGGAGGGAGCAGAAAATCTGCAGATAATACAAGATGAGTATATAAATATTTTTGTTTCACTTACGTGCGTGTATGATCGCGACTCCACCGAAGTCTGCTGCTATCCCTCTGGGATGGGGCACGGTGGAGTAATCATAGCAGGATGCAGGAGTGGATCACGAGGAGGAAGGAGGGCTGAAGATGGCCTCTCTCTTGTTTGCGTCCTTTTTGCTTGAGGTGGTTGCGGAGACATTGTGGTCCTGGTATTTGTTTGCTCTCTTGTTTTCTGAAGCAATCCATCTACCTTATGTCCTGTACAATTCTGACTTATAGCAGCAGCAGCATGATCCAACGGTGGTAGTGTGCAGAGCACTCTCCTCCGTGTGTGTGTTCCTGTTGGATTTGTCCTGGGATCCGGTTTAGTTGCTTCCCTTTGGCATTGACGAGGCACACCAGGATAATCTCCAGAGTTACACGCAGGACTTGAGCTAACCCCCTCGTCCATCGGCGTGCTTGGGAGTCTGCTGGTGGATACAAAGAATCCGCGGGGGATTTCCGGCGTCACCCAATTAGGTGGAGGCGCAAAGTTGTGCGGATAGGGCTGTGACCCAGCATCTTGGAAGTCTCCATGCGTTTCGGGTGTCATCCAATTTTGGTGTGGAGCAGGTTGGTAATGCTGTTGGTGCGTTTGAGGTGTGACCCATTGAGTTGGTGGTGCAACACGTACAGGCTTAGGATTGTGTACTTGCTGCTGGGATCTTCTAAGCTTCTTCATGCGTCTCTTGTCTTGCTGACATAAATGAAAAAATGTCTATTAGCACACAAGTTACATCTGCCTATAACTTTGTAACTGAACTTAGCATTATTCACAGCCTGAACTTCTCATATAAAAGTGGTATTCATGTACATATTTTTTCCACTAGGGCAGGCATCACACTATGCACTGAGCCGAGCATCTGCCAATACTTTTGTACCTAAACTGAGCACTCTTCACATAGTGAACCTCACATTCTGTTAATTCTACAGTATTTGATTACTTATATGTACCTGAACTGAGCACTCTGCATAACCTGAACGTCTTGTTTTGCAAAGGGGAAATACTGTCTACAGTTAAAAAACCTGAACCTTCATAAGTTTGAATGGTTGAACCACTAGTGCATACCAACCTGACCTTCATGTTAGATCACATGCATGTTCTATTTTCCTTTTTTTTGCACAGAACCAGATACATACCAACCTGAACTCTTATACACTTAATAAATGAACTTCACATGGATTTTCACATGTGAATGTGAAAAAGCAGGCATATTTTTCTACTATTTGCAGCCTGGACTGAGGCTCACAAACTACCTGAACTCCACATGGCTGTAAGCAGGCAGATTTTACAATGTTGTTTGTAGCCTGGACTAAGGCTCACAAACTACCAGAACTTACATGGTTGTAAGCAGGCAGATTTTACATTGTTGTTTGTAGCCTGGACTGAGGCTCACACACTACCAGAACTTCACATGGCTGTAAGCAAATAACAAACAGAAGGAAGAAGTTCAACCATACCCTGGCTAGAAGTTCGGCCAACCTTTTTCCAGCAGCTGATAGGCCACCTTGAGAACAATTCGTCGTGGAGCTAGGAGATGAATTCCATGGCAATCCATGTCTTGCAGAGGGCGCGAAGTTCATCTGCACGAACCAAGAAGGTCAGACAAGGCAAGATTGAAGAAGAAGGCAACAATTGGGAGGAAGTTCATGTACTGTTGCTGAATTTGAAGGTGCCGCCGATGGCGCCTCCGCCGAGGAGTTGCTCCGTTCGCCTCACCGTTCGCCGTAGCTTGCGTCGGGGCTGTCATTTGGTCTGCCAAGGCGTCGGTCGGTGAGGATTGAACGAGGATGCGGCGTCCTGAAGTCCATGGCGGCTTTGCCGCATCCAGGCGACGCGAGCTCCCTCGCGTCGGCGTCCGCCGTCGCTCGCTCGCCCGCGCCGGTGGTCGGCCAGGAGCTGGAGACGGAGGGGAGGCGAAGGATCCGGCCGGCCAGGATCTGGGGAAGGAGGGGAGGCGGCGGATCCGGCCGGCCAGGAGCTGTAGACGGGCGGGAGGCGGCGGATTCGGCGAAGATCGGCGGCGAGGAGGGGAGGAGCGGCGAGGAGGGGGGCTGGGGCGGCTCGGGATCGAGGGGATCATGTGGATCATGTCGAGGTGTCTCAGGATCGGGTGGGATCCTGTCGGGGCGTCTCAGGTCGGGCCGGGCAATTCAGGGAAGTTCAGGAGGGGTACATCGGGCCCTTATAGGGGTTGCTATGATCCAAATAACTATTCTAATCCTGGGATTAGAATAGTGTTGTGCTATATATATATATATACATATATATACAGCCGGTCTATTCTGCTAATATTAGCATAATAACTATTCTGATAACAATTCAGCACTGCATGCTCAACGCAAGTGCACGTCATTGTTTGAACCAAGTGTGCTGTAGTACTCACACGAGTGAACTTCCCGCCGCAAAAAACTACATGATGTGTTTTTTTGGTACCATTTTTGCTCTAGTTTTTAAACCGTTATTCGGAACGAGGCGTGTAATATACCGTTGAAAAGCTATGGATCAGGCGCTACTTCTACATGTTGAACACTTTTCGAGATTCCACACGGTTTAAGATCAGTTTTGAAAATGGTGCGGCCGATGACGAGTGGCAGCGAGCGTTTTTTCACGATTTCTTCGAAACCGCTCGTCATAATGAAGCAAACGATACACCGTTGGAAAGATATCATCGAGGCGCATCTTTTTCATATCTATTATTTTCTCTAATTCATTACGGTTTAAGAGCAGTTTCAAATTTACTAAATCGCGGAATTCTGTTTTTCAATTTTTTTTGAAATTTTTGCTACTGTTTTCGCTCCAGTTTTCTAACCGTTTGTCGAAATGAGGCGTATGATAGCCGTTGGAAAGCTACGGACGAGGCGCAACTTTCATATGTTGAAATGTTTTTGAGATTCCTTATGGTTTTTAGTTAATTTTGAAAATCGTGCGGCTGACGACGTGAGGCAGCGGCCGTTTTTCGCGAAATTTTTACAAACCGTTGGTCGAAATGATTCAAATTATACGCCGTTGGAAAGATATCGATGAGCCGCAACATTTTCATGTAGAACACTCTCTCCGATTCCTTACGGTTTAGGAGCAATTTTGATTTTAATGAAATGCGGACACTCTGTTTTTTGCGACACCAAAATCGTCATATGTACCGCATCAGACAGAAAACCGTACTTCTTTTAGACTAAAATCTGCACTTCATCAGACAAACAAGTGCACTGCATGATTTCTTTTTTGTGGGACATAAATTTTCCTAAACGAGGTGGAGTGCACTTCATGTCGAGTGTTGGTGAACCGCAAGACTATGAAAAGTGAACCTCGAGACTACCGTAAATGGGCCGTACTACATCAGACAGAAAACCGCACTTATTTAGACTAAAAAACGCACTTCATTGGACAGACAAGTGCACTGCATGATTTATTTTTTGTGGGACGTAATTTTTCCCAAACGAGGTGGAGTACACTTCTTTAGACTAAAACCCGCACTTCATCGGACAGACAAGTGCGGTGCATGATTTCTTTTTTGTGGGATGTAAATTTTCCTAAACGAGGTGGAGTGCACTTCATGTCGAGTGTTGGTGAACCGCAAGACTATGAAAAGTGAACCTCGAGACTACCGTAAATTGGCTGTACTAGATCAGACAGACAACCGCACTTATTTAGACTAAAAACCGCACTTCATTGGACAGACAAGTGCACTGCATGATTTATTTTTTGTGGGACGTAATTTTTCCCAAACGAGGTGGAGTACACTTCTTTAGACTAAAACCCGCACTTCATCGGACATACAAGTGCGGTGCATGATTTCTTTTTTGTGGGACGTAAATTTTTCTAAACGAGGTGGAGTGCACTTCATGTCAAGCGTTGGTGAACCGCAATACTATGAAAAGTGAACCTCGAGATTACGGCCGCGACACTACCGAAAGTGAACCATGTGAGTTTTTTCCAAAATCAATATTTTTTACGTGCGTAGACCGGTCGAGTGGACCGCAGGGACTGTGCAAGTGAACTACATCTAATAAGAAAGCGAGCTTCTTTTCAGATGCTTCTAACGCTGCGTTTGGATGTTCGTGTTGGGCTATCGAATTGGATTTGGTAATGGGCTGACCCCAATACAGACGTTTGGATGTACTCTAAAACAACCCACTGAAAGGAAACGATACGCTGGAGTTTTCGCTCGCACGCGCCCACCCATCGTGCCAATACAGTGGCCTGGACCTCAGATTTCGCCTGAATTGCTTCCCTCCCGCAAAACAAAATGCTTCGTCAGTTCTTTCCTCCCCCTACCACGAGACAAAGGGTTCGAGAGAGGAAATTGCCGCCGGGCAGATCGACAGCGGCGCCCTCGCAGATCCACCACGCCGGCCGGCGTAGGTATGGTCGCCGCCTCCCCTTCCCTTCTTCTTCTGCCGCCGTCCCTTCCCCTCCTCCCGCACTGCCCCTTCTCGTTCTCTTTGGCCCTGCTCACCGTGGCCAGATCGGATCTGAAGCCAACGGCGGCAGTCCACTCCGGCGCCGGCCCTTCCTTTCCTCTCCAGCCGTGCGGTGGACCACTGCCGGTGCACATCTCCTCTCCCTCGGACCACCTCCTGGGCCGCCCCTTCTTCTGTGTGTCCAGCCAGCCCCTTCTTCATCCATGATTCTTCCCTATCTCCAAGCAGCGTACTCCGTTTCCTTTTCTTCCCAGCCCTTTTGTCAATGATTTGCTAAGCACTGATGTGTCCTCTTGTTGCAGGTTGGATTAAAAGTTGGAAGCCATCTAGGCCTACCTGACGTATGAATATGCAATTTTGTGAACTATGCTTGTGGTGGTCTGATGCATATGCTTGTCTTATGATGAATTTGATGCATGCTTATGTATGATTTCACGCATCATGGTCATACAATTTTGTGAACCTTCAATGCTTGTGGTGGTCTAATGCATATGGTCATCTTGAATGATGCATGGTTATATTGAAATTAGCCCAAAGTTAACATAATTAATATATCTGCATTGTAGTTGCATGTCACAAATGAATTTGATTGCTTCCATTACCGAAGAGAACAAAAGAAGAAAAAGGAAAAGGATCATCTTGACAGCGATGTATGTTGAGTCAGTTTGTCTTGGCCTAGCTTATCTTAGTACGCAGAGAGTACCGAAGAGTTTGCGATGCTTTAGTGATGAAGAGCTTCGATATGTTCATAGGAAGTACTTGCTGAAAGAAATGTACAATGGGTCAGAAGTAACTTGCTATGATGAGTTGCGCTTAACCAAAAGGAATTTTCATGATCTTTGCACGATGTTGCGTATGAAGTGTGGTCTGAAAGATAGCGTATATGTCACTGTAGAAGAAAAGGTTGCTATGTTCTTGTTGGTGGTTGTACATGGTATTAAAATGAGAGTGTTGCGTGGCACTTACAAGCGTTCTTTAGAGACTATCAGTAGGTACTTCTGGAATGTGTTGACAGCCATTCTTTCCCTAACCGGGGAGTTTATCAAGCTTCCTGATCCTTCTATTGAACCTCCGGATGATTACAAATGGAAGTGGTTTGGAAATGCCTTGGGAGCACTAGATGGGTGTCATGTTGATGTTTCTGTCATTGCGGCTGACGAAGGGAGGTATAGGAACAGAAAGCAAGATATCACCACTAACATGCTAGGTGTTGTTGACTGGAACATGAAATTTCTTTATGTTCTACCTGGCTGGGAGGGATCTGCATCTGACTCCAGATGCAATGAGAAATGATCGTGAAGATGCATTTGTTATACCTCATGGTATGATTGTTTCTCTTGGCATTTGGTTTCTTTTTGTGTTAACGTTAGCTAAATCTAATTGCTACACCATAGGAAAATACTACTTAGTGGATGCTGGCTACACCAATGGACCTGGCTTTCTGGCTCCATTCAGATCGACTAGGTACCACTTGAAAGAGTGGGTCTCAAGTCAACAACAACCCCAAACTGACAAAGAGTTGTATAACTTGCGCCATTCTCGGGCTAGAAATGTTGTGGAGAGAACTTTTGGCCTATGGAAGAAAAAATGGGCCATTCTACGAATTCAATCTTTCTTTGACATAAAGGACCAGGTAACAAGTGTCCATATGGTGTTGAATAACATATGGACTATATGACATGCTAATTTAAATATAAATCATTGCAGATTCGAATTATTAATGCTTGTTGTGTGTTACACAACTTCGCAAGGGATAGGCAGCATATGATGGATGATTTATTGCTGCAAGAAGTTGATGCTGACCTAGCAAATTTGGAACATGAGCCCGTGGACGACACTGACTTGATTCCATATGTTCAAGTCACTAATGAATGGACCAACTTTAGGCAAGAATTATCGCAAGACATGTATGCTGAATACCTTCTCAGGCATGCTGAATTAGAGATGGTGTAGTTAGTTGATGGTGGATTGGTTAGTGGATGTGCCTAGGTGGTGGTTGTCTCATTTTGTGTAGTGCCTAGGTGGTGGTTGTCTCATATTGGTAGTGCCTAGGTGATGATGGTAGCTTGCTGATTGTCTTTTGTGTGATAGCTTGGCTGACCATGATGGTGCCTTGTGTGGTCTTTTGTACATGCATCATCTTCATATTAATATATATGTGATGGATTTTCTCGAAATTTGCACTCTCATTCAGAATTTATTTGACCCAAAATACTTTTTTTCTTTCTGCAAAATTGTTATTCTTTGTAGCAGCATGGCTGAAGGAACTGGTACTGGAAAGAGGACTTATGTCACATGGGATGATGAGATGGACGCTGCCTTGCTTGAGGTACTTGTTCATCATCACAACATGGGTGACCATTCACAAAATGGATGGAAAGCACATGTGTACAGTGCAGCTATCAAGAATGTGAAGGAGAAGTGCAATAAGGATATCGCGAAGAACAACATATTAGGAAGGCTTAGGACTTTCGACAATCAATTTGACATCATTAACAAGATCCTTTCTCAAAGCGGTTTTGGTTGGGATTGGGTCAATAATAAGCTATCCATTGATAGCGACGATGTGTGGACTAAATATTTGGAGGTAACATCTATACATTTGCATTGTTTTAATTATTTTTTTATACGTAACAAAACAGGGTAGCAACTTTACTTCTCTCATGGGTGTATTGTGCAGGCTAATAAGAAGGAGAAAGCATTAGCTTCTTACAAGACCAAAGTCGTGAAGCACTGGGAAGCCATCTCTACCATATATTCAAAAGATCATGCGGACGGTGAAGGTGCCAAGACAGGTGCTGAGACTGCTGCAGATCTAGAAGAAACAATTGAAGTCTCTCCAGAAACGGTACCAAAGAGACAACAAACAGGTGATGCCATTATGTGCATGATTGGAGAAATGAGGACTACTTTGAAGGATGCTTTGAAGACAACTGATCCACTTCCATTGCCAAAGGTTACTACTCCTTCTGAAATACTTGCTGCACTTGAGTTGATACCAGAGTTGGCAGAAGTAGACATGTTGCACTCTTACGGAAAGTTGATTCTTAATGAGCGCTTGTTTGAAGCTCTAATGGAGCTTCCCATGCACATGAGGAAGGCTTGGCTGCTATTATTGCCTTGAAGTTATGATAGTTATGATTCATGTGTCTTGTTAAACTTCTTGGAACTATGTACTGTTTGGTGTGTTATGATTCCTTGAACTATGTATTATTGCCTATCTGAACTATTTGGTTTGTTACATTTGGAACTATGTACTATGTACTGTTCAACTTCTGTTTATTTGAACAATTGTGATGTTACATTTGGAACTATGTGCCGTTGAGAATTTGAGACATCTATTTAAACTATATGTGTTGTACTGTGTTGGTGTAAAATTATTTTTGATTCTTTTTGTGTCAATATTATATGATGTCATCCTTGATTTCTAGGATAATTGATGATAATTTTTACTATATAATCATCCAATTATAGTCATACAACTACTGTTGTAATGCATATAGTAATGTTGCTATGCAATTCCAGTGTTTGACATCCAAACACGATTCTGTATTGAAACCTCAGGACGATTCCGTGAGCCAATTAGATATACATCCAAACAACCGAATTCGTATTCATGTCGATTACAGTTTCATGTCTGAATTGGAATTAAAACAAATACAATACATAGGCCTCCAATACACACATCCAAACACAGCGTAATAAGAATCGAGTGAATTAAATCAGGCAGGCTTAAGTGAACCGCAACACTACCAAGAATGAGCTTCCTTATCGTTTTTCTTTTATGGAGCGAACCACCAAACCATATATAATGAGCTACATCATTAGTCAAACATTTTTTTGTCACAGAATCCTTTCTCCTTTTCAATTCTTACAACGAACCACGTAGTTTGGCAGAAGAACTATATTGAGTTTTCCAACAATTACGAAACAAACTTTGCAAGTTTTACATAACAAGCCATCAATCAAACAGAATAAAAAAATAGCAAGACCCGGCGAACAACACAAACCAAACGGCCATGGTGAACGAAACTGCAACACTCGCGAGGCTAAACCGCACACATCGCTTGACCGCACTGTACAACCATACATAGTCGACAGCGACCAAATCACGGCAACATAGATGACCAACGCCGGACTGCACAGACACACACACACACACACACACACACGAGATGAACCGCTGGAGGTGCACACTGCCACACCGCCGAGCTGTACAAAGACACGGAAGAAAAAAACTTGCATGGATGCGTTGCCGCCTTGCTGGAAGTACATGTGCCAATCCTGCAAACACTCTTTTACCCCCTGCTGGAGTTGTGGGCTGTGGCATACTCTGGCCGTGTGGACTGTACCGTGGAGGACGGCGCAACAGGTGGAGAACTTGCAGCGATGGAGGAACCAATAGTTCACTGCACGCCCGAGCTGCGCGGACCACGAGCCACTCGCGGGCGAGCTGCAAGTCCTCAATGAGCGTCTGAACTGCACTGCATCAAAAACAACTCATCATTTTTTTCTTCTGAAAGCAGTAGAAATGGTTCTGAACAACACCAAACCTGGACGGGATTCGCACGGCGAACTGCATGGCGTCGCCGTCAGTACTGCCTATCATGTATGGGCTGGTACCTCACCGGAATATGATGAAGGGGGGTCGGTGAAGAGCTGGCCTTGGTTCCACACTACATCACACGCGCATGGGCAGAGGGAGGCCCTCAGCGACCTCGAGCTCACCGTGCACTGCCACCTGCGCTTCCATCCTCATTACTGCACTGTTGCTTTGACCTGGGGTGCACGCACACCCGCCGCACTGCACCTCGAGGAACCGTGCACTGCACAGGCACACGCGGGAGGCTCACCATGGCTGGAGCGTGCTGCCTGAGCCGGCTTGCTAGCAGGAGGAGAACCAAAGAGGGGCCACGGAGAGGTGGTGGGCGCAGCCGCCGGCGAGGAGACAGTGCACGTGGGAAGGCCATGGGAGGCAAGCCCGAAGAAGATGAGAGGCAGCAGCAGCAGGTTGATTTGGTCGGGGAAGGGCGGCGCCGGAGCCTATACCGAAGTGGAGCCGCTTGCTCCGTCGCCGGCGAGGGGCGGCGTGACGGGTGAAGATGGTGCCCAGATCCGTCGTCGGCCATTCGCGGGGTGGCGGTGGAGGTCCGATTCATCGCCGTCCTTGAGCGGCCTGGCGGTAGTGCCCGGATCCATCGCCGACAGTGCACGGGAGGGGTTGTGGCCTCCATGGATCCGGTGTTGGAGAGGATGGGCGGCGCGGGAGGCCGTGGCCGCCATGGATCCGGCGTAGGGGAGAGTTGGGCGGCGCGGGAGGGCCGTGGCCGCAATGGATCCGGCGTAGGGGAGAGTTGGGCGGCGCGGGAGGGCCGTGGCCACCATGGATCCAGCGTAGGGGAGAGTTGCGCGGCGCGGGAGGGGCAGTGGCGGTGCGAGGTGGGCTGGGGCGCAATGGCCGGCGGCGGGGTTGCTCTGGTGGGGCTCCGATGCGGGAAGGAAGTTGGTCAACCGGGCACGAGCAGGGGAGGAAGAAGGTGGGAGGGATTGGGGAATGCGCATGGGGACGAGGAGGATAACTGGGTGGCGTCT
The DNA here is from genome assembly GCF_002575655.3 of Aegilops tauschii subsp. strangulata. Lineage (NCBI taxonomy): Eukaryota > Viridiplantae > Streptophyta > Magnoliopsida > Poales > Poaceae > Aegilops > Aegilops tauschii. Next base: position 170,640,705 of record NC_053037.3, read on the forward strand.
TTTTTTTCCTCACCCCGTGCATGCGGTTCAGTAGCATCAGCCTGTTGGTTCGGTTCGGGGCGCGGGGTGTTAGCAGGATAAGATTTACTGTTAGCAGAAGAATAAAGAAATCTAATTAGGTGGATAGTGATTACTACTCTTTTGGTGTATGAATTTTGGAATAAAGGAAATCAGAAAAAATGATTTCATATGAAATCCATACATAGTACAAAAATCCATAGTAAACTTTATATTATATGTATTAAAATTAGATTGACCAAGTCAAAATAGTGATGTTTGTCGTTAATATTTATTCTAATACTTCCATTTATTAATTTATACAATAATAGTCATGTGAAAAACACTGCTTAATGTTGTCTACATACGATCGTGTGCAGACCTACACTGACGTGCACAAAATTTAACAATTCTGGAAGCACTAATGCATGAGTCTACACAACAAAAAATAATAGTCAAGATTTTGAGGTAATACAAACTATCTACGCTAGCGGTATGTCGCATATGTGTTCGTATATAAAAATAATAGCGAAGTGCACAACATATTACTAGAGATGATGTCAGCAATCAGGTTCCTAAATGTACCAATCCATATCTCTTTTTAGACAAGATTAACTAGCCAATGTCAGGTTTAATCCAGAGTTGAGTTATTCTTGCACGCACTAGATTAACAAGAAAACCTGACTTGGAAATATAAAAATATATTAAGCAATAGCAATCTAGCAATTAGTTATAATGAGTTCTAATTATAATTATTGTTGTAGAGATTTAGAAGTCAAAATACTAGACATATCATAAATGTGCATTCATCTATGTATGCATAGGGGGAACCTATAATGACTATCACCATCTGGAAGTACATGCATGGTATCGTGTAAAGGTATGCAACTCTACGCTCACTGGCTATGCCGTTCAAGAGGATACAAGATTCATGCCTATCACCGCCCCGGTTATGTCTATTCATCGAGTCTGTCTAGAAGGAACGAGCCATACATGAGGATCACTAAATGCTAATCGCAATGTTACTAAATGAGGTTATGGTTCAAGAAAATCTTTGACAACCCAGAACCAATACTCGATAAATTATGCAAACGAAGTCCAAGAAAACGTTATATATCTAAGTAGCTAGAGTCTATATGTATGATCTTGGTAATAACAATATGACCACTAATGTAGTTCAACTATAAATTTTAGATGGCATATTTTGCATCCCATCTGATTCTAGGTGTTCGTATAGAATTACTTGATGTTATTCGTTAGGTACTATCATTGTTTCTTTTTGGAGAAAGAATTCGACCAATCTTAGGCCTTCCAACTGCAAGTAGCAATTAGTAATCCGTCAACTTTTGCACATTACAAAAAGAGTGATGGTTCTCACACTCCCAATTACTTCATTACAAAAAAAAGTGATGGTTCTCACACTCCCAATTAGTTTAACGACAACTATACATAACTGTGGACCATTAATGCTGATCAAAATGTTGATAAAGGAAGTTATCATTCAAGAAATTGTTTGAAAACCTAGAAAAAAATCAATATTTTTTGTAAATCCAATAATTCAAAAAAATGTTTAAGTAGTTTGCCTGCTAGGCTTAATCTTGGTTCAAAGATAAATTCAAGATATGGCATAAGTTTGTTCGGGAGAAAACACATAGATGATTTGCATCTTGAAACAAGTGAGACTAGCACAAATTGGATACGTGGGTCAGTGCGATGCAACTATAGCCTACAAGTGTCATCTTGCAAGTGAATAATATTTAAATTTCAGACGACAAAATTCACTCCCGGTTTTTCAAGAAATAAGTATGAAGGGTGTTTTCCAAGTGCAATTACGTACAGAAAACATTCACATCGGTATTTTGGTACCATCAAGTATTTTAGTACAAACTAAAATAATTCCTTGGAAAATATGAATCTAGCCGCGCAAATTGCGGGTCACTCTACTAGTTGGATAAATATCAAAAGAAGAGTGAAGAGAACAATGCTTATTGGCCAAATGATGCAAAGAAACCAAGATCACCCCAAGGCTCAAATATGAGGATCGGTATTGGCAAAGTGAGAATTTCAATGCAACATATTCATATCCTTATTTTGGTCCGCCAATGCCAATGCCGTGGATGTCTCCCTATGCTCATGTGGATCCATATCCATCATGGGACAGGTATGATACAGTGGCACAATCTCCATCTTATTGTAGACCATCTCACCAATATTATGCATCTCCGAGAAGATCAACATTTGAACAATCACATGTTAAAGACCGTTTCAATCATAAGGAATCGGTTCGGAGCTCAAGGAAGAAGAAAGAGGTGGCCAAACAATTTTACCGCGCTAAAAGAGATGGTCGTAAGAGTGCTACTTCATATTTGATCTCAAGTGAAAAAGAGCCAATGAAAGTGTTGACATTGGCTACTAAAGGCAATGAGATGAAGCAATCAATAGTTGAGAGTCAAAGTGCCAACTCTGAAGAAAAGAAGTTGAGGGTGCATAAGGCCAAAAAAGAGTTTCCATTGGTTGAAATAGAATCACAACCGAGGTGCCCACTCGACTTATCGTATTGGCAAAAGAAGGAATTACAAAAGCTTAGTGCACAAGAGCTGAAAAAGAAGAACATGGCATGGGTTCCCAAGAGGAGCAGTCAAAATAAAAATGATGTCCAACCTTCTATTGCAACAAGTGTTACAAAAGTGAAGAAAGAGAAGGATGGAAGCCAAAAACAATTAAGCCGAATATTTGCATCACCCCATCAAAATCTTTGGTTAGCACATCATCCATAGGTCCCAAACATGCCATTGATGTCTTTGCCATGGAATTCATCCCCAGGTATGATTGCTCACCCTCCATGGGCTTATCTAGATCCATGGATGCAATATAATTTCTTATATCATGAAAGGGTATTACCAAATCACTATATCACTAGTACATCGAGGTGCTATACAAACGGTTTTTAACCCCTTTCCGTGACGGCGTTCTGAACCGTCGCCTAGTGAGTGACTGCGATAGGGGGGTCCTTCCCACACGACCCAGAAACAGTCGGGGATAGCGAGCCTTGATGCATACAGTTGTCCCTATAAAACGGTTTCTGATACCTCGAATATCCTAAACGCTTCATTCTTGCTACTCGTTTGTGCTCGCATTGCCATCGCAGTCGGAGTTCTGTGGTTTTACCTAAAACCAGGCACATTCCAGGCGCGTACCAAACTGGCTCTATGTTTACGATGCCTAGCACATCACAAACAGTTCATGATTGTAAACCGTGTATGATAGGTAGACAATCACACACATTTAATTTCCCCGCGCCCTTTGTGATAGTGTCTGACATCACACACACTTGGCAAACGGCAACTATGTGCATTGTTACACATGTTTCCTCTCCGTCAACCGTGTCAGATTATGATGTATATCGCACACGCTGTGCTTTATAGACCATGTGCGCCGTAATGACCTGCAGACACTAATTTCACCCTAATTTAATTACTGCTATTTAAAATTGTACCTAATTTGAACTTGAAAGTAGGCTATAGCTTTATTCATATCCATCAGGTTCAAACATGCATTATTCGATTCACAGGTACATTGTAATGACCCGACCTCAGACGGTCAAGCCTATGTGTATCTGTGCCATCCCTGGATCAGTATGCTGGCACATACAGTGCATCAATGTATATATCAAAGTGCAATCACATGTAAAAAGAACATAAAACTGATATATATACCTTATAATTGTCAGCGGAAACAACTAGTCGGGTGTGGAGTCCCATCAATGCCGTCGACAAGTTGAGTGTAGACCGTAACCCTATATCGTAACTCTTACTCGTCGAAGAAATATCTGCAACATGAGACATTGCAGCCGTGTAGGTCAGTACATTGAGTGTACCGGCAAGATCACAATAAGAAAAGAAGATGATAAAACTATACTATATGCAATATGGCTTTGTGGCTCTGTGTCTGGGGGTTTTTGCGTAAAAGCTGGTTTTATTTTCCCTACAACAAAGGAATATCAAGAGTCTGTACTATTGAGTTTTCTATCATGACATGGTTCCGCCAACCGATGTCTCATAGCCCAAAATCATCATAAGTTGCCCACAATTAGTTATATGTCCGGTGTTGAGAGTTCTGAGATAGATCCAAGTCCAGAGGCTCAAATTGTCCGTAACCGGGGACACGACTAATCGATTAGGTTTTAACCCTCTGGAGAGGTTTGTACACTTTACCCGCAAGATTCGATCCCTCTTTTTACATTCTCGCACTTCAGGGTGTTTGAGAACAAGATGACCGAAACTTTGTCTTCCGAAGAGTTCCTCTGACCACTGTCCGGTGCTCATCCAATCCTACCGTAGTTCTACACCTGCTAGCACCGTCCCAGCCAGAATCACAACTAAGGTCAACCAAGCCAGAGCCCATAATGACTTGCGGTTGCACAGGTAAGCTTCCGGACATGAAGTATTCTTTCATCTCTTTCAGTCTTGGTGAAGCTTTTTGCAAGATGTCATGGCGCTTCTCCATGCATCCCGGCCATCCACTAGTTGCTCCAGGGTGCCCATCAAATCTGTCCTTCACCCAGTAGTGTGTATTGAATTCTTGTCTCCAGTCTCAAAATCTTGAGGTCTTGAAGTCTTGAGGCCTTGAAGATGCAGTCCTTGCAGATGCCATCATGGAGTTGTCATCATTGACGTAGATTCATCCTTCTTCACACCACTCCCGAGCACTCATACCAACCCCGTCTACTATAGCATAGCATTTAAAACAAAAATGTCCCGGGCTTGGTAACAGGGAGATGGGTTTCCTACCTCATGCATACTACTCAACTACACGGATTCAATATCACTACTGGAGAGATTGTTGCAAAGATGCCACTAAATGCAATAAAAACATAGGTATGAGACTATGGTCAAAGTGAACTTGCCTGGTAGGTCGATGAAGATTATAACGCTCTCAGAATAATGACTCGGTAGAACTATTCGTCACTCCGTTGAAAATCTATTAAGTCAAACATAGCATTCATATAAGCAAGCATCCTAGCAAACAATTCTAGCACTCAAAATAACAATTAAAACAACAAATGAAACTCAATAATAAAACCCAGTTGCAATTCAAAGAAACTTCAAATAAAACTACAAAGAAAAACTACTAAGGAAAGTCTAAGACTCTGCTACGAACATCTAATATAGTTTTGCACTAAGTAAAACTTAACATCAACAAAAACTCTAAACTAATAAATTAATAGAAAAAATGCAAAACAACTAATTTAACAGAAAGTATTTTTCATAAAATTTTATTTGCAAAAAGAAACAAATAAAAGGCTTTTATAAAACTCTAACTATGACCTCTACAAGTTTTCATACAAAACTAAAGAAAATAAAATTTTAAAATAAGAATAAAAATGCCTACTGTTCAATAACAGAAACAAAACTATTTTTTAAGTGACAAAAAGAAATAAACTAAAAACAATTAAAACTATAAAGAAAAGAATAAAACAAAACTAGAACTAAAACAGTACTGTTTTGCCTGAAACCCTAATTTAAAATAAACTAAAAATAAATCACTATACTCTACTGGATAGGCGAAAGTCCTAGTGACCGGGAGCAAAAAGAATCAACTTAAAATATACTTTCAAACTCAAGTTATGGCCAAAATAGTGTTTGAAGATAATTCATGCAAATTCAAACTAAAACTACTCAAAATTGAAATTCAAGTGCACTAACAGAAGCTTCAAGAAATTTTGAATCTAACGCAAAAAGAATCACTCAATTTGGATCTAAAGCATAAAAGATATTGAATATCTAAGATTGAAACTTTTCTGTTTTTAAAAACAGAAACGAAAATAACCACACACAAAAAGTCGGGCGCTAGCTACGTGGCCTACTGCTATTGGGCCAAAGTGGTGTGCGATCCGTAACTAAACTATGCTTGGGCGATACTTAACAGAACCGTGCATGCGCATTTAGTAAAAAGAAATCGACGGTCTACTTAAACAAAACCTAACCATTCACCGCGATCTAATCTACGCCTCAAAATGAAAATCGGACGGATGGGAGGGTCGTCGGAGCTTACAGTGGTGGTGGTCGCCGGTGATGCGGCTCGGAAGTCGGCCGCGGCGACGCTCCGGTCGTCGGAGAGCTCCGGCGAGGACGTGGGCGGACGCGGCGTTCGACGATGAGTCCAGCGGTGGTCGAGGTGGTGGCGTAGGTGGACGGAGGAGGTCGGCGGCGAGGTCAAGGCGGCGTTGGCGTTCGGGCATCGGTGGTGGCGGCGCTCCGGTAGTCCTAGAGCTCCGGTGAGTGCACCAGGCGATGCGGTAGTAGAAGGCAGGGCGTTCGATGGTGGCGGGAGGAGTCTAGGAGGTCAGAGACGAGCAGGGCAAATGCAATGGCGCCGCGGCGGCGCTCGGCTCCGGCGAGCAATTGAGAAGGAGGCGGGGGTTCTCAGAGGGGGCTTTGGGGCAGAATCTGTCGAGGGGAAGGAGTATATATAGGGTGAAGAGACTTGGAGCGGGGGGCGGATCGAGAGATCGAATCCCGTGAAGATCGGGATTCCGGTGGCGTTCGGGAGAGGCTCTGGCGTGCGGAGGAAGAAGATCGCGGGCGAGGACGATCGAGCAGTGGGGCCCGACGGTCAGCGGCACAGGGGCGAGCGAGAGAGGAGCGGGCGGCGAGCCATAGCGCTTCGGCGCTCGCGCGACTGTGGGCCGAAAGGCCAGTGGGCCGGTGCGGCGAGGGAAGAGAGAGAGAGAGAGGAGCAGTGCTGGGCTTCGGCCTGGCACTGTTCGAAGTATTTAAAAAAACAGACAAGAAAATAAAAAGAAACAACAAATAATTAAAATGATATATAGGCATATTATATATCAACGTTTTCAGAAAAAGATTTTCTAAAACATGGACCTATTTTTCAGCGGCAAATAAATTGCACAATATTTTAAATAAAGCAAATAGTGCTACTGGTTCATTTAAAAACCAAATAAAAATATTTTAAAATACCAAAATGATTTCAAACTCATTTTTCTCCACTTTTCTACTGTAGGGAATCATTTTACTGTATTTTCCATATATTTATCTTTAGAGAAAAATAATTTGAATAAAAACCAAATAAATCCAAATTGAAAGTGGGTTTCAAAATAACTTCAAACAGACTTTCAATTTAATTCTTTGAAACTTCCAACTCTCTTTCTTAGCATTTGAAGGAGCCATTTTATCTTCTCTCATGAAATTCATTGAGTTGCATAAAGTTTCCGAATTTGAAATATTTCCAAATGGAATTCAAATCTTTTCAAAACCCTTTTCATTTATTTAAATGGAAGAAGTCATATCATCTTCACTCTAGGGTTTTGTGATGAAATGAATTTGAATTCATGGAGATCATAAATGTAAGGTGAAAGTTTGGGAAAGTCATTTCATTCCCTCTCGTTCAACTTTCAAAAAGTTTCAAATCTCACTCAATTTCACACAAGCAACCACACCACAATCAAACAAACAATCAAAACTATTTATTTAATATAACATTCCAAAATTTAGAATTTTAGGATGTTACATACATACGTTCAAGAATTACATAAGCACCAAATAAAGAATGATGAACCAGGGTTCTATACTTGTACTATTGCAGATGGTAAAGAAAGAGGCGACATACATTCTGATTGCTGGACAAGGTGAAGCAGAATGGCCCTATTGTGCTCTCCTAGATGAAGAAATCACGCACGACTCTAGTCCAACCCCTTGTGATGGTCGGCCGCCAATCATGTAGTTTGAGAGGTAATCTTGAGTAAACTGCTTCAGGATCCACTACAAAGGAAAAAAGATTCAATCATTGTCATCTAACACAACTCATTACGGGCAGTAAAAAGAAGGCTACAGAGTTCTTACTTACCAGCCTGCAGTTCACTATTGTCTTGCATAAAGTGTAAACAAATAGTTAAATTGACATCTTTTGACCCATTTTAATAACAATCTTTATGAGTTTCCTCACTTGATGCTGGTTCATGAATATCTCATTGCTCCATACGCAGAAAGGGTCGAAGTGTGGATCTTTGGCAATGACATATGTACCTAAAAGCACCAAGTTAGTATTAGAAGCTAAACAACAATTGCAAAATGATGTAGCACAACACGCCCTCCATCCCATTATATAAGATTTTATTACATGTATATCTAGACGTCATCATAACAGTAAGGTAACACTCTTCCTTATTGCTATGTAGTCTGGGATTGCATATTTAGTAATTTAGTACAATGCATGTTGCTATGTAGCCTCAGATATATTAAATATGGCACTAGTTAACCTACTGATAAATGGGATACAGATATATTCAGTGAAATGTCCAATTCGACAATTAATCCCTTATCAGCCCCCAGGTTATAAGGTACCAGCTACCGATATCCTGAACAGTGAGTACATATAAGCAATGCGATGAAACTAACCTCGATGGAAAACATCACTCTTCTCAATATTGTCCTGTATGAGTACATATAAAGGCATGTTAAGTGAGGGAGTCCGGGACTAAGGGGTCCTCGGGCGTCCGGCCTGTTATCCATGGGCCGGACTGATGGGCTATGAAGACATGAAGACCCAAGATTGTACCCGTGTCTGGATTGGACTCTACTTGGCGTGGAAGGCAAGCTTGGCAACTGACTATGTAGATTCCCTTTGGTGTAACCGACTCCATGTAACCCTAGATCTCTCCGGTGCCTATATAAACCGGAGAGAGTAGTCCGGATAGAGATACACATTACCATAGTCATACAGGCTAGGCTTCTAGGGTTTAGCCATTACGATCTCGTGGTAGATCAACTCTTGTAACACTCATATTCATCAAGATCAATCAAGCAGGAAGTAGGGTATTACCTCCATAGAGAGGGCCCGAACCTGGGTAAACATCGTGTCCCCCGTCTCCTGTTACCATCGATCCTAGACGCACAGTTCGGGACCCCCTACCCGCGATCCGCCGGTTTTGACACCGACATTGGTGCTTTCATTGAGAGTTCCACTGTGTCGTCGACAAAAGGTTTGATGGCCCCTTCAATCATTGATAATGACGCTGTCCGAGGAGGAACCTTCCTCCCCGGACAGTTTTTGTGTTTGGCGGCTTCGTACTGCGGGCCAACTCGCTTGGCCATCTGGAGCAGATTGATAGCTACGCCCCTGGCCATCAGGTCAGATTTGGAAGCTTGAACTATGTCGCGGATATCCGTGGAGACCTAATCTTCGACGGATTTGAAACCGCGGCAACCGCTCCCCTTCGCCCCGATAAGCATGGCTTAAACCTGCCATCGGGCCACATCCAGGAGATAGCTCCCGTAACAACTCTGGCCTTAGATCCGGAGCAGATCGAGTCGCCCGAAGATGGGAAGCTCAACCCCATCACGAAGGCTACTGACTCCATGGTGTTGGAGCCGCACACAGATTCTACTCCATACGATATCTGCATCAACGGAACCCCGGATTCGTCTCCGGCGACAAGTTCCGAACCCTGCGAGTCCACGGATACCGAACTCAATCGGTTATCGATCTTCAAGTTCAGCGCCGCAGACGTCTTCCAACACTCGCCCATGGGCGACGTGCTAAACTCACTAAAAAAACCTATCCCCGGCAGGTGACTCACCACCGAACTATGTTCGGTTCGAACTTGCGGCGGATGATGGAGAATTTTGCTTCCCACCCGCCACCCACTTCATACCTACTGTCGAAGACCCAACCAACACGCTTGACCCCGGCTCCGAAGACATCGACGGTATAGACGACGATGAGGGGCAGGGCCAGAACTCACTACCCGCTAGACGCGAGATGGCCACTTCCTGGTATGATGTGTGTATGGTAAACACACCCAATGACGCTCTCGACGATGACAAGGAGGATCCAGTTGAGGATAAACCTCCTGGTACACAGTCCGAACACCGGCGCCCCCGGCGCCGCTCTAAGTCACGTCGCTCAAGAGAAAACAATACTAGCACCGGAGAAGATAACACTACGGACAATGAAGACCCTGTTGAAGTAGGATCCGAACAGGAAAGCGGGCAAGACAGCCTTGATGAACAGGCCACATATGGAGACTTGGAGGATGGTAATTATCTCCCACTCTCCGAGGAAGAGGAGAGCCTTGGCAACGAGGATTTTATCATGCCTGAGCAACCTCTCGAGCAGGAGCGCTTTAAACGCCGGCTCATAGCCACTGCAAGGAGCCTAAAGAATAAGAAGCTGCAGCTTCAAGCGAGCCAAGATTTGCTCAATGATAGATGGACCAAAGTCTTGGCCGCCGAAGAGTACGGCATTAGCGGCCCAGAAAAAAGCCACCCCAAGTGTAGGTGGCCCCCTAATACGATGGCAAGGCGTTGGAGCCCGTACCACCATCGAATAATGCGGTAGGCAGACCACAGTTCGGTCCGGATAAAGCGACAGCCCAAGCGGAGCACCATACCACCCCATCCGACCGTCAAAGCAAGAACAAAACAGCTCGGGGGAACACTCGCGACATCCAACAAGACCTGGAGGGTAGAACAGGACACACAAAATCGATATACAGGTCGCGGGGGCATGCCCCGACCGGTGATGATGCTCACCTATTCGGACACAACAAACCCGACCATGTCCAGTCCGAAAACCGTAAGCGGAGTCCGCCGGAGGTGCTTCATAGTGTGGCCCAACATAGAGGAGCTGCACACCCTCTCTGCTTCACTGACAAGGTAAAGGAGCATGAATTTCCAGACGGGTTTAAACCCATCAACATCGAATCATATGATGGAACAACAGATCCCGCGCTATGGATTGAGGATTACCTCTTACATATTCACATGGCTCGCGGAGACAACCTTCATGCCATTAAATACCTACCTCTCAAGCTCAAAGGGCCAGCTCGGTACTGGCTAAACAGTTTACCAGAAAATTCTATTGGCAACTGGGAAGATTTGGAAGATGCCTTTCGAGACAACTTCCAAGGAACATATGTCCGGCCACCAGATGCCGATGACTTGAGTCATATTGTCCAGGAGCCCGGCGAGTCATCCAGGGAGTTCTGGACTAGGTTCTTAGTCAAAAAGAACCAAATTGTCGACTGGCCGGACGCGGAAGCCATTGCAGCCTTCAAACATAGCATCCGGGATGAAGGGCTAGCGCGTCACCTCAGCCAGGAAGGACCCAAATCCATGACAGCCCTTACCGCTCTAATGACTCGCTTTTGTGCGGGAGAAGACAACTGGCTCGCTCGTAAAAGCAACAACGCCAGCGACCCGGGCACTTCCAAAATCCGAGACGACAACTGCAAGCCACGACGAACCGAACACAACGGTCGAAATAATAATGAAAGATTACGCGACACAGCGGTCAACGCCGGATTTGACAATCCGAAACCCGGTCAACAGAAGAAGCCATTAAAGGCAAACCAGGATGGACCATCCACCCTTGACAGGGTATTGGACCGACCTTGTCATACCAATAGAAACTGTTGGGTCTTCAAGCAGGCAGGCAAGCTTAACGCCGAGCACAAGGAGAGGAGGCCACCAGGCGATAAAGACGACGGAGCGGCTCGCCAGCCGAACACCAGGGGCCAGAAACTGTTTCCCTCTGAAGTTCGACCACTCCCGGAACGGAAATAGCAGTTCGGCTTCCGCCACCCACCTACTATACTGGCAAGATTTACACCACGCGTACATCACTACGCACTCAAGATACCATGGGCATCGGCGGAAGCACAAATACGGACAACTCTGCAAGCATTCCCGTAACTTTTTATATCTGTTTCCCTTATTTTTCTTTATCATCTCTTAAAAACAGGTGACCAACAGGGCAGCATTTACAACGGACTCTATCGGAGTTCGGATCCGTACACCCACCTAAGGGGCTACTTCCGTTAAGGATTCCCCTCCCCGAGGAAGGGCGGCGCAGACGTGCGACAGGAGGTCCAAAATAACTTTTTGTAGACTGCACTCTTTATTTCGAGCCTGTACTATGCCTTTTTTCCTCCGTTCTCAACCCCGAGTATGTCAACTAGGCGGGTTTGTGGTTTTCCTTTTTTATATACATGAATTTATCATTGGCATATTACTGCGCTCCCAGTAAACCTCATCCGAACTAATCTTTCATACTCTTTCAACAATGAGTGCGGCCTTAACGGCCGCTTTACAGATGCACCTCGGCATACCCTGCCAGGGGCTCGGTATGGGAACGAATGAGTTGCCAGCAAAAGTCCGAACAACTCTATAGTGTACTTCGGCGTCACAAGTTTGGCCTTATATGCATCAGCTCCGAATCATTGTCTTGGGTCAATAGTTGGGTTGCCCGGCTCTAGTGCTTGCTACCCTACGTTCCGCTCTATCGGCTAGGGTAGTAAAGGGAGAACTACTGCGATTGTGCCCTGGTCTAAACCGGATGAGCACCTCGGTAGAGAAAGCCGAAAACTGACTGTCATGATGCGGCGAGAGCTGGTCAACCACTTGACGACTTCTTGGAATCCTTAGCGATTCTCCGTGTCACACGAGGGATCTTTCTCAGATCAAATATGTAAGGCACCATACGCCGCATACATACTAGGGCCTATGTCATAGTCCCACCATAAAACTCCTATGGCTAAGTGAAAGTGTTAACGCCTTATAGTCCGATTGTCTGGTTCACCCCATTATCACCTCCTTCATGGACCAAGACGTTGGATAAAGAGTGATTAAATGTTTTTCTGAACACCCCCGTACTTCCTACGAGGGGGCTGGTGCCGACGACTGGAAAACTTTCAGATTATATTAAAACGACCGCACAGGAGGAATTCAAGCTTTTGAGCAAAATATAAATAGATCAATTATAAAATTGTCTTTTACAATTCTAATACACCTCACTCGAACATTATGTTCTCCAAGCATTGACCCTCTATCAGGCGGGCGGCTTCCAGGACGTCTTAGAAATAATGCGTCGGCTCATTGCGGTCCTTGCCCTTGGGCGGGGTCTTCACCGCAACATTGACGGCCTTCATCTTCCCCCAGAACGTCTTGACTCGGGCAAAGGCCATCCGCACACCTTCAATGCACGCCGACCGCTTCACAACGTCGATATGCGACACCACATCAACAAGACGCCGCACCAGGCCAAAGTAGCTCTTTGGAACAGGCTCATTTGACCACAACCGGATTATGACGTTCTTCATGGCATCGCCGGATATCCTATGAAGCTCGGCCCATTGGGACATCTGTTCATTCAGCAATAGAGGGTGCTTTGATGCGCCAAATTGTGACCAGAAAAGCTTCTCCATTGCATACCCCTCTTGTGCTTGGTAAAATTGCGCCGCATCGGAAGAACTCTTCAGCAAGTCCAAAAATTCAGCCGGAGAACTCCAGGCCTGGTTCAGCTGAGCATAGTCCGGATCGCCAAACTTAGTCTGAAGCAAAAAGGGCTTACCGGATGCTATCTCCTTAGCCTGCCGAATCTCTTCACGAGCTGCCCTAGATTCAGACCGAGCTTCACTCGCCTCCCATACGGACTTATCAAGCTCAGCCATTTTGGCTTTATTCTCCTTCTCAAGGTATTCACAGCGGCTGGCATTATTTTTCAATTCAAGCGCCAGTGCGGATATTTTCTCCTCATTTTGGCGCCGAGCTGCTTGTTCGGCTCTTAGATCAGCCGATGCCTTCTCGGCAGCCGCATTACTACACCAGGCCTGGTCCTTGGCCCGGGCTAGCTCCGCCCAAAGAGCTTCAATGGCGGCCGCACCATCTGCACTCATGCACATTTCATATAAAACTCTTTTCGGCGTCAGGCCTGAATAACAAGAACATTGGTGTAAGGAATGCTCGAAATATATACCTTGCGAGTCGTGAACACTACAAAAAAAGACACATCCGTGACATTTTGGGTCGAACGAATTTTTTTCCTGTCATACATATGACACTTCTATGACGATAATTGTGACAAAACCTGGTGATATAGATGTGGTGGGCTCCTACTTCTATGACAAAAAATCATGAAAGAAAATGGGCTTTTCGTCCTGGGCGGGCCGGAGACGCAGCTGCATGACATTCTTTGGGCCATCCATGACGGGACAAACCATGGTAGAAGCGAGGGGGAGGAAAATTTTGGGGAGTTCCCGGTTACGGTGGGAGGTCGGGGGCCGAGCGATGCGCGTTTCTCTCATACACGTACGCGCGTGCGTGCGAGGCGTTGGCTCTAACTGAACCCGAGCGAGGCGTTGGGCTCTAACTGAACCCGAGCGATTGCACTACAGGCTACGCGTTACTGAACCCGAGCGATCGATCGATGGCTGTTAACTGAACCCGATCGAGCAATTCCTTCGCTACTGCTGCTAACTGAAGCCGATCGATTGGATGAACAGTGAGCGTTGCGGGGGGGGGGGGGGGGGTGGATGAACAGTGAGCGGTGGCGTTGCCTCTAGATGAACAGGACCCCGTGGTGTGGAGGGCGGGATGAACAGTAGACGGTGAAGGGTGCCCGTGGAGGGGTGGTTGAACAGGACCCCGTGGTGTGGAGGGCTGGATGAACAGTAGACGGTGGAGGGGTGCCCGTGGAGGGGTGGTTGAACAGTAGCCCGTGGAGTAGCGCGCGGTGGAGGCTAGATGAACAGGAGCCCGTGGAGGTTGGAGGAGGTCGACGGTAGCCCGTGGAGGCTGGAGGAGGTCGACGGTGGAGATGAACAGTATCCCGTGGAGTCCCGTTTTGCGGTACGCCACACCCCTCCCGATGAACAGGACCCCGTTTCGACCGTAGGAGGTCCGTTTCGTCCGTTTTGCGGTATGCCACACCCCTCCCGATCAACAGGACCCCCGTTGACCGTAAGAGGTCCGTTTCGTCCGTTTTGCGGTACGCCACACCCCTCCCGATCAACAGGACCCCCGTTTCGACCGTAGGAGGTCCGTTTCTTCCGTTTTGCGGTACGCCACACCCCTCCCGATCAACAGGACCCCCGTTTCGACCGTAGGAGGTCCGTTTCCTCCGTTTTGCGGTACGCCACACCCCTCCCGATCAACAGGACCCCGTTCCGAACGTAGGAGGTCCGTTTCCTCCGTTTTGTGGTACGCCGGGCCTCGTTTCCATCGCCTGTTCTGTCCAAGCCCTCCCGATGAACACGACCACGCATTCCGTTCCGACCCAGCCGGTTGGCTCCCACGCGTTCCGTTGCCTCCCGATGAACACGACGCATTCCGTTGCCTCCCCATGAACACGACGCATTCCGTTGCCTCCCCATGAACACGACGCATTCCGTTGCCTCCCCATGAACACGACGACAACGTTGTTTCTCCGTTCCGACCCAGCCATGTACACGAGCCCTGGCCGTACGTATGCGCGAGTAGGCGTTCGAGACCCCGCCCGTATGTACACATACGTGGCCGTATTTTCTTTCTTGCACCCTGGCCGTTGTACGTACGTGTACATGCTACGTGCGCGCCTATACTACGACACGTGCGCGCCTCTACATCGACCAGTATGTACGTACACATTCGCGACCAGAATGACAACGCTACGTACGCTTCGACCAGGTGGGTCCCAGCAGTCAGGGGGGCGAATCAATTTTTTTTGCCCGGATGCACTTCCTTGCATGCGAAGATGTAGCCGGTGGGTCCCAGCAGTAAGGGGGGCGAATCGTTTTTTTTGCCCGGACGCACTTCCTTGTGTGCGAAGGTGTAGCTGGTGGGTCCCAGCAGTCAGGGGGGCAAATCGTTTTTTTTGCCCGGACGCACTTCCTTGCGTGCGAAGATGAAGCTAGTGGGTCCCAGCAGTCAGGGGGAAATGTTTTTTCCGCGAAATACAGTGGCCCGTCCGGTGGGTCCCAGCTGTCGGGTGGAGGAATCATTATTTTCCGCGTAATAAGGAGGCACTTCCTTGCTGCGGCCGTGGACCCAGCTGTCAGCCTCTCCACGTACAGTCCACGTCCGATGGAAGTCGTTCCTTGACCACGTTGACCAGGCCGTGCCGAGAGCACCACGGCGGTGGACGACGGCGAGGCCTAGGAAGGGGACGACGCGGAGCCGGGGAAGACGCGGCAGTGGAAGCCCGCGCGGAGAGGAGTACGAGGGTTCACTGGTTCGGCTGCGGTGTGAGGCTGCCGTCGCCGCAGGGCCCGGCCAGCGGTGGGAATAGTACGGGGCGGCGAGGCCTCCGCGACAACACAGCCAGCCACGGGAGGCAGGAGCATGCGGCACGACCGGCGCTGCTTTGGGCGGCTGGAGCAAGAAGACCAGAGGTTGAAGAAGCACTACGGCCGTTGGATGGACATCATACGGTCACTGGAGCTAGAATCGTTCATATTGACTAAGTTGACAAAGCCCTCCGTCCCCGTCAACTTAGTTGGCCCACAAGTCATCCTCCCACTATGGTGGGTCCCAGCTAGCAGGGAGTATTCATTTTTTTGTGCGTAATAAGGAGGCACTTCCTTGCGTGTGAAGATATAGCTGGTGGGTCCGACATGTCAGTGGGGGGAACGTTTTTTTCACGAAATACAGAGGCCCTTCCGGTGGGTCCCAGCTATCAGGTGGAGGAATCATTATTTTGCGCGTATAGTCCACGGCCGATGGATGTCGTTCGTTGACCACGTTGACCAGGCCGCGCCGAGAGCACCATGGCGGTGGACGACGGCGAGGCCTAGGAAGGGAACGACACAGAGCCGGGGAAGACTCGTCAATGGTTGCCCACGCGATGGGGAGTACGAGGGTTTACTGGTCCGGCTGCCATCGCCGGAAAATAACAGGAGGTGTGGGTGAGTAGAGGAATGGCCTTGCCAGCAATGAAGTAGGGTGGGGCGGTCCGGCTTGTGCTGCAGCACAGCCGGCCACGGGAGGCGGGAGCAGGCAGTCCCACCGGAGCTGGTTTGGGCGGCTGGAGCAAGAAGATCAGATATTGAAGAAGCAGCACGGCCGTTGGATTAACATCCAACGGTCACTGCTGCTAGAATCGTTTGTGGACTAAGTTGACAAAGCCAAAGTACACGTCAACCTAGTAGACCCACAAGTCAGCCTCCAAATCTGTCCCAAACAGCATACAGCCCAAAATTTCTAGCCAGATTGAAATTAATTTTAAATCTAAATATACCTTAATTTAAATTCAATGAAATTTTACCCGCACAAAAACAATGAAATTTAAAATATCAAAATCCAAAAGAAAACAGTATTTTGGAACTAATTGCCTGTTTGCTGTATTTTTTCATTTTACAGCCCATTTATTATTACTTATAGCCCATTTCTTATTACTTATAGCCCATTTTCTGGGCAAAATGCATCCCTCCTCGTCTTGAAAGATTTCCGGCCCAGCAGGGCATAGAAAAGCAAGTAGGCCTACGTTGGTTATTCTGCAAAAAAACAAAATAGCTGGCTAGCCATTTTCAGAAAGGAAAAAAACAAACTGGGCTGGTCATGTGCTAAACATATGAAATAAAAGCTTGGGCTAGACGGGCCACGGGTCCCGCACAACCCATTTGATACCCTTCTCCGTCCCGAAAAAACAAAATTACTGCGCGCGCTGCTGGGTCCCTACTGTCATCCTCACCATGTACAGTCATCTCCTTATTCCTCTTGGTTGTTGACCATGTTGACAACACCGGAGGGCGGCGCCGCGGCGAGCGAACCAAAGCGGAGGACGATGGTGAGGCCTCGGACGGGAACGAACAGGAGCCGGGGAAGATCACAGCCAGCCGTGGGAGGCGGGAGCAGGCGGTCCCGCCGGCGCTGGTTTGGCTTTGGCGGCTCGAGGAAGAAGAGACTGAAGAAACGCGACAGACGTTGAATGTCAATCCAACGGTCAAGGTTGGCACAATCGTTTGTTGACTAAGCGGACACCAAGTAGCATACTTTTTTATATATAGGAAGAAAACTGCGAGGAAAATGCGTTCGTCTGCCGTCCTCCTCACAGGGAACGTTCGCCACATAAGTGACTAGCACCCTTCGTTTTCAACCGAGAGGTCTTGGGTTCGAGTCCCAGGAACTCTCAATTTTGTCCTCCTTCCTTCCTCGCAAAAAAGGGAAAGAAAATCAAAGACTTGGGAAGGCGTACACAACAAGCTAGTGTACCAGTAAAGAGAAGTTGCCGAGTTTTAGAAAAAAGAAAGACGTGCTCCTGTAGCTGGTTCGAATCCAAACCTAGACTATGACTATATATGGTGCTATGCTACTCTGCAAGTAATGAAACTGACATATCCAACGTTCGCTTCTCCTCTTCTCTACTTACTCTGCCTAGCATCAGAAGCTCTGGCCGCAGCAACCATGTCCGCTGGCTGCTCGTCCACCTGCTCTTCAGCAGGCAACAACCAGATATGCGCCAAGTCGCCACCCGTACCATTGCCTGTGGGTCTCATCACACCCCCGCCGGCACGCGCACCGCAGCCGATTGCTCATCGCAACCCGCTGCCATTGGTGTGGTGCCACTGCTGCAAATCACGCAGAGTCATCCGTCGCGTCTCAACCACAATCCGCAACCCTGGCCGAGTCTTCTACAAATGCCCGAATCATGGGGTAATAATATGTTTAAGTGTTGTTCTGCTGCTTTCAGTTGCTGATTTTTTTAATTGTTTGGTTGATGATCTTCCAATTTGATTCGTGCAGAAAAGGGAAGATTCGTGTGATTTGTATTTCTGGGAAGTTGCTGATGCGGGGGAATGCAACTACGCTGATTATTTGGTTAGACGAGGAATCCCAATACCAGCAGGTTGGGGTGTTGGACAAGTAATTGAAGGAACGGCAGAAGAGGAAGATGCAGAGAAGAAGGTTAAAGATGCAGTTCCTCTGATCATGGCCAAGCAACAACTGCTGAACGGCCTTGACAGCAATGAGGAGATGAAAGAGCTTGTGAAGATAATGGGCAAAATCAATGTGCTCTGTAGGATGATTGTCTCTTTATTTGCAGTGTATGTAGCACTCGTGATGTATTCAGTGGCTACGACATGAGCACTTTGCTGAAACTAGTAATGAATGAAACCTGTGTAGCAGGCTGGGCGTAGTGTTGTGAACATCTAATGATTTCTATTAACGGAAATCAGGGGGTATCCCCTTTTGCTCATATAAATAAATAAATAGCAGAGGCCCTGTCGGGTCAGCTTTGTTCTCATTCGAAGACGTCGAGCAAATTGCAGTCCAACAGCAAACTTTGTCATCAAATTCAAGTTTCACAGCCAAATATGAGTACAACTAAACAACAATGTCATCATGTTTTAGTTGTCATACAATCACCAAACACAAATCAGCATACATAACAAGTGATGTTCTCACAGCAAAATACTAAACAACATGTTCATCACGATTCAGTTGTCATAGCAAACACAATTTCACATAGTAGATAAAAAAACGTCTTCTGACAGGCAAATACGACAAAAGTAATGTAATCATCATCCGCAGCAGCAGCGTCAACATCTTCGCCATGTGTATCAGTCTGAATTGTAATTCCCCATGGTGTCATCTTGTTCTTCGTCCTCAACGTCCTCGAATGTTGGCTTCTTCTTGATCAACTCTTGTATGTCCACAGCACGACAGGCAATCTTTTCGCCGGTGTCATTGACGTGATGGTTCTCAAAGATATTAGGAACATCTGTGTTATCTTGTACATCAGGAGCAGTGTAAGCATCATCTTGTTGTGCAACTTCATTAAACGAATTCCTCTGCTCAAACCTTTGCAATACTCTCCAGTCATCGCTACGTGCAAATGTGTCTTCCAAGAAAAATATATGTGTTGCTTGATTTGCCAAAATAAAAGGCTCGTTGGTCTGGTACGCCGCCTTGACATTGATGGATTTGAAATAATCATCAGCTCTGGGTTTTGCGATCCTGGAAAACAGGTTATACCAACGACAACACAACAGAACCACACACCGATGATCCTCGAAACTGGAGATATACTGCAACTGAACAATGTCTGTTATGTTAGCATACATTTCAGTTGTCTCTTTGTCATACGTATCCGTGCTCATGATGGCACTATTTTGTGTCTTCCTGCCTTCGTCTCGTGCAAGGGTGTTGTAGCGCACATCTCCAACAACGCAAGATTCGTAATGTCTTACCCGAGTATCATGACCCATTGCTAGTGAGTAAAGGGCATCATCAACTGCCTGCCGATCCTCCCGCATCTTCTTAACCTATGGTTAGAAAATAGACAAGCTGATCATCTTATGTACTCAATATATTAAAAAAACTGACAGTGCACTTCAAAAGCTTACATGGTTCTTGAACCATTTCGCAAATCCTGCCATAACCAGTTTGTCAATGTTTCTTGGATTTTGCGGCAGTAACTCCTCTTTGTAGATGCTGCACAACATAGTGATCGCATCAAACATCTAAATATATAAGAATGTGCTGCAAGTTTAGTAGATTACGATGTATAAGCTGCAGTACTGCACTTGCTTGATATAAGGTAGTATCTCAGGACAGTTATTCAACACATACCAAACCATTTTGTCCAAATCTTTAGGTTTGTCCTCTTGTCGACACTTCCCTGTAACTCGAACAGAATAATCGAAAACATTGAGCCCGGGATTGTCTTCACCCACCTCTTTGCTAAGCTGATCAGCTGTTTCAATGTATTTTGAGCAGAATGTCAACGCTTCTGTAGCAATGTAGGCCTCTGCAATGGAACCCTCGGGTCTAGCTCTGTTCCTAACATAGCCCTTGAAAGTGCCTAGTCGCCTTTCAATAGGGTACATCCAGCCATACTGTACTAGACCTCTAAGTAGCGCCTCATCAGGTAGATGAACAGCCAAATGCACCATCACATCAAAGAAGGCTTGAGGATATATCTTCTCAAGGTCGCATAGGATAGTTGGTATCTTGTCTCTAAGACGCTCCAAAGCATCTATCCTGATATTCCTACTGCAGAGTTCCCTGAAGAATTGTCCCAACTCTGCAACTGCTCTGTATAAGTCAGGGCGGCCCAATCCTCTAAGGATAACAAGTAAAACCCTTTGAAGTAGGACATGGCAGTCATGAGTTTTCAACCCTTGTACCTTGTTTCCATCTGCACTGACTCTCCTTTCAGGGTTGGAAGCAAATCCATGTGGGAATCTCACACGTGACAGGACCTCGCAGAATTCTTTTCTTTTTACCTTGTCCAAGACGTACACAGCTGGTACCATATCCCGTGGTTTACCTTCATCTTGCACCTGCAAATCCTTTCTGATACCCAGGTGTGTCAAATCAATCCTAGATTTTAAGGTATCTTTCGTCTTGCCTTCAATATTAAGAAGTGTGCCGATAATGCTGTCACATATATTTTTCTCGATGTGCATCACATCAAGATTATGCCGCAGATCCAAATCTTTCCAATACTCCAAGTCCCACAAAGTGGACCTGCGGGTAAACAATAATCTCTCTTCTACCCTGCCACGCTTCCTTTTCCCGCTACCATTACCAGGATGGTTTCCTGGTGTAATATGCCTGACCTTCTCTAATTCCACTTGCAACTCATCGGCGGTGAGCCTCTTTGGCGCATCACGGTTTTCATGCTTTGCATTGAACACATGTCTTGGTATTTTCTAGGATGCGGCTTGTCCTTGGCAAGGAAACAGCGGTGTCCAATGTAACAGATCTTGCTAAGTATTGCGTATGACAGCGGATTCCTGTCGCAGCGAACACATGCATTGTAACCATGTGTCGTTCGCCCTGACATAGTTCCCAAAGCCGGATAATCATGGATGCACCAAATTATAACAGCACGCGGAAAGAAATCAGCTGGTGGGCTGCTATATAGGTCTCGAGTGAGAACACCCTTCCATAGCTGTTGAAGTTCCTCCACAAGAGGCTCCATGAACAAATCAAAATCCTTTCCAGGACTTTTTGGACCTGGGATGAGCAAGGCCATCATGTAGTTTGATTCTTTGGTGCAGACATTTGGAGGCATGTTGTAAGGGATAACAAGCACTGGCCACATGCTATATGTGGCGATCTGGTGGCCAAATGGGTTAAATCCATCTAAAGCTAAGCCAAGTCTAATGTTTCTTGGGTCAACAGCAAACTCTTTGTGTTTATCATTGAAGCTTTTCCACTCACTACCATGAGATGGATGGCTCATTACATTCTGATCTCTGTACTCCTGGTTCCTAGAATGTCACAGTACATCCTCTCTTGTTTCAGCATCATGAAACAACCTCTGCAATCTTGGTGTAATTGGAAAATGTCTCAGAACATTATGAGGAATCCTCTTCACAACATCGCCATCTTTCCATCTTGATGATTTGCATTTCGGGCATTCACTTAAGTTGGCATAATCCTTCTGGAATAGAACACAATTATTCTTACAAACATGGATCATATCATATCCAATTCCAACAGACCGAAGGAAATTCTTCATTTTACTGTAGGTGTGTGGCAGCTCGGACGCATCTGGGAAAGATTTGCGGAAAGCAGCCAACATCACATCGAATGATTTGTTGGTCATCTGCTCAGATGTCTTCACCTGAAGAAAGGTGACCATAGCTGAGAATACTGACAGCTTATTTCCTGGGGTGACAACAACGTTGCATTGTTCCAACATGCGGGCCCACCGTTTTTCTTCTGCAGGTGAAAGTTCACGGAATGCATGAGCATTTCGTAGCATTGTTTCAATGTTGGTCAAACTCACTGGCTCCGCCACCACCACCTCCTCCTCCTCTTCCACCTGAGCATCAGGCAGATCAAGATGGTGATCTGCTGCTTCTACGTAGTCAATAACATTGACGTTCACAGCTTCACCATGATGAACCCACCTAGTATATGTGACCGACATCCCATACAAGTGTAGATGATTTTGCACAGTTGACTGGGGTCTTGTAACTGAATTCATACAACTGCTACACGGGCAGAGCACATCTGATTTCGGACCGCCGTACTCAGCTCTGATAAAGTTCATGAAGTTTTCAAACCCCTCGACATATGCAGTGGAGAATCTTCGAGCAGAAGTTATCCAAGTCCTGTCCATCTGTTAGACATACAAATTAGTTCTTCTACTAGATATTACAGGAAAAACATATATGCTTTTTTATGAACTCTAGAAAAAAATACCTAGGTCGATGTCTAAAGCTATGGCAAGATATTTGGACGAGCAGATCTAAGTAACGAAATATATGTAAAGCTAATTCAGCAAACAGATTTGAGTGCCAAATTATGGCAGGCTGTTTCAGCAGTCAATGAGGCCAAGCACACAGCCATTGAACTATCGAAGGCCATCGCAGCAACAAAGATCGAGTATAAAACGGTGTAGAGCTATTTCACCTAACAGATTGGCTACTAGACCAAGGCAATCTACGTCACAATAAATATATGGCAGGATATTTTAGCAACTAATCGGCCTTGATATGCCATCTCAGCTAAGTAGATTGAGTGCAGAACAGGGCAAGGAAGCTTCTTAAGCAGAGCATATTGACAGTAAACTACTTCGGCAAACAGTGAGATTAACAGCATCTATCAGCTAACATTCAGCACTACACCGACATGAACGGGGCCTCAGTCTAGAATGCGCGTACCGTGGGAGAAGCTGACCGCCGTGCGTCTCCACACGGACGTCGCCAGCGGTGGCGGCGCTGACCGCCGTGCGCCTCCACAAGAACGTAGCCAGAGGTGGCGGCGCGGCTAGAGGACGGCAGTCTACGAGAGCATACTGTGGGAGCGAGAGGATCGCCGAACCGTGGCGCCGACGTATCGGTGCGGCGGGGAGGGCGGCTTTGGCGGAGCGAATGGAGTGGAGGGGGACAGAGGGGAGGGGGGTTTGGGGAATACTATTGGCTAGTTGGCCGAAGGACGGTTGAATCAAATTTGGGGGGAATTTTTGGGTGTGGGGGGGGGGGATTTTCGCGCGGTGGGCAGGGGGAGTTTGGCGCATGGTCGGTTTCTCCAAGTGCAGTCCCACGTGTCAGTGAAGAGGCAAGCCGAAGCGCGTTCCGTTTGCGTGAGCCGTCTGCAGGACCGAACGTGTGTGGGGTGCAATGCGACCGTGACAGGAGTGCTGTGAGTGTACCGCCTTTTTTCCTTTTAAACTAGGTGCTTCGCCCCCTCAAAAAAATTTTTGTTGCTTCGCGCGATCCATCGATACCACTACTAGTAATCCGGTAATCCCGACTAAAACGGCGCGGCCGGGTCTTTTCCCGCGCGATATGCTGGGAGGTTGGCTTAGTTGGGTTTTTAGGACGAGTAATGCTACACCTACGTAATCCCAGTTACGTAATTAACGTAATGCGAAACGTGTGAGCTGTTGATTGTAGATTGGGGGGAGGGAGGGGCCCACCACCATGAAAATCAGGGGAGGAGAGAGAGGCAATTTACGTTAACCCTTTCGTATGTTCCCGTAGATGTAGAAAGATGTGAAATGCGTGAATGTGTAGTGGACGTACTATTGCAGTGCCTAAGATAATTTGTGTATGTATAGACCCTATGTATTTATTTTACTTCGCATGTTAGATTTGTCTCGGTTCAATAAAAAGCAGAGTTGGTGATGATGGTGTGCCTGTCATCCTGCAATATAGGTCGTCCGATCTATATCTAATGGATAGGAACGAAACTATGACAATTTACCCGCACTCCTCTCCACATTTGCAGATAAGGCTTTCCCCCGTTCATCCTTTTCTCCCACAAGATCTTGATCTTCCGTGCAATGCACGGGCATCTTGCTAGTACTCCTACAATATGTATATTATTGTGAAAGTTCATATACACCGGCCGAGATTAATGCAAACACAGCAGATTTTCATTACATTTCGAACTTTTATAGGACAGAAAAATAAAAGAAACCCGACCCTAAACCTATTCTACGGCGGCGACCGACGTCCTCCATCTGTGATCTCTATGTACGGGGGCGGGGTTCAAGACCCGTGAAGTGAAGGTGCGGTCTCCGGCGAGGAAGAGTAGAACACGGGATACGGACCGGCCAGTTGGCACACCATGCCCTGCCGCCTCCCATGCCCTACTCATCCTCGGAGGAGTCCCCGACCTTGGCGGTGCCGAACGTTGGACGGCGGCAAGTAGGACGCGTGGCTGACGGTGCTCCCGTCGTCGGCCGCCAGCGTGGCCACCGCTTGTGCGGTCGCGTCCGCGTCCAGCTACGCCGCTATTGCGTCGCGAGAGGCGACTTGAGTGAGGGCGGGGACCTCGAGCTTCATTCCCGAAGACAAGCTCTCCCGCAGAGCGTTCGCACTTGCGGTCATGGCGGATGTGGTGCCAGGTAGGAGGACGATGCGCTACGGTGTGGAGGTTAGCTGGGCATTGCCGCTTTAAGTAGCGCATTACGGTGAGGCCAAGCGTCCGGGTGCGTCATTAAGTCGCCGGAGTTGGTTCCTCGGGCACCGAGCCTCTTAACGACGACATACGAATGGACGGCATGAATGCAGGCAGCTGGCGCCGGCTGGGAACGCACCGCGCAACGGCGCGAGGGACGAGGGTTTTGGTGTGTCATGGTAGTCAGCTGTGGTCGTGGCAACGTTGGAGATGCCCTTTGCTCACATGCGATCCCCACATGTCATTGAAAAAGCAAGACGACCCGGCATGGTCTCAGGTCCAGAGGATGCAGTTGGCCGCGCTACACCACTCCGCGGACACGTCGCGGCGCCCCGTGCATCCTCGACGAGCCGGGTGTTGGAGTGTGTTTGGATTGTGGCCAAAGTGCACCTTACCAAAATTTTGGTCATGACCCAAAGATTGGTCTTTGTTTGGATGGTTGCCATTTTTTTGGCATGCCAATGAACTCTAGCCAACTCTAGTTCATTTTTCTTGCCAATGTCGGCCAAATCATGGGCAACCAATACCTCAACCAAACTTTTGGTCATGACCCAAAGATTGGTCTTTGTTTGGATGGTTGCCATTTCTTTGGCATGCCAATGAACTCTAGCCAACTCTAGTTCATTTTTCTTGCAAATGTCGGCCAAATCATGGGCAACCAATACCTCAACCAAAATTTTGGCTACCCAATGCTTTGATGGGGCAACCTTGGGCACAAACCAAACATACCGTTGGTCGTGCCACAGCACTAACGCCACCCTCAGCACACTGAAACCGACCGTGTCTAGCGGCGATATGAGCGTGTCGCTCACCGCGGTCGCCGTGTCTAGAGGCAGTGCTGGAGCTGCGCCCCGTTGTTGGCCCCAACGACCCACATGAACGGTTGTCGGTGGCGAGGAGGTCGTGGGCCAGCTCCTCCATTGGACTAGTCTGCACTACATCGTCCCGACGGGTGTGCCCCACATGTTGGTTTCCCTGTTTTCCCGGCCATATTCGAGCGTCAGTGCTCCGCGTTGCGCATTAGGCCTTTCACTATGTAGGCCAAGCGAGACAACTTATTGTTTATTTGAGCCGTTCAAGTATAATCATGTGGCGTTTGCTTATTTCTCATTCCTCTCCAACCCTCTTCTCCATCGATCATGTCGCCCTCTAGTCGAGTCCATCCTCCCGCATGCCTCATTTGAACATTCCGCCGAGTATCATTCGCATGTACCCACCCTAGTCCTCTTTCAATAGATCTCTAGACCCCGAGATGAAATCGAGAGGGAACGAGTGGGGGCACGTGATACCTAAGGCGGATTCAAAATTTTGAACCGGTGATCATAGCATCCGCAAATCATATATAAAGGGTATTCAATGTTCGTTTCGTTTTTGAACGTACAATATACTCCCCCTATCCTTTCTAGTTTACATATAAGTTTTATGTGTAGTCAAAGTATCTCTACTTTGATCAAAAAGGTATCAACATTCAACAACGCCCAATCAATATTGTTAGATTCATACGTACTCCTAGATTTGTACTCGAGATGGTTTCCAATTTGACTATTGACAAGATTAATAGTACATGAGATGTATAATGTGAAAATTATATCATTGGAAACTCCTTTCACATACGAATTTGACCGTATGCTTTTGTGTAAGTTGCATGTCATATATTATTACTCTAACATCTGGTCAAAGTTAGCCTCGAAAAACGCATTAGACCCTGTATGCTTTGTGTAAGTTGCATGTCATATATTATTACTCTAACATTTGTGTAAGTTGCATGCATATATTATTACTCTAACATTTGGTCAAAGTAGTATAGTGGAAGTGGATCCTCTGACGTAGGTATCCCTGCCTTACCCTCCCTTTCGGTCACTTACTGGCGGACCCCATGCTTGCTAGGCCCCGCATGTCAGTTACTCAATGGGTTCGGCCACGTCAGGGGATCCTCATCCGTAGTATATTCCCTCTGTTTTTATTTACACCGCATAAAACGGAGGGAGTGGTGGTATAATAAATGACACGGGCGGGGGAGGGGGAGGGACGTCGGTTTGCTCTCAACTGCGGTCCCACAAGTGAGCGAAAACGCAAGACAAAGCGCGTTCCATTCGGTGAGCGACATGGAGGGTCCAACGTGCCGGGCTGCAACACGAACGCGACAAGAGCGATGTACAGTCAAAACCGATTGACCGGTCGTCACCGGAACCACTATTCACACCAGAACCTTCGCTGCTCGGCCTACGCCAGCCACTGCCCTAAAACCACACCAAATCTCCAGCCCATTCCCCCACCTTTCGATCCCCTAGCCCGCATCAAGCGTCCCCTAGTTCGCCGAAAAGCCATGGTGCACCGCAAGATCACTTACTACACGATGCTGACGCCGGAGCGCCGCGCAGAAATCGCGGCGGCGGTCGGCGCCACAGACCTCCGTTCCCAAGCTCACTTTGCGGCGGGCCAATCTCCGAGTTCTCTGGAGCCAAGCTACGAGGAGGAGGAAGCCGATCCAATGTTCATGGCGGAGGTCGCGGCGCAGAAGGCCTCCGATGGGTATGAGACGAAGGACGTCGACTTCGTGCCGGCGTCTGAGTCCCCCATGGTGCAGGCGGACCAGCGGTTCAACATGGCGATACTAAAGGAGGACCGGGAGGCTGAGGCTCAACTTGATGCGGAGTGCGCGCATGCCGCTGCCATCGAGGCTCTCCTGCAGGCGGAACCGGATGTCGTGGATGTGAACCGGGCGGTGGAGGCTCAACTTGAGGCGGAGCACGTGGATGCCGCTGCCATTGAGGCCCTCCTGCAGGCGGAACCGGACGTCCTGGACTTGAACCGGGCGGCAGAGGCTCGACTCGACGCAGAGCGCGCAGATGCCGCTCTCATCGACGCCCTCCTGCAGGCGGAACCGGACGTCCTAGACTTGAACCGGGCGGCGGAGGCTCGACTCGACGCGGAGCGCGCGGATGCCGCTGCCATCGAGGCCCTCCTGCAGGCGGAACCGGACGTCCTCGACTTGAACTGGGCTGTGCTCTCGTCCGTGCAGAGCGCCCGCACGCTCCGCTTGAACGAGTAGCTGGAGGCCGAGGACAACCACGGTGCGGAGACACACATCGGCAGCGACGGCTGGTTCGCGCCGGCAGCCAAAGACGACGAGGCCGTCTCTTTCCGCGAGCAGTGATAGTTTTTCTTTATGTTGTTGTTTTTATGGATCTTGTGCTGTGTAAAAACATATATTTGTTTTGCAAGTCGCCTGACTTGGGTCAGTCTACCATTTCAGGCGGTTGGATGAATATCCTACGTCTCCTAACCCTTCTTTCCTTCTTCCTCACCACTTCTTCTTCCCCAACAGACCACCGCACGGGCCGTACGGATACTCCCCAACATGCGGTTGGATAAACATACTCTATGAACGAAAATTATGTGTCAGCGATAGGATGGCTGAGTTTGGTTTGTTCACATGCGACAGCACGTGTCAGTGAGGGTGCATTCCCTTTGTTGGGTTTGCGGCGTGCAGGAGCGACTGTGTGAGGGTGCGGTGCGACCGCGGCGTGCAGGAGCGACCGTGTGAGGGTGCGGTGCGACCGCGACAGCCGTGCGCAAGTGTACCTCCTTCTCATTTTGAAAACTTTAGGCAAGCTTGGCAGCAATGTGTGGCGAAGTTTGGCAATGCAAGGCCTAGACCCAAACAGGATAAGTACGTACGTACTAGGAGTACTAGTGTTAAAAAAGAAAGGCGGGGTTTTCCTTCGCGGGATTTAATCGATACAAATCCTCGTTTCACGTGTCAATTAATGCGTATTTTTTTCTCCAAAGGCCAAAGAGCTAACCATCCACTCCTCATCGCTTGATTAATGCAGCGCCATGCCAACCAACCTTCTCACTTCCGCGTGCATGCAGGGGATATTAATGTCCTTGGTTGCTAACCCCATCAATTTTGCCTCGATTAGTGTTAGTGGCCCTTTGCAAATTGTAATTTTGATATACTGGCCTTGTGTACAAAAAATGGAGGTAGTAACTATATTTGACTTCCTTCCCCATTGCGGTGACGTCGACGATATCTTTTTTTGGGTGGTTTGGCGAAGTGCGTTCGACGGAGAACACCATTGAGGGAGACCACGGTAAGTCGTTCGCAAGTGCTGCCTGCAAGCCGAGACAACCGCCTTATTTGCATCCAGGAAGTCCTTTACTAGTACTACTAGGAGTACTAGTGCGGTGAGATGGTTTCTCGAAGAAGACGATGGAGAAGCGGAGTCAGCGAAGAGTGAAATGATGGTTGCTTCGTCCGTGCTTTTGTGATTTGACGCCTCACTGCTTTGTGATTTGTGATAGAAGGGACAGGGGAGTAGACTCTGTGCTCTATACTGTACTACATGCGTCAAAGCATGGGAGAAAGAGGAGAGACGTTGCATTTTTCTATTCCTTCAATCAATCAATCAGGGAGCTTCGGTTCCATCTTTTTGGCTTTGGCAACACCGTCCACAATGGTTCCCATGATGCCAAAAGCTATTTTCACATTTGGGTACACATTGTGGATGCCCTTAACCGTACCACTTGGTTTTGCTCCTATGTGCTATCTATACAAATCTCAATTATATTGATCTAAAAGATTATAGAATCAAGATTAGTAAAAAGGAGGTGATTTTGCCGCGCGGATGGCGGGGGAGGTTTCTTATTTGAGCAATGCTACATCCACGTAATGGTTTACGTAAAGTTATGAACTGATGTGATGTGGGACTATTTGATTGGATTAAAGGAGAGGATTAGGCCCACCCCACCTGAAAATCAGGGGGGCATATATAGATTAGATGGAAAGTATACATAGCAGCTACGTAGCCCTTTGTAAGTCTAGGATTAGGCTTCTTATTTTCGGAGGATGTTGTCCTGGCGGTTTGCTAACATGCGGTCCCACGTGTCAGTGCTTTACCAAGCCGATCCGCGCCCCACATGAGGCAGAACAACGGCAGAAGCAACACGTGGTTAAGTTGAAGAAGATGAGGGAGAAGCGGATTCAGCAATGAGTGAAATGATAGTTGCTTCGTCCCTCCAACTTAACTGCGGGAAAGGTGCAGCTTTGTGATTTGACACCTCATTGCTCATTACTACGCTGGCGCCATGACTGGGGTGCTTCACCCCGGCTGCTCTGCACTGTATCCCGGTATGGCACGTGGACCCGGTAGCTTGATGTCCCACATGTCGGCGAAAGGGACTAGAAGATTTATGAAAGCGAGCGCTCCACTCTTATGACGGAGGAGTAGACGACACGATGGCCCAGTGAACTGTCACTTGTAGTACTGTATAGTACTATAGTTTTGCTGTTTTGCACGATCCATCAATACAAACCCGATTAAACAGGAAAGGGCGGGATTTTCCCCGCGCGGTAGATGATACTGGCCATACATTTCAAAGGCAATTTTAATGTATGCAAACTGAATAATTATAAGTAACAACATGATATCTAGTAAAACTAAAAACACATATGATTTATTGTGTTAGAGTGTAGTAGTAGTGCTGCATAGTTGTTAGATGTAACATGCGAGAACGTGTAGAGATGTAGTTTTGGAGGGCCTACAGAGAGAAAAGCGTAATACGGTTACCGAACTTCAGAATAAGCTGATTACGGTCACTATATATGTTTTGCGGTGATTATACGGTCACTTGCTCACAGTTCAGCATCGGATTGCACTCTGTTGACCGGCCAAATAGTCTGCGTGGCGCCATGTTGACTAGTTAAATTGACCACGTTCCTTGTGGGTCCCACCTGTCAATTCGCATAGGCAAAAGGTCAGATAAACACAAATTTACGCAGGCGCGACAAGGCTCCAACCCGTGCGCGGGAATCACCTGGTTGTGTATGTGTCTGTCAGGGCCTGATGTGTGCGCATGCACGTGTAGGTTGAGCACTTGAGCGTGAGAGTGTGTGTTGGTCGTGTGGTGTACTGGTGTGTGCATGCATGCGTGCGTGTGTGCGTGTGAGTGTTGCATGCGTGCGTGTGAGTGTTGCGTGCGTGCGTGGCTGCGTGTGTACGTGTGAGTGTTGCGTGCGTGCGTGGGTGCATGTGTTTGTGTGAGTGTTGCGTGGATGCAGTTCGTGTGCATGCGTGCGTGTGTGTATAATCACCACACCAGCTCCTGTGTGCTAAAACAGACGGCTCAGCATACCAATACAAGGCCACCTTGTCCGCTGTGCCCGCCGTCATGACTTCGAACCACCGTCCAAATATTTTTTTGTCGTTTGTTTTCATTCTTACTAGCAAGATGCCCGTGCATTGCACGTAACATCAAGATGCATTTGTATGACTTGTTTATCTTGTGAGAGAAAAGGATGAACGAGGGAAGGCCTTATTTGCAAATGTGGAGAGGTGTGTGGGTGCCTTTTTGCAAAATTGCCATAGTTTCTTTCCTATCCGTCAGATATAAATCGGACGACCTATATTGCAGGATGGCAGGCACACCATCATCACCAACTCTGTTTTTTATAAGAGTGTATTTTATGTATTTTATAAGAGTGTAGATGTAGAGTAGATACAAGTCGACAGGTGGGCACAATGGTAGTGAGATAATGTGATGCAACACTAGAGGTGCCACGTGGAGCGTTTAACTGGTCAACTAGTCATGTCATGAGCAAATACAGAGTTGTACGGTGAGCCCGTGACTGTATAATAACCACTAAACGTAAATGGTGACCGTAATGAGTGGATTCTGAAGTCCAATGTACGTATCGCGCTTTCGCTTCAAATACAATGATCGTCATTGCATATATCGCGAGAGAAAGATGAAACATGCGTGAATTTTCTGGGGGCTTACTTTTAGAGGACCTGGAGATAGTTTTGTGTGCATACGTGAAAGGGGCGTACAGGGGGGTATGCGATGGAGAGAGAGATGCTCTTCGTTTCTCTTTATTATGACTAACTTTGTATATAGTATAAAAATATACAAATTCACAGTGCGGAATAAATATCATTGTGGGCACCATGCAATGCAAATTAGCGTTCGTACTCCTCCATATAACTTTGTAATGTTGTATATATGTAGAAACTCTAAAATAATTTTTTGGCCACATTTATTGAAAAGGAATGTTGTATGCGAAATAAACGTGAAGATAGGGCTTTTTAGATCAATGGGGTACGTGATGTAACATGTGTGAATGTGTAGTTGATGCATTTGGCGGGGCCTAGAGAGGTGTGTGTGTGTATTACGTATTCGAGAGAGGCATGGATAGAGGGGCCGACGGGGGGCGTGGGAGAGATAGCACGAGAAATGAGAGTGGTCTAGAGAGAGAGACGAATATGACGTCACGACAAGAGATTCCATTCCCTTGAGTGTGTATATGCAAGGGGGGAGGGAATAGAGGCACCAGGAGAAATTTTCTGTGTGCATGGTGTTTGTGTTGGTATGTGTGGGTGTGAGAAGATAATGAGACGTGGGGGCAGAGGGTGTGTCACCGCGTGAGGTCCGGTGGGTCGAGGTGAGGCCCTTCGTTCGGTTCCGTCCTGTGCCACATTGGTCGGCCCGTGACGCATTTAGGAAGACCCATGGATGACTAGTCGTACAAGACAAAGATAGCAGAATTGTGAAGGACTCTGTGTCCACTGACAAAGCCGGCTAGGATTTGTAACCCTAGGTTCTCGGACTAAGGTAACCCCTTTATCTCTGATATTACTATTCATCCAACCTAACTTTAAGGGGCATCCTACAGAATGCTCTGCTAGAATCATACTCGTCGATTAGGAAGAGAGGTGTGAGACAATGCGTGAGAGACAGGCGTAAAGATAATGTGCGTACATGAGACACGTAGGCAGGTCCATGTATATAGAAAGGGTCGATGAGGATTGTGCGTGTGTATGTTTGCGAGAGGAAGAGTGCTTGTGATAAAGGTTAGTGAAAACAATTGTAAATGGTTACAAGAGGGAGGGCGGGTTATATCTAGAGCATGTGTGCGAGAAAGACACCTCGGGAGAGAGTGTGTGAGCATATGTGAGAGACCACCGATGGAGAGTGAAACTACACATAAAAGACTGCTCTACACATTGATTAAAGATATAAATTGTATCCAAATATTAGGATGGGATCATGATATTTGCAATTCGCGTAAGGAGCGGTCATTGATCCATCAGACATCTAGATTCTATCAAATTTGAGCATGTCTATGTTATTATTCGACACAATTAATAGGTACCTATGAACTAGCATACATTTGAATTCAACTTAAGGTGGTTTAAAAAATCGAATTCAACATGAAGCCCATTCAATTATTTGAATTTGATATCATGGCATTTGTAAACCATACCTAAATTATGGGGACACCAATCTTTGCTCTGATTTTGTACATAATAGCATATGTAGTCGTGTACAAAATAGATTCAAATTTAGCTCCTCCATTCCAAAATAATCGTAGTTATAGGATTTTCAAGTGTCAAAATTTCAAAAAGAAGCGGATAATTTAATGAGGTTTTCAAACATACAAGGTCAAATATAACGTTGTCTATTTAGGTCAATCCTCATAGCTCAAGAGTACTCTAAACGTGAATGCTTGTGTTTCAAAATTTCGAACGAAGCGCCAAAAGAGCCTCTACTCGCCTGAAACCGCGTGAGACCAATGTTTGGTAGTACAAGGAAATTACTTTTCTAATAACTCCGACCCATGAAACCTACCGGCTCGACGTCCAAAGGTCTAAACCGGGGTAGGTTTGTAGCTTCATCTAGACGCCACGCAACCGCATCCGAAAAACATTCATACACAATGGCTGCCTAAGCACACATGCGTGCGGCCGAAATCGCTCCCGCCCACTATTTGGGACACCTGGGATTACCATCCTACCCCCGACCCGCAGTATGTCCGAAATTTAAGAGGGGGGCAAAGTTTGTACTTTCCCCAAATTTCAAACAAGCGCGTCCCATCTTCTGTTCAAAAAAGCCAAAAACAAGCGCGTCCTAGACCGAAACATGGTCCCCCCACCCGTCCGATTCCCCATTCGTACTCCGTGGGTGCCAAAACTACCTCTCCACCAGCCGCGAAACCCCGGCATCCTCCGTCCGCCACCCCATCCCACCCATCAACCGCCGCCCTCCTCCATCACACCGGAGCCGATACCCCGACATCGTCGTCCACCGCAACCTCAACCGCAACGCCCTCCACGGCTAGTAGTTGAAGCCGAGGCCAAGCCGTCCGTACCCGAGCCAGTTCTGTTGGGGAACGTAGTAATTTCAAAAAACTTCCTACACACACGCAAGATCATGGTGATGCATAGCAATGAGAGGGGAGAGTGTTGTCTACGTACCCTCGTAGACCGAAAGCGGAAGCGTTAACACAACGCGGTTGATGTAGTCGTACGTCTTCACGATCCGACCGATCAAGTACCGAACGCACGGCACCTCCGAGTTCAGCACACGTTCAGCTCGATGACGTCCCTCGAACTCCGATCCAGCCGAGTGTTGAGGGAGAGTTTCGTCAGCACGACGGCGTGGTGACGATGATGATGTTCTACCGACGCAGGGCTTCGCCTAAGCACCGCTACGATATTATCGAGGTGTAATATGGTGGAGGGGGCCACCGCACACGGCTAAAATATCGTTGATCAATTGTGTGTATAGAGGTGCCCCCTGCCCCCGTATATAAAGGAGCAAGGGGGGGGGGGGTTCGGCCGGCCTAGAGGAGAGGCGCGCCAGGAGGAGTCCTACTCCTACCGGAGTAGGACTCCCCCCTTTTCCATGTTGGACTAGGAGAGAAAGGGGGAAGAGGTGGAGGGGAGGAAGGAAGGGGGGGCGCCCCCCCTCTCCTTGTCCTATTCGGACTGGGGGGAGGGGCGCGCGGCCCTGCCCTGGCCTCCTCTCCTCTCTTCCACCTAGGCCCACTAAGGCCCATTAAGTTACCGGGGGGTTCCGGTAACCTCCCGGTACTCCGGAAAAATCCCGATTTCACCCGGAACACTTCCGATGTCCAAACATAGGCTTCCAATATATCAATCTTTATGTCTCGACCATTTCGAGACTCCTCGTCATGTCCGTGATCACATCCGGGACTCCGAACAACCTTCGGTACATCAAAACATATAAACTCATAATATAACTGTCATCGTAACGTTAAGCGTGCGGACCCTACGGGTTCGAGAACTATGTAGAAATGACCGAGACACCTCTCCGGTCAATAACCAATAGCGGAACCTGGATGCTCATACTGGTTCCTACATATTCTACGAAGATCTTTATCGGTCAGACCGCATAACAACATACGTTGTTCCCTTTGTCATCGGTATGTTACTTGCCCGAGATTCGATCGTCGGTATCTCGATACCTAGTTCAATCTCGTTACCGGCAAGTCTCTTTACTTGTTCCGTAATACATCATCCCACAACTAACTCATTAGTCACAATGCTTGCAAGGCTTATAGTGATGTGTATTACTGAGTGGGCCCAGAGATACCTCTCCGACAATCGGAGTGACAAATCCTAATCTCGAAATACGCCAACCCAACAAGTACCTTTGGAGACACCTGTAGAGCACTTTATAATCACCCAGTTACGTTGTGACATTTGGTAGCACACAAAGTGTTCCTCCGGTAAACGGGAGTTGCATAATCTCATAGTCATAGGAACATGTATAAGGCATGAAGAAAGCAATAGCAACATACTAAACGATCGAGTGCTAAGCTAACGGAATGGGTCAAGTCAATCACATCATTCTCCTAATGATGTGATCCCGTTAATCAAATGACAACTCATGTCTATGGCCAGGAAACACAACCATCTTTGATCAACGAGCCAGTCAAGTAGAGGCATACTAGTGACACTCTGTTTGTCTATGTATTCACACATGTATTATGTTTCCGGTTAATACAATTCTAGCATGAATAATAAACATTTATCATGATATAAGGAAATAAATAATAACGTTATTATTGCCTCTAGGGCATATTTCCTTCACTCTCCCACTTGCACTAGAGTCAATAATCTAGATTACACAGTAATGATTCTTACACCCATGGAGTCTTGGTGCTGATCATGTTTTGCTCGTGGAAGAGGCTTAGTCAATGGGTCTGCAACATTCAGATCCGTATGTATCTTGCAAATTTCTATGTCTCCCACCTGGACTAAATCCCGGATGGAATTGAAGCGTCTTTTGATGTGCTTGGTTCTCTTGTGAAATCTGGATTCCTTTGCTAAGGCAATTGCACCAGTATTGTCACAAAAGATTTTCATAGGTCCCGATGCACTAGGTATGACACCTAGATCGGATATGAACTCCTTCATCCAGACTCCTTCATTTGCTGCTTCCGAAGCAGCTATGTACTCCGCTTCACACGTAGATCCCGCCACGACACTTTGCTTAGAACTGCACCAACTGACAGCTCCACCGTTCAATGTAAACACATATCCGGTTTGCGATTTAGAATCGTCTGGATCAGTGTCAAAGCTTGCATCAACGTAACCATTTACGATGAGCTCTTTGTCACCTCCATAAATGAGAAACATATCCTTAGTCCTTTTCAGGTATTTCAGGATGTTCTTGACCGCTGTCCAGTGATCCACTCCTGGATTACTTTGGTACCTCCCTGCTAAACTTATAGCAAGGCACACATCAGGTCTGGTACACAGCATTGCATACATGATAGAGCCTATGGTTGAAGCATAGGGAACATCTTTCATCTTCTCTCTATCTTCTGCAGTGGTCGGGCATTGAGTCTTACTCAATCTCACACCTTGTAGTATAGGCAAGAACCCTTTCTTTGGTTGATCCATTTTGAACTTCTTCAAAACTTTGTCAAGGTATGTGCTTTGTGAAAGTCCAATTAAGCGTCTTGATCTATCTCTATAGATCTTGATGCCCAATATATATGCAGCTTCACCGAGGTCTTTCATTGAAAAACTCTTATTCAAGTATCCCTTTATGCTATCCAAAAATTCTATATCATTTCCAATTAGCAATATGTCATCCAGATATAATATCAGAAATGCTACTGAGCTCCCACTCACTTTCTTGTAAATACAGGCTTCTCCAAAAGTCTGTATAAAACCAAATGCTTTGATCACACTATCAAAGCGTTTATTCCAACTCCGAGAGGCTTGCACCAGTCCATAAATGGATCGCTGGAGCTTGCACACTTTGTTAGCTCCCTTTGGATCGACAAAACCTTCCGGTTGCATCATATACAACTCTTCTTCCAGAAATCCATTCAGGAATGCAGTTTTGACATCCATTTGCCAAATTTCATAATCATAAAATGCGGCAATTGCTAACATGATTCGGACAGACTTAAGCATCGCTACGGGTGAGAAGGTCTCATCGTAGTCAATCCCTTGAACTTGTCGAAAACCTTTCGCAACAATTCGAGCTTTATAGACAGTAACATTACCGTCAGCGTCAGTCTTCTTCTTGAAGATCCATTTATTTTCAATGGCTTGCCGATCATCGGGAAAGTCAACCAAAGTCCATACTTTGTTCTCATACATGGATCCCATCTCGGATTTCATGGCCTCAAGCCATTTTGCGGAATCTGGGCTCACCATTGCTTCTTCATAGTTCGTAGGTTCATCATGGTCTAGCAACATAACCTCCAGAACAGGATTACCGTACCACTCTGGTGCGGATCTTAATCTGGTTGACCTACGAGGTTCAGTAATAACTTGATCTGAAGTTTCATGATCATTATCATTAACTTCCTCACTAATTGGTGTAGGTGTCGTAGAAACTGATTTCTGTGATGATCTACTTTCCAATAAGGGAGCAGGTACAGTTACCTCATCAAGTTCTACTTTCCTCCCACTCACTTCTTTCGAGAGAAACTCCTTCTCTAGAAAGGATCCATTCTTATCAACGAATGTCTTGCCTTCGGATCTGGGATAGAAGGTGTACCCAACAGTCTCCTTTGGGTATCCTATGAAGACACATTTCTCCGATTTAGGTTCGAGCTTATCAGGTTGAAGTTTCTTCACATAAGCATCGCAACCCCAAACTTTAAGATACGACAACTTTGGTTTCTTGCCAAACCAT
Source organism: Aegilops tauschii subsp. strangulata (assembly GCF_002575655.3). Classification (NCBI taxonomy): domain Eukaryota; kingdom Viridiplantae; phylum Streptophyta; class Magnoliopsida; order Poales; family Poaceae; genus Aegilops; species Aegilops tauschii. The sequence continues at coordinate 170,678,807 of NC_053037.3, forward strand.
AGTTCATAAGGTGCGTTTCAACGGATTTTGATGGTGCCCTATTTAGAGTGAATGCAGCCGTCTCTAAAGCATAACCCCAAAATGATAGCGGTAAATCAGTAAGAGACATCATAGATCGCACCATATCTAGTAAAGTACGATTACGACGTTCGGACACACCATTATGTTGTGGTGTTCCGGGTGGCGTGAGTTGCGAAACTATTCCGCATTGTTTCAAATGTAGGCTAAACTCGTAACTCAAATATTCTCCTCCACGATCTGATCGTAGAAACTTTATTTTCTTGTTACGATGATTTTCAAATTCGCTCTGAAATTCTTTGAACTTTTCAAATGTTTCAGACTTATGTTTCATTAAGTAGATATACCCATATATGCTCAAATCATCTGTGATGGTGAGAAAATAACGATATCCGCCACAAGCCTCAATATTCATTGGACCACATACATCTGTATGTATGATTTCCAACAAATTAGTTGCTCTCTCCATAGTACCGGAGAACGGTGTTTTAGTCATCTTGCCCATGAGACACGGTTCGCAAGTACCAAGTGATTCATAATCAAGTGATTCCAAAAGTCCATCATTATGGAGTTTCTTCATGCGCTTTACACCGATATGACCTAAACGGCAGTGCCACAAATAAGTTGCACTATCATTATCAACTCTGCATCTTTTGGCTTCGACATTATGAATATGTGTGTCACTACTACCGAGGTTCATTAAAAATAGACCACTCTTCAAGGGTGCATGACCATAAAAGATATTACTCATATAAATAGAACAACCATTATTCTCTGATTTAAATGAATAACCGTCTCGCATCAAACAAGATCCAGATATAATGTTCATGCTCAATGCTGGCACCAAATAACAATTATTTAGGTCTAATACTAATCCCGAAGGTAGATGTAGAGGTAGCGTGCCGGCGGCGATCACATCGACTTTGGAACCATTTCCCATGCGCATCGTCACCTCGTCCTCAACCAATCTTCGCTTAATCCGTAGCCCCTGTTTCGAGTTGCAAATATTAGCAACAGAACCAATATCAAATACCCAGGTGCTACTGTGAGCATTAGTAAGGTACACATCAATAACATGTATATCACATATACCTTTGTTCACCTTGCCATCCTTCTTATCCGCGAAATACTTGGGGCAGTTCCGGTTCCAGTGACCAGTCTGCTTGCAGTAGAAGCACTCAGTCTTAGGCTTAGTTCCAGACTTGGGTTTCTTCTCCTGAACAGCTACTTGCTTGTTGTTCTTCTTGAAATTCCCCTTCTTCTTCCCTTTGCCCTTTTTCTTGAAACTAGTGGTCTTATTGACCATCAACACTTGATGCTCCTTTTTTGATTTGTACCTCCGCTGCCTTTAGCATTGCGAAGAGCTCGGGAATTGTCTTATTCATCCCTTGCATGTTATAGTTCATCACGAAGCTCTTGTAGCTTGGTGGCAGTGATTGAAGAATTCTGTCAATGACGCTATCATCCGGAAGATTAACTCCCAGTTGAATCAAGTGATTATTATACCCAGACATTTTGAGTATATGCTCACTGACAGAACTATTCTCTTCCATCTTGCAGCTGTAGAACTTATTGGAGACTTCATATCTCTCAATCCGGGCATTTGCTTGAAATATTAACTTCAACTCCTGGAACATCTCATATGCTCCATGACGTTCAAAACATCGTTGAAGACCCGGTTCTCAGCTGTAAAGCATGGCACACTGAACTATCGAGTAGTCATCAGCTTTGCTCTGCCAGACGTTCATAACTTCTGGTGTTGCTCTTGCAGCAGGCCTGGCACCCAGCGGTGCTTCCAGGACGTAATTCTTCTGTGCAGCAATGAGGATAATCCTCAAGTTACGGACCCAGTCCGTGTAATTGCTACCATCATCTTTCAACTTTGCTTTCTCAAGGAACGCATTAAAATTCAACGGAACAACAGCACGGGCCATCTATCTACAATTAACATAGACAAGCAAGATATTACCAGGTACTAAGTTCATGATAAATTTAAGTTCTATTAATCATATTACTTAAGAACTCCCACTTAGATAGACATCTCTCTAATCATCTAAGTGATTACGTGATCCAAATCAACTAAACCACAACCGATCATCACGTGAAATGGAGTAGTTTTCAATGGTGAACATCACTATGTTGATGATATCTACTATACGATTCACGCTCGACCTTTCGGTCTCAGTGTTCCGAGGCCATATCTGCATATGCTAGGCTCGTCAAGTTTAACCTGAGTATTCCGCGTGTGCAACTGTTTTGCACCCGTTGTATTTGAATGTAGAGCCTATCACACCCGATCATCACATGGTGTCTCAGCACGAAGAACTTTCGCAACGGTGCATACTCAGGGAGAACACTTTTATCTTGAAATTTTAGTGAGAGATCATCTTATAATGCTACCATCAATCAAAGCAAGATAAGATGCATAAAAGATAAACATCACATGCAATCAATACAAGTGATATGATATGGCCATCATCATCTTGTGCTTGTGATCTCCATCTCCGAAGCACCGTCATGATCACCATCGTCACCGGCGCGACACCTTGATCTCCATCGTAGCATCATTGTCGTCTCGCCAACTATTGCTTTTACGACTATCGCTACCGCTTAGTGATAAAGTAAAACAATTACATGGCGATTGCATTGCATACAATAAAGTGACAACCATCTGGCTCCTGCTAGTTGCCAATAACTCGGTTACAAAACATGATCATCTCATACAATAAAATATAGCATCATGTCTTGACCATATCACATCACAACATGCCCTACAAAAACAAGTTAGACGTCCTCTACTTTGTTGTTGCAAGTTTTACGTGGCTGCTACGGGCTTAGCAAGAACCATTCTTACCTACGCATCAAAACCACAACGATAGTTTGTCAAGTTGGTGCTGTTTTAACCTTCGTAAGAACCGGGCGTAGCCACACTCGGTTCAACTAAAGTGAGAGAGACAGACACCCGCCAGTCACCTTTAAGCAACGAGTGCTCGCAACGGTGAAACCAGTCTCGCGTAAGCGTACGCGTAATGTCGGTCCGGGCCGCTTCATCTCACAATACCGCTGAACCAAAATATGACATGCTGGTAAGCAGTATGACTTATATCGCCCACCACTCACTTGTGTTCTACTCATGCATATAACATCAACGCATAATACCAGGCTCGGATGCCACTGTTGGGGAACGTAGTAATTTCAAAAAATTTCCTACGCACACGCAAGATCATGGTGATGCATAGCAACGAGAGGGGAGAGTGTTGTCTATGTACCCTCGTAGACCGAAAGCGGAAGCGTTAACACAACGCGGTTGATGTAGTCGTACGTCTTCATGATCCGACCGATCAAGTACCGAACGCACGGCACCTCCGAGTTCAGCACACGTTCAGCTCGATGACGTCCCTCGAACTCCGATCTAGCCGAGTGTTGAGGGAGAGTTTTGTCAGCACGACGGCATGGTGACGATGATGATGTTCTACCGACGCAGGGCTTCGCCTAAGCACCGCTACGATATTATCGAGGTGTAATATGGTGGAGGGGGGGCACCGCACACGGCTAAAAGATCGTTGATCAATTGTGTGTATAGAGGTGCCCCCCTGCCCCCGTATATAAAGGAGCAAGGGGGTTCGGCCGGCCTAGAGGAGAGGCGCGCCAGGAGGAGTCCTACTCATACCGGGAGTAGGACTCCCCCCTTTTCCATGTTGGACTAGGAGAGAAAGGGGGAAGAGGTGGAGGGGAGGAAGGAAGGGGGGGCGCCCCCCCTCTCCTTGTCCTATTCGGACTGGGGGGAGGGGCGCGCGGCCCTGCCCTGGCCTCCTCTCCTCTCTTCCACCTAGGCCCACTAAGGCCCATTAAGTTACCGGGGGGTTCCGGTAACCTCCCGGTACTACGGAAAAATCCCGATTTCACCCGGAACACTTCCGATGTCCAAACATAGGCTTCCAATATATCAATCTTTATGTCTCGACCATTTCAAGACTCCTCGTCGTGTCCGTGATCACATCCGGGACTCCAAACAACCTTCGGTACATCAAAACATATAAACTCATAATATAACTGTCATCGTAACGTTAAGCGTGCGGACCCTACGGGTTCGAGAACTATGTACACATGACCGAGACACCTCTCCGGTCAATAACCAATAGCGGAACCTGGATGCTCATATTGGTTCCTACATATTCTACGAAGATCTTTATCGGTCAGACCGCATAACAACATACGTTGTTCCCTTTGTCATCGGTATGTTACTTGCCCGAGATTCGATCGTCGGTATCTCGATACCTAGTTCAATCTCGTTACCGGCAAGTCTCTTTACTCGTTCCGTAATACATCATCCCGCAACTAACTCATTAGTCACAATGCTTGCAAGGCTTATAGTGATGTGTATTACTGAGTGGGCCCAGAGATACCTCTCCGACAATCGGAGTGACAAATCCTAATCTCGAAATACGCCAACCCAACAAGTACCTTTGGAGACACCTGTAGAGCACCTTTATAATCACCCAGTTACGTTGTGACGTTTAGTAGCACACAAAGTGTTCCTCCGGTAAACGGGAGTTGCATAATCTCATAGTCATAGGAACATGTATAAGTCATGAAGAAAGCAATAGCAACATACTAAACGATCGAGTGCTAAGCTAACGGAATGGGTCAAGTCAATCACATCATTCTCCTAATGATGTGATCCCGTTAATCAAATGACAACTCATGTCTATGGCCAGGAAACACAACCATCTTTGATCATCGAGCTTGTCAAGTAGAGGCATACTAGTGACACTCTGTTTGTCTATGTATTCACACATGTATTATGTTTCCGGTTAATACAATTCTAGCATGAATAATAAACATTTATCATGATATAAGGAAATAAATAATAACTTTATTATTGCCTCTAGGGCATATTTCCTTCAAGTTCAACCACGCCGTCCTGCGCCTCACCGCTGCCGCTCCAACTTCGCCACCCTCCACCGCACCGGAGCTGTTCCTGCTACACCGTCCTTCGCCGTCTCAGAACTGCTTCCCCTCCGCCGACATACGGCCACGGCAACACAGTCAACAATTTGGCCATGGGCTCGTCCAAGCCTGCACCCTCCAGAACATCGGTTTCCCCGGTAAAAAGAAGAAGATCGGCGCGACATGTGGAGGTGACCACACCGGCAACCGAAAAAGGTACTCCTCTTCCCTTATTCGTGCAAATCTTACGTCTCTGCTTGCACGGTATTCATCCCACAGAAGACACTAGTTGAGCGCTTCTTCTTGATACTAGATGTTCCTAGTAACTCGCGATGCACAAGGTTTCTCCTCATATCCTATTTCACCTTAGCTAGAGGTCCGTCGCCCCCCCTGAATTTCAATTTCTGGCCAGTTGATTCCCAATTAACGGAAGCATTCCCTGGCGTAACAGGCGCTAGTGCGCCTATTACGCCGGGGAAGCAGCACCTTGGTGTTTATCTTAGGGGCGTGTGCGGCCTAGAGCTACTGGCGCCCGATCTGGAGGTCGGCCGGGATTAAAGGGACGGCCTGGGAGCGCTGCCAAGCACGGCGGTGTTGTGAGGTCGATGGGAGGGCGGGGCGGCGGAGGCAGGGGTCTAGGCCGGTGGTCGCTGGCGGTTCGAGAAAGATCGTCAACAGTGACTGGCGGGAGGTAGACGAAGGCCATCTGCCCGTTCCTTATAGATTGGACGGTTCATTAAAAAATCGACTGACCTATTTATTTTCAGTCGACTGTTATCTTAGATATGACCACATGTGGTGGTGTGCTGGAGGAGTACCTGCATTTCCTGTGCTCATATATTACAAAATCATACGGAGTAGAATCTAATTTTGTTTGCCATGCAATGTTGTAGAGCTATCATATGTCTCCTGTCATTTATTTTTCAGCCACCTGCTATCTGCTACTTTTACAGTGCACTAGTTCTGCACACACTTCACCCTTACTCTCACTATTGTGTTTTTATGCAAGGGTATTTCAGACTCTGCTGCCATGAGAGAAGCCAAAAAGAAAAGAGAGAAGTCGCTCCAGCTTCGTATGCGGGTAGGCAAGACATGTTACAGCGCTATAAAGGGTGCAGTGTCAGCAGATGGAGACGGTAAACATAGCTCTGGAGTAGATGACCTCGCTCGCAATGAACCACCATCCCAGGTGCTTGCTTTAACTTCGCGCTGTCATATGTGGTTGCATGTTCCATATGGTGTCTAGCTTGTATTCGAAAGGCCAAAGTTGGTAAGATAAGGAAAGATATTTTTTACATGAACCACCATCCCGTGAGCACCAGAAGACAAATAGCTAGTCAGGGCACTGGCCGAGCCAGTGACAAGCCCAGCAAAGATAGGCATCACCTGGAAGCCAACTAAAAAGCTGCGATGGTGGCGAAGCAGCCCGCCTCCCACCAGGCTCTCAGGTCCTAGATGATCATGCTCACCACTCCAGCCGGATGTCTAGCTTGTATTGCTTCCAATTTGGTTAAATTGCATCTACTTAGCTTACACATTATACCTTTGAATATGACATGCCTTTCTGTTTTTGGTACATACTAGTACATCTGTGTATTAACCATGTTCTTACATCAAACTAATGTTCTTGTGTATCCCTCATCAATCACTTATGACGAGGCAGGCAGGCAAGGGGACTACTTCTCATTTAAAGAATGCAGCGCCAGCCTCCCGACATGATTCTCAAGAAACAGAAATGCTAGATGAAGATAGTGAACGTAGCTCTGTAGTTGATTACAGCATTTCCCCTACACTAGCATCGCAGGTGCTTGCTCTAACTTCGTAGCGTGATATGTGGTTGCATGTTGCATATGGTGTCTAGATTGTAATTCTTCCAATCTGGTTAAACTGCATGTGCAAGTCTGCTTAGCTTATACATTATACCTGTTAATATGGCATGCCTTCCTGTATTTAGTACATAGTACATCTGTCTATTAAGCATGTCCTTACATAAAACTATTGTTTTTTTGTATCCCGCATCAATCAACATGACGAGACACCTTTAGTATATGCAGTGCGATATTAGTTGCATCTTTCATATGATTTATAGCATGCGCTGCTTCTAATTTGTTGAAATTCCATTTATGATGGGACACTTTTAACTTGGCAGAGCCATATTGGTTGCATCTTTCATGTGGTGTCTAGCTTGCATTGCTTCTTATTTGCTGGAATGGTTTCTCCTTAGTTTACACAAACAGTTGTGAACATGCCATGTCGTCCTGTTTTTCGTACATATTCCATCCTGGTATCATGTGTTTGCCTTACATCAAAGTAGTGATTGTCAGTATCATGCATGAATGAGTTCTGAAGAGAGAATTTTATTGCTTTTTCTTGTCGGTTTTACTTGACAATTCAAAATCAATAAAGCGGAAGGAAGTTAGCAAGGCAGCGGATAAAGGTGCTCCTTCTGAACGGAGGGCCTCTACAATTTCTACTCCTCCACACCCCCAAGATGATTTCCAAGACAACACATGCATAGACACTCAACAAAGTTGTGTTTATGATGAGCACGTCTCCCCTAGTGCAGCATCACCGGTGCTCCCTCTAACTTGGCAATGTTATATGTGGTTGCATGTTATGTGTGATGTCTAGCTTGTATTGCTTCTAATTTTGTTGAATTCCATCTGCTTACTTTACACATTATACTTGAATAAGACACGTGTTCCTATTTCTAGAACATACAATATCTGTCTATCACACCATGTTCTTACATCAAATTACTACTGTTGTGTAACCTGCAACGATCACTTATCATAAGACATGTTTGACTTCGGAGTGTGATATAGGTTACATCTCACATTCTTTTCTAGCTTGTACTACTAATTTGTTGAAATGGCACTTATGACGAGACAGTTTTAACTTGGTAGAGTGATATTCGTTGCATCTTTCATATGGTGTCTAGCTTTCATTGCTTCTAATTTGTTGAAATGCCTTCTCCTTAGTTTACTCATCATAAGCTGTGAATATGCAATGTTGTGAATATGCAATGGCACTAATGACGAGAGATCTCTAACATGGTAGTGTGATGTTGTTTGCATCTTGCATATGATTTATTTCTTGTACTGCTTCACATTTCTTTAAACGCCATTTATGATGAGATACCGTTAACTTGGCAGAGCGATATTTGTAGCATCTTTCATATGGTGTCTACCTTCCATTGCATTGCTTCTAATTTGGTGAAATGTCTTCTTCTTAGTTTACACATCATAGTTCTGGTTATCTCTTCTGTCCTGTTTTTCATACATATTACATCCTCCTATCATGTGGTTGTCTAACATCAAAGTTCAATTCGTCTGCATCACGCATCAATTTGTTCTGAAGAACTAAATTGTTATTCGTTTTTCTTGTCGGCTTGACTTAACATGGCACAGAGAAAGAGGAAGAAACACAGAATGGCAGGGAATGAGAAGCGGATGAATCCTGCAGATTCTGCTGGTACTGATGGTGCAATAGAAGGTCAAAGTCCAGCGGAAAATTCTACAAACACGGCATCCCATGCTACATGAGTTGCAAAAAAAGCCAAACAGAAACAAATAGCTGCCACCAAACAAGCAGAGACAGCCCTAGTTCTTGCAACACCTACCACAGTACTACCAGCTGCACGACTTACTCGTGCGTCAACTGAGCTAGCAGCACGTTCCCAAGCTCCCTTGCCACCTGACACTACTTCCCAAGCACTCTTGACACAAGACGAGTTGGCAATATCAGATGAACCTTGTGAGCTTCAACAGCAAGAAGGTAGTTGCTGGAGTCAAGTTACAGTTGCATGCTTCTTTATATATAGTCTCATAGTTTGATGTACACTAACACTTCCTATGTTCGTTGTTGGACTAGTGTAGGGGAACGCGACAGAAAACAAAATTTTTCCGACATATGCACCAGCCCAGGACCACTATGGAGACTACATACATGGTTTCATCTTTTTCGTTACCGACTCGTAGCGCAGCGGGAAGTAGAGTCGATGACGATCGGCAGTGCAGAACCCCGCAGCTAGGATTTACAACCTCCCAACCGCGAGGATGTATACCCTCATCTGCTCCTCAGACAGCCCTCCGGGAGGCGGTCGAACAGCCCCCCCGGACGGTGTCACGGACAGCCCTTCGGGAGGACCTTCGAAACTCGAACGGTCACTCGGACAGCCCTTTGGGAGGACCTTCGAAACTCGGACGGTCACACGGACAGCCCTTCGGGAGGCACTCACGAACTAAGACCGAAACTACGATCTCTCTACAGAGTTGCACACATACGGTGTCATCTATCCGGCAGGGCTTCGCCGTCCAGAACTAGTTCCCACCGGAACCCAGACAGCCTTTCGGCTCCACGAAACTATTTCGCTAGGAGGGAGAGAGAAGCCAGATCATGCATGGCACTTGTATGTGAGAAGGGATGATCCTTTAGGCAGCCCCCTCCACCCCTATTTATAGGCCAAGCCCAAGGGTGGCTTCTCCAAGAAGCCAAGGGGGGAAATACCAAAAAGGCCCTCAAGGTGGCTTCTCCAAGAAGCCAAGCAAAAAGCACTTTCACTATTCATGACGACATTTTTCAGCGTCCGTTCGAACTGAAAATATTTATGTGGGCTCAGAACATTTCCAGTACCCACTAAAATAATTTTCAACGCGTTCCGAAACAATTTCGGTTTAGTGAATTTCATCTACGAAAAGCAAACAAGAATGCGTTTTCACTATTCATGAAGACAATTTTTCGCATCCACTAAATCCGAAAATATTTCTGTGGGTCTTAGAATAATTCCAGTACCCACTAAAATGATTTTGGATTCGTTCTGAAACAATTTCAGATTAGTGAATTTCATCTGCGAAAAACAGCCAAAGCGGTACCGGCAGCTCCGAAACATTTTCGGTTTTTATTTCTGAAAATTCCAAAAAGTTTCCAGAATGATTCTGGCACCCTCCAAGAATTATCAGGCATGTGCCGAAACCATTTTGACTTAATGGCATACCCCAAAACAACTTTTTCGGTTTCACTGAAACTCATCCGGTGACCTCTCTTTGCGGTACGATTCCGCTGTCCGAAACTTTTCGGTGTCCGAAACTTTTCGGTGTCCGAAACTTTTTCGGTGATTTTCTCTCAGACTCCTTATCTAGTATTCAGCAGATAGATGACCCTTAAGCGTGTGAAGTATAGACATGACCTGGAACCCCTTCCGATCAATGATCAACATCGGAGCCGTGGACACCCATATTGACCCCTATACCCACACGAATGAATATTCGAGTGAACCTCCAGTTGAGGTGAGCTATTCCTGTTGCTTCACGATATATCACAAACACCTGAGGTGAGATTTATTGCATCCCCGTGGGCCAACACTTTTTCCACTATGCAAGTTACCTCGTTACCGGTTTTGTTCTCTTTTCTCGTTTCGTGTTCCGGCATCCCCGTGATCAAATCACAAAGTGTCTGGCCAGACGATGATGGACACCGTAACACCGAGTGGGCCCGAGTATATCTCTCCATCGTCGGAGGAGCAAATCCCAATCTCGAGCTATCAAGTTACTTAACATACTTTCCCATGAACCCGTAAGCCGCCGTAATAGCCATCCAGTTATGGATGACGTTTAACAAACCCCAAAGTTCATGAAGCAAGCATGAAGAAACTCGACTCTCATGGTCTAAGGAATTATGCAAACATTAACTTGTTGGGGAACGTAGCAGAAATTCAAAATTTTCTACGCATCACCAAGATCAATCTATGGAGTAATCTAGCAACGAGGGGAAGGGGAGTGCATCTACATACCATTGTAGATCGCGATGCGGAAGCGTTGCAAGAACGCGGATGAAGGAGTCGTACTCGTAGCGATTCAGATCGCGGTTGATTCCGATCTAAGCACCGAAGAACGGTGCCTCCGCGTTCAACACACGTGCAGCCCGGTGACGTCTCCCACGCCTTGATCCAGCAAGGAGAGAGGGAGAGGTTGGGGAAGACTCCATCCAGCAGCAGCACGACGGCGTGGTGGTGATGGAGGAGCGTGGCAATCCCGCAGGGCTTCGCCAAGCACCGCGGGAGAGGAGGAGGAGGGAGAGGGGTAGGGCTGCGCCGAAAGAGAGACGTTCTCATGTGTATGGCAGCCCCAAAACCCCAATATATATAGGGGAGGGGGAGGGCTGCGCCCCCATCTAGGGTTTCCCCCCAAAGGGGTGCAGCCAGCCCTAGATGGGGCTTGGGGGCGGCCAAAGGGGGGAAGAGAGGGGGGCGCCCCACTAGATGGGCCTTAGGCCCATCTGAGCCTAGGGTTTCCCCTTTCCCCCCTTTCCTGCGCCCTGGGCCTCTTGTGGGGGGGGGCGTACCAGCCCACCTGGGGCTGGTCCCCTCCCACACTTGGCCCATGCAGCCCTCTGGGGCCGGTGGCCCCACCTGGTGGACCCCCGGGACCCTCCCGGTGGTCCCGATACATTACCGATAGCACCCGAAACTTTTCCGGTGACCAAAACAGGACTTCCCATATATAAATCTTTACCTCCGGACCATTCAGGAACTCCTCGTGATGTCCGGGATCTCATCCGGGACTCCGAACAACATTCGGTAACCACATACATACTTTCCCTATAACCCTAGCGTCATCGAACCTTAAGTGTGTAGACCCTACGGGTTCGGGAACCATGCAGACATGACCGAGACGTTCTCCGGTCAATAACCAACAGCGGGATCTGGATACCCATGTTGGCTCCCACATGTTCCACGATGATCTCATCGGATGAACCACGATGTCGGGGATTCAATCAATCCCGTATTCAATTCCCTTTGTCTATCGATATGTTACTTGCCCGAGATTCGATCGTCGGTATCCCTATACCTTTGTTCAATCTCGTTACCGGCAAGTCTCTTTACTCGTTCCGTAACTCACATCATCCCGTGATCAACTCCTTGGTCACATTGTGCACATTATGATGATGTCCTACCGAGTGGGCCCAGAGATACCTCTCCGTTTACACGGAGTGACAAATCCCAGTCTCGATTCGTGCCAACCCAACAGACACTTTCGGAGATACCTGTAGTGCACCTTTATAGCCACCCAGTTACGTTGTGACGTTTGGTACACCCAAAGCATTCCTACGGTATCTGGGAGTTGCACGATCTCATGGTCTAAGGAAATGATACTTGACATTAGAAAAGCTCTGAGCAAACGAACTACACGATCTTGTGCTAGGCTTAGGATTGGGTCTTGTCCGTCACATCATTCTCCTAATGATGTGATCCCGTTATCAACGACATCCAATGTCCATGGTTAGGAAACCGTAACCATCTATTGATCAACGAGCTAGTCAACTAGAGGCTTACTAGGGACATGGTGTTGTCTATGTATCCACACATGTATCTGAGTTTCCTATCAATACAATTCTAGCATGGATAATAAACGATTATCATGAACTAGGAAATATAATAATAACCAATTTATTATTGCCTCTAGGGCATATTTCCAACATAACTATCTCTGTGTTATAAACCATTAACTTGTGACGAATGAATCTCTTAGCATAACATCAATCCGGGTCGATTCAACACAAATGTTCTCTTAACATTGTGCCCTCAAAATTGCTGGCATAGACATGCCCATGATCAGGAAAACAGAACCATCATGCAACACTTGAGATAGTCTTAGAGGCCAGACTAGGAATACTTCTTACCGTTTATTATTCCACACGTGCATATGAGTCTTCCTCCGAGCCTCGTGGATATTGCAGACTCGAGAATCATTGCAGTTATAGCATGGAACATAAACTTAATTATGAACTCGGAGATAAATAATATCATTTATTATTTCCTCTAGGGCATATCTCCTACAGACTCCCACTTGCACTAGAGTCAATAATCTAGCTTATGCTAATGCACTTCACACCTGTGGCACACCGGTGTAAATATGCTTCACTTGTGGTATAGCCTGATGTCCAACGGATCTGACGACTTCAGTTCCGTGTGTATCTTTGCATGTCCTCGTATTTTCACGTTTTCACAAAATTCATATTTTGTGTGGACTTGGCTTTGTATGTATGTGAATCACAGGTCGAACCTGGATTCCTCAGACTGAGTTATGGAGCAACTACCTGCAGTAGTGTCCCATTGTCAAAAGCCATCTTGGAACTATACTAAGTTCATGAATGAACTATATGATTCAACATCTTCTTTGTCGCTTCTAAAGCGTCAACATACTTAGCCCTTGTTATATAATTCGCCACAGTAACTAGTTTGAACAAATTCCAACTAACTGTGCCACCACATTGTGTGTTACACAAAACCCTTAATTTAAATCGAAAATCGCATGGAGAAAAGATGAAGATTGTATCGATGTAACATTTTACAACGAACTCTTCATGATCTCTGCTTGCGAGAAAACCATGTCATCAGTATTTACTCTAGTACTCTGTGACATTTTTCACTTTTGTCCCATGATCAGTAATTTGATCACTTTGGTATCCATACTCGCAACACCTTGGGAGTATCGGACATATCTGGTTGTTTTACATACCATGGAATACATGATTAATCCAAACACAAAAGTGTGTGGAATCTGCATCATGTATTTTGCTCATCAGTGTATTGGGACACCGAGTCTTGCAAAAAACTCTTCCATGTGACTCCGGCAAGAATCACTCCTTGGCGGTTTTAAATGCTAAAAGGTTTTAGCACCTTGTCAATATGTATTCATTGCTTAGCCCTATTAGGTAAATCTATCTCCATAGATCATTATGCCTAATATTGAGGCTATTTAGCCTAAGCACTTCATCAAAAAACTAATTTCAAATGAAGTCCTAATTCGTGTCAAGAAATTTATTTCCAATTAACAATGTGTCAAGCACACAAGGTTTTTAGAAATATTATTACGCTCCCACTTACTTTCTTGAATTACAAGCATCTTCATTACCCATTGATGAAGTCAAACCCCTTTGACCATTTCATCAAAGCACGAAGATTCCAACTCCATTTTGCTCTCTTCTGTCCATCGCTGGAACTCTGAAGTTTGCACCCTTACTAGCATCCTCTGGATAGACAAAATGCCTTGGACTGTAACACATGCAAGTCCTTGGTTTCATTTCCATCAGATGGAAATCCTATTGTCATCCATGTTTCATATGTCATGATTGAAATATGTATTAATTGCTAGTTCAACCCGAACCGACTTTAAGCATCGCTATGATGAAAACAACCTCATCGTAGTCAACTCTTGAACTTGTTATTTCAACAAGTCGAGCTTTATGGATAAAACATTTTTATCCGTATCGGTTTTAAGTTTCATAAATATTCGTTAGACTCTAAGTCTTCCGAAAGGTGTCAAGGTTTTAATCTTGAATCACTTATATGGAAACTAACTCGGATTGTATTGGCATTTAGCCAATTCCGGAGTCAGGGCCCATCAACGCTTCCTTGTGTATCATAGGTATAATGTTGTCTAACAACAATATCTCGTTTGCGCACCTGAGAGGTTTGCACGAGCCTTGCCTACGCGGTTCAGCTGCAAGTTCGACCGAAGTTCATACATTTTATTGTAGAGACTTCCGTATCAGTCGCAGTAGGAAAATCTGGAATTACTTCCAAGGTCTCTTTCCTTTGATCTGATGACGTAGATACTGTTTATCTCGTCGAGTTGCACTATTCTCCCACTCACCTTTTTGAAAGAACCATTCTCTTTAAAAGCACACCGTTTCGCGGCAAAACTATTTGCCTCGGTATAGGGAGTGAGGAATACCCAACATTTCGGTATAACCTACAAAGTAGCACTTGTCTGATTTGGAATAGGTTTGTAACCTTTTACACAAGCCCCATATTCCAAATGTTAAGAAAAGATACAACATGGTTGGGCGTACCATACCATGGCTTCATTTCAATAGACCTGATGAAGCTCTTTTCAGTGTAAAAGCCGTAGTCTCTAAAGCATCACTCTTTAAAAAGGATAATGGCACATTTATTTATGTCATCTTTGACCTTACCATGTCATAAATGGTTAGATTACATCTCTACGGACTTTTCACTCATAGTGGTGTTCCGGAAGGTGTAAGTTATGAAACTCTTTTCACAACTCATCAGACATTCGCTAAACTTGTAACTCAAATATTCCTTTGTGCAATCAAATTGCAGAAACATAATTTTCTTGTTACAATAACTTCTTGAAAACCTTTCGAATGATTTCAAAAGATCCAGACTTACGTCTCATCAAGTAAATATCCATATATCTACTTGAGTCATTTCTGAAGATAAATAAATCCACCACTAACAACACTTATCGGACTACACACATCAAATGTATGATCACTGATAAGTTTGTTGTTCGTTCCTTATGGCCTGTGAACGGTATTTTAGTCACTTCACTTTTCGGAGGAAAGTTGCAAGTGTCAGATGATTCAAAATCAAAAGGACATCAAAATCCATCATAATGGAATTTTCCATGCGGGTTTCTCCAATGTGACCAAATGTAGTGCCACACTTTTGTGGTATTCTTTTAGTCTTGCGACATTTAGCGTCAGTGTTATGGATGTATCATATTACCATCAATATTCGTAACATACATCCCATCTTGGATGGAAGCATGGCCCTCCATGTTATTCATAATACTTAACAACAATTTTTGTTTTTATGAACAACTCTTTTGCAACAAACATTGTGCAATGGGCTAGAGTGTATGACACTCTAAAATGAATTATGAAAGTAAACCCAGAGGTATTATATTATTATCAATATTCATAACATACAACTCATTCATAATGAAAGTATGGCCCTTGTGTTATTCATAACATCGAACATAAAAAGTTCTCTTATGAACAACCTTCTTGCAAGATACCTTATGCAATGGGCTAGAGTTTGTAAAACTCTAAATGAATTATGAAAATAAATACAGACGGCAATACACCGATGGAAGGTATAGTAACATTTACTATGTTCCCTGTGTATACCTTAACCTCATTTCTGGCTAGTCTTTTTAGGCCATAGTAGCTCTTACATTGATTCGCAACAGAATGCAATCGAGCGGGTATCCTTGTGATTAACTCACAATACCCAAGAATTAGTGATTAACATGTTTAACCATAATTCCCAAGAACTATGTCTTTGACCAGCCTACTATACATCAAAAACTTGTATGACATTCATACATGAGCTGGATATTCCAGTCATCTTTCTTTCTGCCTTTATACTTCTAACAGTTTAACTTTTAGTATTTCTCCTACTCGCAAAAGAAGCACCCAACTTAAGAGTGGCGTTAGCCCCGGACTTCCTAGGTGTGTAAGTCATACTAACACCCTTTGGACACTTCCTTTCTCTTTAAGTTGTTGTTTTATTCACCTTTCATTATATGACAGGCGTTCTTCTGGATCCCTTTCCCAACAGTCAAATGCATAGTAAACACTTTTACTAATACTTGCAAACAAACATTGCTTTGTTTGTATCTGAAAATAATTTTCAGTTCCATGAATATCATATAACTATCCCAACTTTCGAAGTTTGGGTTTCATGGAAGCAAACATATTCCACTTGACCGTAACAGAATTCTAGCTTTTGGATCGAAGGACGAGAGTCACATGATCCATAGCATTAGCGGGAGGATACGGAAAGCATGCGATAGGACAAAGTCCTTCTCAGCACTTTTGAGGACAATCCTCATATTACGTTACCAATCGTAAAGTTTTAACCAGATATTTAACAGCTATTCAATTTTAATAGGGAAGGTGGAAATGCGACCATTATTCTACAACTATTATGCAAGAAACACTTAGACAGTGTTCATAATTAATTGCACTGAGAATTAAACATGTTAATTCAACAGTGCACTCCCACTCAAATCAATATCTCTCATAATTGATTTAGAGTGATTGAAGATCCATATTTCTATTCGATGCCATTGACGGGTTCATCACCGATGACATGAATTTCAATCGGTAGGCCAACTTGCCGATCACATCTCTATGTGATTCTTGTTCATCTTTCGATGGGCGTGTTCCGAGCTCAGGACTCTCCTGCCTGAACGTCAAAGACAACCAAGTGACCTTGCTGCGAGGTCTGACCTCACCCGCCTCATTCCTCTCGATTCGTTCGTGCTCATGTGTACATGGCGCACCCCGAAAAGATACGAATTTCAGACGGTGCTACACTTGGGTGAACACTAACTACTTTGATATTTTAAGTGAGAGATCACCCTAATAAAAAGCGACTACCGCGCAATCAAGAAGGGTGCATCATAAGGGATAAACATCTCAGGCAATTCATAATAGCATGATATGGTATAGCCCTTTCTGACGGAGAAGTATTTCATTTCTTCGTCTTCGGCATTCGCGTTGGTGTTCACCTTCGCGAAGATTGCCACCACCTTGTCGATGCACCAGATAATATTGCTATCTCTATAGCTAAAAAATAATGCATTACAACAAGGTTGACACGCAGGTCATTAAAGTGCAATCATATGGCTCCAGCCATCATGCCGAATCATGACACGCAGGTCATGTTAATCAAATTACATCATATAGTCATCTCATACATAATCAAATTGAATATGAGAATTGCCATACCACATCACATGCACATCCTGCAAAACCAAGTTAGACGCCTCTAATCGGTTTATGCAAAATTTTATTTTCCGTGGCTTCTAAGGTTTTGACTTAAACCGCAGCTACCAACGTTTTATCATCAAGTATGATTATTCAAGTTGCTAGATTAACATCTTGGGGTGTATGAAACACGAGATAATTAAATCTCGAGCCCCATACTAAACTTCGTCATACGCATGACCCCCGTGCAGATCATATCTGCAATGCCCTTTCATCTGCGAATTTCATCTTTCTTTTGACTACGGCAGAACCCAAAGAACTGATAGCACTTCCATGATCAATCAGGATCACGGATTGCCAGAACTTTGTCAAATTCCACCATGCTGTCTCGAGATTGAGCAAACGCAAATTCTAGGGAAGTAACAAGAACGTCGGGAAACAGATTTCATCTGTCACCCGCATAAATAATTTTCAGCAATAGATCTCATCTACTACCTAATTATATTATGCAATACCCATACATCTCTATGTATTCTAGATCGCAACCTGCATCTACGCATAGCACGGCTCATAATGCCACTGTAGGGGAACGCGACAGAAAACAAAAATTTTCTGACATACGCACCAGCCCAGGACCACTATGGAGACTGCATACATGGTTTGATCTTTTTCGTT
Organism: Aegilops tauschii subsp. strangulata; assembly: GCF_002575655.3. NCBI lineage: Eukaryota > Viridiplantae > Streptophyta > Magnoliopsida > Poales > Poaceae > Aegilops > Aegilops tauschii. Next base: position 170,696,975 of record NC_053037.3, read on the forward strand.
ACCGACTCGTAGCGCAGCGGGAAGTAGAGTCGATGACGATCGGCGGTGCAGATCCCCGCAGCTAGGATTTACAACCTCCCAACCATGAGGATGTATACCCTCATCTGCTCCTCAGATAGCCCTCCGGGAGGCGGTCGAACAGCCCCCCCGGACGGTGTCACGGACAGCCCTTCGGGAGGACCTTCGAAACTCGAACGGTCACTCGGACAGCCCTTCGGGAGGACCTTCGAAACTCGGACGGTCACACGGACAGCCCTTCGGGAGGCACTCACGAACTAAGACCGAAACTACGATCTCTCTACAGAGTTGCACACATACGATGTCATCTATCCGGCAGGGCTTCGCCGTCCAGAACTAGTTCCCACCAGAACCCAGACAGCCTTTCGGCTCTACGAAACTATTTCGCTGGGAGGGAGAGAGAAGCCAGATCATGCATGGCACTTGTATGTGAGAAGGGATGATCCTTTAGGCAGCCCCCTCCACCCCTATTTATAGGCCAAGCCCAAGGGTGGTTTCTCCAAGAAGCCAAGGGGGGAAATACCAAAAAGGCCCTCAAGGTGGCTTCTCCAAGAAGCCAAGTAAAAAGCACTTTCACTATTCATGACGACATTTTTCAGCGTCTGTTCGAACTGAAAATATTTATGTGGGCTCAGAACATTTCCAGTACCCACTAAAATAATTTTCAATGCGTTCCGAAACAATTTCGGTTTAGTGATTTTCATCTGCGAAAAGCAAACAAGAATGCGTTTTCACTATTCATGAAGACAATTTTTCGCGTCCACTAAATCCGAAAATATTTCTGTGGGTCTTAGAATAATTCCAGTACCCACTAAAATGATTTTGGATTCGTTCTGAAACAATTTCAGATTAGTGAATTTCATCTGCGAAAAACAGCCAAAGCGGTACCGGCAGCTCCGAAACATTTTCGGTTTTTATTTCTGAAAATTCCAAAAAGTTTCTAGAATGCTTCTGGCACCCTTCAAGAATTATTAGGCATGTGCCAAAACCATTTTGACTTAATGGCATACCCTGAAACAACTTTTTCGGTTTCACCGAAACTCATCCGGTGACCTCTCTCTGCGGTACGATTCCGCTGTCCGAAACTTTTCGGTGTCCGAAACTTTTTTGGTGATTTCCTCTCAGACTCCCTGTCTAGTATTCAGCAGATAGATGACCCTTAAGCATGTGACCCTATAGGAGTATAGACATGACCTGGAACCCCTTCCGATCAATGATCAACATCGGAGCCGTGGACACCCATATTGACCCCTATACCCACACGAATGAATATTCGAGTGAACCTCCAGTTGAGGTGAGCTATTCCTGTTGCTTCACGATATATCACAAACACCTGAGGTGAGATTTATTGCATCCCCGTGGGCCAACACTTTGTCCACTATGCAAGTTACCTCGTTACCGTTTTTGTTCTCTTTTCTCGTTTCGTGTTCCGGCATCCCCGTGATCAAATCACAAAGTGTCTGGCCAGACGATGATGGACATCATAACACCGAGTGGGCCCGAGTATATCTCTCCATCGTCGGAGGAGCAAATCCCAATCCGGAGCTATCAAGTTACTTAACATACTTTCCCATGAACCTGTAAGCCGCCGTAATAGCCATCCAGTTACGGATGACGTTTAACAAACCCCAAAGTTCATGAAGCAAGCATGAAGAAACTCGATACTCTCATGGTCTAAGGAATTATGCAAACATTAACTATCTCTATGTTATAAACCATTAACTTGTGACGAATGAATCTCTTAGCATAACATCAATCCGGGTCGATTCAACACAAATGTTCTCTTAACATTGTGCCCTCAAAATTGCTGGCATAGACATGCCCATGATCAGGAAAACAGAACCATCATGCAACACTTGAGCTAGTCTTAGAGGCCAGACTAGGAATACTTCTTACCGTTTATTATTCCACACGTGCATATGAGTCTTCCTCCGAGCCTCATGGATATTGCAGACTCGAGAATCATTGCAGTTATAGCATGGAACATAAACATAATTATGAACTCGGAGATAAATAATATCATTTATTATTGCCTCTAGGGCATATCTCCTACAACTAGCACCTAGGCCCAAGAGGAAACAAACATCAGGGATAATGCTCGACAGGTTAACTAAATCTAGAGGAGGAAGAATGGAGATCCGTTTTGAGGCAGGTTTAAAAAGGCCACGTGATGCTATAGAGTCAGCCAAGTTAGTATCAGAGGCAGCGGTTGCCGTTAGGTGTCATGTACGTATCCTCCCAACATGGATTCAGTATAGGAATGACAAAGACGAAACCCAGTTCAACACCTTCCTCGACCATTTATCTGTAAGTATGGTTATGTATGGAAACTAGTAATATCGTCTTGCTCTGTCCCATACTTTCTAGGTTGCTGATAATGAGACTCCCATAATTTTCAGCAGATGAGGTTCAAGTTGGATAGCCAAGATGATGCAGCCAGACAAGCTTGCACCCATGTTTTCAAGTCTACTCTGCGACAGTATCGGTATAACATGAGGAAAACTCACTTTGAAGGCAAGGCTAACAGTGAACTTTCCCAAACATCTCCAGTGGAAAATATATCGGATGAAGACTGGAGGGGCCTTGTTAAACACTGGTCTGATCCGAAGTATCAGGTACATTATATATATGTGATCAGATCACATGTTGAAGTCCTATTTACGCATGTGCCACACAAATCTATCTTCTTGTAGGTGAACTGTTCAAAGAACAAGGCCAACCGTACGAAAGTGAAATTCCAACAGACGACAGGATCTCATAGCTATATTGCACACTGCGAGGCTCCTGTAATTAGCTGCTGTTTCACTCTTTTCGCTGTACCATATTATCAGATCTATATTGACTTGTTCGAAATGCAGAGGAAAGCCCGCAAGGACCAAAAAGTACCTGAACCAAATGTTGTGGAAATCTTCAAGGACTGTCACACCAGCAAGAAGAAGGGCATGACTACACCAGACAAAGCTGTTGTTGTAAGTCCTTAATCCTCATGCCTTTTAACTACTACTTACTCTGACTTGTGCCTTGAACTGCATGGTTTGCATCCAATGTCTATTACTCTTTTCAATTTTATACACAATTGTCTTAGCGTATCATTGCACCTTACAAGGTTTAAAAGAGAGGAGTGATGTTCCTTTGATCTTGACCCGTAATCTAGTTCCGTGCTGGACTTGCCCACACAATGTTACAATTGCCTATTTGTCTGTTCTCAGTTGTTTTGTGATATGAATGATGTCATACTATGCTTACCGTATTATAAACTTCGTCTCTTTATCCTTAGCCCTCAATACAATGTGAAGAAATAGACAATACATTAGCGATGGTACATGGTCATATGTTTGGAACCTGGTTTTATTATGTACTTTGCAATAAAATACAACTAATATTTTACATGGGTTCACCAGAATAAGGTCTGTATATAGACCAAAGCTATTTTGTTTGATTTTGCTGCCTCCTTAATATCTTCTGTTCTGGTACTACTAATGTAAAGCCTCAACTTTTCAGCGAGCTATGGAAAAAATGGTGGAACCGCCACCTTCTGAAGGTGGCGAGGCAACTATAACCGCAATGTCAGCTCTTGCTGCAGTGGGTCAGTACCTGTCCACTAACAGTGCCAAAAGCACGTTCCTGCGTAATACTGGGTTGGTTGTTAAGGCAATATCGTCCAAACTGCCTCATGATCAAGATATGCAAGCTCAAAGCAATGTTGTATCTGCGCTCCAGACACAAGTCCATTCCCTAACAGAGACCCTTTGTGAAACAAGGAGAAACATTGCTCAATGTCGTCAAGATATGCATGGTTTTGAAACCAGACTATCAGACATTTGCTATGTTGTTCAGGAGCCTAGGGGAAATGAAGGCGAGGGTTATGGTGCTCCATCGGACAATACAACATGAAAATGTAACAGTCAGGTCAAATGAACTGAGCTTCTGAACTTCTGGTGGTGCATTTATCTGCTAGACTGTTAATTTGATGCCAACCTTCCTTTTGTTATATAGTTGTAATTTGTTTTGGTGCAATACAAAATTTATTCTTAACGTGCAGCCACCGGCTGAAGAAAACAACAAGCCATTTTTGTATAGTGTAGGGTGTTCCCTATATTTGCATTAGTGGCGATCTTTGATGCCGAGTGGATGTAATCTGTGCAATCGCCTTAATAGCCTAGCGTTAGTTTCGGCCTTATTTATTTCCTAGTATTCTTTTTCCCTGGTTTGCTAGTGGCCGCAACTACCATGGGCCATATACGGCCCGTAGGATCCATGGGTCTCCTACGGGCCGTCGATAAATGGGCCTGTAATCGGTGGGCCTCGGGCCGCCGGATAAATGGGTCTACATGGGCCGTAATCGAGCGTAATTGGTATCGGCCCAGCAAGGTAACAGGCCGTTAACAGGCCGTAGGACAGCAAAGGCTTAATTCTGTCATAGGCATAACGGGTTGTTAATGCGCCAGAATATAGGACGGACTGGAAACGACGCAACGGGTTAACAGGCCAGAAACGGGCCGACTCTTGCCATGGGCCGAATTTGGCCCATTAGGGTAATAGGCCAGTAACGGGCCGACTCTTGCCATGGGCCGAATTTGGCCCATTAGGGGAACAGGCCAGTAACGGGCCGACTCTTGCCATGGGCCGAATTTGGACCATTAGGGGAACAGGCCAGTAACGGGCCGACTCTTGCCATGGGCCGAATTTGGACCATTAGGGGAACAAACCAGTAACAGGCCGGAAGTAATCGAGGGCCGAAAAGGAGCCCAAGAACGTATGGGCCATCAATAGGCCGAAAGCTAACACGAGCTGGAAACAGCCCATGTAAATCACGGGCTGTTAACGGGTATAAAGAAAATTACTGTTCATTATGGGCTAGAGTCACCATGGGCCTGTAAAGGGCCGAAAGATACGAAGGCCTCATATGGGCCGAAAGACGTCGCGGGCCATACATGGACCGAAAGTGAAATGGGCTGGTGTTATATTCGACGGCCCACATGACGTTGTTGGGCCGATTTCCTTTAGGGCCTAACGGGCCGTAAAATGGGCTATTTGCGAAGAGACCGTTAACAGGCTTTTCATGGGCCAGCCCGTTAACTTTTGACCAATCTGACCCACTGACGAGCTGACACGTGTTTCGTCCGGCCAATAAGAATTTTACACGTGGAAATTTCCCATTGGTCGGGGCTGTTAACGGGTTATCGGATCCAAAACTCGACCCGATAGCTTAACGGTGTTCCGTTACGGTGGATGCCACGTGTCGGTCACCCTTGACGAAATCACTTCTGTGACGCGCGATTTATCATCATGGAAGTGGACACTTCCGTGATGATAATTTTGGTAATGTCATGGAACACTTCTACGACAGCACAGGTATGATTATCTTGATTCTGTCATAAATTTGTCATGAATGTACATGCATGACAAAAAACGCGACCTACTGTGACAAACACGTATCATCACGGAAGTGTATTTTTTTGTAGTGCAAGACGCATGTTGATCAATGCAATGTCATCCTCCGCAATATCCAGCTTTCGCTGCAGTTCGGCCACTTCCGTATTTCGGGTAGCCGCAGGAGGGGAGGCAGCCTGTATTCCAAGTTAAATCAAGGTTAGTACCTGAGCATATCTTTTTGATCCTCCGTTCGCTTCCTTCGGAAGGTAATCCGAGTCTCAGGGGCTACTGCATATACAACAGGTGCATTCTGTCAATATTATTCAATTGGCAAAACTACATCACAAACCTCAAAACCTCTTAGAAGGCTCGAGAAGGCCTTGTCCAATCCACTCTTCGCGGATAGAACCTTTTTGACCACCATAACCATCAAGGCACGATTCTCCTTTGGCATGGACGCTTGTCGCAACATGTCCGTCAGCATTTCCGGCGCTCCTGGGTCTTCGGAAACCGCCGCCGGAGTACGTCATCCCTTTGAAGGAATCCGCTTACTCGCCTCCAGAATCGTCCCCTGCTGTAAGCGGGATAGTTCAGGGCTGTCATTCTTGATTCCCGAACCCTGAGTGACAGAGGCACCACCTTCGGGTAATGCCTTCTTCGTTTCCCGCACTACTTGTCGATCGGGAGGAGCGCTCCGGGACGAGACCTCGGAATCATCCGCCCTGTCGGGCGAGGAGGCCGGAGAAGGCGTGTCACTCTCCATCATCTCCGGAAGAAGGTCTCCGGAGGAGGAGGACGATTTAGAAACACCAGGCGTTAACATGTGTGGATGTACATATGTCGGGTGATTACTTCACTAATTGGAAAAGAATGAGGTATGTTTAAAGTGCCCCAGCTTCACTTACGGTTTGGCCAGAGGTTTGTCCTCATCATAAAGCTCCACGGGAACATCGCTTGCCCGACCCAAGCCGCCCGACGATGGCATTCTTCCTCTCTTGGAGGGGTTCCCCTCCCGATCTTCGGAAGCGACCCTCTTCTTGCCATGGAGGGCTTCCTCTGCACCTTTGCCCTCAGGCAAAAGGGTTTCGGTTCCCCCGAATGCAGCGTCTAATTTATCCTCAGGGCAGGGATCACCTCTGGTCTCCCTGTTCTCGCCCCCCTCTGCAGACACCTGGTACGGTGTCGGAGTCAGCATTCTCGTCAGCAGGACGGTCGCAGAGTCTTCGGGAAGGGGCGCCGGACACCAGATTAAAAGCGCCTTCTTTATCTAGTCCTGTATAGGGATGGACTGTTCAGTGTCTTGCCAAGAGAGGCTTGAATAAAAGGTGTTTGAAGATTGAATACTTACCGAAGTGTCTGGGTGATTGCAGTCAAGGCCAACATCTTCGGTGGTATACGGCCATTGCTCTCGTTCCCCGAAATATAATTTCCACATTCCTTCATGCGTGGTGCCGAAGAAGTGCTGAAGAGTTCGCCACCCTTCTGGATTAAACTCCCACATACGGAGAGGCCACCGCTGACATGGCAGGGTCCGGTGGACTAGCATTACTTGAACGACATTCACAAGATTGATGCATTTCTCGGTAAGGCTTTGGATGCGACTTTGCAGAGTCTGCACTTCATTGACGGATCCCCAGTCCAATCCCTTATTGATCCATGAAGCAAGCTGAATTGGAGGGCCGGGACGGAACGCGGGCATAGCCGCCCACCTGGAGCCACGTGGCTTGTTGATATAAAACCACACCTGCTGCCATAGGTCAGAAGACTTGGCGAAAGATCCTTCAAACCAAACCGCGCTGGCAAGCTTGCCTATTACGACCCTGCTGCACTCTGCCTGCTCCTCCTCTGTCACCTGTGGCCTCACGTCAAAGCTCTTGAGCCACAAGCCAAAGTGCGGAGGAGTCCGGAGGAAGGCCTCACACGTGACGATAAATGTCGAGATGAGGAGAATAGAGTCCGGGGCTAGATCGTGAAAATCTAGCCCATAGTGGAACATTAGCCCCCGGACGAAGGGGTTAAGCGCGAACCCTAACCCGTGGAGGAAGTGGGACACAAATACTACCCTCTCGCCGGATTTGGGGGTAGGAATAACTTGCCCCTTTGCGGGAAGCCGATGAAGGATTTCTGGGGTCAGATACCTCGCCGCGCGGAGCTTTGCAATATCCTCCTCCATGACAGAAGAAGCCACCCACCGGCCAGGACAGCTGGATCCGGACATGATTGGGGCTGGTGGAGATTGGAACCCGAGGATTAGAACTCGAGGTGGCTGGGGTTGAGGAAGAAGCAAGCGCAAAAGAAAGAGACGAGTCTGGGTCCCTATATAAAGACCCCGAATACTGAGCGTCTCCTCGTGGGTCTCGAAACTTGCCTATCCCCAAAGAGTTGTACCCAGGGGATGGTTGGGTTACCCACAACTGCATTAATGAAAGTCCCATGAATAAGGGGACACGATCTCTGCTTTGACAAGACGTGCCAGTGGAACCACGTCCCGAGACGTGGGGCGACGGGCTAGCAAGCGGTTGGAAATAATAGCTGGGCAGGCGTGATACAATGTCACAAATAGTTGGTAACAGATTGGATTTGTGGAATATTGTATTCTTTGCAATTGTATACACAGGTCCGGATAATCATCCGGAGACTATCTTGGAGTTAGGAAGAAGGGGAATCCGCCTTGCAATGCCGAAGACAATCTGCGCGCCAGACTCCTCCTTATTGAAGCCAGGTTCAGGGGCTACTGAGGGAGTCCTGGACTAAGGGGTCCTCGGGCGTCCGGCCTGTTATCCATGGGCCGGACTGATGGGCTGTGAAGACATGAAGACCGAAGATTGTACCCGTGTCCGGATTGGACTCTACTTGGCATTGAAGGCAAGCTTGGCAACCGACTGTGTGGATTCCCTTTGGTGTAACCGACTCCATGTAACCCTAGATCTCTCTGGTGTCTATATAAACCGGAGAGAGTAGTCCGGATAGAGATACACATTACCATAGTCATACAGGCTAGGCTTCTAGGGTTTAGCCATTACGATCTCGTGGTAGATCAACTCTTGTAACACTCATATTCATCAAGATCAATCAAGCAGGAAGTAGGGTATTACCTCCATAGAGAGGGCCTGAACCTGGGTAAACATCGTGTCCCCCGTCTCCTGTTACCATCGATCCTAGACGCACAGTTTGGGAGCCCCTACCCGAGATCCGCCGGTTTTGACACCGACATTAAGCACAACAGGCTAAACATCAACCAAATATATCCATGGTAGACAACATAATCTACAAATGATAGCTTCCGTGTGCATGTTTAAGCACACTAGTTAGGCAAAACAAGAAGTGGAAGGTGTGTTAACTGCATCAGGCATAACATTTAAAAACAAGTAAATAGTCATTCAAACTGGTATTGTGCAGGTCTAAAGTACACTAGTTATTGTTAAAAAACGAAAAAGGCATGTTAACTTCAACATCCTTAACAACAACCAAATATCGTAATTCATAGTGGTATTGTTGAAACTGTTATTGATGAAATTGAACTGCACGGCAAATAGTTGCACATATAGAGCATCACATTGTGAAGAACTGAAATAAACAAGGCATAAGGCCATCTCTAGACGATCCTTTAAAAGTTAACGGACTAAAACCCATAGTGGATTTATATATACTCCAGCAATTTTTGGCCGTTTCTAGTCGATCCCCTAAACTTAACGTTGTAAACTTCAATTTGATCAAGTTCAAAGCAGGTTCAACCGAAAGTTACCGTTACTATTACTGTTGTCACTATTATCAAAACTATCATACTACTTTGCTACTGATCACTTTGTTGCAGATAATTTATCCCCAGGTGTGGTTGAATTGACAACTCAGCTGCTAATACTTACAAATATTCTTTGGCTCCCCTTGTGTCGAATCTATAAATTTGGGTTGAATACTCTACCCTCGAAAACTGTTGCGATCCCCTATACTTGTGGGTTATGAAGACCTTTTTTTTTGGCGCCGTTGCCAGGGAGCATAGCTAATTTGTTGAGTCACTTGAGATTATTATCAAGTTATTAGTATGAAGAATCTGAAGGACGCTAAGACTAAGATTTTTCCCTCTAAGACGAGGGGAGGTAAGGAACTGCCATCCAGCTCCGCTTTAGATTCACCTTCTATTATAAGTAAACTTGCAACACCACCACATGCTATTAATCCTGATATGTCGCAAGTTATTGATGATGCTACTTCTGCTATGAATGATGCTTATGATGATGCTAGTACCTTGCTTGATGATAATGTGCCACTAGGTGAATTTCTTGATGAACAAATTGCTAGAGTAAGACAGCACGATATTGTTGAAACTGATGATGAGCTTGAAACTGAAAATCTTGAAACACCTACTAGAACTAGCCCTCCTAGATACGAATTTCCAAAGGTATCAGAAGGTTATGTTATGGGTGAGGAGGCAACTAGAGATATTCTTGCTTGTAAGGATAGAGATGATTTAGAGAAATTATTACGCAAGTATAAGGAAAGATCTCTGAGTGCTAAAATGAAATATGATCCTAAGTTTGCCACTTCACCTATCATTGTTGATGATAAGGATATGAATTCTCTGTTGACCCAGAGTTGATTACTTTGGTTGAATCTGGTCCTTTCCATGTTTATGAAACTGAAACTGTTGTGGCACATCTTACTAAGTTGAATGGCATAGCCACCCTTTTTGCTCATGATGAAAAAATTCGCTATTACTATATTATCAAATTATTTCCGTTCTCATTAAATGGTGATGCTAAAGCTTGGTACAATACTCTTGCTCCTGGTTGTGTGCGTAGTCCACAGGATATGATTTATTACTTCTCTAAAAAATATTTTCCTGCTCATAAGAAACAGGCTGCCTTACAGGAAATATTTAACTTTGTGCAAATTGAAGAAGAGAGTCTCCCACAAGCTTGGGGGAGGCTTCTCCAATTGCTTAAGGCTTTGCCTGATCATCCTCTTAAGAAAAATGAAATACTTGATATCTTCTATAATGGACTAACTGATACTTCCAGGGACTTCCTAGATAGTTGTGCTGGTTGTGTTTTCAGGGAACGAACTATTGGACAACCTGAAGAATTATTGAATAACATATTGAGAAATTATGATGATTGGACTCTTCCTGAACCACCTACTAAACCCACTCCGAAGAATAGGGGTAATTTATATCTCAGTCCTGAAGATATGCAAGACCAAAGAAATATATGAAGGAAAAAGGTATTAAAGATGAGGATGTTAAAAATTTATCTCCTATTGAAGAAATACATGGGCTTGATACACCACCGTTGCCTAATATGTAGAGGTAAATTATCTAATGAAATTCAATGATAAAGATAATCCTCACAATATGCACCCTAGCCAATGCCTTTATGAGTTTTAGAATTACATTAGAAAGCAAGATCACTTTAATGCAAATGTTCTGGAACAATTGAAATACAATTCTGATATGATTGCTCGCTTGAGTGACTTGTTATTTAGAATCTCAAATGATGTTAGAGGTGTAGGGAAGCATGCTTCTAAGGTTCAAACTCAGTTAGAACAAGTTGCTAAATCTCAAAGAGAATTGCTTGATGAAATGAATAATAATATCAATGATCATGTTGTTAGAGTAATGACTAGACGAGGTAGGATGACTCAGGAACCACTTTATCCTGAGGGACACCCAAAAAAATTGAACAAGACTCTCAAAGAGTTATCACTGATGCACGTAGTCCTTATAAAAAGAAAAAGAAGAAGAAAAATGATAGGACTTTGCATGCCTCTAGTGAACCTGAAGTAGAAAAACCTCCTGATAATGATAATGAAGTTTCTATCTCTGATGCTGCAACCCAATCTGGTAATGAACACTCACCTTCTAATAATGAAAAAGATAATTATGAGGTTCATGAAGGCACTCAAATAAATAATAAATAACCAGACAATGATGTTGAGATAGAACCAGCAGTTGATCTTGATAACCCACAACCTAAGAATAAAAGATATGATAAAAGAGACTTTGTGGCTAGAAACACGGTAAAGAAAGAGAACCATGGGTTCAAAAACCTATGCCCTTTCCACCTAAGTCAACTAAAAAGAAGGATGATGAAGAATTTGAATGCTTTGCTGAAATGCTGAGGCCAGTCTTTTTGCGTACTCTCTTGACTGATATCTTGAAAATGCCTCCTTATGCAAAGTACATGAAAGACATCATCACCAATAAGAGAAAAATACCGGAAGCTAAAATCTCCACCATGCTTGCTAATTATACTTTTAAAGATGGGGTACCTAAAAAACTTGGAGATCCGGGAATACCAACTATACCTTGCTCCATCAAAAGAAATTATGTGAAAACTGCTTTCTGTGATTCGGGAGCTGGTGTTAGTGTTATGCCTTTCTCTTTATATAAAAGACTTGATTTGAATAAACTCACACCTACTAAAATATCTTTGCAAATGGCTGACAAATCTACTGCATACCTATCGGTATTTGTGAGGATGTGCCCGTTGTTGTTGCTAATGCTACTATTTTGACTGACTTTGTTATACTTGAGATGCCCAAGGACGACAACATGTCGATTATCCTTGGTAGACCCTTCTTGAATATTGTAGGGGCTGTTATTGATTGCAATAAAAGCAAGGTCACTTTTCACATCAATGGCAATGAACATACGGTGTACTTTCCGAAGAAACAATTCCAAGTGAATGGTATTAATGTTATTGAAAAATCTCCGACAATCACTATTGGAAGTTTTCAACTACCTCTACCTACTGTCAAAAAGAAATATGAAATGCTTATTTTTGGGGATATTCACATCCCCATTGAGGTAACTTAGTGATTTACAAAAGTTCTTCGGTTTCATGCTAATCAAAAGTGGTTGTTAATAAGACTTGATCAACCTCATTAATGGATCATTTTTGAGAGGTATGAAGTTCATGAATCTAGTGAGCACTACCTTTTGTCCCTACCTTTTGTTTTTTTAGTTAAATAAAATAAAATGCCATGTGTTGCCTGTTTTCTGAATTTCCCATGCAATAAAAAATGACCCAAAAATAAAAGTTCTCAGAATGCTCTGAAATTTTAATACGATTTTTCATGAATATTTAAGAATTTTTTGTGCAAATAATATCAGAAGGAGGTGCACCAGGTGGGCACAACCCACCTGGGTGCGCCAGGACCCCCAGGTGCGCCTTGGTGGGTTGTGATCCCCACGTGGGCCCTCTCACTTATCTCTTCATCCCACATTATCACCTACCTCCAAAAAAATCACCATTGCTCTCTCTCTCTCTCGTATTCTTGCTCTCAAACCCGCGAATTTTGATCTCTTTGCTCGAAGCTCCATTTCCACAACTGTTTCGGTGGATTGTTGCTTGGTATGTGACTCCTCCGTTTGTCCAAATAGTTTTTGCTTTAGTAGCTTATATTTTGAATAATTAGCTACTCTTGGTGCTGCTGTAGATGAGCTTGCATGTTGAATTCTTACAGTTTTAAGTAGTTTGAATGCTTGCTATGGCCTCTATGCATCCCTATGAGTAGTTGCTATTAGTATTGTGAAGTTTTGTTGACAATTTTTTGTTGCTCAAATTTTTTCAGAAAATTGTACGCGAACATGATGAACCTCTTTGGAAGGAGCTCTTTGAGGAGAAGATCCTCGGGGGCATCTTCTAGTGACAGCTCCGCTCGTCGGTCTTATGTTGAACCAAGTGAGAGTTCCATACGAGATGCCGCCACCAAAACATGCTTATAGCCATGCGATGATTATATGGTGAGTGTGCGTACTAAGGAGGAATTTGAGCAATATGCTCACAATGCCGATCTCGGTCCCTACATTTCAGATATGTGCAACCAACACCACACTCTCACTGAATCATTTGTCAAAGGATTTAAATTTCATCCCCGTGAGTCTAGGGTGTCATTTAAACTGTATGAAAATCCATTTACCATATCTTTAGAGAGATTTGCTCATCACTGCAAAATTCCATTCTGGGGTTTGCTTGACGAACCACCAAGACCTGAGTTCCAAACATTTCTGACTAGTCTTTGCTGTGGTGAGAATAGGGGAGTGATGCAAGGTAGAATAAAGAGCATTCATTTTCCCGCAATTCAGTACTTTGCATTATTTAATGGAAAATTTATTGTAGGCAAACAAGATTGTAGTACACTTTGTGCTCCAGACTTGAGCCTCATATGCACCGCTCTCACCGGTGACAAAAGTTATAATCTTGGAGCGATTGTTGCACGTAGGTTGCAACACAACGCTAATAGTGGTTATTTTTATGGTGGCATTTATGCCACACGATTAGCAAGAGAGCTGGGTGTTGCACCTTTGCCTTATGACCCTATTTTACCCACGCAGTATTTAGACTTTGTTGCTATGAAGCATCATAAGATCCTTAGTGGTGAACCCGATAATTTCACCTATAAATTGATGTTTAATCAATACTCCATTATATACACATATTTGCATGTGCCTGCTCTCTTTGATTTTCACAGTAAGGGAAGATACTTTGTTCTGGAGAGCGAGGCACGAGCTCATAACGCGGCGGTTATGGCCGCACGACAGGCTGAGGCATCCGCACCGAGAGCCTCCGTGAGCTACTACCCCGACCATTATGCAGGCTACTGATTGATTACCAAGTTAGGCCAAAAGCCTAAGCTTGGGGGAGTACGTATTTCCATAGATAATGACACTCTGATAAAGACAAAATACAAGTGTGCTCCATGCGATGGAGCATATCCAATTCATAAAGGGAAAAGGTGGGAGGGAAGTGAAATCAACGCGGTCCTCTCTTCTTCTGCCACTTGGCAAACACGGAGCGCAACGGAGGTCGGCCTCGACGTGTGACGTTGCGACATTTGTTGCTCACGGAAGACGCCGGTGACCCCGCAAGAGGTATCTCTTTTTTTAGAGAAAAGGCTACTACTTGTATTTAAATTAATGAAGCCCTTACAGGAACCAAGAACAACAGGACACACAGAACAAAGACAAAAAGAAAGAAAGAAAACCCACGGCAAGTGATGTCTACTACACAACCTTCTTCTTGTAGACGTTGTTGGGCCTCCAAGTGCAGAGGTTTGTAGGACAGTAGCAAATTTCCATCAAGTGGATGACCTAAGGTTTATCAATATGTGGGAGGCGTAGGATGAAGATGGTCTCTCTCAAACAACCCTGCAACCAAATAACAAAGAGTCTCTTGTGTCCCCAACACACCCAATATAATGGTAAATTGTCTAGGTGCACTAGTTCGGTGAAGAGATGGTGATACAAGTGCAATATGGATGGTAGATATAGGTTTTTGTAATCTGAAAATATAAAAAAAGCAAGGTAGCAAGTGGTAAAAGTGAGCGTAAACAGTATTGCAATGATAGGAAACAAGGCCTAGGGTTCATACTTTCACTAGTGCAAGTTCTCTCAACAATAATAACATAATTGGATCATATAACTATCCCTCAACATGCAACAAAGAGTCACTCCAAAGTCACTAATGGCAGAGAACAAACGAAGAGATTATTGTAGGGTACGAAACCACCTCAAAGTTATCCTTTCTGATCGATCTATTCAAGAGTCCGTAGTAAAATAACACGAACTATTCTTTCCGTTCGATCTATCATAGAGTTCGTACTAGAATAACACCTTAAGATACAAATCAACCAAAACCCTAATGTCACCTAGATACTCCAATGTCACCTCAAGTATCCGTGGGTATGATTATACGATATGCATCACACAATCTCAGATTCATCTATTCAACCAACACAAAGAACTTCAAAGAGTGCCCCAAAGTTTCTACAGGAGAGTCAATACGAAAACGTGTGCCAACCCCTATGCATAAGTTCACAATGTTACGGAACCCGCAAGTTGATCACCAAAACATACATCAAGTAGATCACGTGAATATCCCATTGTCACCACAGATAAGCACATGCAAGACATACATCAAGTGTTCTCAAATCCTTAAAGACTCAATCCGATAAGATCACTTCAAAGGGAAAACTCAATCCATTACAAGAGAGTAGAGGGGGAGAAACATCATAAGATCCAACTATAATAGCAAAGCTCGCGATACATCAAGATCGTGTCGCATCAAGAACACGAGAGAGAGATCAAACACATAGTTACTGGTACATACCCTCAGCCCCGAGGGTGAACTACTCCCTCCTCGTCATGGAGAGCGCCGGGATGATGAAGATGGCCACCGGTGAGGGATCCCCCCCTCCGGCAGGGTGCCGGAACGTGTCTAGATTGGTTTTCGGTGGGTACAGAGGCTTGCGGCGGCGGAACTCCCGATCTAGGTTATTTTCTGGAGGTTTCTTTATATATAAGAGGTTTTGGCGTCGAGAACAAGTCAGGGGGGTCTCCGGGCTGTCCATGAGGTAGGGGGGCGCGCCCAGGGGCTGGGCGCGCCTCCCACCCTCGTGGGCAGCCCGGGACTCTTCTGGCCCAACTCTTTTACTCCATGGCCTTCTTCTAGTCGAAACATAAGCTCCGTCAAGTTTCAGGTCAATTGGACTCCGTTTGGTTTTCCTTTTCTGCGATACTAAAAAACAAGGAAACACACATAAACTAGCACTAGGCTCTAGGTTAATAGGTTAGTCCCAAAAATCATATAAAATAGCATATAAATGCATATAAAACATCCTAGGAGGATAATATAATAGCATGAATACTTCATAAATTATAGATACGTTGGAGACGTATCAGCATCCCCAAGCTTAATTCCTGCTCGTCCTCGAGTAGGTAAATGATAAAAGAAATAATTTATGAAGTGTGAATGCTAGCAGGTGCACAAATTTGATCAATGATAATTTCAATCACCATTATATGTCATAACAGTAGCTCAACTCATAAAACTTTTCATGATCAAGTAACAAGCTATTCGCATGTTAAAGCATAGACCATAAACTTTCTTGAAAAACTAACAAACTATGTTCTCAGTCATCAAACAATTGCAATTCATCTTATTTTTAGGAAGGGTCTATGTAAGAGCTTTGATTTAGCAAATCCCACATACTCAACTATCATATAGTATTCCATGATTGCTACCACTCAAAGCATATTTTTAGAACAAATAGCATCCATCGAACACAGAGAAAGATAGGGGCTTAATGTTTCGCCTCCCAACTTATTTATCATATAGAAAATTGTCAACAATAATAATGCATGATCAAATATATTTGAATGGCCATATATGCTTAGATCTTTCTCCACCACATGATGCTTGCCAACTAAAAAGTAGGTTGGAATGAGAAGGAATACTATTGACTCTTGCATAAAAGTAAAAGATAGGCCCTTCGCAGAGGGAAGTAGGGATTTGCAGAGGTGCCAGAGCTCGAAGCAAAAATAGAGATGAAAATAATTTTGAGAGATATTCTTTCATTGTCAACATAACGACCAAGAGTTCCCAATATCTTCCATACTAGATACATTATAGGCGGTTCCCAAACAGAAAGGTAAAGATTTTACTCCCCCTCCACCAACAATCACACTCCACGGCTTGTCCGAAACAATGGGTGCCGTCCAACTATCAACAATCCTGGGGGAGTTTTGTTTAAATTATTTGCGATTTTGTTTTTGATCTTTTGATCATAGAACTGGGCATCCCAGTTACCAGCCATTTTCTCGTGAATGATGAGTGGAGTCCACTCATCGTGAGAATAACCCACCTAGCATGGAAGATACTGACAGCCCCTAGTCACTACATGAGCGGTTCGGGCATACAAAACAGATTATTATTTGAAGGTTTAGAGTTTGGCACATGCAAATTTACTTGGAACGACAGGTAAATACCGCATATAGGTAGATATGGTGGACACTCATGGAAGAAACTTGGTTCAAGGAATTTGGATGCACAAGCAGTATTCCTGCTTAGTACATATATTTTGGCTAGCAAAGGATTCTAAATAGGAAGCACCACATGTTAGAGGATCCATAACAATATAACTTCTATACAAATATACCCAAGCATAACTCATTATGTTGTCTTCCTTGTCTAACTTCAACTAATTAACTCAGGTTTGAAAATAATTAATGGGGCTCACAATCATAGAAGATGTCCAAGTTAGTATATTTATATGTGAAATCTCTCTTCCTTCATTATTCTTTCATGAATTGTTCAAGTGACCAATACAATGTTTGCTAACCTTCAAAAAAATTACCACCTCTACTTCTTATATGTGAAGTCACTACTCCCCATGGGATAAGCATATGAAACATATATAATTTCAGATTTATGATATTCAAATCATTCAACTATTTACTCATAGGATATAAGTGAAGCACATGAGTAAATGACAAACTACTCCAAAAAGATATAAGTGAAGATCAATGAGTAGTTAAATAATTATGTAGCTATGTGAAGACTCTCTCTCATTTAAGAATTTCAGATCTTGGGATTTTAATCAAACAACAAGCAAAACAAAATAAAATGACACTTCAAGGATAGCACTCATCATGTGAAGAAGCAAAAACTTAGGCTCAACTGATACTAACCGATAATTGTTGAAGAAGAAAGGTGGGATGCCTACCGGGGCATCCCCAAGCTTAGACGCTTGAGACTTCTTGAAATATTATCTTGGGGTGCCTTGGGAATCCCCAAGCTTGAGCTTTTGTGTCTCCTTAATTCCTCTCATATCACGGTTTCCTAAATCTCGAAAGCTTCATCCACACCAAACTCAACAAGAACTCGTGAGATAAGTTAGTATAAACCAATGCAAAAACCTTATCATTTTCTACTGTAACAAATCACTAAAATTCAACATTGCATACTAAATGCCTCTGCATATTTAATACTCCTATCCTCAAATAGAATCATTAAACAAGTAAACATATGCAAACAATGCAAACATAACAACAATCTGCCAAAACAGTACAGTTTGTAAAGAATGCAAGATTCATCATACTTCCCTAACTCCAAACATTATGAAATTCTACCAAACTGTAGAAAATTTATCAGAGCTCAATATGCAAAAAGTTTCCACATTTTATCATATTCTGACTTTTCTAGGGAATTTTTGCAACAGGGGTAAACTTTCTGTTTTGAAATAGCAACATGTATACTTGCAAAATAAGCATGGTAAAGGCTATCCTTGACATTTTTATTGAAAATAAAGATGCAAAACATTATTCTAAATAACAGCAAGAAAATACTAACAAAATAAAATGATGCTCCAGGCAATACAAATATCATGTGGTGAATAAAAATATAGCTCCAAGTAATGTTACCGATGAACGAAGACAAAAGAGGGGATGCCATCCGGGGCATCCCCAAGCTTAGGCTCTTGCCACTCCTTATTTCATAGTCCATCGAATCTTTACCCAAAACTTGAAAACTTCACAACACAAAACTCCACAGAAAACTCGTAAGCTCCGTTAGTATAAGAAAATAAATCACCACTTTTGGTACTATTGTGAACTCATTCTTTATTTATATTGGTGTAATATCTACTGTATTCCAACCTTTCCATGGTTCATACCCCCTGATACTACCCATAGATTCATCAAAATAAGCAAACAACACATAGAAAACAGAATCTGTCAAAAACAGAACAGTGTGTAGCAATCTGGATATTTCGAATACTTCTGAAACTCCAAAAATTCTGAAAAATTAGGACAACCTAAGGAATTTGTTTATTAATATTCTGCAAAAATAATCAGTATTTTATCACTCTTCTGTTAAAATCAGAATTGTTTTACCGAGCGCAAAAGTTTCTGTTTTTCAGCAAGATCAAATCAACTATCACTGTAAGCTATCCCAAAGGTCTTACTTGGCAGAAACACTAATTAAACGCAAAACCACATCTAACCAGAGGCTAGATGAATTATTTATTGCAAAACAGAACCTAAAAAGCAAGAACAAAAATAAAATTGGGTTGCCTCCCAACAAGCGCTATTGTTTAACGCCCTTAGCTAGGCATAAAACACGAATAGATCTAGGTGTAATCGTAATAATGATAAGGCAAATCTCAAAAACTCATCTCATACTCCCTTCGTTCAGCAGCAAGTTTTCTTGTGGTAAGCAAAAGTAATCAAAAGTGCTAAATTTAATAAGATAAGAATCCCCAAGATCAATTTCGGGAGGAATTGGTTCCTCCTACGGCCCCTTGTATTGTATGACCAACTCATCATTATAAGCATTCTTTTGGAAAAAAGTCATGAGCTTGTGTCCAAGAGAGAAACCCAATCCGTTGTTTTGTATAGCATAATTATCATAAAGCTCGGAGATCTTATCAACTAAAACATCGGTAGGGACCCTCTTTCTTAAATTTTCGTTATAAGCAACATGATCTAAAGAACGTAAACGCATTATGTCCTCTTGGTTAAAGAGAATTCCCTCAATGGGAGGATGACCACCGTCTACTTTATAATGCACGAAATTTCACTACCTTCTTTCATAATAAATCTAAAATCGTGGGCTAGAAATATAGTAGCGGTGCGCTTAACAGAAGAATGCTCAATATTAGAAAACTCTAAAAAAATCCTTTGTATGGATGGATGCATGTGAACAAATTGTATTTCAATTTCAACTACGAGCAAAGAGATAGCATCCGCAAGACTACTAGTTTTATGGAGAATAGATCCACCCAAAGTGGGGAGCGCACCAGCACAAGTACAGAAATCCTAAATAACCCCTTTTCCAATAATATTGCCGCTACCTATGCGAAGATTTTTAGTGTGTAGAATAATAGATTCTTCATGAGGATTAGTGTTGGAAAAAGCATCAAAGTTTCCCCCATCGTTACTACTATCTTTTTCAGCGATAACCTCCCCAATTTCAGACATGATGGCAGTAAACAAATCTAGCAAACGAGCAACCAAAGAGCAAACGAAGAAGACGAATAGAAGAGGGGCGAAGAAAAGGCATATCTTTTCAAAAATCGTTTTCGAAGTGGGGGAGAGGAAACGAGAGGCGAATGGCGAATAATGTAATGCAAGAGATGAGAGTTTATGATGGGTAGATGGTATGGCTTGGCTTGGCGTAGTTCTCCCCGGCAACGGTGCCAGAAATTCTTCCTGCTACTTCTTGAGCTTGCGTTGGTTTTCCGTTGAAGAGGAAAGGGTGATGCAGCAAAGTAGAGATAAGTATTTCCCTCAGTTTGAGAACCAAGGTATCAATCCAGTAGGAGACAACGCACAAGTCGCCGAATACCTGCACAAACAATCAAACAACTTGCACCCAACGCGATAAAGGGGTTGTCAATCCCTTCACAGTTACTTGCAAAAGTGAGATTTGATAGAGATAGATTAAAGGTAAAGTAAATATTTTCGGTATTTTTGGTTTATAGATCGAAAAGTAAAATATTGCAAAATAGTAGATCAGAAACTTATATGATGGAAAATAGACCTGGGGGCCATAGGTTTCCCTAGAGGCTTCCCTCAAGATAAAAAATATTACGGTGGGTGAACAAATTACTACCGAGCAATTGATAGAAAAGCGCAAAGTTTTGACGATATCTATGGCAATGATCATGAATATAGGCATCACGTCCATGTCAAGTAGACTGAAACGATTCTGCATCTACTACTATTACTCCACACATCGACCGCTATCCAGCATGCATCTAGAGTATTAAGTTCATAAAGAACGGAGTAACGCATTGGGCAAGATGACATGATGTAGAGGAATTAACTCAAACAATGTGATGAAAACCCCATCTTTTTATCCTCGATGGCAATAATACAATACGTGCCTTGCTGCCCCTATTGTACTGGGAAAGGACACCGCAAGATTGAACCCAAAGCTAAGCACTTCTCCCATTGCAAGAAAAAACAATTTAGTTGGCCAAACCAAACCGATAGTTCAAAGAGAATTACAAAGATATCAAATCATGCATATAAGAATTCAGAGAAGATTCAAATAATATCATATATAAGCAGATCATAAATACACAATTCATCGGATCTTGGCAAACACACCGCAAAAAAGTATTACATCAAATAGATCTCCAAGAACATCGAGGAGAACATGGTATTGAGAATCAAAGAGAGAGAAGAAGCCATCTAGCTACTAGCTATGGACCTGTAGCTCTGTGGTAAAATACACACACTTCATTGGAAGGGCAATAGAGTCGATGTAGAAGCCCTCTGTGATCGAATCCCCCTCCGGCAGGGTGCCGGAAAAGGTCCCTAGATGGGAACTCACGGGTACAGAAGATTACAGCGGTGGAAAAGTGTTTTCGTGGATGCCTCTATTGGTTTGGGGATATATGAGTATATATAGGCGAAAGAATTAGGTCAGGAAGTGCACGAGGGGCCCACAAGGGTGGGGGTGCGCCCTACCCCCTGGGCGCGCCCTCCATCCTTGTGGCCGCCTCGTGGCTCCTCCGCTTCATCTCCAAGTCTCCTGGTTGTCTTCTGGTCCAACAAAAATCATCGCGAAGGTTTTGTTCCGTTTGGTATTCATTTTGTGTGAAACTCAAAAACAGGGGAAAACAGGAACTGGCACTGGGCTCTAAGTTAATAGGTTAGTCCCAAAATAATATAAAATAGCATATTAATGCATATAAAACATCCAAAACAGATAATATAATAGCATGGAACAATCAAAAATTATAGATACGTTGGAGACATATCAATTACCAAAGATTGATAACCGACTTAAACCAGTGGGAGGGGAGATTTGTAGATAGATAAAAACCAGTGGTACGAGGGTGGTGGGAGGTGGGACGAAATTAAACCGGACGAAAATAAAACCGGAGTACCAGGCTACCAACTGCTCCATTAGGAGTAGAGAAAAGGCATTAGAATTACTCCAAAAAGCATTATTATGCATAGAAACATTATAAATAACAGCAGGAAAGCATGATGCAAAATGGACGTATCAACTCCCCCAAGCTTAGACCTCGCTTGTCCTCAAGCGAAAAACCGAAATCGAAAAACATGCCCACATGCTTAGAGAGAGAGGTGTCGATAAAAACAAAATACAGACATAGAAGCATCATGCTTATTGTTATTATAACAGCAAAGAACTTTTAACATAAAACTTTATCACACAACTTTTATCATATAACTTCTCATGAACAAGTAACAATTCATCACAACATTGAAGTATAAAGCGTAAACTCTATTGAAAACCAACAAACTGTGTTCTCAGTCAACTTTGCAACTACAACTCATCATATTTTCAGGAAGGGTCACGTATCGGAGCCTTTAGGCAAGTCCACATACTCTACCATCATTTAACCTTCTATGATTGCTAACACTCACAGCATACCCATGAAAAACAAAATCAACCGGACACATAGAAAGACAGGGGCTTATAGTTTTGCCTCCCAACGTATTCACCTCAGGGGTGATGTAAACAATAATAACTCATGCTCACTCATATCCAACTGGATATATGTGCCTAGATCTTTCCTCACCACATCATGCTTGCAAAAAGAGAAAAATAAAAGGAATTGGGAAGAATACTTTGACTCTTGCATAAAAGTAAATACATAGAAGTAAAAGATAGGCCCTTCGCAGAGGGAAGCAGGCGTTGTCATGCGCTTATTTGTTTGTATGCCAAATCCGTTAATGCAAAAGAACGTCACATTATATTGCCCCTTATGATAACAACCTTTATTATACAATCAGTCGCTTTTATTACTTTTCCATCACAAGTTCGTACAATGCTCAATTTTCTCTTACACTAAATGATCCAACACATTTAGAAGCAATTTATTGCCTTATTGCACCGATGACAACTTACTTGAAGGATCTTACTCAATCCATAGGTAGGTATGGTGGACTCTCAAGGAATGAATTTGGGTTTAAGGGTTTTTTGATGCACAAGTAGCATCTCTACTTAGTGTTGAGTTTTTGGCTAGCAAAGATATTGAGCAAGCACCACATGTTGAAGGATCTATGACAATATAACTTCTACGTGAATATGAACAAACATAAATCATTACATTGTCTTCCTTGTCCAACATAACAATTTTGACACATAATATTTAATGGGGGCTCACAATCAAAAAAGTGTCCAAGATAGTGTATTTGCACGTGAATATTATCTTCCCTTATTAATTCTTTCATGAATTACATCATTGACCAATGCTATGTTTGTCAACCTCCAATAAATTTTAACACTTATACTTTTCCTTATGTGATGTCATTACTTACCATAAGATTAGCATATGATCTTTTTCATTTATTTTCCTTTCTTTTTATTGAGACATAAGAGTAAAGAAACAAAACTCAAGACTACTCTTTATTATATATCTCACACACGATTACATAGATAGATAGATCACTAAGCAAGCACTCGAAAAGAAAGGATCAAACTAAACTTTTATTCAACTAAATCATAGGATAACCAAAGATCGAACTAAAATAGATAAAGGCAAAGATAGTGGTGGTGATATGATACCGGGGCACCTCCCCCAAGCTTGGCACAAGCCAAGTGGAGAGCCCATAGCATGAACTCAAGTCTCCTTTGGTGCTGAAGATGATGATGGTGGTGATGAGGTAGTAGTGTCACACTTCAGGCCAAGAAGGTACTCTAATCTACGAATGATGCTTCGGAGGGCGATGACATGCTCTTGCCACAAAATATTTTCATGAGTGAGATATTTATTTTGCACACAAACCGTTTCAATCACCCTAAAAGCTTCAATTTCAGTAGGGGTAAGATGATCATAGTAAGGTTGAAGGATGTCTTCTTCTTCTGCTGCTGGAATGGCCTGCCCTTCTGTTGGAACATGATCTCCCACGACTTCCCTGACCTGGTCACCCTTGATGGCCTCCTCTGGTTCCTCTCTCTTTAGTTCTATTTTCATTAAACAAGCATCCCCTTCTACTTTGTCATAGTAGGGAGAAGACATCATGCCTGGCTTGACAGATCTAACAGAAAACAACAAAAAGGAAGAACATAAGATTTCTCCATGATACGGTGATCAATACATTCGGGGGGTATATAAAGATTTTTTATCTTGGGAAACAAGCAAACGGGAGGAAAACAGAGTCGGGAAGGTTCCCGAGGTGGGCACAACCCACCTGGGCACGTCAGGCAAGCCAGGCGTGCCCTGGTGTCTTGTGCCCTCCTCGGTTGCCTTCCTGGTTATTTGTCATTTTCCTAATTTTTGTAATATTCCAAAATTGACAGAGAATATTTTTGCGGATTTTTCGGAGTCCTTTTACTTACCGTATGACGTACCTCCTCTTTTTTCAGTATTCTGGAGTGTTCCGGAGTGTTTCCTTTATGTGTTCTTCCGGTGTCATGGTTTGAATAATATTGCTTGCAACATTAATATGCGTACATGAGATATAGTGTTTAATGCTTTACCCATTGACCACCTTTGGGTTAGTACCTTCGGCATTATTAATCTTGATAGCTTCAGAGTGATAAACCTCCTCGATAATATACGGTCCTTCCCATTTAGAGAGAAGTTTTCCTACAAAGAATCTAAACGAGAGTTGTACAAAAGAACATATTGTCCAACTTTGAATTCCCGCTTTTGGATTCTTTTGTCATGCCATCTTTTGACTTTTTCTTTAAATAATTTGGCATTTTCATAAGCTTGGGTTCTCCATTCATCTAATGAGATAATATCAAATAACCTCTTTTCACCGGCATGTTTTAAATCATAGTTAAGTTCTTTAATTGCCCCATATGCTTTTTGTTCTAACTCAAGAGGCAAATGACAAGCTTTTCCATAAACCATTTTATAGGGAGACATATATATGGATTGACCAAAAAACGATAGCTATATGGACGAGAATACAATACATGCATTAATACGATGTCAATGGCCTAATCAACAGGCTAATCTTTTCTATTTGATAGGTTTTGAGATTGCTTATCGCTTGTGCCGAGCGCCCGAGCGGCAACTGACTATCCTTGTTTATCCTTGCTTTGTGAGCCAATTTATTTGTAACGTGTGAACATAGGATTTTTGTACGATGTTCTGTAGGCCCAAAGTGCATCATCCAATTTCTTAGACCAATTCTTTCGCGACCTATTGACAGTTTTTGTAGTATTAGTTTTATTTCTCTATTTCTAATTAAGCTCAGCTTGACCACTAGATTGAGGGTGATAAGGTGATGCAATTCTATGGTTAACATCATATTTAGCTAGCATTTTACGGAAAGCACCATGAATAAAGTGTGAACCACCATCAGTCATTAAATATCTAGGGACTCCAAACCTCGGGAAAATAACTTCTTTAAGCATTTCAATGGAAGTGTTATGATCAGCACTACTAGTTGGGATAGCTTCTACCCACTTAGTAACATAATCAACAGCAGCCAAAATATGTGTATACCCATTAGAGGAGGGAAAAGGTCCCACATAATCAAAACCCCAACATCAAATGGTTCAACAAAAAGTGAATAATTCATAGGCATTTCTTGACGCTTACCGATATTACCAATTCTTTGACATTCATCACAAGATAAAACAAACTTACTGGCATCCTTGAAGAGAGTAGGCCAATAAAAACTAGACTGCAATACCTTATAAGCAGTTCTATCTCCCGCATGATGCCATCCATAAGCTTCGGAGTGACATTTTCATAGGATTTGTTCCTGTTCATGCTTGGGTACACAATGTCTAATAATACCATCTACTCCTACTTTATAAAGATGTGGGTCATCCCAAAAGTAATGTCTTAAATCATAGAAGATTTTTTTCTTTTGTTGGTATGTGAAACTAGGTGGTATATGTTTAGCAACAATATAATTAGCACAGTCCGCATACCAAGAAATATTATGAGAAACATTTATTGTAGCTAGTTGTTCATCAAGAAAGCTATCATCAATAGGTAGTGGGTCATCAAGAGTGTTCTCTAACCTAGATAAGTTATCAGCTACGGGGTTCTCGGGTCCTTTCCTATCAGTAATATGTAAATCAAATTCTTGTAGCAAAAGAACCCACCTAATAAATCTAGGTTTAGCATCTTTCTTTTCCATAAGGTATTTTATAGTAGCATGATCAGTGTGAACAATTACTTTGGAATCAACAATGTAAGATCTGAATTTGTCACAAGCAAACACAACTGCTAAAAATTCTTTTTCAGTAGTAGCATAATTTGTTTGGGCACTCTCTAGAGTTTTGCTAGCATAATGAATAACATTTAATTTCTTATCAACTCTTTGTCCTAGAACAGCACCAACTGCATAGTCACTAGCATCACACATAATTTCAAAAGGCAAGTTCCAACCAGGTGGTTGAACAACAGGTGTAGAAGTTAAGTCTTTCTTAAGTGTTTCAAAGGCTTCTACATAATCATTATCAAAAACAAATGGAGCATCCTTTTGTAAAAGATTTGTAAGAGGCCTAGAAATTTTAGAGAAGTCTTTAATAAATCTCCTATATAAACCAGCATGACCAAGGAAACTTCGAATACTTTTAATATATTTAGGATGTGGCATTTTTTCAATTGCGTCAACTTTAGCTTTATCCACCTCAATACCTCGTTCCGAAATTTTATGCCCCAAGACAATACCTTCTTTAACCATAAAGTGGCATTTCTCCTAATTCAGGACAAGATTAATTTGCTCACATCTCCGCAAAACTCGATCAAGGTTGCTCAAGCAATCATCAAAAGAAGTTCCATAAACAAAAAAATCATCCATGAAAACCTCAACAATCTTTTCACAAAAATCAGAGAATATAGCAGTCATACATCTTTGAAAGGTAGCGGGTGCATTACATAAACCAAAAGGCATATGTCTATAAGCATAAGTTCCAAAAGGGCAAGTGAAGGTGGTTTTCTCTTGATCAGGTTGTGAGACAGGTATTTGAGAAAAACCAGAATATCCATCAAGAAAACAAAAGTGTGTGTTCTTAGATAATCTTTCCAACATTTGATCAATAAAAGGCAGATGGTAATGATCTTTTCTAGTTGCTTTATTTAATTTTCTGAAATCAATTACCATTTTATAGCCAGTAACAATTCTCTATGGGATAAGTTCAATTTTATCATTAGGAACAACAGTAATACCTCCCTTCTTAGGGACACAATGAACGGGGCTTAGCC
The DNA here is from genome assembly GCF_002575655.3 of Aegilops tauschii subsp. strangulata. NCBI lineage: Eukaryota > Viridiplantae > Streptophyta > Magnoliopsida > Poales > Poaceae > Aegilops > Aegilops tauschii. The sequence goes on from NC_053037.3 coordinate 170,724,305, forward strand.
ATCTACTATCAGTTATGGGATAGATTATACCTGCTTCCAGAAGCTTTAATATTTCAGTTCTTACCACTTCTTTCATCTTTGGATTCAAACGTCCTTGATGATCAACAACGGTTTAGCATCCGGTTCCATATTAATCTTGTGCTGACAGAGAATGGGACAAATGCCCTTAAGATCATCAAGAGTATATCCAATAGCAGCATGGTGCTTCTTCAGAATTTTCAATAATCTTTCTTCTTCATGTTCTGAAAGGTTAGCACTAATAATAATAGGATATATCTTTTTCTCATCAAGATAAGCATATTTCAAAGTGTCAGGCAATTGTTTCATTTCAAACACAGGATCACCTTTAGGTGGAGGAGGACCTCCTAGAGTTTCAATAAGCAAATTGTGTTTGAGCAGAGGTCGTTGTTCAAAGAAAATTTTATCTATTTAATTTCTTTCATGCATATGCATATCATTTTCAAGGTCTAACAAATATTATTCTAGTGGATCAGTAGGAGGCATGGCAATAGAAGCAAGACCAATTATTTCATCCTTACTAGGTAATTCTTTCTTATGAGGTTTCTATTAAACTTGGAAAAATTAAATTCATGAGATTCATCACCAAAGCGAACACTGACAGTTTGTTTATGCCAATCTATAGTAGCATTGACAGTGTTCAAGAAAGGTCTACCAAAGATAATGGGACAAAAATCATCTTGTAGGGAACCAAGAAACAGAAAATCAGTAGGGTATTTTATTTTCCCACACAAGACTTCAACATCTCTAACAATCCCAAGTGGTGTGATGGTGTCTCTGTTAGCAAGTTTAATAGTAACATCTATGTCTTCGATTTCAGCGGGTGCTATGTCATTCATAATTTCTTGGTAAAGAGTAAAAGGAATAGCACTCACGCTAGCACCTAAGTCACATAAACCATGATAACAATGATCTCCTATTTTAACTGAGACAACAGGCATGCCAATAACATGTCTATGTTTATCTTTTTCATCGGGTTTGGCAATTCTAGTAGCTTCATCATGGAAGTAAATAACATGTCCATCAATATTTTCTACCAGGAGATCTTTAACCATACCAACACTAGGTTCTACTTTAATTTGTTCATCAGGTTTAGGTGCTCTAATATTACTTTTGCGAACCACAGTTGAAACCTTAGCATGTTCCTTTATCCTAATAGGGAAAGGTGGGTTTTCAATATAAGCAGTAGGTTAAACTGGATCAACATTATAAATAATAGTTTCATCTTTAACTATGACCGGTTCTTTAATTTCTTGTTTAATAGATGGGTGATATTTAAACCACTTCTCCTTAGGGAGATCAACATGAGTAGCAAATGACTCACAAAAGAGCCTACTATCTCAGAGTCAAGTCCATATTTAGTGCTAAACTTCTGAAAAGCATCAGTATTCATAAAAGATTTAACACAATCAAACTTAAGCTTAATACCTGTCTCTTTACCTTCATCGAGTTCCCAATCTTCAGAGTTGCGTTTAATTATTTATAAAGGATCCCACCTGAATTTAATAGTTTTCTTCATAAAAGAACCGGTACAAGAAGTATCAAGCATGCATTGATCATCACGAGAAAGCCGAGCATAAAAAATCTGAATAATAATTTCTCTTGAGAGCTCATGATTGGGGCATGAATATAACATTGACTTAAGCCTCACCCAAGCTAGATCGATACTTTCTCCTTCACGAGGCCAATATATATATATATATATATATATATATATATATATATATATATATAATTCCGATCACGATGAACTAGATGCATAGGATAATTTTTTTTGCGAAATTCCAATTTCAATCGGTTCCAGTTCCAAGATCCAATATCACCGCATAGCCTATACCATGTCAATGCTTTTCCCTTCAAAGATAAATGGAAAACCTTCTTTTTAGCGGGGTAAACCTGCAAGCTTAAATAATTCACAAATTTCATCCACATAGATTAAGTGCATATCAGGATGTTCAGTTCCATCTCCTGCATAAGGATTAGCTAGCAGTTGTTCTATCATACCCGAAGGAATTTCATAACCAATATTTTCAGTAGGTGCAGTAGGTGGAGGGGCAACTAATTGTGCTTCCGGTCGAGGTGAAGATTCCCCGAACAAACCCCTCAAAGGATGGTTCTCCATAGTAACAAGTGACAATAAATTTTAGCACGTAGTAATAATTTTTCCTTACCAATTTTCACTTACCAAGAGCGCTTCACTCCCTGCCAACAGTGCCACAAAAGAGCCTTGATGACCCACTACTATAGGGGATCAATCTTAGTCCTTTCGATAAGTAAGAGTGTCGAACCCAACGAGGAGCAGAAGGAAATGACAAGTGGTTTCAGCAAGGTATTTTCTGCAAGCACGAAAATAGTCGGTAACAGGTAGTTTGATAGCAAGATAATTTGTAACGAGCAATTAATGGTAAAGGTAAACAAAGTGCAGCAAAGTAGCTCAATCCTTTTGTGGCAAAGGACAGGCCAAAATGGTCTCTTATGATAAGGAAAGCATTCTTGAGGGTACACGGGAATTTCACCATATCACTTTCATCATGTTGGCTTGATTCGTGGTCCCTACTTTGATAATTTGATATGTGGGTGGATCGGTGCGTAGGTGTTGTTCTTACTTGAACAAACCTCCTACTTATGATTAACCATAGCATTAAACTTTTGGATCCAAATCGGTCCCTTACGAAGTAGCGCATAAACTTGGGTTTAAACTTCTGTCACTCTAGCAACCCATCATCTAATAACTACTCCACAATACATTCCCTTAGGCCCAAATATGGTGAAGTGCCATGTAGTCGACGTTCACTGACACCACTAAGGGAATCACAACATACATGTCATCAAAATATCGAACACATATCAAGTTCACATGATTACTTGCAACATGACTTCTCCCGTGACCTCAAGAACAAAAGTAACTACTCACAAATGATAATCATGCTCAAGATTAGAGGGGTATTAAATAGCATAATGGATCTGAACATATAATCTTCCACCAAATAAACCATATAGTAATCAACTACAAGATGTAATCAACACTACTAGTCACCCACAGGTACCAATCTGAGGTTCCGGTACAAAGATTGAACACAAGAGATGAACTAGGGTTTGAGAGGAGATGGTGTTGTTGAAGATGATGATGGAGATTGCCCTCCCAAAGATGAGAGGGTTGTTGGTGATGACGATGACGATGATTTCCCCCTCTGGGGGGGAAGTTCCCCCAGCGGAATCGCTCTGCCGGAGGGCAAAAGTGCTCCTGCCCAAGTTCAGCCTTGAGCCGGCGGCGCTTCGTCCCGAAAGGCCCCCCTAGTTTTTTCTAGGTCAAAATGACTTGTATACCAGAAGATGGGCACCTGAGGTGGGCCGAGGAGGGACAACCCAGCGGCACGCCCTCGTGTCTTGTGCTCACCAGGGTGGCCCCTCCGATAGTTATTTGCTCCAGTATTTTTTTATTCCAAAACAATTCTCCTTCAATTTTTAGCCCATTTGGAGATGTGTATAATAGGTAACTCTGTCGTAGCTTTTTCAGGTCCAGATGAGGGAGTCCTGGATTAGGGGGTCCTCGGGCGTCCGGGCTATGGGACATGGGCCGGACTCATGGGCCATGAAGATACAAGATGGAAGGCTCTACCCCGTGTCCAGATGGGACTCTCCTTAGCGTGGAAGGCAAGCTTGGTGTGCGGATATGAAGATTCCTTTCAGTATAAACCGACTCTGTACAACCCTAGTCCCCTCCGATGTCTATATAAACCGGAGGGTTTAGTCCGTAGAGGCAATCATAATCATACAGGTTAGACATCTAGGGTTTAGCAACTATGATCTCGAGGTAGATCAACTCTTGTAACCCCTATACTCATCAAAGTCAATCAAGCAGGAAGTAGGGTATTACCTCCATCGAGAGGGCCCGAACCTAGGTAAACCTTGTGTCCCCTGCCTCCTGTTACCTTCGATCCTTAGACACACAGTTCGGGACCCCCTACCCGAGATCTGCCGGTTTTGACACAGACATTGGTGCTTTCATTGAGAGTTCCTCTGTGTCGTCGATAGAAGGATTGATGGCTCGCCTTGTCATCAACGACAACATCACTTCTGGAGGAGCCCTAGATTTAGGGCAGACCCTCCGGCTGGGCAGCTTCACCATGGGCGCCTGTTTGGCCGTTAAGCCAAAGGCGGCCCCCCAAGCCGCCAAAAATCGTCTCTGCATCGGCCCCGAATACTCCGACAAGATGGATCCGGCAGACGTAGCGTCTTTGAACGAGCTGCAAGGTCGCATTGCCACCTTGGGAGTCGTAACTGACTATGATCATATTGGGCTTAAACCCGATCAGAGAGAAATTAAATCTCCATTTATCACCCATCTAGTAGCGGTTGTGGAGAAACAGGCAAACAATAACTCTTCTCCTACATTGAGAATGAGCTATGTTCAGGTTTCCGAGCCCGAAGGGCCGGACACCCTTCTCTGGGAGGACACTCCCTGTTCCCCGAACATAGGACCGGACGTTAAGTCTAAAAACTTGCCGGACACTCTGGAGCCCGAGCTGGTGACCTCGGAAATTCATCAAACTCTAGATTCCACAATGGGTCAAAGCACGAATTTAAGCCCGCCCACCCACCACAGACAATATTCCCCAAGCAATTCCGGTCCACCAGACATATGCGACCTAATGTATGGGCGGCAGCAGCCTCAGGAAACAGTCCATCATTTTTCTTCCAGATTCCCCCTTGTTAAAAACAAGATAAAAAACTGCTGCGACGACGACACAATTTCGGTATTTTGCAACAACTGCACGGATGAGGGGATCCTCAATGCCCTCAACCGCCATCGCGTACTGCACTTTACAGATTTGGCACACATAGTACAGAAGTACTGTGCAATGGAAAGCGCCTGGAAAACTCAAACCGCTCGCTGGGAACCGCAGGCCTTTAAGCCATCTCCCGGACGAACAAAAAGGACGCCCCCTCGCGGGTCACCTGATCATCACCCCGCAGACAAGAAAATCAAGCCCTTTACGGGACATAGAACTATCTTCGAGGAATGGCTCGATGGGCCATGTAAAATACACACGACGCCGAATACCGAACCAACACACAGCCTACGGGCATGTTGGATACTCCGGCAGGTGGCCAAGAGCGGCAAGTGTATCCTCACCAACACTACCCCAGAAAATTACTATTCAGAGGACAATGAGCCCGAAGTACTCATGGTTTTCGAGACCTTCTCGTCAAATAATCGGCGCCAACGGGCGCTCCGCGACCTCGGCGAAGTCTGCCAAGTAGCAGCAATAAACCCTTGGAACGATACGGCAATTACTTTCAATGTCGATGACGAACCAAGATCCCACTCAGTCCGGGCACCAGCCACTCTGGTCCTAAACCCAATCGTGGACGGCTTTCAGGTCACCAAAGTGCTAATGGACGGTGGCAGCGGACTGAACCTCATCTATGAGGACACGCTCAACAAAATGCAAATGGACAGGAGTCGCATTGAGCGGAGCAATACATCCTTCAACAGAATCATCCCTAGCAGGGAAGCAAGATGCTCAGGGAAAATGAAACTGGATGTGGTATTCGGCACACCAGAAAACTATAGGTCTGAGGAGATAATCTTCCAGGTGGCTCCTTTCAACAGCGGATATCGTGTCCTGTTAGGGCGAGATGCATTCACACGCTTTCAAGGTATACCCCATTACGGGTACATGAAGCTCAAAATGCCCAGGCCCAATGGTGTTATCACCATCTCCAGTGATCCGTACATAGCACTCCATGCTGAAAATAAAACCGCATCCCTGGCCCTTGAGGCACTGTCCGAAGCCCTAGCGGCCGAAGAACTCACCGCTCTGCGCTCCACAGTGGATAGGGACAACATAATTCTCGATAAAAGGCCCAAATCCACCTCTTTCAAGCCAGCTGACGAAATAGTCAAATTTTAAGTTCACCTGACGGATCCCAAGAAAACATCCTCCATTGGGGCACAGCTGGACCCAACGGTCGACGCCGCATTACACGCGTTCCAGCCTCCATTGCGCGAGAATTGGGACATCTTCGCCTGGCACCCCTCGGATATGCCAGGAATCCCATGCGTGCTGGCCGAACATAGTCTCAATATACTGAAGGGATACAAGCCGGTCAAGCAAACACTCTGGCGATTTTCCAAACCCAAATGACAGGCTATGGGGGAGGATCTAGCCAAGCTACTCGAAGCCAGGTTTATCAGAGAGATCAAGCATCCAGATTGGCTAGGAAATCTGGTCACGGTACCAAAGAAGGATAAATCCTGGCGCCTGTGTGTTGACTTCAAAGACCTTAACAAGGCCTGCCCCAAGGACCCGTTCCCTCTACCGCGCATTGACCAGATTATCGATGCAACCGCAGGACACGATTCACTATGTTTCCTTGACGCATACTCCGGATACCATCAAATTAAGATGAAGGTATCCGACGAAGCCGCAATGACATTCATCACCCCTTACGGGCCTTTCTGCTTCAATACTATGCCTTTCGGGCTCAAGAACGCCGGCGCTACTTACCAACGCATGATTCAAACGTGTCTGGAAAAGCAAATAGGCAAGACCGTGGAGGCATGTGTAGATGACGTAGTCATCAAAACCAAGCATGTTGAATCATTAGTGGATGACTTACGCCTTACATTCGACAACCTTCGAACATATGACATAAAGCTCAATCCAGAAAAGTGCATTTTCGGTGTTCCCGCCAGCAAACTGCCCGGGTGTATTATCTCCAATAGAGGAATTGAAGCAAACCCAGCCAAAATCCGAGCCCTGTCACAATCGGCAACACCAACTGACCTCAAACAGGTCCAAAAACTAGCCAGGAGCATGGAAGCTTTGAGCCACTTCATCTCCAGCTTAGGAGAAAAGGCATTGCCATTGTATTGCTTGCTTCGACGCACCGACCACTTTGTGTGGACGGACGCTGCAACAGCCGGACTGGGAGAAATAGAAACCTTGCTGGCAAGCAACCCCAATCCTGGCCGCACCAAACGTCGTACTCGACGCAAAAGACCCGAAGATGGCGGCTTACCGCAACGCCGTACTCAAAATATCAGCTCGGTTTGAGGGGCTCGAGTTTCATCACATGGATCGAGAGAGTAATCAAGCCGCGGACATCCTTGCTCTCATGGGCGCTAAACGCGACCCCGTACCACCTAACATCTTTGTGGAAAGGCTCTTCAAGCCATCTGTGGTGTGGCAGGACAAGAACGGCAACACTAGCCTGGGGCCTATCACAACCCCAGACTCCGAACACAGTTCTGATATCGTCGGGGGCTCGGGCACTGAAATAACACCGTCGGCCCATGAACTCATGGTTGTAATTGCCCCATGGACCGAGCCTTTCCTTGCCTACCTGACTAGGAACGAGCTCCCCGAGGATCAGATTGAGGCTCGTCGTATCGTTCGACGCTCGAAGGCCTACAAAGTTCAAGAAGGAGAACTATACAAGAAAAGTACTACCGGAGTCCTTCAAAGATGCATCTCCGAAGAAGAGGGGCGGCATCTCTTGGCTGAAATACACGCTGGTCTTGGCGGCCATCACGCCGCAGCTCGGGCCCTTGTAAGCAAGGCCTTCCGTACGGGTTTCTTCTGGCCTACGGCCCGAGCAGATGCACAGGACCTCGTACAACGCAGCGTTGGGTGCCAGCTTTTTGCTAATCAAAGCCACATGCCGGCCATTGCCCTATGAACAATCCCCATCACCTGGCCCTTTGCGGTCTAGGGGCTTGACATGGTCGGATCTCTTAAAGGGGGAAGCCATAAGAAGAAATACTTATTGGTTATGGTCGACAAGTTCACTAAATGGATAGAAGCCAAACCAGTTAAAACGGCTGAAGCCGGACCGGTGATAGACTTTATATCCGGCGTCGTACACCATTATGGTGTCCCACACAGTATTATTACTGACAACGACTCTAATTTTACAGCCAATGAGGTGAAAACTTGGTGCGCTAATTTGGGCATTAAGCTCGATTACGCCTCCGCATATCACCCTCAGACAAACGGTCAGGTCGAACGGGCTAACGGCATGATCATGAGCGGCATCAAAACCAGACTAGTGCGATCTCTGCAAGAATCAGACAAACACTGGGTCGAGGAACTTGATTCTGTACTTTGGGGGCTACAGACCACGCCCAATTGCATGACCGGATATACACCCTTTTTCATGGTGTACGGTGCGGAGACAGTTTTGCCTTGTGACATTATTCACGACTCACCCCGCGTGCGCATTTATGAAGAGAGTGAAGCCGAGCTCGATCAGCAGGACGACTTGGACGGCATGGAGGAGGAGCGCGATGTCGCGAAGGCCCGTTCCGCATTCTATCAACAGCAGGCTCAGCGATATCAAAGCAGAGAAGTACGGGCAAAGACTTACAACGTTGGTGAACTCGTTCTGCGCCTACTAGAGAACAAAAAGGACAAGCTCAAGCCCAAATGGGAGGGTCCCTTCATTATAGATGAAGTTCTCACTGGAGGAGCCTAACGCCTTCGCAATGCTTCAGATAATCGCCTGGAACCAAACCCATGGAACGTTGCAAGGCTCCGAAGATTCTACGCCTAAAGTCCGCACATATACCCTTTTTCCTCGTTCCTTTTTTCTCTCTTTCATTGTTTTCTTTTTTGCGTTTTTATGCGACTTTAACTCGTGTTCAGATAAGCTGCCCACCTGAGGGTCTACAAATTTAAATGTACATACCCCACAGTACCTAGGGGCTTCTTTTTACAAGAAGCTTATTTTTATTTTTCGAGCATCAAGCTCACCCTATATATGTGTTGTCTACTCATATATGTCTTTCCTTCGCCATTATATGCACCTTTTATGACTTAAGATTTTGCCAAGCTAGGTTGCCTGGCTCCTGTGCTTATGCCCTACGTTCCCGCTTGTTCGGCTAGGGCATAAAGGGAGCACCTCTGCGATTGTTACAACCGGGTTATCCGGACATGTACCTCAGACTGGGTGAAGCCGAAAGGTAGCGTTCTTAAGAGAATAAGTGGTCGGCGGACAAAAGAGGAATTGCCCTTGTTGCAACACACAACGCCCAGACTATAACATACACTGTGATCGTTAGCATCACAGCTTCGGCATGCAAACAAACAACGCATGCTGGCCCAGGGAAAGGAACCCTTAATGGAACTATTCTCCCTGGAAGATGTTTCTTCCAATTAAATGTAATATAACATAACTCCCCAAACACAACTTGTCTGTTCAAGCAACTATGACCGGATCGCCTGGTTTTCGAACATACTTTGGTGTTTACTTACAGTATAGTATTCGGAAACACTCCAACCCTCAGGTCTTCGGAGGTAGAAGTAGAAAGTCTGCCATGACAATAGTTTTAGAAATTCGGTTGGAGACAAGTTTGTCGAGGAAAGTACATTGCTGCTCAGACTCAAAAACTTCTTCTTCCTCTAGACCCTCTAACAGTTTGTCTAGTTCACAATCTTGTTGTGAGTACTTGGCGGCCATCTTCACTTGGTCGTACACCAGGCTGACCGAAATTTCCTACCCATCGGATCCTCGAGCTCCGACCCGCGCCATATGATTCAAATCAAGTTTGGTGTACCATGTTTTTACCATGGCCCAGGCTTCCTGAGCACCTTCTCGGCATGCTGATATCTTCCATAGCGCAAAACGGCGCCGAGGTCCTTTGAACAAATTGATGAGTTCCTTCATACTTCCTGGAGGAGAATCGGCTGGCCATAAAGCCTTTGCAATATTTCTCATTGCCTTCCGAGCTCGCTCATGGATTTTGGACAGTTCTTGTAGCAGGTCGCCTTGAAATCTGGACACTCTTGTTCGGGCCACCCTGTTAGCACGACTACAGAAATAAACTTGCTACGATTCGCTTTACCGAACTGTACGCAAATAAGTTTACAGGCATACTGAAAATGCCGCCTCTCAGCCTTCTATTCTCCTTTAAGGCGTCTGCCAGTTGGGCTCACACATCTTTTAGCTCTTCGCCGAGCTGGGTGTTGGCATCTTGCAGCTTGTTCTTCTCGTCCCTGGCCAGTGTGAGTACACATTGACCAGTGGCCTCTTGCCTTTCGGCATGTTCTTTATCCGCCTGCGCGGCTTTCAGTTTCTCTTCCAGCTGCTCCGACAGTCCTGCTATCATAAAATACAACAGTGTTTATTCACATAAACACTACAGGCACATGATCGTATTTCCCGGACGGAAGAGAATATTACTAGTTGGTGCCTCCTTGGATTTCGCCAGCTCAGCGGTAACAACAGTCAGCTGGGTCTGACACTGTTCTAGCTCCCGAGATAGCATGTTGTTCTTCTCAGTGAGTACCTGATTATATATCGATCCTTAAAATCAGTTGCCTCAACTGTTTTCAAGTCTCGGGGGCTACTGGTATATGACTATTGAATATACACAAAATAATCTTACTCGCATATCCTTTGAAAGCTGGTAAGTGGCTCCAGCAAGCCCATCCCGAGCAGCTCGGATATATGCATCTGCCGAGCTGAAGGCATTCAATGCCTCTTCAGTAAAGTTAGGATCACGCATAGCTGCCCTCTGGCGCCAATGGTTCATCGCACTCTCCACTTCATAGTTGGTGACGGATACATTATCCGAATCGTCGGAGAGAGGACAAACCGGCATGGCACCCGCATCAACTCCAGCCGTCCGGGGTCGGGTTGGTGGACGTATGCCTGGCAGTATCCCCGGATACAGTCTGGTGAATGCTCTTCCTGAAATATGGCACAGCAGAAAACGTCACAGTTCGGTATGTTTGCCGTCGGACGTATTAAAAGGTCGTACCTTTTTTATGAAGGTAGAGGCTTGGAAGAATCGCCGTCTGCCTTTCTCTTCAAAGACGCGCCTTGTGTCGGCGTCCCCCTCTTAAGGGACGATCCTGATGCGGCGTGGCGAGACGAGCGCCGCCCCTTTGAAGCACAAGACAGTGCAGTAGGTGAGGCGTGATGGGAAAAGTCCTTTGGAGGAAATGCTCCTTGGGTACTTACATGGGAAGAAGGGAGAAGGCCGGGGTAATCGGCTATGATGGCCACTTCTGTGTCGTCGTAGCTCACTTGATAGAAGACCCCCTCCTTGAGCTCTACGGATATATCCGGATCTTCCTCAAATCCGGGATCTAGGTCCCGAATATGGTCCTCCTGTTGCGGAGCAGGGTTATAGATCCCCGCAATGGCCTTCCTCCATTCCTGTTAAAGGTGGTCAGGTTAAGCTCAACTAGTTGCGGCTCAGGATTGGGTAAGGTTCTGGATTGTAAGCTTACCCAGCTAGGGGGTTGTATATGGAAAAGCCATCTCGGCACTTAAGGCGAGTGAATTCCTCTTTCTCTCCTTTATAAAGATCGTCCAACATGGCGGCCAGGGCGGCAAAGTTGTCCGGACCCTTGCGCCCGTAGCAGGATGTATCATCCTCCTCGTTGAAGTTCCACATGGGGAGCCCTCTGGATTGGAGTGGCTGAACACCTCACATTATGGAAATCGCCATGACCTCAATTATGGACAGTCCGGATTGGGCAAGTACTTTTATCTTGTCCATTAACATCTTAACCTCCGCATTTTCTATCTCCTCGAGGCTCCGGGGGCGCCAGTTGTGGCGCTTCTTTAACGGAGCGTTGGAAAATTCATGAAGGCCACGTCGGATTGGGTCCGAGAGAAAGACGTCTTCAATATAAAACCACTCTGACAGCCACTCTTCGGATGCCTTCTTTGGAGTGCCGGATGTGACGCCCTCGATTCAATCATACACTAATCATACACGCAAATGTGTACGATCAAGATCAAGGACTCACGGGAAGATATCACAACACAACTCTAGACACCAATTAAAATAATACAAGCTTTATATTACAAGCCAGGGGCCTCGAGGGCTCGAATACATAAGCTCGAAAACACAAGAGTCAGCGGAAGCAACAATATCTGACTACAGACATGAGTTAGACAAGTTTGCCTTAAGAAGGCTAGCACAAAAGCAACATCGATCGAAAAGGCAAGGCCTCCTGCCTGGGAGCCTCCTAACTAATCCTGGTCATCGGCGGTCTCCACGTAGTAGTAGGCATCGACGATGGCATCTGGCTCCTGGGCTTCAACATCTGGTTGCATCAACCGAAAAGAAGAAGAAAGAGGGGACAGGGGGAGCAAAGCAACCGTGAGTACTCATCCAAAGTACTCGCAAGCAAGGTTCTACACTACATATGCAACATTATCAAAGGAAGGTTGTATATGTGTACTGGGCTGCAGAAATGCCAGAATAGAGGGGAGAACCTAGTCCTATCGAAGACTAGCATCTTCTGGAAACCACCATCTTGCAGCAACAGGAGGGAGTAGAGTAGCATAACTAAAGTAGTAGTAGTGTTATCAACCTCGACCAGAGATCCTTTCTCGACTCCCTGCGAGAAAGCAATCCCAGAGCCATACTATCCAGTTATCATCACAATCCATTACTCATCACAAGTATCTAGTTCTAGTTGTATCGATCGGAATACAACTCCAAGTGTCCGTTACCGTAGGACAGGCTATCCATAGATGTTTTCTTCCCTGCAGGGGTGTAACATCCCGTATTCGATGCGCCAGGTGTCTTCCAGTTATTCGCCATCGTTGCCATGTCATTTGCTTGCATGTTGCATTTTGCCATGTCATCATCTGCATTTCATCTGTATGTTTTTCAAAACTTGCATCCGGTCCTTTTCCACGTTGTCCGTTTCGCGATCCGACACTCTCCCTCGTGCCCGTCGCCCCTCTCAGACCTTGTTTCGTGAGCGGGATAAAAACGTTCTCGGAATGGGTCGAGATTTGCCGTGTGGCCTTGGTATAGCACCGGTAGACCGCCTGTCAAATTTCGTTCCATTTGGAGGTCGTTTGATGCCCCTCTCTCTTTGCAGCCCAGCTCCCCTCCACCACAGCCCTTGAGCCCATCCAAACCCCCTCCATGCTCTCGGTCGTTCGATCACGATCGTGTGGGCAAAAACCGCACCTCTTTTGGACACTCCTAGCTCCCTCTACCTATAAATAGGCCCCCCCTTCGAAATTCGCAGTCCAAACCCTAGCCCCTCTCCCCCACCGCGCCGGACATGTCCACCTCGCCGCCATCTGCCTCCCGGCCCGACGCGCCTCGCCGGCGTTGTCCTGCTCCGCCCGCTGCCATCCAGCTCCTCCCGCTGGCGCCTCCCCGGCGACCCTCGCCGCCTCCCGCCCGGTGGTCGCGCCGCCCGTCGCCGCCGCAGACCTCCTCCGCCTCCGCCGGCGCTGCTGCTCGCCGGAGCACCCGCCACCGCCGCCCTCGCCGCGGATCCGGTCGGGCCGGACCGGATCCGGTCGTCCCCGGTCGTCCCCGCGCCTCCCCGTCGTCTCCTCCTCGTCGGAATCCTCGCCGGAGCTCTTCTCCGGTCAGATCTGCTGCGGGTGGATGAGATCCAACCGCCCCTCCAACCGAACACGGCCCCTCCGACCCGGATCCCTCCATCCCACATGGCCCCGTCCCGTTTCTGCGAGGTATAAATTCTTCCAAGTCCCTGACTTTGTGCATTATGTTGCCCTGTTCATCGCATCATAACTTCATGTCTGCTGCTCTGTTTTGTGTGCATAATATATCAAAATGTTCACTGTGAGATGATCTTAATTTCATTCCATTGTGCCATGCTTGTTTGAGTCTATCTTGATGCTCTAATAATCGTTGCAAGAGTGCTATATGATGTTAACTGTTGTCTGTTTACAGAACTTGCTGATTTGTCTTTTTCATTGCATTTTGTGTGTGCATCCTATGAGCATGAGCTCTACATGTGTTTTGATCTACATCATTCCATCTTTACATTGGTGCTTGTGTTGTATTTTTGTGATCTTTGTGGTGACTAGCACAAGCATGCCAAGTAGCCTCCATGATGTTACTGATTTCTGTGACTAGTCATTTCTGCTAAGTCTGTAGCTGTAACATTGTGATGCCATGTAAACCTGCTCTCACCATGAGTTCTATGCAAAATCTGGAGATATTCACTAACGATGTTTTGTTACACATGTTATGATCTATCCATAAATTCCCTTGGTTGCATTTATAGCCTGCTGTAGCTTGTTGCAAACTTGCTCTCAAATTGCTAAATAATGTTACTGCCAGCCTGTTAACATTAAGTTCAGTTTTGCCATGTGTTTTGCTAGTGATCCATGCACCCTATGGAAATGCTCTTGCCATTTTTAGCTTCATATTTATGCCTTCTTGCTGTTGGTCTTTGGTGAGTGGTTCAAGCTCACCAACATGCCTGCTTATCGTTGTTTCTGCCATGAACTGTTATTTTCTCTTGTCTGAATCTGTCATATAACTTGCTATGTTTACATAGGTTCCATCATATCTTCTTTACCTTTTTGGCTCGTGATCAGTAAGGGACTTTTGTTATATGCAATTAGTAAATTTATTCCATGCCTTTGTTTGCTATGATATGTTCCTGTAGCATGTTGTTTGATAGCTCTAAACTGAGCAACCTGATGTTATTTCTGTCATGTCTAGTAATTTCTGCCAAGTCTGTGAACCGGTTATTATTTGCAATCTTGCCATGTCCTTTTGAGCATGTTCTAGTGATTTCTGGAGATAGCTCAGTGTTCATGTTTTGTCATGCTTTACCTGTACATCATGCCCATGCCTTTTTGTTCATGTTGAGGTGTTGTAGCATATTTTCATGATGCTTGCAAGATGCCTAGTTGCTGTTTTGGACAGATAGTTGCTATATCTTGTTTGGAGTGTATGTGTTGCACCGTTGCTCCGTTTTGGGCATGCTCTATATCAAACTTGCTTAGAATTGCATGTAGATTCATGTTACCTTGTTGGATACATGTTTTGAATGTGTTTGCTTGATGTTTGAATGCATTTTGCATCAATGCCATGTTTAGCTTATTTTGCTCATATCTTCTAGGCCGTAGCTCCGAACTAAATGAACTTTATATGTAACTTGACTAGAATTTCGTGTAGATCATCTTGGTGCATCTTAACTTGCTGTTTAACAACTTGAATATTAGGTTTATTCAGTTCTGGACCAATTTCGAAATTTGCATATGAGGACTTACCGAAATTGTTATATGTTGTTTCCGGCCTCATTTAAACTTGCTTTGATGTGCTGTTCTTGTATGCATCATCTCTTGCCATCAGTAGCTTCATGTAGCCTTGTCATGCATCATACTTGATTGAGCATCATGCCTTGTTCATGTGTGGTGTGTTTACCATGTTGTGTGCTTCTTCTCGATAGTTCCCGTTTCGTTGCGATCGTGAGGATTCGTTCGTCTACGCTTGGTTGGTCTTCGTGGCTTCATCTTCTTCATGGACTCGTTCTTCTTCCTAGCGGGATTTCAGGCAAGATGATCGTCACCTTGGATCTCATTACTATCATTGTTATGGTAGTTGCTTCGTTCTATCGCTATGCTGCGCTACCTATTCACTTGCTCTTCAAGCCTCCCAAATTGCCATGAACCTCTAACCTTTGTCACCCTTCCTAGCAAACCGTTGTTTGGCTATGTTACCGCTTTGCTCAGCCCCTCTTATAGCATTGCTAGTTGCAGGTGAAGATGAAGATTGCTCCATGTTGGATTATGTTTATGTTGGGATATCACAATATCTCTTATTTATTAATGCATCTATATACTTGGTAAAGGGTGGAAGGCTCGGCCTTATGCCTGGTGTTTTGTTCCACTCTTGCCGCCCTAGTTTCCGTCATACCGGTGTTATGTTCCTTGATTTTGCGTCCCTTACGCGGTTGGGTGATTTATGGGACCCCCTTGACAGTTCGCTTTGAATAAAACTCTTCCAGCAAGGCCCAACCTTGGTTTTACATTTGCCTCACCTAGCCTTTTTCCCTTGGGAGTCGCACATCCCGAGGGTCATCTTTATTTTACCCCCCCCCCCCCGGGCCAGTGCTTGTCTAAGTGTTGGTCCAAACTAGAGCACCGTGCAGGACCATCCCTTAGCAACTTGGGTTACGTCGGTACCTGTACGCTTAGCTCATCCGGTGTGTCCTGAGAACGAGATACGTGCGACTCCTAACGGGATTATCGACACATCGGGCGGCTTTGCTGGTCTTGTTTTAACATTGTCGAAATGTCTTGTAACCAGGATTCCGAGACTGATCGGGTCTTCCCGGGAGAAGGAATATCCTTCGTTGACCTTGAGAGCTTATAATAGGCTAAGTTGGGACACCCCTGCAGGGTATAAAATTTCGAGAGCCGTGCTCGCGGTTATGTGGCAGATTGGAATTTGTTAATATCCGGTTGTAGAGAACTTGACACTTGACTTAATTAAAACGCATCAACCGCGTGTGTAGCCGTGATGGTCTCTTTTCGGCGGAGTCCGGGAAGTGAACACGGTTTTTGGGTTATGTTTGACGTAAGTAGGAGTTCAGGATCACTTCTTGATCATTGCTAGTTTCACGACCGTTCCGTTGCTTCTCTTCTCGCTCTTATTTGCGTAAGTTAGCCACCATACTTGCTTAGTCGCTGCTGCAACCTCACCACTTTACCCCTTCCTTACCCATTAAGCTTTACTAGTCTTGATACCCACCACGCTCGATTAACTCTGGCCTGACACACTTTCCTGGGTCATGCCCGGCCTCGGCCAAACAATACGCCGCAACCCGACCTAGGCTTAATAGAGAGGTCAACACGCCGGACTAAACCTATGCCCCCAGGGGTCATGGGCCATCACCCCGGGAACTCCTGCACGTTGCGAGGGCGGCCGGTGATCAGACCTAGCTACCTCCTTCAAAAAGGCAGGTGCTTACGCAGTCCAACCCGGCGCGCGCCCCTCAGTCGCTGGCGTCTATTAAGCTTCGGCTGATGCATACGACGTAGAATGCCCATACTATGCCCACGTGATGGTTAGTGCTATCAGGCCAGAGGCCCCTCGGATCAAATATCCAAATCGTAGTGGATTAGGAGCACGCGGTAACAAGCAGAGACTCATGAAATATGTGACCCCGTTGCCCCGTCTCGAGGACTTGCGGCAAGGGCTAAGAATGCCCGGCCACGCCTCGTAATTATCTCGCGGGCACCCTCCAGGTCAACCCGTCTCCACATCACTCGCAGGTACCCCTCAAGGTCGACCCGCCTTTCCAAGTAACAGTGGTAAGGTCCAAGTATCCGTGTGTCCAAACATCAAGGGGAAAAACCCGAGGAATCACCCCTGGTGAATTCCACTCGATGTAATCATCAAGGTGAACGTAAGAGGAACCACCCCCGAGGTTCACACTTGAGGGGTTGCATGACAGAGTCGTATCGGAAGTGGTTAAGGCGGAATCACCCTTGATGACCACAACCGAATAGCTACACTACAGGGTTAACATCAGAAGTGCTGTAGAGGTCTCACCCTCGGCACTCGATAGTAACCCAATAGTGTCGGGCAACTAAGGGGAAAGTGATGTGCGGTGTCGGGGCCTGGTCTTCAATCTCGTTGATCGGGTCTTCAATGATGAAGCAGGGGCAACAAGGACAAGGTGGGAGTCACTGATGGATCACTAACCAACCTATACTACGCAGTTTAGGATAAGCAGGTAGGTAACAATAAGCAGGTTACAAAAGCAGGCTATGCATCAGAATAAGAGCAATCAATTACAGTAGCAAAATCTAATGCAAGCATGAGAGAATGGAATGGGCGATGTCGGGATGATCAAAGGGGGGGCTTGCCTGGTTGCTCAGACAAGAAGGAGGGGTCGTCAGCACCGTAGTCGAACTGGGGGTCTCCGGCAATCTCGGGGTCTACCGGAAAGAAGAGGGGGAAGAAACAATGAATACATAGCAAGCAAGTGCATAACAGAACAACATGCAGAGCTAGACGTGTTCTAACGTGGTTCTACACGATACCGGTGAAGGGGGAAGTCATCCCGGAATGTTTCCCGGTTCCGGACCTGTGTCAGACAGATGACCGGAGGGGGGAAGTTCCATGTTCAGATAGTTAGAGGCATCTCACAGGTAAACGGACTGCGTGTTCGGATTCGTCTCGTTGTTCTGAGCAACTTTCATGTATAAAAGTTTTTCATCCGAGTTATGAATTATTTTATATGATTTTTCAAAGATTTTAAACAATTTCGGGATTTACTTTTAGATAAAAACTTTAATATTAAAATAAAAGAAAAACCCTTTGTACCCACTAAGATCTAGCCCTAGTGGATGACAAGTGGGGTCCAGAGGTGAACTGTTGACCAATCAGAGGTCCAGTCAGCAGTCAACTGAGTTGACCGTTGACTTGGTCAAACCGACATGCGGGGCCCAGTTGTCATTGACACAAGTGTTAAAAGAAAAGTTAATTTAGCTTAGATAATTGCGGGGCCCATCTGTCATTGCGGTTTAGAGAGAGGGGGTTAGTGTTAAGTAGGGGATTAGCCCCCACTAATTAGCCGGCCAATAGGGGCGGGCGTGCATCCACGCACGACCACAACAGAGGCCCTGGGCGCAACCGTCGCGAACTGGGCGAGGCCAGCAGGTGCTGGCGTGCACGCACGCACGCAAGTAGGGGGTCGGCCACGGCGCGGCCGGCAGGAGTGGCGACGTGGATGCGGCGGAGCCGAGGTAGCAGCGAGCGCGGTGTGCCGAGGTGTAGGTGTCGGAGTAAATGGCCACAGGTAGCCTAACCGACTCCCCTTGGCTCTTCGAGAAATTACCAGGGCAATTGAGCCTTCAAGCATCCAGAGCACGGGGCCGCCTTCCTCTAGCCGGCTATCACCAATGCCGACTACCAGAAGGCGACCCGGCCTCAAAAACCTTCCCGAACAGAGCTACGAGATGGCCGACTCCAGGAAGCCGGCCCTAAGAGGACCGACTCCCAGAAGCCGGCCATGAAGAAGACCGACTCCTAGAAACCGGCCAAGATTGCACCCACCAGGGCTGCACCAACATAACAGTGATAAGATGGGGCGTGGCCGCAATACAGCCTGCCACCCCCGAATCCCGGAGCATGCATGGCCACAGTGCGCCGTACGGGTCAGCCATCCCCCGTCCAGCGCGGCACTGTAGCCATGTTGACCGCGACGTCACCCACGACAGGCGCCAGTACGGCCCATGGGCGGCGGGCCCCTTCAGCCAGAGAGACGCTCGAAGGCGGCCCGGCCTCCCCTAGTCGGCCTGGGGCGTAGCCGGCTCCCAATAGCCGGCTACCTCCCTCCCTCGAAGTATGTGCATCATTAAGGAGACAAGACGAGGTGAGGCTACAGTGAGAGTCCGCCAGGCGGCGGCACTGTAGCCACGCTTACCTTGACAAAGCTCTCGTCATCAGGGGCGAGGCAACAGTAACCAGCCACCGACAAGGCCCCCAGGCGGTGGGGCCGGCCTGTCGGCCAAGAGGCCGGCAGCCGGCGGGACCCACCAGTCAGCGGGCCCCAATGGCCGGCTGAGAAGCCGGCGAGCACCGACACTGACGGCTGGGACCCGCACCCAGCCGGATTACCATTGTGCCCCTAGGGGGTAGGCCTATATAAACCCCCCGGGGCACCCATGCAAAGGGTTGACCTCTAAGATAGTTTTAGCCACCACGTAGGGGGAAGAGGAGAGCTAGCCTTGCCTTTCTTCCTCCTCTAGCCAAACAGCTCAAGGAGCACTTGTAGCTACTTGTGTTGATCTAGTGATCATGCGGAGACCCTGCAGAGCAGGACTAGGGGTGTTAACTCCACGGAGAGCCCCGAACCTGGGTAAGATTCGCCGGCGTGCATGTCTTCGCCTTATCCCGTTTCCAGGCACCGGCGATGTCTTACTGGCTCCCACAATGATAAGCCACCCGTTGGCATATGTCGCACCTACCACCCGACATTTGGCGCCCACCGTGGGGCCAGGTGCACCGTCGTCCAGAGACCTGTTCTGGACGGGAACCCTTTTCCTCCCCCGCGAGCGTAGCCAGCCCGCTACGCCCGATGGCGCTTGCCCTGACGCGCTGCAAGGCGTCGACGACGCCTGCACGGTGAGCTGCCTTGCCGATCTTCTTGGCGAGACTCGCATCTCCGACGAGCCTGCGTCCGACGCGGGCACAGACTACCCCGAGAGCCGCCTCGTCAGCCTCCTCGACCAGCTTCACGTCTCCAGCGAGCTCGTTGTGGACTTGGAGTCAGTCGGCTCCACCGACCCGATGCTTGTCGACTCCGACACGGCATCGCTTGACGCCTTCCCCACCAACGTGGTGATCATCGACGACCCCCTCCCTCGAGCCGACAGTGGCAGCAGCGCTGTCACTGAGGTGCTGGTCATCAGCCACGGCGCCGTCTCGGGCGAGAACGCCCACGACGCCCTACAAGCGGCACTGCACGACTTGTCCGTCCCCATCCTGGCCGACGCCGACGCCTAGACTCTGGAGGCACGCCGCCTCGCCCTCATCGCAGAGGGCCAGAAGATAGCATCCATGAGATGCCTCACTGAGGCTCACCAGCGCGAAGTCGACCGCGCCGCCTCCTGGCGGGCCGAGCCGAGCCGGCCTCGTCAAGAAGCGCGGCGCGGCCATCGCCAGCATGCTGGGAGCAGACCGCCCAGTCTACGCCACGCCACTCGAGAACCTGCGTGCCGCTCAGGCGGCCATAGACGAGCTGAATGGGCAGGGGGCTGATGAGCTCCCATACATGACTAGACGCATCCAGCAGCTGATCGACGCGGCCGCAGAACGGCATGAAGCCGGCGCCCGTGCTGAGAGTCCTCCCCCATGCCGAGAGCACGCCGCGACATCCCGGACGCCGACTGCAAGCGGCGCCCGCGCAAGAAAAGACAAGGAGCAGGCTGCTAGCCGCCGCCGGACTCGGGTCACCATCGAGCGGGACGCAGAAGGCCGCCCCCGAGTGGTGGAACGACAAGGCAATCCGCCTCCCCCCTGCCTCGTGGGGAGAGATATCCCACCCCGCCGCCTGTCACGCATCCGACTCTCGGCGGCCGACTAGGCCACCACGAAGGAGTCGGCGAGAATGATGCCCACCACCGGATCAACCGCCTAGCGCGATCCCTGGCGCTAGAAGAAGAAGATGATGTCGGCCCGCCTTGCTTTGGCCCCCGCATCCGCGACGAGCCCTTCCCCAAAGGGTTCTCACTCCCAAGAGACATGCCAAAATACAACGGCTCCATGAAGCCGGAAGATTGGTTGATCGACTACTCTACTGCAGTCAGCATAGCAAACGGCAACAGGCGCGTTGCCGTGAAGTACGTCCCTCTCATGCTTCAAGGCACGGCATGCACCTGGCTGAACAGCCTCAAGCCCTACAGCGTCAACAGCTGGCTAGACTTCACGGAAGTCTTCGTTCCCAACTTCACCAGCACATACAAGCGGCCTCCCAAGCCCCGCCAGCTCTCCTTATGCGTCCAAGGGCCCAGCGAATCGACTCGCGACTACCTCACGCATTGGGCCGAGCTCCGCAACTCCTGCGAGGGGGTGCACGAGGTTCAAGCCATAGAGTACTTCACCGCCGGGTGCCAAGAGGGCACCCTCCTCAAGCACCGACTCCTCTGCGACAAGCTGACTACCCTCGACGAGCTGCTGATCATAGCAGACAAGTACGCCACGGCCGACTCCTCAATGAAGACCGAGCTCCGAGTGGACGCCTCTGGAAAGGTGCTCGCTCCGGCTCCCAAGACGCCGGCTGGTGACTCCAACCGACGCCCCTACCAGAACGACCACAAGCGCAAGGCCCCTATGCCGCCTTCCACCAGTCGGCAAGTAGCCACCGTCGAAGACGAACAGCCCGAAGAGCGGCCCGCGCCCAAGAAGAAGGGCGGCAGGCCAGCTTGGCAGCCGACCTTCTCCTACGAGAAAACTCTTGATGCCCCCTGCAAGTTCCACAGCGGCGCGAAGCTGTCCAACCACACGACCCGGAAGTGCCATTGGCTCACGCGGATCTCCAAGGGCAAGGGGCTGCTGCCGCCTCCACCTCCTGGCCCGCCGCCTCCAGCCCCTCAGCAGCCGGCTATTCGACCAGCGGTCGGAGCCATTCAAGATGAGTTCCCAGATGAGCACGCCGCCTACGTCATCTTCACGAGCCAGATTGAAGACAAGCGCAGTCGGCGCCGACAGCACCAAGAAGTCAACGCGGTCGCCTCCAGCAACCCCGAGTTCATGCATTGGTCTGAGAAGCCTATTAGCTGGAGCCGGGCTGATCACCCAGAGGTGATGCCGTCTCCCGGCTCCTATGCATTGGTGCTGGACGCCACCCTCGCGACAGAAAGGCGAGCTGCCCGTTTCTCCCGTGTGCTAATTGATGGTGGAAGCAGCATCAACATACTGTACCGCGACACCATGGAGAAGTTGAACCTCAAGGCGAAGCAACTCATGCCAAGCCGGACTGTGTTCCATGGCATCATACCCAGCTTGTCCTGTTCCCCAATCGGCAAGATCAAGATGGATGTTCTCTTCGGAGACAAGGATCACTTTCCCCGAGAAGCGATCTGGTTTGAAGTAGTGGATCTAGAGAGCCCTTACCACGCCTTACTTGGCCGACCTGCCTTGGGCAAGTTCATGGTTGTGCCCCACTACGCCTACCTCAAGATGAAGATGCCGAGTTCAAAGGGGGTCATCACCATAGCCGGAGACTACAAGAAGTCCATCGAGTGTGCTGCAGCCAGCAGCCGGCTGGCTGAGTCCCTCGTGATTGCTGAAGAGAAGAAGATGCTGGACCGAGTCGTGGCCATGGCCGGCAAGCAGCCGGCCCTGTCCCCCAACCCCAAGGAATATGATGCTGAGGGCTCCTTCCAGCCGGCCAAGGAAACAAAGAAGATACCTCTGGACCCGGAGAACCCGGAGAGGTTTGCTGTCATTGGTGCAAACCTGGACAGTAAATAGGAAGGCGAGCTCGTCGACTTCCTCCGTGAGAATCGGGACATCTTTGCATGGTCCCCAAAGGACATGTCAGGTGTTCCGAAGGATTTCACCGAGCACAAGCTACACGTCCGAGCGGACGCGAAACCAGTCAAGCAGCCTCTCCGCCGACTGTCGGAGGAGAAGAGATAGCCCGGCTCCTGGCTGCCGGCTTCATTATGGAGGTGTTTTTTCCAGAGTGGCTTGCCAACCCGGTCTTGGTGTTGAAGAAGAACAATAAACGGCGTATGTGTATAGATTACACCAGCCTCAACAAAGCCTGCCCCAAAGATCCATTTGCCCTACCACGGATCGATCAAGTGATAGACTACACAGCCGGATGCGAGCTGTTGAGTTTCTTGGATGCTTACTCAGGATACCACCAGATCAAGTTGGACCCAGCCGACCGCCTGAAGACCGCCTTCATCACACCATTCGGAGCTTTCTGCTACCTGACTATGACATTCGGCTTGAGAAATGCCGGTGCCACTTTTCAGCGTTGCATGCAGAAATGCCTCCTCAAGCAACTCGGCAGAAATGCCCACGCCTATGTAGATGATATTGTGGTGAAGACGGAGAAGCGCGGCACCCTGCTGGAAGACCTCAGAGAAACATTTGCCAACTTGCGTCGATTTCAGATCAAGCTCAACCCTGAGAAATGCATGTTCGGAGTACCAGCCGGCCAGTTTCTAGGCTTTTCAGTCTCCGAACGCGGCATTGAGTGCAACCCAGTGAAGATCAAGGCCATAGAGAGAATCGAGATTCCTACCAAGCTGCGAGACGTTCAGAGGTTTACCGGGTGCCTGGCCTCCCTAAACCGCTTTATCAGCCGGCTAGGGGAGAAGGCTCTCCCCCTGTACCGACTCATGAAGAAGTCCACCCACTTCGAGTGGAACGACCAAGCAGACCAAGCTTTCCACGAGTTGAAGAAGACGCTGACCACACCACCTGTCCTGGCAGCGCCGACTGAGAAAGAGCCCATGCTCCTTTACATTGCTGCGACTAGCCGAGTGGTCAGTACAGTCATCGTGGTCCAACGCCCAGAAGAAGGCCGAGCTCAGTTGGTCCAGAGGCCGGTATATTATTTGAGCGAAGTATTGTACACCTCGAAGCAAAACTACCCGCATTACCAGAAGATGTGCTATGGAGTGTACTTCGCCGCCAAGAAGCTGAAGCCCTACTTTCAAGAGCATCCCATCACGGTCGTATGCACTGCCCCGCTTGCCGAGATCATAGGCAGCCGGGATGCATCCGGTCGGGTGGCTAAGTGGGCCATTGCGCTGGCTCCTTACACGATCTTCTACCAGCCCCGCACCGTCATCAAGTCCCAAGCATTGGCCGACTTCCTTGTCGACTGGGCCGAGACCCAGTACCTACCGCCGGCTCCCGACTCCACTCATTGGCGGATGCACTTCGACGGATCCAAGATGCGCACCGGCTTGGGAGTCGGCATCGTCCTCACCTCTCCCAAGGGCGACAAGCTCAGATACACATTGCAAATTCATTTTGCCGCCTCCAACAATGTGGCCGAGTACGAGGCGCTCATACACGGGCTCCGGCTAGCCAAAGAACTCGGCATACGCCGGATCCTGTGTTATGGCGATTCGGATTTGGTGGTCCAGCAGTCATCTGGCGACTGGGACGCCAAGGACGCAAACATGGCGAGCTATCGATTCCACGTCCAGCAAATCAGCGGATACTTTGAAGGGTGCGAGTTCCTCCACGTGCCACGGGCCGACAACGAGCAAGCAGATGCCCTGGCACGGATCGGCTCCACCCGACAAGCTATACCAACCGGCGTCTCTCCCCACCCCTTCTCAAACCGTCTGTCAAGCCGTCTCCAGAATCGGACTCCATCTTCGTACCGCCTGCCCCTGATGCAGTCAGATCCGACTTAGGGAACCTAGCAGGCGGCTCGGGGACTTCGACAAGCGGCCCGGGGACTGCCATAGTCGCACCCGGCTCGGGGACTTCAGAACCCGGCCCGGGGACTGCAGCAGTTGGCCCGGGGACTGCAGCAGTCGGCCCGGGGACTGCAACGACACAACGGGCGGTGGCCGACTCCAACTCTTCACCACCCAACCCACCCACCCGGGTCACAGTAGCCGTACTGACAACAGAAGAAGTCACAGCTCCATCATGGGCCCAGCCCATCCTCAACTTCCTAGTAAACAGAGAGCTGCCGACTGATGAGATCTCGGCAAGACTAGTTCAACGCCGAACCGGAGCATACGCAATAATAAACAGAGAACTTGTTAGGCGTAGCGTCACTGGAGTCTTCCAGCGCTGCGTCGAGCCAGAGAAGGGCATAGCAATCCTCAAGGATATCCACCAAGGCGAATGCGGCCACCACGCGGCCTCAAGATCACTTCTCGCCAAAGCTTTCCGCCATGGCTTCTTCTGGCCGACTGCTTTGGAAGACGCCAAGGAATTAGTCAAATGCTACAAAGGATGCCAAGTCTTCAGCTCCAAGCAACACCTGCCGGCTTCTGCACTCAAGACCATCCCCCTCACCTGGCCCTTTGCCGTTTGGGGGCTGGACATGGTGGGCCCATTCAAGACAGCCCGCGGTGGCATGACACATCTGCTTGTCGCCGTGGACAAATTCACCAAGTGGATTGAAGCGAAGCCAATCAAGAAGCTGAACGGGCCGACTGCCGTGACATTCATCGCAGACATCACCACTCGGTATGGTATACCACACAGCATCATCACCGACAATGGCACGAATTTTGCCAAGGGAGCACTGGCACGTTTCTGCGCGACACAGGGCATCCGACTGGACTTAGCGTCCGTTGCCCACCCGTAGTCAAACAGCCAGGTCGAGCGAGCAAACGGCCTCATCCTCTCCGGCATCAAGCCCCGACTAGTCGTACCACTGGAGCGTTCGGCTGGCTGCTGGCTCGATGAGCTGCCGGCTGTCCTCTGGAGTCTGCGTACTACCCCGAACAAGTCAACCGGCTTCACTCCTTTCTTCCTTGTATATGGTGCCGAGGCTGTCATCCCAACTGACATCGAGTTCGACTCACCTCGGGTCACCATGTACACGGAGGCGGAGGCCAAGGAAGCGCGAGAAGACGGTGTCGACCTGCTGGAAGGGGGCCGGCTGTTAGCACTCAACCGGTCCGCCATCTACCAGCAGGGTTTCCGCCATTACCACAACTGGAAGGTCAAGCAAATATCCTTCCAAGAAGGCGATCTTGTGCTCCGGCTGATCCAGCGAACAGCCGGCCAGCATAAGCTCTCGGCCCCTTGGGAAGGCCCATTCATCATCAGCAAGGCCCTAGGCAACGACTCCTACTACCTGATCGACGCACAGAAGCCGAAGGCACGCAAGAGGGATGATTCCGGCAAGGAGTCGGAACGACCATGGAACGCCAATCTCTTGAGAAGATTTTTCAGTTAAAAGCAGTATGTATCATGCTACCTTTTTGTATTAAGTACAAGACAACGGGCCCCCCGAGGCGCACTCGGGGACTACCCTTTTTTATGTATGAATGACGAGTGTCATACCCATGAATGTACTATTACATTTGATTTTCTATCTGGCACCGGGTTCGACTAGTCGGCCCGGGGACTGGCCGCCTTGAGTTATATTAAAATTTCTACCTGAAGTCAGACAAGTAGTGTGCCAGCACCCGAGCCCTCTCTTATTGAAAGTTACAGCTCGAAGAACCGACTGTCCGACTAGCAAGAGCCAAAGGCAGGAAAGGATGCCCACACGAAAAACGGCTAAGGACTAACGAACCTATATAACACAAGCCGGCCTCCCACCACGCCTACCGGCTGTCAGAACAGCTGGCTGGCCGGCTTCCCAGTCACTTCGCTACAATCCAAGAAAGCTAGAGCACTTGCCCTCCCAACCGGCCAAGCACTTCTCCAGCCACAGACTGCAGAGCAGCTGTCCGGCTGGGAAGGCGGCAACCAAGGGAGGGCGGCAAAGGAAACAGCCAAAGGATGAAAAGCAAGAACAATGGAAAGCCAAACACATGCATGATTATATTTACACATAAGGCCTTCAACAGGCCGGCAATCAATATAGTTTGAATACACCCCTAGTGGGTGGAACTGCGCAAACTTAACAAAATATTGTTCAAAGAGTAATAAAACAGGAAAGTAAAGGCGGCAGATTAGGCTAAGGGCGCAACAGGGGAGCCGGGCTGGTCGGTGGAGACGACAGCGCCGGCTGGAGGAGTGGCCGGCTGGCGAGTCTCGGCTTGATCATCGCCGGCTGCAGGCGGTGCGCTCGCACGCGCCTTGTTGCTGGAGGCACGGTCAAGCTGAGGCTGGCCGGCTGCTCCACCATCTGGCACGGTGTCTTCACCCTCCTCCTCCTCCTCGCCCTTGTCGCTGGAATCGTTCTCCTCCGCCGAGTCCTCGCCATCTGCTGGGTTCAGCCCGAACCACTCCTCTGGCTGGGCAACGCCGTTATCATCCACCTCAGGAGCAAAGGCGCTGGTGTCAGTGTAGTCAGCGATCGCCGAGGCACGCTGGATCATAGCCGGCCGCGCCGGCTCCAGCTCCGTGTCGGCCTCCTGCCGCCAGGTGGCCAGCTGGTCCAAGCTCAGCTCAGGATACCAGGCTTTGACGAACTCTAGCGCCCGCCTGGCGCCTGACCGAGCTGCAGAAGCCTTCCAGGCCTCGAAGCGGCCGGCCGCTACCTCCAGCCAGTCGGCAGTCCGACTAGGGGTGCGGGGAATCACCTCACCAGGCCAGAGAGCGGCCAGCACTTGCGCCCCAACACGTTGAAGCCGGCGGAGCATGCGGTGAGCCGGCTGGAGGCGGGCTCGAATCGCCAGGAGCTATTCCTCAAGCGACCGGCGAGCGTTCGGCGCGATCTCAGCGCCAGCCTGCCTTTGCGCCTCGCGGTGGGCCTCGACAACCTGGTTGGCGGCAGTAGAGTAACCAGGGAAGTACTCTGCATAAGAAAGAAAGAAAGAGAAAGAAGAGAAAAATACAAAGTTAGAGAATGAACGAAACGGCAAGCGGCAAGCAAGGAACGAAGAAGAAGGCGGCCTACCGTCAACCAAGTCTTCGATCTGGCCATAGCCGTTGGTCAACGACTGCCTCGCCTCAGCCCAGCTCGTCGCCTCGGTCTCGTACTCGGCCTGGAGGGCTGCCTCGCTATCCTGCACCGCCTTCAGGGCCGCCTTGTGGCTCTCCTGGTCGGCCAGCTTCTTGACCAGGCGGTCACGCTCCTGAGCCAAGGCGTCGAACTCGGCTTCCTTAGCGCGAAGGGCAGCCTGGGTCCCACCCAGCTGCTCCCTCAGTTTGGCGTTGGCCGCTGCAGGTATGGCAGAGAAGAAAAGAGTAATAAGAAAGAAGTCGTCAGGAAAGATCCGACCCGACTGCTCAGCAGTCGGCCCGAATCTCAGGGACTACACCCAGTGGGTGCGCTGACGCGCCCCCACGTGAGATAAAAGATGGAGCACTTACTCTGGCTCTTAGTTAGATCAGCAGTCTTCTGGATCAGCTCCTGAGCCTGGGAGTTGAAGGCAGCCGCATGGAGGTTGTGGTAGTCCTGCAAGTCGGACAGAGAAGCGAACAAGAGCAAGATAAGCAATCAAAGTCTACTAAGAAGTTCCAAGCCGCCTGCTCAGCAGCCGACGCGGAACTCGGGGACTACACCCAGTGGGTGCGCTGACGCGCCCCCACGAAAGAAACCAATATCAAGAAGCAAAAAAGGGAAGACTCACCCGAATGGCCGCCCGTGTCGCGAGGAACTTGTCATTATACATCCATAGCACTGCGGCCTGGGACTGAAGCCGGTTCCATACTTCTTGCGCCGCCACATTCACCACGGCCGTCCCACCACCCGGCGTCCACCCCGAGCTGGCGCTGGCCGTCTCCACGTCCTGGGCCGACGAGCTTGAGCCCGCGGCCTTCTGCGGGTCCGGAGCCGAAGTTGCCTTCCCCGCGCGCTGGCGCGATGGCGACCGGACCACCAGGTTCGTCCTCATAGCCGGCTCGCCTCCAACCGATTGCGCAGGCGGCGCGTTAGGCCGGCTGCCTTGGGCCGCCCCAATCGGCGATGGCGGTGCCGCCTCCCTCTCCTGGACGACGACGTTGTCCTCCTCCCTCTCCATCCCCGGCAGGTCGCCGCCGGCTTCCTCTGGTGGGGGCTCCGGGATCTCGGGCGCCGCGACACGCAGGGGTGACAAGCAAGGCCCCCTCCGCTGCCGCTGCGGCTGCAGCCTCCGCCTGGGCCTTGGCCGCTGCGTCGGCTTGTGCCTTCGCTGACTCCTCCGCCTCCTCCTATGCGCCTTGGCGGCGGCCGCCCTCAGCTCATCCGCCTCCTGCTCCTCCCGCGCATTTCGCTCTGTCGCCACCTGAAGCTCGGCACAGGGGTCCACGCGGCGGGTGCTCCCGGATCCTCCCGGCGATCCAACCATGGAGGCGGCAGCAACCCGCTCAAGAGAAAGCGGAGCTGTTTTTTTAACACAAGACAAGGATTCAGAAATCGACAAGAAAAGAAGAAGGAATATGCAAGAGAATCCACACTTACGCCGAAACCGTTTGCGGCTGCTTCACCACCTTGCGGAAGTGGGCCGCCTTCGTGGCCGCCTCATCCCGCTCGGTCGCCGCCGCCCCGCCCTAGGCCTTCTTCGGCCGACTGCCAAACAAGCCCGACGTGGCCCGGCGCTTCTGCGCGCCGCCTCGAGTGGATGGCGCGGCGGAGGAACCCGCGCCATGGTCAGACGCCGGCTGGCGGCGCGGGATGATTTCCGCCTCGTCGTCATCCGGCCAGTCGTCGAAGCTGGCTCCAAGCCCGGAGCCGCCTGCTTTGCCACCTCCCGCCTCGAGGTTGTCGTCCATGGCGGCCGCCCCCAAGTCGGGGTCCTCCAAGTCATGCTCCGCCCGGTCGGGGAGAAATCGGCGATCCGCCCCCGCTGTCCCAGCCGTAGGTCGAAGGAGAGGGCTCTGCAAAGACGTGCCGACTGGTCAGAGTCAGCCAAGAAAAACTTGGTGACAAAACTAAAAGAAGAGAAGATAAAGAAAGCATACCGTAGGCGGGGGATGGGCACGGGAGTACGGCTTCTTGCCAAACTGCCACTCTGCGGAGAGCTTGCAGTTCGCGAGATAGTTCACCATATGAGCCACCTCGTCATGAGGCATCTCCTTGGTGCACATCCGACTCGGATCGAGTTGGCCGCTCATTTGACTGATCAAATGAGGGCGGCTCTGAAGCGGGAGCACCCGGTGCACCACGAAGGCGGCCAGCAGGTCGGGCCCAGTCAGGCCCTCCGACGGGATCATTACCCGGAGTCGGGCGGCGGCGGCGGCTCCAGCCGGCGACAGCGTCCTGGCCTGATAGGACCACTGGGGCCGCCTCCCAGCCGGCGGGCCGGCTACGTAAGCCGGCAAGTTGACGTAGTCGCCTTGTGGGGAGACATTCTTCACGTAGAAGTACGATTTCTGCTAGCGCTTCACCGACTGGATCAGCGTGATGATAGGGAAGGGGTTGTCGGCTGCCGGCCTCCGCATCGCGATGAAGGCGCCGCTCTGAGCCGGCACACCCTGCATGCGGGTGCTGA
The DNA here is from genome assembly GCF_002575655.3 of Aegilops tauschii subsp. strangulata. Lineage (NCBI taxonomy): Eukaryota > Viridiplantae > Streptophyta > Magnoliopsida > Poales > Poaceae > Aegilops > Aegilops tauschii. The sequence goes on from NC_053037.3 coordinate 170,754,617, forward strand.
GCTTGGATTGGAAGAATTCCCCCCAGAGCTCGAGGGTGGGAAGAACGCCAAGAAAGCCCTCGCACAGAGTGACGAAGGCGGACAGCAGCACCACCGTGTTTGGAGTGAGGTGGTGCGGCTGGAGCTGATAAAAGTCGAGGAAGGAGCGGAAGAAGGCGCTCGCGGGCAGACCGAGGCCGCGCAGGAAGTGCGAGCGAAATATTACCCGCTCGCCTTCCTCCAGCGCTGGCGTGATCTCCTTCTCCGGCGCGAGACGGACCTGCACCTGGTCCTTGCCGGGCAACCGCCGCGTCTTGCAGAGGAAGTCGATGTGGTCCGTGTGGACGTTGGAGCCGTCCCAGTCTCCGCCGTACTGCACGATGGCAAGAAGCTGACGAGAAAGGGTGCGGCGGCGGAGAAACCACGGCCCCGCGGAGGCGAGGTTGCGGGGTAGTGCGAAGATTGGTGGGACAGCACGGCGGCAAGAGGCTGCTGCGATGGGAAGAAGGAGGAAGAAGATGGCGGAGAGAGGATGAGCGTGCGAGCATCTGCCGCTCCCCCTCCTCCTCCTACTTATAGCCTCGTGCGGCGAAGCCGAGGAGGCGAGGCATGGGGGGAACGTGGGATTAACTGCGCCCACTCCCCCACGTCCCGCGATTATAGCACCCTAACGACGTGCATAAACTGCCGCCGGAAGGCGTGTGGCCCGCTTTGGGCCACAGAGAATCCGCGCCTGGGCCTAGGCGTGGGAGTGATGGGCCCCCGGCCTGCGGCGACATCCTGTCGCGCGCGTGGGTTGGCAGGCTTTTTTCAGCTGGAGGGTGCCACGTGGTATGCGGGCGGCGAGAGGCCGGCCCGCAACCCGGCGTGCGCGCCAATCGACTCCCGCTTTCAGAATTCAAAAATTTCGCCAAGACGGCGCACCCAACCGAAGCCGGCTCCTAGCTACTGGCTTGTCAAGATAAGAAGCTGACCGAGCTTCTCGACCTCCTCTCAGCCTCAAAGCCCAACCAGCTTCGGGGACTACTGTCGGAGTAAATGGCCACGGGTAGCCTAACCGACTCCCCCTGGCTCTTCGAGAAATTACCAGGCCAATCGAGCCTTCAAGCATCCAGAGCACGGGGCCGCCTTCCTCTAGCCGGCTAACACCAAGGCCGACTACCAGAAGGCGACCCGGCCTCAAAAACCTTCCCGAAGAGAGCTACGAGATGGCCGACTCCAGGAAGCCGGCCCTAAGAGGACCGACTCCCAGAAGCCGGCCATGAAGAAGGCCGACTCCCAGAAGCCGGCCAAGACTGCACCCACCAGGGCTGCACCCATATAACGGTGATAAGATAGGGCGTGGCCGCAGTACAGCCTGCCACCCTGAATCCCGGAGCATGCATGGCCACAGGTGCGCCGTACGGGTCAGCCATCCCCCGTCCGGCGCGACACTGTAGCCATGTTGACCGCGACGTCACCCACTACAGGCGCCAGTATGGCCCGTGGGTGGCGGGCCCCTTCAGCCAGAGAGACGCTCGAAGGCGGCCCGGCCTCCCTAGTCGGCCTGGGGCGTAGCCGGCTCCCAATAGCCGGCTACCTCCCTTCCTCGAAGTATGTGCATCATTAAGGAGACAAGACGAGGTGAGGCTACAGTGAGAGCCCGCCAGGCGGCGGCACTGTAGCCACACTTACCTCGACAAAGCCCTCGTCATCAGGGGCGAGGCAACAGTAACCAGCCGCCGAAAAGGCCCCCAGGCGGTGGGGCCGGCCTGTCGGGCAAGAGGCCGGCAGCCGGCGGGACCCACCAGTCGGCGGGCCAACGGCCGGCGGAGAAGCCGGCGAGCACCGACACTGACGGCTGGGACCCGCACCCAGCTGGATTACCATTGTGCCCCTGGGGGGTAGGCCTATATAAACCCCCCCGGGGCACCCATGCAAAGGGTTGATCTCTAAGATAGTTTTAGCCACCACGTAGGGGGAAGAGGAGAGCTAGCCTTGGCTTTGTTCCTCCTCTAGCCAAACAGCTCAAGGAGCACTTGTAGCTACTTGTGTTGATCTAGTGATCATGCGGAGACCCTGCAGAGCAGGACTAGGGGTGTTATCTCCACGGAGAGCCCCGAACCTGGGTAAGATTCGCTGGCGTGCATGTCTTCGCCTTATCCCGTTTCCAAGCACCGGCGATGTCTTACTGGCTCCCACAATGATAAGCCACCCGTTGGCATATGTCGCACCTACCACCCGACAGCAGGGGAGCAGTGGTGTGTGGCGGCCAACGGTGGACAGGGAGCAGGGCGGCGAGCGGCAACAAAGCAGCAGCGGCGCGAGCAGCTAGCGGTGAGCAGCAGGGACGGGCGCGGGCGACTATGGCACGGCCCACATGGGTGTGCGGCCAACGATGCGCGGGCACGTCGGGACGGGACCAGGTCGCGGCTAGGGGCGCACAGGCGGGCGTAGGCGCGGCAGGGAGGCAGCGGCAGCGGTAGAACAGCAGCAGTGGCATGGAACAGTTAAGAGCAGCAGCAGCTCGCAAGGAGAAGAGGCAGAGCAGCGGCAGTACGCACACATGTACACGTACGCTGAAGCTCGGGCACGACGGTGACGGCGGCTTACGACGTACAAATCGAAGGGGAAAAGCAGGGGAATCGGTCGAGGACCTCACCGTGAAGCTCGTGGGTGCGCTCGGGGAGGCCGGGGCGGTTCGGTGGTGGAGGACCCGACAGCGACGACCGGCGGCAGAGGTTGAAGAAGGCAGTCGATTCGGTCGAGGTGGGGCCTCCGAGCTCGAGTTGATCCGCGTAGAGGAAGCAGGGGAGGCAGGTGGAGCTCCTAGCGCAAGCTTGGCCGGAGGGGACGACGACGGCCGCGGAGACGATGAGGCTGCGATGACGGCAGCAGCTTGGACGTAGTGAATCGGGAGAGGGAAAGGATGAGGGGAAGAACAGAGGCTAGGGTTTAGGGAGGGTGCGCTGGCGACGTCTTAACCAACGGGAGGAACCGCGGGACGGACAACGCGTGTGCATCGGCGATTTGAACGAGCGCTCTGCCTCCAGCGCGATGGGGATGAACAGGAGGTTGAAGGAGACTAGAGGTGGGCTGGGTTGCACTGTTCATTGGGCCATTTAAGCGCACAGTTCTGGGTTTTTTAATTACCTCTCTATGTTTTCTTCTTTAGTTATTGTTTTGTATTTTTATTTTGTACCAAATGATTTTTGTTGAATGAGGAGACTTGTCACTAAAATACTTGGCGACAATATGGAGTTGCCCACAAGGTTTTGGGGGTTGTTTCAAATCCATCCAATTTATGTTTGAATTTAAAAGCTCTACATAAGTGCTACTGGGCCACTTCATCATTTATTGGGGAATTATTGGTGAGTCAAATGATGTTGGTTTTAACATGACAAAGGTCAGAGGGATTTATACTAAAATGCGAACATTTTAGTATTATCGTTTGGAGAAACAATATTTTGACTTGTATTTTAATTTGAATTTGAGGTCGGTTTGGAACAAAGTGATGATTAGCAAAATTTACTTATAATGATGTGGCAACATTAACAGGACTTTACTGTAGCATGACACTGGGGGTGTTACAAATCTCCTCCACTACAAGAAATCTCGTCCCGAGATTTAAGTGGGGAAGTGAAGAGTAACTTATAGGGTTAATTATCTAGTGAACAATTCAGGGAATGTGGTAGAATTATCTCTCGAGTTGAAACTTAAGAAAAACATCGAGAGCAAAGTATGAAGGTACCATAAGAAGTTTCAAGCGAATGAACAAACGATCGATACCTGAACAGCGTGTGAGAAGGGGGTTCAGAGTATCGGTCAACTCTCGGAGGGTGGCTCGTGACAACACACAAAGCCAAGAGGAAAAGATACTTTGGAATAATGGATATACAGGAGAGTCAGGTTCCGATCCTGTGGAACTATGGGTTATGGGCCCACCATGTGGGTTAAAAGTAGAAAGGGGGCCGATAGCAAGGCATGTCAGATGATAGACTGTCGGTTATGTTTGCCAACATCGTTGGTACCAAGGGGAGGAACAAAGAGAACTATTTTCCTGCTCGTTGAACGAGGTGGACCAATAGGCAAAGTTCTCATCCATCGGTGGTTACCGGAATGCCAACAGCAATAATAACAAGGTCTTACTGACAGAGTTGTTCACCGAGGTGTTTACCTAAGCAGAGAATTAACTCTGCTCCGATAAGTTAGATTACGAGAATGGTTAAACAAACCAATGGAAAGGAAAAAGTGATTATCGATTCAAACAACCCAAAGGAAAGGAAGATGTGTTTACACATAAGAGTTGGGAGTATATCCTTCCCAAGGAAAAGCGGAGTAGGATATACATGATAAGACAGCAAGTTCAAAAGCATTTAGATAATGGGGAGAGGGAAGAACCATGATAATACCCATACAACGGTGTGAGGTTAACTGAACGAGAAACATTTTGTATTATGCTTCCGATGTTCTTGTTGATATTGGGAATACCACATAATGCTTCGATGCGGCAATGATATGGTGTCAAGTAAAGATTGGGTTCGAAGATCTCAAGAGATACCGAGAAATAATTCCAAGATATCTCAGAACGTAAGGAATAACCAAGCACAATCAGGTCTGTATTGGCAGAAAGTCAAGATGTCATCGATGATATCACAAATCATCGAGGGGCAGGGATGGTATTTCTAGCCATGAATTCAATTGACATCTCGGAAGAAGCCAAAGTGTTGACGGTGATCACGATAGATTTTGTCTAGAGACTCTATGAAGATGCCATCGAGCAAAAAAGGAAGGATGAAGTGAAAGGATATGAGTACCACGGATTCGACACAAGCTTGTTGTTCGAGGTGAAATGATAAGATGAGGAAGATCGACGTAAGCTTAGCTCATCATCGAAAGTTGCTCCGGGCATAAGGTCCGGGTAGCACAGTTAAAAGTTAACACGATAAAATATAGCCGATCAGGCTAGGAATGATGTGATGGGGTATAAAACTTCCCAATATCATGTACTAGGTGTAATGCCAGAAGGTAAATCGGAGTAGAGGTTGTACAGGGGAAAAGATTTGCAGAGGATAAGTATTTTAACTTACCCGGTAAATGGAATCAAGGAGGAAATATGGTCGGAACCACGATGGCAAAGGATCAATTCATAGATACAAGATGAGCTTGTACCAAAGAAATAGTTTTTTTTATGAGCAGCTTCCATGATAAGTTCTGCATCGGGTCCATGGGCATGAACACAAGGGTTCAAGGTCGACTCCCACTTCTTCAATGCATAACCTTTCATTCACTCCTCGTTTTCGAAGAATTTGTAGTGCGAAAGATTTATCTGGTGAAGCACCAGAAGAGTATGACTCACCTCTCTTTCGAGTTCACACGGATTAGGGAAGGCATAGGTTCAACCCATAGGGGTATCTTAGGAACATATACCACTAACTTCAGGATTAAAATATACTAGCTCGAGAGCAGAGCATGGTTGACAAAAGCAGATGATAGAATTTACCAAAGGCATTATGTGTCAGGGCAAAACCCACAAGTTTAATGAATATGAAGGACATTGTCGGATAATAATCCAACCAAGGATATGGCGGTCCATAAAAGATCTGATGTGAGTATCGATACTCACCCAGAAGAAGAAAGAATGCAAAGGCATCGGGTTATAGATATATCTGGATAACTTCAAAGCTTGAATACAAGGGAATTACGATTTTCAAATCAGAAGATCTGAAGCAGAGGCTCTGATCAGAAGATAATTGAGTTGAATCGATACAGATCGATAATCAATCAAGGTTTGATTTGACAAGAACAAGCTCATGTTTGGAGTGACGTCTGAGCCAGAAGGATGAATGCTAGGATCTGTTTGAGGATTACGAGCATTCGCGGCATATTGGGTCAAGGGACTCGAAACGATAGTGACAGAGGATGTCAACGAAGATTACTAGAAATATGGAATTAACCATAATGCAAGCAAACAAGAATTTCAACACAATAGGCTGCTGAGGATTTTCGGAAGATCGAATGGTATTTCGAAGACTTTTGTGAAATACCTAAACAATTGGGGATGAACGAATCCCCGATAACTGTGAGGAATTATTAGTACACGTATTCAGGCGGAAAAGGAGCTGCAATGCAGCAGGCACAATGGATTCTTGAAATATCGGAGTGTATTACGAAGCATCTTGTAATAACAAGAGCAACTGGAATATGGTGTAAGAACGATAGGTGTATGTAGTTATTCATAGGGGTTGACGGTGGAAGGGAATTGAAAAAGCGATGAGCACATGTTCTCGGGAGAACATCGGAGAGTAACTTCAAAGTCTTCTGGTGAAGCAGGCGATCATCTGGAATGAAGGGGCTCTCCGGATGGAAGTGGTTACGAGATCCTAGATTCAGAGTTAGCAAAATTATTTAACCCGAATAGAGCAGAGATCAGAATCCTAGAATATAGACGAGGAATAAAAAGATCCTAATATCACCCAATGGCGACGTGGGCCCGTAAGCCACACAACCAAGTTAGTAAAAAAGTTTTGGATGACTAGACTCAACTTCGGCCAAGGAGTTGAAAGGGGGGCTACCTACAGGCAGTCGGCTCTGATACCAACTTGTGACGCCCTCGATTCAATCGTACACTAATCATACACGCAAATGTGTACGATCAAGATCAAGGACTCACGGGAAGATATCACAACACAACTCTAGACACCAATTAAAATAATACAAGCTTTATATTACAAGCCAGGGGCCTCGAGGGCTCGAATACATAAGCTCGAAAACACAAGAGTCAGCGGAAGCAACAATATCTGAGTACAGACATGAGTTAGACAAGTTTGCCTTAAGAAGGCTAGCACAAAAGTAACATCAATCGAAAAGGCAAGGCCTCCTGCCTGGGAGCCTCCTAACTACTCCTGGTCATCGGCGGTCTCCACGTAGTAGTAGGCATCAACGGTGGCATCTGGCTCTTGGGCTCCGACATCTGGTTGCATCAACCGGCAAGAACAAGAAAGGGGGAAAAGGGGGAGCAAAGCAACCGTGAGTACCCATCCAAAGTACTCGCAAGCAAGGATCTACACTACATATGCAACATTATCAAAGGAAGGTTGTATATGTGTACTGGGCTGCAAAAATGCCAGAATAGAGGGGAGAACCTAGTCCTATCGAAGACTAGCATCTTCTGGAAACCACCATCTTGCAGCAACAAGAGGGAGTAGAGTAGCATAACTAAAGTAGTAGTAGTGTTATCAACCTCGGCCAGAGATCCTTTCTCGACTCCCTATGAGAAAGCAATCCCAGAGCCATACTATCCAGTTATCATCACAATCCATTACTCATCACAAGTATCCAGTTCTAGTTGTATCGATCGGGATACAACTCCAAGTGTCCGTTACCGTAGGACAAGCTATCGATAGATGTTTTCTTCCCTGCAGGGCTGCACCAACTTACCCACCATGCTCGATTAACTCCGGCCGGACACACTTTCCTGGGTCATGCCCGGCCTCGGCCAAACAATATGCCGCAACCTGACCTAGGCTTAATAGAGAGGTCAACACGCCGGACTAAACCTATGCCCCCAGGGGTCATGGGCCATCGCCCCGGGAACTCCTGCACGTTGCGAGGGTGACCGGTGAGCAGACCTAGCTACCTCCTTCAAAAAGGCAGGTGCTTACGCAGTCCAACCCAGCGCGCGCCGCTCAGTCGCTGGCGTCTATTAAGCTTCGGCTCATGCATACGACGTAGAACGCCCATACTATGCCCACGTGATGGTTAGTGCTATCAGGCCAGAGGCCCCTCGGATCAAATATCCAAATCGTAGTGGATTAGGAGCACGCGGTAACAAGCAAAGACTCACGAAAGATGTGACCCCGTTGCCCCGTCTTGAGGACTTGCGGCAAGGGCTAAGAATGCCCGGCCACGCCTCGTAATTATCTCGCGGGCACCCTCCAGGTCAACCCTTCTCCACATCACTCGCGGGTACCCGTCAGGGTCGACCTGACTTTCCAAGTAACAGTGGTAAGGTCCAAGTATCCGTGTGTCCAAACATCAGGGGGGAAATCCCTAGGAATCACCCCCGGTAAATTCCACTCGATGTAATCATCAAGGTGAACATAAGAGGAACCAACCCCGAGGTTCACACTTGAGGGGTTGCACGACAGAGTCGTATCGGAAGTGGTTAAGGCGGAATCACCTCGATGACCACGACCGAATAGCTACACTACAGGGTTAACATCAGAAGTGCTGTAGAGGTCTCACCCTCGGCACTCGATAGTAACCCAGTAGTGTCGGGCAAGTAAGGGGAAAGTGATGTGCAGTGCAGGGGCCTGGTCTTCAATCCCGTTGATCGGGTCTTCAATAATGAAGCAGGGGCAACAAGGACAAGGTGGGGGTCACTGATGGATCACTAACCAACCTATACTACGCAGTTTAGGATAAGCAGGTAGGTAACAATAAGCAGGTTACAAAAGCAGGCTATGCATCAGAATAGGAGCAATCAATTACAGTAGCAAAATCTAATGCAAGCATGAGAGAATGGAATGGGCGATATCGGGATGATCAAAGGGGGGGCTTGCCTGGTTGCTCAGACAAGAAGGAGGGGTCGTCAACACCGTAGTCGAACTGGGGGTCGCCGGCAGTCTCGGGGTCTACCGGAAAGAAGAGGGGGAAGAAGAAATGAATACATAGCAAGCAAGTGCATAACAGAATAACACGCAGAGCTAGACGTGTTCTAACGCGGTTCTACACGATACCGGTGAAGGGGGAAGTCAACCGGGAATGTTTTCCCGGTTCCGGACCTGTGTCAGACAGATGACCGGAGGGTGAAGTTCCATGTTCAGATAGTTAGAGGCATCTGACAGGTAAACGAACTGCGTGTTCAGATTCGTCTCGTCGTTCTGAGCAACTTTCATGTATAAAACTTTTTCATCCGAGTTACGGATTATTTTATATGATTTTTCAAAGATTTTAAACAATTTTGTGATTTACTTTTAAATAAAAACTTTAATATTAAAATAACAGAAAACCCTTTGTACCCACTAAGATCTAGCCCTAGTGGATGACAAGTGGGGTCTAGAGGTGAATTGTTGACCAGTCAAAGGTCCAGTCAGCAGTCAACTGAGTTGACCGTTGACTTGGTCAAACCAACATGCGGGGCCCGGTTGTCATTGACACAAGTGTTAAAAGAAAAGTTAATTTAGCTTAGATAATTGCGGGGCCCATCTGTCATTGCGGTTTAGAGAGAGGGGGTTAGTGTTAAGTGGGGGATTAGCCCCCACTAATTAGCCGGCCATTAGGGGCGGGCGTGCATCCACGCACGGCCACAACAGAGGCCCTGGGTGCGGCCGTCGCGACCTAGGCGAGGCCAGCAGCTACCGGCGTGCACGCACGCACGCAAGTAGGGGGTCGGCCACGGCGTGACCGGCAGGAGCGGCGACGCGGATGCGGCGGAGCCGAGGTAGCAGCGAGCGCGGTGTGGCGAGGTGCAGGGGAGCAGCGGTGTGCGGCGGCCAACGGTGGACAGGGAGCAGGGGCGGCGAGCGGCTAGCGGTGAGCAGCAGGGACGGGCGCGGGCGACTGTGGCACGGCCCGCGTGGGCGTGCGGCCACCGATGCGCGAGCGTGTCGGGACGGGATCGGGTCGCGGCTAGGGGCGCACAGGCGGGCGTAGGCGCGGCAGGGAGCCAGCGGCAGCGGTAGAACAGCAGCAGTTGCATGGAGCAGTTAAGAGCAGGAGCAGCTCGCAAGGAGAAGAGGCAAAGCAGTGGCAGTACGCTCACATGTACACATACGCTGAAGCTCGGGCACGACGGTGACGGCGGCTTACGACGTACAAATCGAAGGGGGAAAGCAGGGGAATCGGTCCAGGGCCTCACCACGAAGCTCGTGGGTGCGCTCGGGGAGGCCGGGGCGGTTCGGTGGTGGAGGACCCGACGGCGACGACCGGCGGCCTTAGTTGAAGAAGGCAGTCGATTAGGTCGAGGTGGGGCCTCCGAGCTCGAGTTGATCCGCGTAGAGGAAGCAGGGGAGGCAGGTGGAGCTCCTAGCGCAAGCTCGGCCGGAGGGGACGACGACGGCCGCGGAGATGATGAGGTGGCAACGACGGCAGCAGCTTGGACGCTGTGAATCGGGAGAGGGAAAGGATGAGGGGAAGAACAGAGGCTAGGGTTTCGGGAGGGTGCGCTGGCGACGTCTTAACCAACGGGAGGAACCGCCGGATGGACGACGCGTGTGCATCGGCGATTTGAACGAGCGCTCTGCCTCCAGCGCGATGGGGATGAACAGGAGGTTGAAGGAGACTAGAGGTGGGCTGGGTTGCACTGTTCATTGGGCCATTTAAGCGCACAGTTCTGGTTTTTTTATTACCTCTCTATGTTTTCTTCTTTAGTTATTGTTTTGTATTTTTATTTTGTACCAAATGATTTTTGTTGAACGAGGAGACTTGTCACTAAAATACTTGGCGACAATATGAAGTTGCCCACAAGGTTTTGGGGGTTGTTTCAAATCCATCCAATTTATGTTTGAATTTAAAAGCTCTACATAAGTGCTATTGGGCCACTTCATCATTTATTGGGGAATTATTGGTGAGTCAAATGATGTTGGTTTTAACATGACAAAGGTCAGAGGGATTTATACTAAAATGCGAACATTTTAATATTATCGTTTGGAGAAACAATATTTTGACTTGTCTTTTAATTTGAATTTGAGGTGGGTTTGGAACAAAGTGATGATTAGCAAAATTTACTTATAATGATGTAGCACCATTAACAGGAGTTTACTGTAGCATGACACTAGGGGTGTTACACCGGATAGGTATCCGGTCTCGGCTATACGCCATACTTCGGCGCCGCCCACCTCGATATGGATCCCTTTTGGGAGCGAGGGATGAGGTAGAATAGCTTCCTCCACAGCTCGAAATGGGCCTCGCAGCCCAGGAACAGCCCGCAGAGAGCGACGAAGCCCGCGATATGCAGAATTGAGCTTGGCGTGAGATTGTGCAGTTGGAGGCCATAGTACTCCAAGAGACCTCGGTGGAAGGGATGAATTGGAAATCCAACACCTCTTAGAAGAAAGGAAACGAAGCACACTCGCTCCCCTTCTGAGGGATTCGGGAAATTTTCTGCCAGTTCTTCGCCAGTAAAAGAGGTTAATCCCACTCGAACGGGGACTAGATCCGCAGGGGGGAGATAACCCTGCACCTGGAGCTTGGTTAGTTGGGCGTGGGATATAGAGCAGCTCTCCCAATCGCCTTTTTGAGGGCCGTGGGGGCGGGAGGAAGAACTAGGAGCACTGTCCATGATTGCATGGTTTCTTGAGGCAAGATCGGAGGATTTTCGTCTGGAACGACATCTAAGATCTAATCTCCTTAAATAGGCACGTTCCGTAAGATGTCGAGGGGTTATTTGCAAAAGCGCTTGGACCCTTCGTATTCGTTTGCCACGTGGAAGCTGAGGCGACGAAGGCACAGAAGCCGAAGGGTATAGCATTCAATGTAAAACCGGGTTGTTCGAAGAATTCACCTTACCAAGACCGAAGATGTAAAAGCCAAATACAGTCCTTTGGCTCAGCTGCTTCGAAATACTCAGAGGAGGAACCCGCCTTGCAATGCCGAAGACAATGTGCGCACCGGATACGTCATCATTGAAGACTGGTTCGGGGGCTACTGAGGGAGTCCTGGATTAGGGGGTCCCCGGGCGTCTGGGCTATGGGACATGGGCCGGACTCATGGGCCATGAAGATACAAGATGGAAGGCTCTCCCCCGTGTCCGGATGGGACTCTCCTTGGCGTGGAAGGCAAGCTTGGCGTGCGGATATGAAGATTCCTTTCTCTGTAAACCGACTCTGTACAGCCCTAGCCCCCTCCGGTGTCTATATAAACCGGAGGGTTTAGTCCGTAGAGGCAATCATAATCATACAGGTTAGACATTTAGGGTTTAGCCACTACGATCTCGAGGTAGATCAACTCTTGTAACCCCTATACTCATCAAAGTCAATCAAGCAGGAAGTAGGGTATTACCTCCATCGAGAGGGCCCGAACCTGGGTAAACATTGTGTCCCCTGCCTCCTGTTACCTATGATCCTTAGACGCATAGTTCAGGACCCCCTACCCGAGATCTGCCGGTTTTGACACCGACACCAGAATTCCAGCTGCCGGCATTCTCCCTCTTTGTGTAAACCTTGCATATTATGAGAGAAAAGGCATTAGAATTACTCCAAAAAGCATTATTATGCATAGAAACATTATAAATAACTATAGGAAAACATGATGCAAAATGGACGTATCAGCCACACACCCCAGAAAACTACAAGCCAACATTGAATGGAAGAGGAGAACCGCTTGGGGTCTTCCGAGTTCAGCTTCGTGATCAAGCAACCGGAGCCGAGAATGAAGCCAACACATGAAGGGGACATGCCGACATGGCAGGCCATGCCATCACCAACATCTAAATGCCAGCGAAGACAACGCCATCTAGATCCATCACCTGGAGGAGCCCCTTGCTCCCACTCTCTCGAGCAAAAGAGGCACCGCAACCGGGCGATGGCTGCGCTCACCTCCCTCGAGCCTGAATGAGAATTGCCGCTGAGGTCCAGCAATGCGGGCTCCAAGCACCACCCCACAGTCAGAACATGCATGCCTAAATAGCACTGACGTCTAGGCCACGGGACCGTCAACACGAAGAGAGGAAGTTGTCGTCCATCCCCACACCACAATCACCAACAGGAAGGGTCTTGCTCAAAAGACGGAGCCTCCATGAAGGGAACGGCGCAAAAGCATCACCGCCGCCTGGTCCGGCAACTGGTTTTCACCCCGAGCACGAGGGAGGGGCAACCTATAGTGATACCTCCAAGGAGGGGAACGGCACCATAGGGCGTCACCGTCACCGGCACCAATGTAGTCAGGCTGAGCTTTTGCCAGGTATCAGCCACCATCCACCCATCAACCACAAACCACACGTCAAGTGCACCCCATTGGGGATGGCGAAGAGATGAGCAAATGAGTAGTGAGGAGGACCACGGCAAGAACCGAGAAAGATGAGACCTTGTCCGAAGTCGGCCCTAGATGGATCACCTAGATGGATCTTGCGTGTGCGTAGGAATTTTTTTGAAATTACTGCGTTCCCCAACAGTGGCATCCGAGCCAGGTTTATGCGTAGATGTTATATGCACGAGTAGGACACAAAGAGTTGTGGGTGATAATAGTCATACTGCTTACCAGCATGTCATACATTGATCCGGCGGTATTGTTGGATGAAGCGGCTCAGACCGACATTACGCGTACGCTTACGCGAGACTGGTTCTACCGACGTGCTTTGCACACAGGTGGCTAGTGGGTGTCTGTTTCTCCAACTTTAGTTGAATCGAGTGTGACTACGCCCGGTCCTTGTTGAAGGTTAAAACAGCACACTTGACGAAAAATCGTTGTGGTTTTGATGCGTAGGTAAGAACGGTTCTTGCTAAGCCCGTAGCAGCCACGTAAAACCTGCAACAACAAAGTAGAGGATGTCTAACTTGTTTTTACAGGGCATGTTGTGATGTGATATGGTCAAGACGTGATGATATAAATTGTTGTATGAGATGATCATGTTTTGTAACAGAGTTATCGACAACTGGTAGGAGTCATATGGTTGTCGCTTTATTGTATGCAATGCAATCGCCATGTAATTGCTTTACTTTATCACTAAGCGGCAGCGATAGTCGTGATAGCAATAGTTGGCGAGACTGTCAGATTTTGGGTTCCGGCAAAACCCTTGAGGTTCGAACACTAGGGTGCGCACGAAGATCTCTCCTCCCTCTAGCTCGCATGCGTCATGGTCTCACGGCCTAGCTCGGCGAACCCAAAGAACAAGGGGACACAAGATTTATACTAGTTCGGGCCACCATTGTGGTGTAATACCCTACTCCAGTGTGGTGTGGTGGATTGCCTCTTGGGCTGAGGATGAACAATTACAAGGGAAGAACAGCCACCAGAGGAGAGGTGCTCTTGTGCTTGGTGAACTTGTGTGAAGCTATGGATGGAATGGCTCCGATCCAAGACGATGTAATCCTCCAAGATCATCTCTCCTCCTCCTACGATGGTGGCTAGTCCTATTTATAGAGGCATGGGTCCTCTCCCCAAATATTGAGCAGGAAGGGATCCCACAACGGCCAAATTCGAAGGGGGACAACCAGTAAAAATTATCCTGACTAAAGGTGGTCTTCGCCTGCCAAAGGCTCTGGTGGTGACGCCATCTTGGGCTCCACGATGACCTTTGTCCTGCCGTCCTGCTAGTCTTGGTCTCGTTGCACCGATATGGAAACCTTTGCCTGATGCCTCGGGACTCCTCGCCTACGCTTGCCTCTTTAGCACCAAAGAGGAAACGAGGACACTGTGCGCGATGGCGCCCGCCTGGCCTTGGTCGTCATGGCTTGCGTCATAGGAACCTCGCGAGGTTCCCCTTGCCTTGATCTCTCCGCCCCTCGCGAGCCAGCCTGGTGAGGCTGCCCCGAGGAGGTCTGGTGTCGTCCGCCTCGTGAGGCTTGGCCCCTCACGAGGGTCTTGAGTGTTTGCTGGTGAAGATGGGTAGTAAAGGGCCGCTGGCGGAGCCACGCCATGGGACGTAGGCAGGCAAGTCTGGGGACCCCTTCCCAGAACGCCGACAGTAGCCCCCGGGCCCAAGGCGTGCTCGGACTTGGCTTCGAGGCGAAGCCAAAGGGCAAGTGCGGAGCGCCGCGGCCCCAACAGCCTGCGACCCCTGCTCGACGCGTGGCGATCGATTGGACGTGGGCGGCCTCGCTTCCCCATGCAGCCTTGATATCCGCCTGGCTAGGTGGCCACGACGTCCTACACAGTTATTTCCCCGTTGCTGCCAATGCACTCCCCAACTCCTCCGCTTCTTCAAACCTCAGCTTCCTCTCCCAATCCGACATGAGCTCAGTCCTCTCCATCGCAATGGCGCCAAACCGAACGGAGAAAGGGAAGAAGCCCCTTTCCTCAGCCATTCCACCCCCGGCCATTGAGCCCGCCGTTCGTCGATCGCTGGTACTCAATCAAGAGGCCATGGACAAGGTCCGCCCGGCGCTCGCCACCAGCTTCAATGAATGGGGAGGGACGGTGGCCTGGCCTGCATCCCGTGCTACTATCGATAGGACAGCCACTGAGGTCCAGTTCTTCATTGACGCCCTGTGGGCCGGCCTGGTTACTCCCTTCTCCGCCTTCTTCAATGTCGTGCTTTCCCATTATCAGATCCATATGTTGCACCTAAATCCCCAATCCGTCGCCCTTCTCACCGTCTTTGCCTTTGTCTGTGAGGCCATGGTGGGCGTTGCCCCTTCCGTGGCCCTCCTGTGCCATTTCTTCTCGCTGCACCTGACCGACCCCCTGCAGTGCTCGGGGTGCCTGAGCTTCCAGGCTGTGGCGGCAACAGCCGGCTCGGGGATTGATTTCGAGCTCCCGCCGTCTGCGAGCGGGTTTCGGACACGGTGGGTATATGTGGATGTCGGAGTGCTCAGCCCCCTGCTCTCGCCTCCGTCGTCGCCCGCTATCCCTAGCTCTAGCTGGGGCCACGAGAAGCTCACGGGCTCCTGCCTTGCCTTCGTCTGGCTCCGGTTGAGGAGGCTGAAGGACCTCGGTGTGACTGCGCCCGTGGTGATGAAGGAGTTCCTTCGACGCCGCATCGCCCCACTCCAGCGCCATTCCCAGCCGATGTGGGCCCTGACTAGCGGCCAGGATCGCATGAGGCTTCAGGAGTCGGGGCTCCCGCAAGAGGCACGAAGAACGGTGCTCGAGGTCTTGACGGGCGACCCCTCGCCAGGCGATATGCCGCAGGAGGGTTGTCTCCTATACTGCTTCTCGAACAGGGTGGAGTTCGCGGGGAAGATGCCCCCCTTCGATGAATGGGGGTTGCGTCCAGTCGGCCTTGAGGGGCCTCGCGAGAACCCCGTCACCATGGTTCCCCTCCTTGTTGCCGGTGCCGAACTTGCCCCAAGAGTGGACGCAGGGGGGCAAGCACCACTGGAGGCCGGAGGCGCGGGTGCCGAGGTGTCGACGCCGCCCGAGGCTCCTGAGGCGCCACCCCCGGGAACCTGTGACTCTCACCCTGAGGTGGTAATGGAGGGGGCGATACAATCCGCTGCCCCTGAGGCCGAAGCTCCCGAGGCCTCAGCAGGTCATTGCGAGGCGGAACCCGATATCTCTCCCCAACTTGGCGCTCCGGCGGTTGTCTCCTTGGGTGCCTCACTAGTCGCGCCATGTGCTGGCCGCCACGTCCAACGCTTCGGCCGGCTCCGTGTGGACTTCGAAGCGCTCCACAAGAGGAAGGGGTCCCCAAGCTGCTGCAGTGGCGCCTTCCGGCCGTTGAAACAGAGGAAGTACATCGCCATAGATGAGTAAGTACCTTATCTTTGTACTTCCTCGAGTGCTTCTTCCCTTCCCGACGGTGGCTCTTCAGGATCCCTTCTGCTAAGGCCGTGAAGCCTCCCTGGAAGCAACCTCCTCCTACCTCGAATCTCCCGCTGGCCTTGAGCGTCCCAAGCCAGCATGCTGCCCCCGGCGCGAGGTCGGCCGGGGAGGCAGATGCTCTAGCATGGTACCTCGAGCCCGCGCCCCTGCCGTCTCTTCTTCATGGCCTCGCCGGGGGCACGACGAGTGTGGCAAGGGCTCCACCTCTAGTTGTGGACGGCGGCTGGATGGCTTCGGTCTTGGCTTCCTCTTCGAGTAGTGAACCTCAACTCAACCGGGCTCTCGCCGAAGGCCAGTGGGCGACCGGGGGGGCGCCAGCCCCCAGCCCCCCGCTGAAAGGGGGCGAGCCACTTCGGATCCCGTCGATGACCCCCTCTGTGGAGGACGGAATCAGCCACGCAATTAAGCTTGCGCACGAACGGAGTGTCGTATGCCATGAGCTCTTTCAGGAGGCAATGGGCGCGATGAGCCGGCTTGGCGGAGAGCTCGTGGATGTAGACGCGCGCCTCGAGGCCAAGGGTCTTCGGCTGATGGAGGAGCGGCATAAACTGAAGGTGGCCATCAACCTCGGGCGCCACCAGCACGAGCTTGATAATGCGAAGGTTGAGGCGTCTCTTGCGGCCTCGCGTGAGGCCTGCACTCGAGCCTTGGAAGAGGCCTGGGAAGCTGACCGTCGCCGCGAGATCGCAGAAACGCGCGTGGGAGCTCCAAGCCTGGAGCGCCTCCTTGGAGCAGCAATTGGAGGCCCACAGAGCCGCCCTAGCGTTGATGAGGGGGACACCTGCCGAGGAGGAAGAGATCCTGAAGTGCAAGGAAGCGCTGGCGCTGGAAGCCATGGAGCGCAGCCTTGAGCTTGAGCGGTTGGAGACGAGGGAGCGCCAAGTCGCCCAAGCGGAGGATGCTGTCGGTGCATGCGAGGCCAGGGCCCAGGAGGAGGTCGATCGCCGGGTGGCCGAGGCTCGCGCGGATCTTGTGGGCATGTACGACCTAAATCTGAAGCTCGTGGAAGCCGAAGCTGTGGCCAGGACTACTGCCCTCAAGTCAGGGTTGGCTGAGGAGGGACATCGTGAGAAAGCCGCCGCAGCCGCCCTGATCTTAGTGCAAGCTGAGCTGGCTTCCGCCCATGCCCAGCTGCTTTCTCTTCAGCAGCGGGTCGCCAGCGCCGAGTCCTTCGCGCAGCAGAGCAGGGAGGAAGCGCTTCGGTGGCAGACGCTGGAGCACGTGCACGCCCCCATGCTCCAAAGCCTCAGAATCAGAGCCAACGCGGCGCTGGGCACCATTGATACGTCTCCAACATATCTATAATTTATGAAGTATTCATGCCATGTTTACAATATTTTTATATGATTTTGGTATGATTTGATTAGAACTAACCCACACTGACGCTGTTTTCAGCAGAACTACCGTGGTGTTGTTTTTGTGTAGAAATAAAAGTTCTCGGAATGCGATGAAAATCAACGGAGATTTTTTCTGGAAAATAAGAAAAATACTGGAACAAAAATCTACCTGAGGGGAGTCACGGGGGCCCCACGAGGGTGGGGGGCGCGCCCCCTGCCTCGTGGACTCCCCGAAGCCCCCCCCCCCCCCCCCCCCGTGAAATCAATGCCAAGTTCTCCTATAAATATAGAACCCTTCGGGAATTAACCTAGATCGGAAGTTCCACCGCCGCAAGCCTATGTAGCCACGAGAAATCAATCTAGGCCCTCTCTGGCACCCTGCCGGAGGGGGCCATCATCACCAGAGGGCATGGAGGAGGATCCCGGAGGGGCCATTATCGCCATGAAGGCCAAGGACCAGAGGGAGAACCTCTCCCCATCTAGGGGGGAGGCCATGGAGGAGGAAGCACAAGGGAGGAGAACCTCTCCTCCTCTTTCTCGGTGGCGCTGGAGTGCCATCGGGAGGGGAATCATCACCGCGGTGATCGTCTTCATCAACATCACCATCATCATCACCATCCTCATCTCTTTTACGCGGTCCACTCTCCCGCGCCCCGCTGTAATATCTACTTGAACATGGTGCTTTATGCCACATATTATGATCCAATGATGTGTTGCCATCCTATGATGTTTTGAGTAGATATCCTTTGTCTTTGGGTTGATTGATGATCTAGATTGGTACGAGTTGCATGTTTTAATTTGGTGCTGTCCTATGGTGCCCTCCGTGTCGCGCAAGCGTGAGGGATTCCCGCTATAGGGTGTTGCAATACGTTCATGATTCGCTTATAGTGGGTTGGTGAGTGACTGAAACACAAACCCGAGAAAGGGGGTTGTTGCGTATGGGAATAAAGAGGACTTGATGCTTTAATGCTATGGTTGGGTTTTACCTTAATGATCTTTAGTAGTTGCGGATGCTTTCTAGAGTTCCAATCATAAGTGCATATGATCCAAGTAGAGAAAGTATGTTAGCTTATGCCTCTCCCTCATGTGAAATTGCAATGACGACTACCGGTCTTGTTAACAATTGCCTAGGACAATTCCGCACACCGATCCACCATTATTCCACACTCGCTATTTATAATACTTAGTAATATATTCTAACTTTATGATAACAGCACCTACTTTTATATTTTAGCTCTCCGATATCATACAAAGTTATCCTCTTCATACCCACAACGTAGTTTTATTTCTCGTTTCTAGTTGGAAGCAAACGCTCGGTGTACGTAGAGTCGTATCAGTGGCAGATAGGACTTGAGAGAATATTGATCTTACCTTTAGCTCCTTGTGGGTTCGACACTCCATACTTATCACTTCCACCTTTAGAAATTGCTACGAGGATTCCCTGCACTTGGGGATTATCAAGCTCTTTTCTGGCGCCGTTGCCGGGGAGCAATAGCGTGGGGTTGATATTCTCATGTGTGCTTGTTTGCTTTCTTCGCTAAGTAGATTTTGTTTTTCCTTTTTGTTTTTGTTTAGTTGTGGGTGAAACATACAAAAAAATTAAAATAATGAAAATACAAAAGAATTTACTTGCCTCTTATGCCTAAAAAGTTTTTCAAAAAGAGAAGTGATTGGAAAGTTATGCATTGAAGAAGTGAGGGTCGACCTTGAGCACTTGTGTTTATGCTCACGGAAACAATGTAGAATTTTTCATGTAAGTTTCTCTGTAAATAATTATCCCCTTGTGTATATCCATTGTATTATAAAAATAATGTGCCAAGCTTTGGTTTTAGGATGATTAGATTGCTTGTTTACTATGTGCAGAACAAAAACAGAAACTTTGTCTGTAGCGCGTGATTTTACATTTTTTACTGGAAGGTCAAATGGGTCTGAAACTTTTTTCACATTACTTCTGTTAAATTTTTCAAATTGTCAAATTTATTTTATAATTTTTGGAGTTACAGAAGTTTACTAAACTTCCAGATTACTACAGACTGTCCTGTTTTTGACAGATTCTGTTTTCTATGTGTTGATCGCTTATTTTGATGAATCTATGGGTAGTATCGGGGGGTATGAACCATGGTGAAGTTGGAATACAGTAGATAAAGTGCTAATATGAAATTGGAATGAGTTCATTACAGTACCTTAAAGTGGTAGTTTGATTTATTACACTAACAGATCTCACAAAGTTTTTGTTAAAAGTTTTGTGTGGATGAAGTGTTCGAAGATCGAGGAGCTCTCAATATGAGAAGAATAAAGAGAGGCAAGAGTTCAAGCTTGGGGATGCCCAAGGCACCCCAAGTAAATATTTCAAAGGATACCAAGCGCCTAAGCTTGGGGAGGCCCCGGAAGGCATCCCCCATTTCGTCTTCAAAACTATCGGTATACCTTACTCGGAGATATAATTTTATTCGTCACATGATATGTGTTTTGCTTGGAGCATATTTTAAATTTTACTTGATGTTTGAATAAAATCATTGGATCTGAAATCTTGAATGAAAAAGAATCCTCCCATGGCTAGTTAATTGTTTGACTACTCAGTGTTCCTCACTTATATCTTTTTGGAGTAGTTTGTCATTTACTCATGTGCTTCACATATATCCTATGAGTAAATGGTTAAATGAATTTCTTATAACATGGGGAGTAATGACTTCACACATAATGAGTATAGGTAATAAACTTATTGAAAGTTAGCAAACACAGAATTGGTCACTTGAACAATTCATGAAAGAATATTGAAGGAAGAGAGATTTCACATATAAATATACTATCTTGGACATCTTTTGTAATTGTGAGCACTCATTAAAATATTACATGCTAAAAGGTTGACGTTGGACAAGGAAGGCAACATAATGGGTTATGTTTTCTTATATCCGAAATAAAGTATATTGTCATGGATCATCCAACATGCTGAGCTTGCCTTTCCCACTCATGCTAGCCAAATTGTTTGCACCAAGTAGAGATACTACTTGTGCTTCTGAATATCCGTTAAACTAGTTTTCCCATGAGAGTCCACCATACCTGCCTATGGATTGAGTAAGATCCTTCAAGTAAGTTGTCATCGGTGCATGCAATAAAAATTTCTCTCTATATATGTATGATCTATTAGTGCGAAGAAAATAAGCTTTATACGAACTTGTGATAGGGAAGAAATAAAAGCGACGGACTGCATAATAAAGGTCTCTATCACAAGAGGCAATATAAAGTGACGTTCTTTTGCATTAAGATTTTGTGCATCCAACCATAAAAGCGCATGACAACCTCTGCTTCCCTTTGCGAAGGGCCTATCTTCTACTTTTACCTTCTACCCTTATACAAGAGTCATGGTGATCATCACCTTTCCTTTTTACACTTTTTCCTTTGGCAAGAACTTTGTGTTGGAGCGATCCGGATATATATATATCTACTTGGATGTAGGTTTTCATGAGTTATTATTGTTGACATTACCCTTGAGGTAAAAGGTTGGGAGGCGAAACTATAAGCCCCTATCTTTCTCTGTGTCCGATTAAAACTTTAACCCATAAATATCACATGAGTGTTAGCAATTGTGAAAGATTAAATGATAGTTGAGTATTTGGAGTTTGCTGAATCAAAGCTCTGACAAAGACCCTTCCTGAAAATAAGATGAATTGCAACTGTTTGATGACTAAGAGCACTGTTTGATGACTAAGAGCACTGTTTGTTACTTTTCAAGAAAGTTTATGATCTATACTTTAACATGTGAATAGCTTGTTACTTGATCATGAAAAGTTTTATGAGATGAGCTACTGTTATGATATATAATGATGCTAGAAAAAGTGATTGGAACTATCATTGATCAAACTTGTGCACTTGCTAGTATTCACACTTCATAAATTATTTCTTTTATCATTTACCTACTCGAGGACGAGCAGGAATTAATGTTGATACGTCTCCAACGTATCTATAATTTATGAAGTATTCATGCCATGTTTACAAAATTTTTATATGATTTTGGTATGATTTGATTAGAACTAACCCGGACTGACGCTGTTTTCAGCAGAACTACCGTGGTGTTGTTTTGTGCAGAAATAAAAGTTCTCGGAATGCGATGAAAATCAACGGAAATTTTTTCTAGAAAATAAGAAAAATACTGGAACAAAAATCTACCTGAGGGGAGTCACGGGGGCCCCACGAGGGTGGGGGCACGCCCACCCCCCTGGGGCGCGCCCCCTGCCTCGTGGACTCCCCGAAGGCCCCCGTGACGTGAAATCAACGCCAAGTTCTCCTACAAATATAGAAACCTTCGGGAATTAACCTAGATCAGAAGTTCTGCCGCCACAAGCCTCTGTAGCCACGAGAAATCAATCTAGGCCCTCTCTGGCACCCTGCCGGAGGGGGCCATCATCACCAGAGGGCATGGAGGAGGATCCCGGAGGGGCCATCATTGCCATGAAGGCCAAGGACCAGAGGGAGAACCTCTCCCCATCTAGGGGGGGAGGGGCCATGGAGGAGGAAGCACAAGGGGGAGAACCTCTCCTCCTCTCTCTCGGTGGCGCCGGAGTGCCATCAAGAGGGGAATCATCACCGCGGTGATCGTCTTCATCAACATCACCATCCTCATCTCTTTTACGCGGTCCACTCTCCCGCACCCCGCTGTAATCTCTACTTGAACATGGTGCTTTATGCCACATATTATGGTCCAATGATGTGTTGCCATCCTATGATGTTTTGAGTAGATATCCTTTGTCTTTGGGTTGATTGATGATCTAGATTGGTACGAGTTGTATGTTTTATTTTGGTGCTGTCCTATGGTGCCCTCCGTGTCGCGCAAGCGTGAGGGATTCCCGCTGTAGGGTGTTGCAATACGTTCATGATTCGCTTATAGTGGGTTGGTGAGTGACTGAAACACAAACCCGAGAAAGGGGATTGTTGCGTATGGGAATAAAGAGGACTTGATGCTTTAATGCTATGGTTGGGTTTTACCTTAATGATCTTTAGTAGTTGCGGATGCTTGCTAGAGTTCCAATCATAAGTGCATATGATCCAAGTAGAGAAAGTATGTTAGCTTATGCCTCTCCCTCATGTGAAATTGCAATGACGACTACCGGTCTTGTTAACAATTACCTAGGGCAATTCCGCACACCGATCCACCATTATTCCACACTCGCTATTTATAATACTTAGTAATATATTCTAACTTTATGATAACAGCGCCTACTTTTATATTTTAGCTCTCCGATATCATACAAAGTTATCCTCTTCATACCCACAATGTAGTTTTATTTCTCGTTTCTAGTTGGAAGCAAACGCTCGGTGTATGTAGAGTCGTATCAGTGGCAGATAGGACTTGAGAGAATATTGATCTTACCTTTAGCTCCTTGTGGGTTCGACACTCCATACTTATCACTTCCACCTTTGGAAATTGCTGCGATGATTCCCTGCACTTGGGGATTAGCAACCATCTATGATGAAGATGCCCCTCATCCCCACTCGAATGATTATGCCAGTCACCTCCTTTTCTTCACTGATGTGGTGACACGCCTGCAGAATCGATCTGAGAGGGCTCGCGAGCTTGTTGAAGAGAGGAGCCGCGGCCTGCTCAGGCGCGTGTTCTCCCGCGTCTTCAGCCACCTCCAGAACACCTACCCCAACTTTGATTTTGACGCAGCCATTGCCCCTATGCCCGAGGCCATCCGGGGCGACCTGGCGTGCTGGGTAGAAGACAATGTGGATGCTCTAGTCAGGGCCTTCTCCTCTGAGGACGACGCGGTGGTGGTCGCGGCGGATGAAGGTGACGTGGTTGACGATGGTGTGGGCGACGCCGGCAACAGTGACGGTGATGCCGGCGACGGTGACGGTGACGGCGACGCCAGCGACGCGTCTGAGGGTGACCCGGAGGACGCGATGAGCGATATGTCCGATTGAGACCGTGCTTCCTTGTCGTTGACCCTGCATGTGAAAGCTCGGGACGGCCCTGAAAGTTGTAAAAGCATTTTGGGAGGGGGAGCCCCTCATCTCATGTTAACAGATTACTGCCTCTATTCCTTAGGCCAAGCTGGAGATGTGTTTTCGCGAGCCCGTGAGTCCTGCCGCGAACTTACCGCTGCGATTTACCTTAGTCAAGACAAGTTCCGAACCAGCTCATGAGGCCGTGAGCTTCTGTCGATCTGCCCGAGAGGGCCTCGCGAGAAGCAAGCGCCAGTCATGGTAGGATGTGCGCACGGCATGCGTGCGCCTCATCCAGCCCCCGCTTGCGAGGGGCTCGTGAAGGGAGGCAGCAGGTGCAAACTCCAAATCACGGCAAGGAACCAGACCGCAAGAAATCGCATGAACGAGAAAAGACACCCCCCGCGCATACCAATGAAAATTCAACTTCAAACTTAAATCCAAAGCCAGAAAATAGGGCTACAGAAAAGAGATTAAAAGCAAATGTCCGCGTCAGGCGCCTAGTCTAGTCTTCTTGTCTTCTCACCAGCGCGGAGCTAAGTGCTGCCACTAGGATGTGGGAGGGAGCCCCCGAGGCCCGAGGGCGGCACTCCTGAGACTCCGGGGCGTGTACAGCCCCACTCATTATTACGTGAGAGTGTCACGAGCGGAGACCTTCACAGGTGCGAGCCTTACTTCATATCACCAGACGAGGGCCCAGCCTTGCGCCACCCTTGACCACCATTGGGGCGTCCGGAAACCAGGACGATGCCAAGGGACAAAGGGAACGCCAGCGGCGCCCTCGGCGACCACGGGTCCTCTGCCGGGGGAAGGCTCACCAGCGCCTCCCCGGCAGAGGGCCTACCTCCGGGGGACGCCCTGCTCCGCGCGATGCGGGGAGGGACCTTGCTCCCGGCTCCTTCCCTGTAGCCCCCAGTGCGCTCCTCCCGGTGGAAGGGAGGCTGTCGAGCTGGGGCCACCTTCCGCCGCTGTGACCTGATCCTCCTGCGACCCATGGTTAGCGTAAGCTTTCTCCTGAGAGATTAGTGGTACCCTATAGCTGTTGTCGCCGGCATGGTCGGTGAGGCTCCTGGAAGGCCTCAGCTTCTAGCGCCTCCTCCCCCCAGCCTGGCTCGAGGAACGAGCTAGGGTCATCTTCAGCGTGTACTCCTGGTCCATTATGCGGGGCACGTAGGCCTCCGAGGTCGTTGCCCCGAAGACCTCGCCAAAGTGCCCCACGCTCCACGTTGCCCGGCCCAGCGCGCCGCCCTGAGGATGGTAGGGCGGCATCCCGCTGGGGCCGCGGGTGGCAACGCTCGAGCCCGTGCTCATCAGAGGTGGCGCGAGTGCGATTGGGCGTACGGTGCTGCTGGTCGCGCCGGTGTCGATGAAACCTCCTGGCGCGCCCGGGGGCACGCGGGTGCGGCGAGGCCCGCCATGCAATCCGGCCGCGGCCTGAGGCGTAAGCAGGGAGCAAAAGGGCGGTGCTCCCGAGGCCGCGGCATCCAGTAGCTCGGCGACGCGCTCCAACAATGCATCCCGGCCGCTCTCCATCAGCCGGCATCGCAGCAGCTCCCGAGCCACCGCGAGCGCGGCCCTCATGTTTGCTTGTTCCCGTCGGGTGTGCGGCGCCATGGCCGCAGCGTAGCTTGAGGCCCTTGCGGCTGCCCGGGCTTGTCGTGGAGTAAGGGTGAATGGCGTTTGACCGCGCCGCCCACGCCCCGCAGCGTTCGGCGGTGGGCGTGCCATCTGGGGCGCAGGGTTGAGGTCTTCTTGGGCGTACGACGCCGCCCGGGCTGGCCAAGCTGCCCAGCAGTTGGTGCTGGTCCTCGGGTCGCCGGACATCGGAACCGCGGAGTGTCGGCGGATCAACTGGCGGAAGAGAGGCTCCGACGCACCCCTACCTGACGCGCCAAATGTCGGATTCTGGGTTCCGGCAAAGCCCTTGAGGTTCGAACACTGGGGTGCACACGAAGATCTCTCCTCCCTCTAGCTCGCACGCATCATGATCTCACGGCCTAGCTCGGCGAACCCAAAGAACAAGGGGACACAAGATTTATACTTGTTCGGGCCATCGTTGTGGTGTAATACCCTACTCTAGTGTGGTGTGGCGGATTGCCTCTTGGGCTGAGGATGAACAGTTACAAGGGAAGAACAGCCTGCAGAGGAGAGGTGCTCTTGTGCTTGGTGAACTTGTGTGAAGCTATGGATGGAATGGCTCCAATCCAAGATGATCTGATGCTCCAAGATCATCTCTCCTCCTCTTACGATGGTGGCTAGTCCTATTTATAGAGGCCCGGGTCCTCTCCCCAAATATTGAGCGTGAAAGGATCCCACAGCGGCCAAATTCGAAGGGGGACAACCAGTACAAGTTATCCTGACTAAAGGTGGTCTTCTCCTACCAAAGGCTCTGGTGGTGACGCCATCTTGGGCTCCACGGTGACCTTTGTCCTGTCGTCCTGCTGGTCTTGGTCTCGTTGCACCGATATGGAAACCTTTGCCTGATGCCTCGGGACTCCTCGCCTGCGCTTGCCTCTTTAGCACCAAAGAGGAAACGAGGACACTGTGCGCGCTGGCGCCCGCCTGGCCTTAGTCGTCATGGCTTGCGTCATAGGAACCTCGTGAGGTTCCCCTTGCCTTGATCTCTCCGCCCCTCGCGAGCCAGCCTGGTGAGGCTGCCCCCGAGGAGGTCTGATTTTGTCCGCCTCGCAAGGCTTGGCCCCTCGCGAGGGTCTTGAGTGTTTGCTGGTGAAGATGGGTTGTACAGGGCAGCTGGCGGAGCCACGCCGTGGGCCGCAGGCAGGCAAGTCTAGGGACCCCCGTTCCCAGAACGCCGACAGAGACGACAACGATGCTTCGATGGAGATCAAGGTGTCAAGCCAGTGACGATGGTGATCATGACGGTGCTTTGGAGATGGAGATCAAAGGCACAAGATGATGATGGCCATATCATATCACTTATATTGATTGCATGTGATGTTTATCCTTTATGCATCTTATTTTTCTTAGTTCGGCGGTATCATTATAAGATGATCTCTCACTAAATTTTAAGGTATAAGTGGTCTCCCTGAGTATGCACTGTTGCGACAGTTCGTCGTGCCGAGACACCACGTGATGATCGGGTGTGATAAGCTCTACGTTCACATACAACGGGTGCAAGCCACGCAGAATACTCGGGTTAAACTTGACGAGCCTAGCATATGCAGATATGGCCTCGGAACACTGGGACCGAAAGGTCGAGCATGAATCATATAGTAGATATGATCAACATAGTGATGTTCACCATTGAAAACTACTCCATCTCACATGATGATCAGACATGGTTTAGTTAATTTGGATCACATGATCACTTAGATGATTAGAGGGATGTCTATCTAAGTGGGAGTTCTTAAGTAATATGATTAATTGAACTTTAATTTATCATGAACTTAGTACCTGATAGTATTTTGCATGTCTATGTTGTTGTAGATCAATGGCCTGTGCTGCTGTTCCTTTGAATTTTAATGCGTTCCTAGAGAAAGCTAAGTTGAAATATGATGGTAGCAACTACACAGACTGAGTCCATAACTTGAGGATTATCCTCATTGCTGCATAGAAGAATTACGTCCTGGAAGCACCGCTAGGTGCAAGACCCGTTGCAGGAGCAACGCCGGACGTTGTGAACGCCTGGCAGAGCAAAGCTGATGACTACTCGATAGTTCAGTGTGCCATGCTTTACGGATTAGAACCGGTACTTCAACAACGTTTTGAACGTCATGGAGCATATGAGATGTTCCAGGAGTTGAAGTTAATATTTCAAGAAAATGCCCTGATTGAGAGATATGAAGTCTCCAATAAGTTCTACAGCTGTAAAATGGAGGAGAATAGTTCTGTTAGTGAACATATAGTCAAAATGTCTAGGTATCATAATCACTTGACTCGGCGGGGAGTTAATCTTCCAGTTGATAGTGTCATTGACAGAGTTCTTCAATCACTGCCACCAAGCTACAAAAGCTTTGTGATGAACTATAATATGTAAGGGATGGATAAGACAATTCCCGAGCTCTTCGCGATGCTAAAGGCTGCGGAGGTAGAAATCAAGAACGAGCATCGTAGGTCAAGCAGAGTAAGATCCGCACCAGAGTGGTACGGTAATCCTATTCTGGATGTCATGTTACTTGACCATGACGAACCTACGAACTATGAGGAAGCGATGATGAGCCCAGATTCCACGAAATGGCTTGAGGCCATGAATCTGAGATGGGATCCATGTATGAGAACAAAGTGTGGACTTTGGTTGACTTGCCCGATGATCGGCAAGCCATAGAGAATAAATGGATCTTCAAGAAGAAGACTGACGCTGACGGTAATGTTACTATCTACAAAGCTCGACTTGTTGCGAAAGGTTTTTGACAAGTTCAAGGAGTTGACTACGATGAGACCTTCTCACCCGTAGCGATGCTTAAGTCCGTCCGAATCATGTTAGAAATTGCCGCATTTTATGATTATGAAATTTTGCAAATGGATGTAAAAACTGCATTCCTGAATGGATTTCTGGAAGAAGAGTTCTATATGATGCAACCAGAAGGTTTTGATAGTGTGCATTTATGGACTGGTGCTCCAGCGATCCATTTATGGACTGGTGCAAGCATCTCGAAGTTGGAATAAACGTTTTGATAGTGTGATCAAAGCATATGGTTTTATATAGACTTTTGGAGAAGCATGTATTTACAAGAAAGTAAGTGGGAGCTCTGTAGCATTTCTAATATTATATGTGGATGACATATTGCTAATTGGAAATGGTATAGAATTTCTGGATAGCATAAAAGGATACTTGAACAAGAGTTTTTCAATGAAAGACCTCGGTGAAGCTACTTATATATTGGGCATCAAGATCTATAGAGATAGATCAAGACGCTTAATTGGACTTTCACAAAGCACATACCTTGATAAAGTTTTGAAGAAGTTCAAAATGGATCAAGCAAAGAAAGGGTTCTTGCCTATGTTACAAGGTGTGAAGTTGAGTCAGACTCAATGCCCGACCACTTCAGAAGATAGAGAGAAAATGAAAGTCATTCCCTATGCTTCAGCCATAGGTTCTATCATGTATGCAATGTTGTGTACCAAACCTGATGTGTGTCTTGCTATCAGTTTAGCAGGGAAGTACCAAAGTAATCCAGGAGTGGATCACTGGACAGCGATCAAGAACATCCTGAAATACCTGAACAGGACTAAGGGTATGTTTCTCGTTTATGGAGGTGAGAAATAGCTCGTCGTAAATGGTTACGCCGATGCAAGCTTTGACACTGATCCGGATGACTCTAAGTCACAAACCGTATTTTATATCGAACGGTGGGGCTGTCAGTTGGTGCAGTTCTAAGCAAAGCGTCGTGGCGGGATCTACGTGTGAAGCGGAGTACATAGTTGCTTCGGAAGCGGCAAATGAAGGAGTCTGGATGAAGGAGTTCATATCCGATCTAGGTCTCATACCTAGTGCATCGGGTCCAATGAAAATCTTTTGTGACAATACTGGTGCAATTGCCTTGGCAAAGGAATCCAGATTTCACAAGAGAACCAAGCACATCAAGAGACGCTTCAATTCCATCCGCAATCAAGTCAAGGAGGGAGACATAGAGATTTGCAAGATACATACGGAGCTGAATGTTGTAGACCCGTTGGCTAAGCCTCTCTCACGAGCAAAACATGATCAGCACCAAGACTCCATGGGTGTTAGAATCATTACTATGTAATCTATATTATTGACTCTAGTGCAAGTGGGAGACTGAAGGAAATATGCCCTAGAGGCAATAATAAAGTTGTTATGTATATTTCCTTATATCATGATAAATGTTCATTATTCATGCTAGAATTGTATTAACTGAAAACTTAGTACATGTGTGAATACGTAGACAAACAGAGTGTCACTAGTATGCCCCTACTTGACTAGCTCGTTAATCAAAGATGGTTAAGTTTCCTAGCCATAGACATGAGTTGTCATTTGATTAATGGGATCACATCATTAGAGAATGATGTGATTGACAAGACCTATCCGTTAGTTAGCAGGATGATCGTTTAGTTTGTTGCTATTGCTTTCTTCATGACTTATACATGTTCCTATGACTATGAGATTATGTAACTCCCGAATATGGGAGGAACACTTGGTGTGCTATCAAACGTCACAACGTAACTGGGTGATTATAATGATGCTCTACAGGTGTCTCCGATGGTGTTTGTTGAGTTGGCATAGATCGAGATTAGGATTTGTCACTCCGATTGTCGGAGAGGTATCTCTGGGCCCTCTCAGTAATGCACATCACTATAAGCCTTGCAAGCAATGTGACTAATGAGTTAGTTGCGGGATGATGCATTACGGAATGAGTAAAGAGACTTGCCGGTAACGAGATTGAACTAGGTATTGAGATACCGACGATCGCATCTCGGGCAAGTAACATACCGATGACAAAGGGAACAACGTATGTTGTTATGCGGTTTGACCGATAAAGATCTTCGTAGAATATGTGGGAGCCAATATGAGCATCCAGGTTCCGCTATTGGTTATTGACCGGAGATGAGTCTCGGTCATGTCTACATAGTTCTCGAACCCGTAGGGTCCGCGTGCTTAATGTTCGATGATGATCAGTATTATGAGTTTATGTGTTTTGATGTACCAAAGGTTGTTCGGAGTCCCGGATGTGATCACGGAGATGACGAGGAGTCTCAAAATGGTCGAGACATAAAGATTGATATATTGGAAGGCTATGTTTGGACACGGAATGGTTCCGGATGAGTTCAGACTTTTTTGGAGTACCGGGAGGTTACCGAAACCCCCCGGGGAGTCAATGGGCCTTATTGGGCCTTAGTGGAAGAGGGGAGGAGGCGTCCAGGTGGAGGGCGCCCCCCACCCCCCAAGCCCAATCCGAATTGGGGTGGGGGCCGGGCCCCCTTTCCTTTTCTCCCTCTCCCTCTTCCTTCTTCTCCTACTCCAACTAGGGAAAGGGGGAAACCTACTCCTACTAGGAGTAGGAATCCCCCTTGGGGTGCACCATAGAGAGGGCTGACCCTCCCCTCCTCCACTCCTTTATATACGGGGGAAGGGGGCACCCCATAGACACACATGTTGACAGTTTTCTTAGCCGTGTGCGGTGCCCCCCTCCACAGATTTCCACCTCGGTCATATCGTTGTAGAGCTTAGGCGAAGCCCAGCGTCGGTAACTTCATCATCACCATCAACACGTCGTCGTGCTGACGAAACTCTCCCTCGGCCTCAGCTGTATCAAGAGTACGAGGGACGTCACCGAGCTGAACATGTGCAGATTGCGGAGGTGCCGTGCATTCGGTACTTGATTGGTTGGATCGCGAAGACGTTCGACTACAACAACTGCGTTACTTAACGCTTCCGCTTTCGGTCTACGAGGGTACGTGGACACACTCTCCTGCTCGTTGCTATGCATTACCTAGATGGATCTTGCGTGTCCGTAGGAAAAAAAATTAATTACTGCGTTCCCCAACAGACCCTCCTTCATGCTGCTCGGCCTCGCCTATCCAGGAAGTTAATCCACACCCGACCCCCATCCTCCTCCTCCTTCCACATCCCACATACCCCGACCACCGGCACGAGCGCGACACCTTCCACCTAAATCACCGACCCCTCCACCAAATAAGCGCCGGCCTAAGCCATGGTGCACGCAGTATAGCCAGGATCTCAAGGAGCATTTGGCAGCGGAGATGCAAATCGCGGCCGCACGCGCGGATGAGGGCGCGATGGCTGCCATTCATGCCGACCCCCAGATCTTGGAGGTGCACCTCGCTGTCGAGACCACCGTTGAAGCCTCGCGCGTCAACGCCGCGACGCAGTTGGCTGCTTTAAATGACAGTTCATGGCGTTTTCTCGAGGCCACCGTCGGTGCCTTCGACGAAGACTACGAGGTTTTTTCTCAGCGTGCACGTGCTTACCTCATCTCGAGAACCAGAAGGTTGGTGCCTGGAGCGGCTCAGGCAACTCACCACTACAACGAGGGCACCCACGATGCGGAGGCCTCGCCCTCTTCCATGTCCAAGGAGCCAATCATCATCGATATCTCCGACAATGAGGAGTAGCTTGTCTTATTAGCTCACTATAAGGACCCATGTGTCGGTGTGGAATGACACCTATGGGATCACAAGAATCCCTACTACGGTTGTCGGGGCGCAGGGTTGCGAGAAGAGCAGGATTAGCAATCAGCACAAGGATCGTTTACCCAGGTTCGGGCCGCGAGGATGCGTAAAACCCTAGTCCTGCTTTGGGGATGTATTTCAGAGAGTTCTTGAGCTCTCGAACTAGCTATGGTGGGTGCGTGGTTCCAAAGAGCCGAATCCTTCTCCAGTATGCCATGGGCCTCCTTTTATAGTCGAAAGGGGCTGCCACAGTGGCATACAGGAGGTGGAAAGGCGTACAGTATTGTGAGCTTATCGCTCGTATTACAGGACAAGATGCATTTAATGCGCCGCTGAGGTGTCCCCTAGCTTTATCAGGGATGGGGGCGAGGCCCGTCCTATCCGTCGCCGCTCCTCCTCGCTTCGACACGCGCCCTGGCTAGCGATGCGTGCGGCGCCATGTAGGCAGGCAGGCAGCTGAGGTGGCGCGGTGGTGGAGCCTTCACGAAGATCTGCATGCCGCCATGCAGGCGCTTGATGAGTTGGCCTGGGAGCTGCATGTTTCCACGCAGGTGCCTGCACAGCTGGTTTGGCTGGCAGCTGCATGCGAACGGCAGCGGAGATTTGGTTGGTGTGGGCCTGGCAGTGGCCCTGCTGGCGTCCTTGGTGAGAGCCTTGCCGGGTGGCCCGGCAAGGGTCTTGCGGTGGTGCGCTATCGTCCCCGGTAAGGATCTTGCCGGGGGTCTTGTGGCCTTCCTCGGCAAGGATCTTGTCGAGGGTTGTTGTCTTTTAATCCTCATCTGATCTTGAACATTCCTTGGTCTTTACAAAGATCTGCATGCCACCATGGAGGTGCCTCCCGAGCCCTAGTTCCAACGTGGTTGGCTGAGTTGGAACCCGTGGGCTCGAGGGTGGCTCACTCCGCTGGTGTGGGCGAGCCGCCCTGGCAAGGGTCTTGCTGGGGCCGCTGAGGCTGCCCCCGGCAAGGGTCTTGCTGGGGCCGCTGAGGCTGCCCCCGGCAAGGATCTTGCCGGTGGAATCTGCTTCGCCTCTCTGCTTCTTTGCGGTCTTGATCTTGGCGTTGCTCTGGCCGTCTTGAGCTTTGGTTTTACCTTGGTTCACCTCCTCCGCTCTGCTTGGTGTGGCCGTGAGCGCGGCTCCGACTGTCCGTGCACAGGTAAAGGGGTACAAAAGTGCGCCCCCTCTTTTGTACACCGATAGGAGCCTCCGGGCCTGGGCCACACATAAGCGCGACACGTTGTTGGGCCAGGCCCAAAACGATGTGCGTGCAGGCGGGGCGGTTTTTACCGCCGTAAAAACTTTTCGCGTGCTACGCTTCCCACGACCTGTGTTGAATGCGCGACGTGGAGGGGTGCGCGTGACGTGGGCGGCATGCATGGGGTGGTTTCCGCACGCATGCATCACATCGCAGTAAAGAGGCGGCTCGCGCCTTCCCCGTAAAAAGAGGGAGGCGTGGAGGCGCGGCTCATTTACTGAATGGGGCCGGGTCGCGGTCTTCAAGGCGTCCACACCCCACGATCATGGGGTGGGGAGAGGTCGCTTCACCCGTCCCCTCGGTTCTGCACGTTCGCCACGCGTCCTTCATGCGCCTGGGGTGGCAAGCGGTGGAGGCGGGAAACCAGGCCATCGCTGGTTGGGGCAGCGGGTCGGTCTCGATCCCCTGCACCTCTGGTGTCTGGATTGGTCGAGCAGGGCGGCCGAGCCCCGTCCCCGCCCCTTTATAAGGAGATGGAAGGGGGGATGGCATCCCACATTCTTCTATCTTCTATCTCCTCCTGCTTCTGCTTCTTCCTCTCACCCGTCATGGAGAAGGGGAATCCCGGTCCCTCGACGGTGGCGGCGAGGGTCGTCGCTCGACAACGCGTCCCTCCTCCTCCTGAGCCCGCGGTGGTGGAGCCGGCCGCGAGGGGAAGGGGGAGGGGCGAGGCCGCGGCAAAGGTCATGGTGCTCGGGGAAGAGGAGGACGGGACGGCGCGCCGGCCTCGCCCCCGCCAATGATGCCTTTCCCGACAGAGGGCCACGTCGAAGACCAGCCCTGCGAGTTCTTCATCAGGCTGCGCCGTTCTCCGTATCGTCTTCTTCGTCTCCCGCCCCGTTTGCTCGGGTGATGGGGCATGACCCGCCCCAGACCCTCAGGTTGCACATGAGGGGCTGTGGGAATGGGGGCACGCGGGTCGACTTTGACTTCCCGGCTCCTCGGGTCATGTACCTCCGCCATGGATGGAAGACGTTCGCTCGCATCAACAGCCTGACGGCGGGGCTCGTCCTCTACTTCAAATTAATGGAGGACGGCCTGCTCTCCATCAAGGTCTTCGGAGAGTTTGGAACTCGCCTGAAGTGCTGCGTGGAGAGCTCCTCCGATGGAAACTCCGACGATGGAAGCTCTTCCTCGAGCGATAGTGACAAGGTGGACAGCGGGGCAGATGACGGGGACGAGTCCGACTAGGCGTCGGACGCCCCGCGCCTGGGCGGGTGCGGCAGTAGTAGCATCTGCACCTGGCTGCTCCTCCGGCGGGGTTTCGCCAGGGAGGGGCCAGCTCCTTGAACTTCTCGGGGTCGTCTCCTTGGGCGGCTGGCATCGGGAGGCTGCGGAAGAGGAAGAGGGCGGGTGGCAAGGCCGTCAACTCGGAGTACGCGGGCACCGACGCCTTCATCGCGTATTGCCGGTCCTGCCGCCTCGTCTTCCAGCTCCTTTCCTGACACCGTCATCACAGGCCCACCCTTGGGTAGCCATCGAGGTGTTCTCTTGGTGCTTTCTGCTGCTCGTATCTCGCCTAAGCGCCCCTTTTGCCCTTTAGCCTTCTTGACCTGCCTCCTGAGGAGAGGGACAAGAAAGGGATTACGGGCATCTTATCTCTTTTTTAGTTTGTAAGCCTGCGGGCCTTCGTTAATTTTAGAACTTGTAATCCCCTTGCTCATGTTTTTCATTCCGTATGAACTGTATCTGTATGGGATGTTTTTAATGATAAAGGGATGTTTGCCGGGTTTTTCGTTCGCGGGTAGACCCCGCGACAAGGAGCGAATCCTTGTTATTATTTAAGATAAACGTTTTTCGCCCGGCAACAGGCCTTGCCGTCCCCCTCACTTCACTCGACCATTCTCGCGCTCTTGGCGGAGGCAGGGATGAAGTGGGCTTAGGCTCCTCATTCTATCTCCTTGCCGCCGCGGCTACAACCAAATCCAGACCTAGGAGATAATCCTTAGGTATAGGAAAAAGGGGAGCACGGTAGCCTGGAGATAAAACAAGGTTTCACATGCCCCAGTTCCGTTCTGAAATGCATGACAGAGGATGAAAGACTTATCTGGATCTGCAGCCCCCGGCAACCTTGTCTCGCCGCGGTTGGATCCTTGTACTTGCAGCCCCCGGCAACTCTGGTTTGCCGGGGTCGGGACGCCGGTCCGTTCTCTTTCTTCCAAGTAGCTCAGCAGAAGTGCTCATGTGCCCTGCGAACCAAAGGAGGACAAAAAAGAATAGAGAGACGCGCACTCGACCTCTAGGCTAGGGGTTAGTCGCCGCTAAGCACTATCAACCCTAACCAAGGAAGAGACTCGACCTAGCATGCATGCTATAACTTAGGGCGCCAGCGCTTCATTTATTTGTGCTCAGGGTCTGCGCCTGGCTTTGTACAAAGGGTTACATGCCTTGCCGGCAAGGCTTGTACAAAAGGTGGCTTGTCGGGGGGCCCGGCAAGCCGCGCCTTATGGGTAAAACCTGCGAAGATGCTCAATGTTCCAGAGTTGCCCACTGGAACGGCATCTTCGGTCTCCAGGCAGACTGCGCCGGGCCTGGTGACTCGTATTACCCGATAAGGGCCTTCCCACTTCGGCGTCAACTTGTTGGAATTCTTGGCCGACTGAACGCGCCGAAGAACAAGGTCGCCTTCCTCAAAGCTTCGGGCATGAACCTTGCGGCTATGGTAGCGGCGCAAGGCTTGCTGGTAGCGAGCTGCTCTCACAGCCGCCCGAAGACGATCTTCCTCAAGGAGCGTCGCGTCATCTTGCCGCAACTGCTCTTGCTCAAGCTCATCATAAGCGAGCACTCGAGGTGACCCGTATATGAGTTCCGTGGGGAGAACTGCCTCCGCCCCGTATACTAGGGCGAACGGTGTCTGACCGGTGGCTCGATTTGGCGTCGTCCTGATTGACCAAAGAACCGCCGGCAACTCATCAATCCAGCGCCTTCCGCTCTTGTGCAGCCTGTCAAAGGTCTTCGTTCTCAGGCCTCACAACACTTCAGCGTTCGCCCTCTCTGCTTGGCCGTTGCTCCGGGGGTGTGCCACGGAAGCAAAACATACCTTGTTGCCGAGGTCTTGAATGTACTGCATGAAGGTGTGGCTTGTGAACTGCGTGTCGTTGTCGGTGATGACTTTGCTTGGCACACCAAAACGGCAGACTAGTCCTTTGAAGAACTTGATGGCTGACTGGGTTGTCACCTTCCTCACTGGTTCCACCTCTGGCCACTTGGTGAACTTGTCGATTGCAACGTACAAGTACTCAAATCCCCCGACAGCACGGGGAAAGGGCCCAGTATGCCGAGCCCCCAGACCGAGAATGGCCAGGAGAGAGGGATCGTTTAAAGGGCTTGAGCCGGTTGATGAAGCTTCTTTGAATGGAACTGACACGCTTCACACTTGGTTACTAGTGTCGTCGCATCTTGGAGGGCGGTGGGCCAGAAGAAACCTTGCCAGAATGCCTTCCCGGCAAGAGCCCTCGACCCTATGTGGGAGCCACATATGCCTCCATGTATCTCTGCCAACAGCTCCAGTCCTTACTCCCGGGAGATGCACTTCAATTTCACACCGTTCGGCCTTCTCCTGTACATGACGTCATCGACGAACTGGTACAGGGCAGACCGACGGGCTACTTTTTCCGCTTCTTCCTGCTCCCTGGGAAGTTCCCCTATTTGGAGGAATCGGACAGTATGCTGCGCCCACGCCGGAGCCTGGGGCTCGACGGCAAGGACCAAAGGCATTTCTTCTGCCATGGGAGCGGTTGTCTCTACGGCCAGGGCTCGACGCCCTGCCGGAGCCAGTTGCTCTTTGGCAGGCTCGGCGTCCACGGCAGCATCCTTGCCAGCAGCCCCAGGGGGCTCGGTAGGAAAGTACTTGTCGGGACCTGATTTCCTTCGCTTGTTCCGCCCTGTTGATGGTTCGGCGGATGGCTGAGTTAACCGGAGCAAAAAGGTACCTGGTTCCACAGGTAGCTTGAATGCAGCACGCTTTGACAGGTAATCGGCGATGTCGTTCTCCACTCGGGGAACGTGCTCTGCCTGGATACCGTCAAAGCGCTCCTCCAGCTTCCTCACTTCATCAACGTAGGCCTCCATCAATGGGCTCTGGTAATCCTTGTTGACTTGTCTGGCGACAAGCTGTGAGCCACCCCTGACGATGAGCTTCTTCACCCCGAGGTCCGCCGCGATCCTAAGACTGGCAAGCAGCCCCTCGTACTCAGCAGTGTTGTTTGTGGACATCTCCCTGGGAAAGTGCATCTGGATCACGTACTTGAGGTTCTCTCCGGTGGGTGCGACAAGCAGCACACCGACACCGGCGCCTTGCAGCGAGAAAGCCCCATCAAAGTACATGATCCAGTCGCGGTCCGCTTCCTTGCCGGGGAGAACGGTCTCTTGGATTTCTTCGTCAGGTGTTGAGGTCCATTCTGCAATGAACTCTTCCAATATTCTGCTTTGGATTGTTGAAGTACTTTCAAACTTCAACCCAAAGCTTGACAACTCCAAGGCCCATTCCACAATCCTTTCGGTCGCATCTAGGTTGTGCAGTATCCGTTGTAGCGGGAGACGGGTGACGACAGTGATCTCATGGGCTTGGAAGTAATGACGCAGCTTCCTCGAGGCCATAAGGAGGCCGAAGAGCAATTTCTGCACACCGGAGTACCTCAACCTAGGCCCCTGCAAGAGGGAGCTGACAAAGTAAACCGGGTGATGCATCATCTTCTTCTTCTGCACCACTTCGCTTGACTGTGCGGGTGTTGCCCCGACGGCGTCGGACTCTACCGGGGGCCTTGCCTTGCCGGCACCAGGTCCTGCCGGGGGAATCTTTGGCTCGCCGTCCGCTGGTTCTGCTGTCGCCACTGCCTCCTTGTCGACCTCCCTCTGTGCCACCAGTGCGGCGCTGACCACTTGATTCATTGCCGCTAGGTACAGCAGCAACGGTTCTTGTGGCTTAGGCGCAACCAGTATTGGCGTGGAGGATAGGTATTTCTTCAGATCCTGCAATGCCGCCTCGGCTTCTGGGGTCCACTCCATCGGACCTGCCTTCTTCAAGATTTTGAAGAAGGGAAGGGCGCGCTCGGCGGACTTGAAGATGAATCGGCTCATGGCGGCGACGTAGCCGGTGAGCTGACGCACATCCTTGATCCGCTTGGGTGCCTCAATCTGTTCAATAGCCTTGATTTTGTCTGGGTTTGCCTCGATCCCGCGCTGCGACACAAAGAATCTGGGAAGCTTGCCGGACGGAACGCCGAAGACACACTTCTCAGGATTCAGCTTAAGGTTGATCTTGCGCAGGTTGGCAAATGTCTCTTCCAGATCTTACACAAGGGTTGCCCCGTCCTTGGTTTTGACCACTATGTCATCCATGTATGCCTCCATATTTCTATGGAGCTGGGGTTCAAAACCAATTTGGACTGCCCTTGCAAACGTCAAGCCAGCGCTCTTCAACCCGAAAGGCATCCGTAAAAAGCAATACGTACCACATGGGGTGATGAATGCTGTCTTCTCTTCATCTTCTCTCATCATAAAGATTTGGTGGTAGCCTGAGTAGGCATCGAGGAATGACAGCAGATCACACCCGGCCGTGGAGTCGACAATCTGGTCGATGCGCGGCAATGGGAAGGGGTCCTTAGGACAAGCCTTATTGATGTCTGTGTAGTCAATACACAGCCTCCACTTCCCATTTGCCTTGTGCACCACTACCGAATTTGGCCAACCACGTCGGATGGAGCACTCCTCTGACCAAACCCGCTGCTTCCAACTTCTTGATCTCCTCTGCGATGAACTCCTGCCTCTCCAGAGCCTGCTTTCTGACCTTCTGTTTGACGGGCCGCGCATGAGGACAGACAGCTAGGTGGTGCTCAATCACCTCCCTGGGAACACCGGGGATGTCGGATGCTTGCCACGCAAACACATCGACAGTCGCCCGCAGGAAGGTGACGAGCGTGCCTTCCTATTTGCTGTCGAGGGTGGAGCCTATGGTGAAAGCCCCTCCCATGCCATCCTCCCTGACGGACACCTTCTTGGTCTGCGGTGGATCAGCTCTAGATTTCTTGCTCTTGCCGGTAGAGCTCTCTGGCACGTCCTCGGCAGTAGCACAACACTCCGAGGAGGTGCACTTGCCGGAGTGGGTGCGAGGGGTCTTGCCGGGCTCCTCCTTCCCTCCCGGGGCTTTAGCGGCAGGAGCAAGTGCCTTGGCGGCAGCTGCTGCAACTGCTTCCCGGTAGAGTTGGTCGGCGCAAATCAGCGCGTCCTTCTTATCGGAGGGGACGGAGATGATAGTCAGCGGCCCGGGCATCTTTAGCATGTTGTAGGTGTAGTGCGACGCCGCCATGAACTTGGCTAGTGCCGGGCGGCCGAGGATCCCATTGTAGGGCAAGGGGATCTCGGCCACGTCGAAGACGATCCTCTCCGTCCTGTGGTTTAACTCCCCTCCAAACGTCACGGGTAGCGTGACCTTCCCCTTTGGCTCGCTCCTCCCTGGATTGACCCCTTGAAACGTGCCCGTTTCCTCGAGGTCTCCATCAGGGATTTGCAGCCTTTTGATCATGACGGGCGAGATCAAGTTCAGGCCGGCCCCGCCATCGACCAACAACTTGTTCACCTTGAGGTTGTGTATCGTTGGGGAGACCAACAACGGCAAACACCCGACTGCGGTTGTGCGGTCAGGGTGGTCCTCGGCGTCAAAGATGAGGGGCGTGCTGGACCACTTCAGCGGCTTCTGTGCATCGAACGACGGCTCCGCTGCCATAATCTCTCTCGCCCACTGCTTGAGCTGGCGGTGAGAAGTATGCAGCGAGGCGCCACCGTCGACGCACATGGCCTCTGTAGCCTTCTGGAACTCTTGCTCGCTGGACTCGTCGTCCTCGTCATGATCATCGTCTTCTTGCTTCTTGTCACGGCCCCGGGCGGGCCTCTCGTGCTGGTTGTCCTTGTCGTCGCGGCCTCCTTGGCCACCACGCTTCTTGTCGGATCCCTCGGCACCATCCTGGCCCTTCTCCTTGTCCCGCCTCTCATACTCGGCCTTTTGCTTTTCAGCAAGCAGCTCGACTTGCCGGCGGTTCTGGAGGTCGTGGCCTTTGGTGCGGTGGATCTTGCAGTACTACTTGCCGGAGCCCCCTGGCTTGTCGGCAGCTGCTAAGGCCCGGCACGCGACGCACCCGGCAATCTCCTTGCCGGGGTCGTCTGCCTTGACCTTCTTGGCAGCGCCGGTGTCGTCAGACCCTTCAACGGCAAGCACGGCCTTGCCCTTGCGTTTCCTGTTGCAACGCCGGCCCTTCTTCGTCGGGGCGGCGGTGTCTTCATTAGTAGAGTCGGTTTCCGCGCCGGCGTCCTTGCCGGGGTACTTCCTTCCCTCTTCAGCCCGGGTGCACCTGTCGGCCAGAACGTAGAGTTCGGCCACATCCTTAACCTTGGTCATCGCCAGCTCTTCGCGCATCTTGCGGTTGCACACGTTCTGATGGAACACGCTGATCACAGCGGCGGGATGAACATCGGGGATGTTGTACTGCACTCGGCTGAATCTCTGGATGTACTTGCGCAGGGTTTCCCCTTCCTTCTGGGGAATGATATGCAGATCACTGGCCTGGCCATGAGCTTGGTGGCCCCCAGTGAAGGCGCCAACGAACTCATGGCACATATCCGACCAAGAAGAAATGGAATCCGCTGGCAAGTGCATCAACCAAGACATAACATTGGGCTTCAGTGCCAACGGGAAGTAATTGGCAAGCACCTTGTCGTCGCGAGCTCCGGCAGCCTGCATCGTGATGGTGTAGATGCTGAGGAACTCGGATGGATGGGTCTTGCCAGTATACTTCTCGCCGACGTCGGGCTTGAACGTGCGGTGGGACGGCCACTGGAACTGTCGCAGCTCACGGGTAAAGGCTGGGTAGCCCACCTCGTAAGGTAGGCCGTCGGAGCCCCCCGGTGCTGGGTGGTCCATAGCGGGTCCCGCCTGCTTGTCCGACTGGTGGCGTGTATCACGCCGGCGCTCGATAGTGGTTCAAGCCTCTTCGTGAGCTTGTTCTCGAAGAACTTGGCGCTGGTCGCGGCGGGTCCGCGGGTCGGACGACGCTATGGAGATGTTATCACAAGCGTCATCATGACAGGCCGACGCCCGCGGCGGCCGGCGAGGAGGGGGAGAGTGCACCATAACCGCAGCACCCCCGGTCCTCCCAGCGCTGGCATGTGGTGGCTCGGTGGGGCGCCGGCCCAAGGGTCGCGCCGGTCGCAGATCATCTTTGTTGGCGACGGTGACGAGGCTCCGGATGGTGGCCCTCCACTCGTCGAGCTTCTCCGCAGCAGGAGGGAAGTCGAGGAGCAGCTGCGCGCGCGCCAAAGCTTCTGCTGGCGTGGGTGGCGGCGACAGCTGCGTGGACCGTGGCGCGCTTCGACTTCTAACCACGTTAGAAGGAGCTCTATCACGACCCAGCGGCTGCGCGCCATTTTCACCAGCACTTCGGCGGGCATGCTGAACTCCTTCGTCCCGCGGACGATGCACAGGGCTCTTCCCACTGCGGTGTCCGGGGTTTCAGCGTGGTGACGTTGCTCGTTGTGCGCACCCTGGGAAGAGCGCGTCGTGGGCGCCGGCGTGGGCGTCCTGGAGGTTGCTGCACCGCCCGGGGTGGCACAACGACACTCCTGGAGGGCCCCGCGCCGCGTGTGGGGGGCCCAGCTCCGTCTTTGGATCTGGCGATGTGCGGTCGGTCGTCTGGCGCGCGGACGACGCCGCTCGCCAGGCTCTGACTGCCAGCGCGATGCTGGTGCTCGCGGACCGCGGCCCGGGTCCTGTCCTTGACCGGCCCGCTGCTCGTCCGCACTGGCACGGGACGTTCGGCTCCCAATGAGCCGATCGCCGTGGCCGTCTTCTTCTTGGGAGCCATGGCGATGAAGAAACGCTAGGCTAACTACTAGACCAGATTCTCACAATTGCGCCCCCTACCTGGCGCGCCAAAGATGTTGGTGTGGAACGACACCTATGGGATCAAAAGAATCCCTACTACGGTTGCCGGGGCGCAGGGCTACGAGAAGAGCAGGATTAGCAATCAGCACAAGGATCGTTTACCCAGGTTCGGGCCGCGAGGATGCGTAAAACCCTAATCCTGCTTTGGTGGATGTATTTCAGAGAGTTCTTGAGCTCTCGAACTAGCTATGGTGGGTGTGTGGTTCCAAAGAGCCGAATCCTTCTCCAGTATGCCATGGGCCTCCTTTTATAGTCGAAAGGGGCTGCCACAGTGGCATAAAGGAGGTGGAAAGGCGTACAGTATTGCGAGCTTATCGCTCGTATTACAGGACAAGACACATTTAATGCGCCGCTGAGGTGTCCCCTAGCTTTATCGGGGACGGGGGCGAGGCCCATCCCGTCCGTCGCCGCTCCTCCTCGCTTCGACACGCACCCTGGCTATCGATGCATGCGGCGCCATGTAGGCAGGCAGGCAGCTGAGGTGGCGTGGTGGTGGAGCCTTCACGAAGATCTGCATGCCGCCACGCAGGCGCTTGATGAGTTGGCCTGGGAGCTGCATGTTGCCATGCCGGTGCCTGCCCAGCTGGTTGGGCTGGCAGCTGCATGCGAACGGCGGCCGAGATTTGGTTGGTGTGGGCCTGGCAGTGGCCCTGCTGGCGTCCTTGGTGAGAGCCTTGCCGGGTGGCCCGGCAAGGGTCTTGCCGTGGCACGCTGTCGTCCCCGCAAGGATCTT
Source organism: Aegilops tauschii subsp. strangulata (assembly GCF_002575655.3). Classification (NCBI taxonomy): domain Eukaryota; kingdom Viridiplantae; phylum Streptophyta; class Magnoliopsida; order Poales; family Poaceae; genus Aegilops; species Aegilops tauschii. The sequence goes on from NC_053037.3 coordinate 170,797,318, forward strand.
GCCGGGGGTCTTGTGGCCTTCCTCGGCAAGGATCTTGCCGAGGGCTATTGTCTTTTAATCCTCATCTGATCTTGAACATTCCTTGGTCTTGACAAAGATCTGCATGCCACCATGGAGGTGCCTCCCGAGCCCTAGTTCCAACGTGGTTGGCTGGGTTGGAACCCGTGGGCTCGAGGGTGGCTCACTCCGCTGGTGTGGGCGAGCCGCCCCGGCAAGGGTCTTGCCGGGGCCGCTGAGGCTGCCCCCGGCAAGGATCTTGCCAGGGGAACCTGCTTCGCCTCTCTGCTTCTTTGCGGTCTTGAACTTGGCGTTGCTCTGGCCATCTTGAGCTTTGGTTTTACCTTGGTTCACCTCCTCCGCTCTGCTTGGTGTGGCCGTGGGCGCGGCTCCGACTGTCCGTGCACAGGTAAAGGGGTACAAAAGTGCGCCCCCTCTTTTGTACACCGACACCATGTTCAGTTTGCTAGCTACTGCCTTTCCTTAACAAATTCTAGTGAATTGTGTTGTCTACTTTTACCATGCAATTTTCTGCTATAGTGTATATGTTCTATATGTCGTGCAATGTGGTGTTCAGTTAACTGCTTGGTTCAATTCTGCAAATGTGATGTTCAATTCTTCAAGGTGTAATATTTCCAAGTTGTTAAGCATGCTTGGTTTGGTTAACTGTCTGATCTTCTATTACGAGTATGTTATATTGTGCAATGTGGTGCTCAGTTAACGTTTGGTTCATTTGTTGTGGTGTTTAGTTAACTGCTTGGTTCAATTCTGCAATGCGATGTTCAATTGTTGTGGCTGCATTCTGTTATTATATACCATGTGAGAAATAAATCGAATTTGGCTGTACTAAATACATGAGAAACAAATACAATTGCTATATTTCCAAGTTGTTAAGCATGCTTGGTTTGGTTAACTATCTGATCTTCTATTAGGAGTATGTTATATTGTGCAATGTGGTGCTCAGTTAATGTTTGGTTCATTTGTTGTGGTGTTTAGTTAACTGCTTGGTTCAATTCTGCAATGCGATGTTCAATTGTTGTGGCTGCATTCTTTTATTGTATACCATGTGAGGAATAAATCGAATTTGGCTGCACTTAATACATGAAACATATACAAGTGCTATATTTCCTAGTTCTTAATCATGCTTGGTTTGGATAAATGGGTTTTCCATGTGGCTTGAATTAATCTGATGAATCTACAATGTGCTTATTTATCATCAACATGTTTTGCTAATAGCATGCGAACCCTTACTTAACCTGATGACTAACTACCTTATATGTGTTGCACGGAAACAATGGGAAGCACTGAGGTTTACAAGATGGTACTAACTATTATACCTTGCCTTTTTTTCCTTTGCCCCATTTCCAATATAGAGAAGATATTTATGCACATCCTTGTTTTTAGGGTTCACTGATGATTACCTCTCAAACCACCTCTGTGGTCAGGAGGCGAGGAAAGTTTTCATACAACACCCACGGTTCAATATTGAAGTGTTCTTGAAGAGGTCGAAGGATGGACGGTCAATCATCCACAGGCACTGGCCTAAAATTGCAAAGACCTTCAACATGAATGAAGGCTCAATATTCGCCTTCCGCTTCAGCAGTTTTCCAGATGAGATGCATCTCTCTATGTACCGTCTATGATGCTAATTTCAAAAGGTTCTAGATGTTGCATGTGGAACTTGCTGCTGGTGCAGTTGTGTAATGGGGTAGCTGAGTGCTGAAGCTATATCATGTTGTACTCCGATGTATTTCAATTATGAAATCCTGCTTCCTTAATATGGAAATGGAATATATTATGTGCTTAATATGAATGTCAATTAGATTAGTAAATGGATTATTAATAATAGGGCAATTAGCCCGCTAATTGGCCAATTAGCTTGCTAATTGTGTTTTCCTATTGCAAACGGTTATTGAGAAAACACCATGGGCAATGACCTCAGACAACGCACACAGTTTCTAGGAATAAACCGTGTTGGATCAATGAACAATCACACACGACATTTTCTTGAAAACAGTTTGCGTTACGCCACCTTGCGCAAACGTTTTCGTTGGAGTGACGGTGTGGGATGTATATATGAACGGAAACGTTTAGCGGTGACTGACTGTGTGGGATGTACTTACGACCGGAAATGATTTCGCCTGTATAAATGTATTTTTTAGCACTATTGTACGTATTTCTGTATTTGAGTGCTCGTCGGCCGCACACGGCCTCATTTTGCCGAGCGTGTGTGTCAAGAGGGCATATCCCTGACAGTTTCTGGGACGTATGGGAAGGACCCCCCTATCGCCCACACTCACTAGGTGACGGTTCCGAACGCCGTCGCGTAAAGGGGTTAAAAACCGTTTATATAGCACCGACGTGTACCAGTGAGTAACAGGATTTTCACGAGTGAAACAACGAAGCGAAATAAGATTTTAAATGAGGTTGGGTGAAACAAGTATGTTAGACAAAGATAAAGGCATGAAATTTGAAGGAAAAGATGTGTGCCCAACATGTGTGATTGGAAGGGTGGAACCATCACCGTCAGTGATGCGGGTGGCAGTGGTGACAGGAGAGAAGGAGGCAAGATTACCAGGATGAGCGAACATATGAGCAATAGCCCCAGTGGCCATGTACCAGTTGCCACCGCCGGTGTAGTTCTTGGGCGAAGGAGCGGTGTGAAGCGCGGCGAGCAACGCCGGGTCCCATGGCGCCGGAGGCAGCCCTGACGAAGGTGACGGAGACACCATCGAGGAGATGTAGGCGCCAGTCAGCTGCGGTGGTGAAGGGGGTGGATACCCTCCGTACGGTTGCGGCGCGCCATAATATGCCTGATGCGCCGGGGGGGCACGGGAACTCCCGAGGGACCGGCATGGTGTACGCATGGACGACGCCAGTCCACGGGTTGTTATCACAGGCCCACGACGGAGGGGGCTGCTGCTACTACTGATGTTGGTGAGGGGCGCCCGCGGGCGGCTGCTGCTTACAGCCACCGCGTCGGCCGCCCCGGCGACGATCAGTGGGGGCGCAGGTGGTGGCGGGCGAGCGGGCGCGCAGTAGGGGGCTTGATGTCTACTACAGAACCTTCTTCTTGTAGACGTTGTTGGGCCTCCAAGTGCAGAGGTTTGTAGGACAGTAGCAAATTTCCCTCAAGTGGATGACCTAAGGTTTATCAATCCGTGGGAGGCGTAGGATGAAGATGGTCTCTCTCAAACAACCCTACAACCAAATAACAAAGAGTCTCTTGTGTCCCCAACACACCCAATACAATGGTAAATTGTATAGGTGCACTAGTTCGGTGAAGAGATGGTGATACAAGTGCAATATGGATGGTAGATATAGGTTTTTGTAATCTGAAAATATAAAAACAGCAAGGTAGCAAGTGGTAAAAGTGAGCGTAAACGGTATTGCAATGCTAGGAAACAAGGCCTAGGGTTCATACTTTCACTAGTGCAAGTTCTCTCAACAATAATAACATAATTGGATCATATAACTATCCCTCAACATGCAACAAAGAGTCTCTCCAAAGTCACTAATAGCGGAGAACAAACGAAGAGATTATTGTAGGGTATGAAACCACCTCAAAGTTATCCTTTCTGATCGATCTATTCAAGAGTCCGTAGTAAAATAACACGAAGCTATTCTTTCCGTTCGATCTATCATAGAGTTCGTACTAGAATAACACCTTAAGATACAAATCAACCAAAACCCTAATGTCACCTAGATACTCGAATGTCACCTCAAGTATCCATGGGTATGATTATACGATATGCATCACACAATCTCAGATTCATCTATTCAACCAACACAAAGAACTTCAAAGAGTGCCCCAAAGTTTCTACCGGAGAGTCAAGACGAAAACGTGTGCCAACCCCTATGCATAAGTTCACAATGTTACGGAACCCGCAAGTTGATCACCAAAACATACATCAAGTAGATCACGTGAATATCCCATTGTCACCACAAATAAGCACATGCAAGACATACATCAAGTGTTCTCAAATCCTTAAAGACTCAATCCGATAAGATCACTTCAAAGAGAAAACTCAATCCATTACAAGAGAGTAGAGGGGGAGAAACATCATAACATCCAACTATAATAACAAAGCTCGCGATACATCAAGATCGTGTCGCATCAAGAACACGAGAGAGAGAGATCAAACACATAGCTACTGGTACATACCCTCAGCCCCGAGGGTGAACTACTCCCTCCTCGTCATGGAGGGCGTTGGGATGATGAAGATGGACACCGGTGAGGGATCTTCCCCTCCGGCAGGGTGCCGGAACAGGTCTCGATTGGTTTTCGGTGGCTACAGAGGCTTGCGGCAGCGGAACTCCCGATCTAGGTTATTTTCTGGAGGTTTCTGTATATATAAGAGGTTTTGGCGTCGAGAACAAGTCAGGGGGGTCTCCGGGCTGTCCGCGAGGTAGGGGGCGCGCCCAGGGGGTGGGCGCGCCTCCCACCTTCGTGGGCAGCCCGGGACTCTTCTGGCCCAACTCTTTTACTCCATGGCCTTCTTCTGGTCCAAAAAGAAGCTCCGTCAAGTTTCAGGTCAATTGGACTCCGTTTGGTTTTCCTTTTCTGCGATACTCAAAAATAAGGAAAAAAACAGAATCTGGCACTGGGCTCTAGGTTAATAGTTTAGTCCCAAAAATCATATAAAATAGCATATAAATGCATATAAAACATCCTAGAAGGATAATATAACAGCATGAATACTTCATAAATTATAGATACGTTGGAGACGTATCAGCATCCCCAAGCTTAATTCCTGCTCGTCCTCGAGTAGGTAAATGATAAAAGAAATAATTTATGAAATGTGAATGCTAGCAGGTGCACAAGTTTGATCAATGATAATTTCAATCACCATTATATGTCATAACAGTAGCTCAACTCATACCTTTTCATGATCATGTAACAAGCTATTCACATGTTAAAGCACAGACCATAAACTTTCTTGAAAACTAACAAACTATGTTCTCAGTCATCAAACAATTGCAATTCATCTTATTTTTAGGAAGGGTCTATGTAAGAGCTTTGATTTAGCAGATCCCACATACTCAACTATCATATAGTCTTCCATGATTGCTACCACTCAAAGCATATTTTTAGAACAAATAGCATCCATCGAACACAGAGAAAGATAGGGGCTTAATGTTTCGCCTCCCAACTTATTTATCATATAGATAATTTTCAACAATAATAATTCATGATCAAATATATTTGAATGGCCATATATGCTTAGATCTTTCTCCACCACATGATGCTTGCCAACTAAAAATCAGGTTGGAATGAGAAGGAATACTACCGACTCTTGCATAAAAGTAAAAGATAGGCCCTTCGCAGAGGGAAGCAGGGATTTGCAGAGGTGCCAGAGCTCGAAGCAAAAACAGAGATGAAAATAATTTTGAGAGATATGCTTTCATTGTCAACATAACGACCAAGAGTTCCCAATATCTTCCATACTAGATACATTATAGGCGGTTCCCAAACAGAAAGGTAAATATTTTACTCCCCCTCCACCAACAATCACACTCCACGGCTTGTCCGAAACAACGGGTGCCGTCCAACTTTCAACAATCCTGGGGGAGTTTGTTTAAATTATTTGCGAATTTGTTTTTGATCTTTTGATCATAGGACTGGGCATCCCAGTTACCAGCCATTTTCTCGTGAATGATGAGCAGAGTCCACTCATAGTGAGAATAACCTGCCTAGCATGGAAGATACTGACAGCCCCTAGTCGCTACATGAGCGATTCAGGCATACAAAACAGATTATTATTTGAAGGTTTAGAGTTTGGCACATGCAAATTTACTTGGAACAGCAGGTAAATACCGCATATAGGTAGATATGGTGGACACTCATGGAAGAAACTTAGTTCAAGGAATTTGGATGCACAAGCAGTATTCCCGCTTAGTACAGATATTTTGGCTAGCAAAGGATTCTAAATAGCAAGCACCACATGTTAGAGGATCCATAACAATATAACTTCTATACAAATATACCCAAGCATAACTCATTATGTTGTCTTCCTTGTCCAACTTAACTAATTTGCTCAGGTTTGAAAATAATTAATGGGGCTCACAATCATAGAAGATGTCCAAGATAGTATATTTATATGTGAAATCTCTCTTCCTTCAATATTCTTTCATGAATTGTTCAAGTGACCAATACAATGTTTGCTAACCTTCAAAAAAATTACCACCTCTACTTCTTATATGTGAAGTCATTACTCCCCATGGGATAAGCATATGAAACATATATAATTTCAGATTTATGATATTCAAATCATTCAACTATTTACTCATAGGATATAAGTGAAGCACACGAGTAAATGACAAACTACTCCAAAAAGATATAAGTGAAGATCAATGAGTAGTTAAATAATTATGTAGCTATGTGAAGACTCTCTCTCATTTAAGAATTTCAGATCTTGGGATATTAATCAAACATCAAGCAAAACAAAATAAAACGACACTTCAAGGATAGCACTCATCATGTGAAGAAGCAAAAACTTAGGCTCAACCGATACTAACCGATAATTGTTGAAGAAGAAAGGTGGGATGCCTACCGGGGCATCCCCAAGCTTAGATGCTTGAGACTTCTTGAAATATTATCTTGGGGTGCCTTGGGCATCCCCAAGCTTGAGCTTTTGTGTCTCCTTAATTCCTCTCATATCACGGTTTCCTAAATCTCGAAAGTTTCATCCACACCAAACTCAACAAGAACTCGTGATATAAGTTAGTATAAACCAATGCAAAAACCTTATCATTTTCTACTGTAACAAATCACTAAAATTATTATTCAACATTTCATACTAAATGCCTCTGCATATTTAATACTCCTATCCTCATATAGAATCATTAAACAAGCAAACGTATGCAAACATAACAACAATCTGCCAAAACAGTACAGTCTGTAAAGAATGCAAGATTCATCATACTTCCCTAACTCCAAACATTATGAAATTCTACCAAAATGTATAAAATTTATCAGAGCTCAATATGAAAAAAGTTTCAACATTTTATCGTATTCTGACTTTTCTAGGGAATTTTTGCAACAGGGGTAAACTTTCTGTTTTGAAACAGCAACATGTATACTTGCAAAATAAGCATGGTAAAGGCTATCCTTGACATTTTTATTGAAAATAAAGATGCAAAACATTATTCTAAATAACATCAAGCAAATACTAACAAAAGAAATTGATGCTCCAAGCAAAACACATATCATGTGGTGAATAAAAATATAGCTCCAAGTAAAGTTACCGATGAACGAAGACGAAAGAGGGGATGCCATCTGGGGCATCCCCAAGCTTAGGCTCCTGGTTATCCTTGAATATTACCTTGGGGTGCCTTGGTCATCCCCAAGCTTAGGCTCTTGCCACTCCTTATTCCATAGTCCATCGAATCATTACCCAAAACTTGAAAACTTCACAACACAAAACTCAACAGAAAACTCGTAAGCTCCGTTAGTATAAGAAAATAAATCACCACTTAGGTACTGTTGTGAACTCATTCTAAATTCATATTGGTGTAATATCTACTGTATTCCAACTTCTCTATGGTTCATACCCTCCGATACTACTCATAGATTCATCAAAATAAGCAAACAACACATAGAAAACAGAATCTGTCAAAAACAGAACAGTCTGTAGTAATCTATATCAAACGTATACTTATGGAACTTAAAAAATTCTGAAATAAATTGGTAGACCTGAGGAATTTGTCTATTAATCTTCTGCAAAAAGATCAACTTAAAAGCACTCTTCTGTAAAAAAAATGACAGCTAAACTCGTGATCGCAAAGTTTCTGTTTTTTACAGCAAGATCGCATTAACTTCCACCCAAGTCTTCCCAAAGGTTCTACTTGGCACTTTATTGAAACAAAAGCTACAAAACATGATTACTACAGTGTCTTAATCATGTGAACACACAAAAACAGTAGGGGTAAATATTGGGTTGTCTCCCAACAAGCGCTTTTCTTTAATGCCTTCCTAGCTAGGCATGATGATTTCAATGATGCTCGTATAAAAGATAAGAATTGAAACATAAAGAGAGCATCATGAAGAATATGACTAGCACATTTAAGTCTAACCCACTTCCTATGCATAGGGATTTTGTGAGCAAACAACTTATGGGAACAATAATCAACTAGCATAGGAAGGCAAAACAAGCATAACTTCAAAACTTTAAGCACATAGAGAGGAAACTTGATATTATTGCAATTCCTACAAGCATATATTCCTCCCTCATAATAATTTTCAGTAGCATCATGAATGAATTCAATAATATAACCAGCACCTAAAGCATTCTTTTCATGATCTACAAGCATATAAAATTTACTACTCTCCACATAAGCAAAATTCTTCTCATTCGGAATAGTGGGAGTATCATAAGAAACTCGAATACTATAAATTGTTTCCATATTAAAAGAGTAATGTTCAGAAAAAGGGTAATCATAACCATGACAAGTATTATAAATACAATCATCACTACTTTTTATAGCATAAGTGTCATCACAATAATGATCATAAATATGAGGCATGCTATTATCATAATAAATTTGCTCATCAAAACTTGGGAGGCTAAAAATATCATCTTCATTAAATATAGCATCCCCAAGCTTGGGACAAACATTTATTGCAGCAAATATATTCTCAAAAATATCATCTTCATCAAACGTAGCATCCCCAAGTTTGGGCCTTTTTATATTATAAGCATAATCACTCTCATCATTAATAGCATGGATAGCACCAATAGTATAGCAATTATCATCATCACAATGAGTAATATGAGCAACATCATTTGGGAGGGATACCTTTCTACCTTTGCTTCTCCGTCTTTTCTTTTTCTTCTTCACATCATGTGTGCGTTTAACCCTCTCTTCTGAGCTCCTTATTAATGAGATTGGTTGAATAGAAAGCTACTCCTCGTTACCTGATTCATCATAAGAAATAATAGGAGGATATTGGGAAGTCTCTTCCCTTTCATTAGTATTCTCTTCATCTTCTATTTGTTTTGTTTTCTTTATGTAATTGGCAATATAAGGATTTTCAATGCAATTCACCGCACAATACATAAAAATTTCTTCTAGATCAAAATCAAGAACTTTATCAAGGACAAATTCTGGCATATCCTTAGTTATACGTTTCATTGCTTCATAACCCAAAAGCAAACTAAGTTCATTATGATGTGCAAGGGAAATCAAGTCATCACAATTTTTGGACACGATACGATCATGAAACAATTTGCATTGGGGATTTAAATTATCACATTTATTGCAAAGTTCACAAGGATGGCAAAGAAATTTTAAATTTTTAGCACAAGCATCCAACCTTTCTTGCAACCATTTAGTTTCTAAATACTTATGCCTCTTGCAAAATCTATCTTCCCTATTTGGTGTGTACTTGCAAACTCTATGCACTCCACAAAAGTTGACATGCTTATAAGAGACATTTTCATCATGACTAGTGCAATTATCATTAGTACTATGGATATTCAAGGAATACATACTAACAACATTGCAATCATGCTCATCATTCACATATTTTATGCCAAGCATTCTATGTAATTCTTCTTCTAGTACTTGAGCACAATTTTCCTTCCCATCATTTTCACAAAACACATTAAAAAGATGAAGCATATGAGGCACCCTTAATTGCATTTTTTGTAGTTTTCTTTTATAGACTAAACTAGTGATAAAACAAGAAACTAAAAGATTCGATTGCAAGATCTAAAGATATACCTTCAAGCACTCACCTCCCCGGCAACGGCGCCAGAAAAGAGCTTGATGTCTACTACACAACCTTCTTCTTGTAGACGTTGTTGGGCCTCCAAGTGCAGAGGTTTGTAGGACAGTAGCAAATTTCCCTCAAGTGGATGACCTAAGGTTTATCAATCCGTGGGAGGCGTACGATGAAGATGGTCTCTCTCAAACAACCCTGCAACCAAATAACAAAGAATCTCTTGTGTCCCCAACACACCCAATACAAAGGTAAATTGTATAGGTGCACTAGTTCAGCAAAGAGATGGTGATACAAGTGCAATATGGATGGTAGATATAGGTTTTTGTAATCTGAAAATATAAAAACAGCAAGGTAGCAAGTGGTAAAAGTGAGCGTAAACGGTATTGCAATGCTAGGAAACAAGGCCTAGGGTTCATACTTTCACTAGTGCAAGTTCTCTCAACAATAATAACATAATTGGATCATATAACTATCCCTCAACATGCAACAAAGAGTCACTCCAAAGTCACTAATAACGGAGAACAAACGAAGAGATTATTGTAGCGTATGAAACCACCTCAAAGTTATCCTTTCTGATCGATCTATTCAAGAGTCTGTAGTAAAATAATATGAAGCTATTCTTTCCGTTCGATCTATCATAGAGTTCGTACTAGAATAACACCTTAAGATACAAATCAACCAAAACCCTAATGTCACCTAGATACTCTAATGTCACCTCAAGTATCCATGGGTATGATTATACGATATGCATCACACAATCTCAGATTCATCTATTCAACCAACACAAAGAACTTCAAAGAGTGCCCCAAAGTTTCTACCGGAGAGTCAAGACGAAAACGTGTGCCAACCCCTATGCATAAGTTCACAATGTTACGGAACCCGCAAGTTGATCACCAAAACATACATCAAGTAGATCACGTGAATATCCCATTGTCACCACAGATAAGCACATGCAAGACATACATCAAGTGTTCTCAAATCCTTAAAGACTCAATCCGATAAGATCACTTCAAAGGGAAAACTCAATCCATTACAAGAGAGTAGAGGGGGAGAAACATCATAACATCCAACTATAATAACAAAGCTCGCGATACATCAAGATCGTGCCGCATCAAGAACACGAGAGAGAGAGATCAAACACATAGCTACTGGTACATACCCTCAGCCCCGAGGGTGAACTACTCCCTCCTCGTCATGGAGAGCGTTGGGATGATGAAGATGGCCACCGGTGAGGGATCTTCCCCTCCGGCAGGGTGCCGGAACAGGTCTCGATTGGTTTTCGGTGGCTACAGAGGCTTGCGGCGGCGGAATTCCCGATCTAGGTTATTTTCTGGAGGTTTCTGTATATATAAGAGGTTTTGGCGTCGAGAACAAGTCAGGGGGGTCTCCGGGCTATCCGCGAGGTAGGGGGCGCGCCTCCCACCTTCGTGAGCAGCCCGGGACTCTTCTGGCCCAACTCTTTTACTCCATGGCCTTCTTCTGGTCCAAAAAGAAGCTCCGTCAAGTTTCAGGTCAATTGGACTCCGTTTGGTTTTCCTTTTCTGCGATACTCAAAAATAAGGAAAAACAGAAACTGACACTGGGCTCTAGGTTAATAGGTTAGTACCAAAAATTATATAAAATAGCATATAAATGCATATAAAACATCCTAGAAGGATAATATAATAGCATGAATACTTCATAAATTATAGATACGTTGGAGACGTATCAGGGCTGTCGGCAGGGGTAGCGGTGGCGGCTGCTGCTGTTGAGGAGCGGCGGCGGCGGTGGAGGGCCGCGGCGAGTGGTGCCGGAGGCAAGGGCGGTATGCATGGCCCGGTTCTTCACTTGCTTCATCCAACGCTCCTCCAGCCGGAGATAGGCCACGAACTTGGCGAAGGAGGGCTTTGGGATTTGCGTGAGGTTTGCCGCGGCGTTGCCGAAGTCGTCGTTGAGGCCGGCGGTGAGCGTGCTGAGGAGGAGATCATCATCAATCTTCGCGCCAATTTCGTGGAGCTCGTCAGCAAGGGTCTTGAGACGGCGACAATAGTCGTCGACGAAGGAGTTGTCTTGGTGGCACCCAAAAAACTCTTGCTGCAGAAAAACGCGACGTTGGAGATGATTGTCGTTGAAGAGTTCGTTCAGCTTGGTCCAAACGGCGAGGGCATCATAACCGTCTTGCACGGCCATATGAAACAGGTCCGGCTAGATGGTGAGGAAGAACCACCGGATGAGCGTGGCGTCAATGGTGGACCACTCGCGATGCGCAGGCACAAGGCTTGAGTCGACGGAGCCGTCCACGTGGTCAAGGAGGTTGTACTCCCGGAACACAAGGGAGAAGTAGGTCTTCCATGCGTGGTAGGAGGAGTATGTTTATGCAAGGCGGACCGGAACCTGCTCATACATGTTGAGGTCGCGGGGGTCAGCGGCGTCGGGAGGGTTGGCATCGGCGAACGGGTTGGAAGCGGAGGAGGTGACGGGAGTCATGGTGAAAAATTAGGGTTTGGGTGCGGCGGCTTGGGGTGCGGTGGCGGCTTGCGGCGGCGGGTGAGGGGGCGGCGACCGCGGGGTGAGGGTGTGGTGGTGGCTTGGATGTGCGGCGGCGGCAGTAGCTAGGGTCGCTGCGGCGGCGTAGGGTCGCTGCGGCGGCAGTAGGTAGGGTTGCGGCGGCGGCTGCGCTAGGGAAGGGCGCGGCGGCGGCAGCAGGATGACGTGGCGGCGGCGGCGCTAGGGTGGGGGTGCGGCAGCGGCGACGGATGAGGCGGCGGCGGTGGGCGGAAGCTAGGGTTTAGAACCCGGAAACTGATATCATGTATGATGATGGAATTGCATGATATATTGATCGGGTGCAATCACACGTATATATGATGTACAAAGGTGGGCCACGACCTCAATTATACAAGGAACTAGGAGGTGGACTAGATACACAGATATGCGCATAACACATATACTCAACAGAGCAGGCAGGAGAGGGAAGGAAGCGGAGAGGCCTCACCGCCGCCGCAAGCCAGCCGGCGGCGATGACAAAGGGGGCGCTCGGAGGGTAGCGGCGGGGAGGGAAAAACCTAGTCGACCCCGAGTCGCCGTAGGAGGACGACGCGGGGGAGGAGAGGAGGGGGGCTCTCCTTCGCAAGAGGTATCTCTTAACTAGTGATTTCAACATAGCTAGCATTTGAGCTGTCTTTTTTGGTTATAAGATGGGAATCGTTTGAGCTATGTAGAGGCTAGAGCATTTTGATGGCCACGCGTAAGATTAGGCAAGGAAGTCCACGTAGACGATAATTGAATCGGATTGCATGGAGATCATTGAAGCTTCAATGGTGTGACGGAGGTTAGAGCACCATACTCCGCTATAATGGCGGATTGTTTCCAGCTTGCACACGAAATTTCAGATCTTAGATTTGTTTTCTGTCCTAGGTATGCTAATCGCTTGGCACATATAGTAGCTAGACATGCTTAGAGCTTTCTCGCCCCGTGTCGCCCCTGCGTGGCGACCGGGGGGAACCCTAGCGCCGCCGCGTCCTTGTCCCTTCCCCGACCTCTCCTCCTCGCCGCCGCCGGGGCGTGCCGCCGTGCGAAGCCCGGTCGGTGGCGGCGACGGCGGGATCTCTTCTCCCACGACTCGCTGGATCTGACGCGGGCGGATCGCGGCGGTTGTTGGCGGCGCGCTGGAGGCGGGGCGCGCCAGCGCGGGCTTGGGGGCGACGGCAGGGCTCACGCTCGCGGTCCCCCCTGGTGTGCGTGGGAGTCCACTCGGGGCGCGCGGCGGCGGCCCTCGGCAAGCGGTGGCGGGCGCTGGGATCTCGGCGGCGCTCCGGCGGGTGCAGGCGGCGGTGTTCCCTGTGCGTGGTCGGCGGCTCCGTCTCTGACCCGGACGGTGCGGGGGATGGCGGCGGCCCGGCGTGCCCGGCGATCTAGATGTGGTGGTGCCGGCGGCTCGCTGATCTGCCGGTGCTCCAGGGCTGCCTGGTGGTGCTGGTGGTGACGGCGGCCCGTGCACGAGAGTTGGATCCCTTCGAACTGATCTGGGTGAAAACTTGCCTTCGGCATCTGCTAAGGCCGGCGGTGGCGGCGCTATCTGCATCGTTCCCTTCTTGAAGGCATCGCCGTGGAGAAGTTCAAGGCCACTCTCTGCTACCTCCGGGGGAAACCCTAGATCGGATGATCGGATGACGGCGGCGCTCTGGTGTCGTTCCTCCGTTGGGGGCGTCATTTTTGGAGGTACACACGTGATCGAGGGACCAGAGGACGGATTCTTTGGTGGAGCGTTGATTCATCCTACGCACTGATGGCGACGGATCTTGACGGCGTGGCGCAGTGCAGATTCGGAGTTCGCTGTGGGAGGATGGACTCGCGCAGGAGGACGACGCTGTCGGGCGTCATGGTGGCGTCGATGGCAGAGAGACCTGGCAGGTACATGCAACAGTACAGCTCTGAAGATGGATTGGTGGCAGGTGGCTGCGGCGGGCTCATATCCGGCAAGCGTCCTGGTTGAGGAGTGCGCCGGACTGTTAGGTGCCCCATATCCGGTAGGCATCCTGGTTGGGACCTCAGGTCTAAGATGTTTAGGTTTGGCTGCGATGTCTGTTTGGTATTAGGCCCAGACTATCTGCGCCCCTTCATCAATTGGATAGATGTAGCGACAGTTGTTGCTTAGACGATGGCTTTGTAAGGTCTTATAAGAATAATTAATAAGTGGCCGTATGCATCGCCCAGACGCAGAGTTTTTTTTTTATAAAAAAAACAGCTAAACATGCTTACGATTCTAAGCTCGTTTTGTCTTGGGAGGATGAGCCCCCCGTTTTTATCCTACCGCATGTACTCAGCGATGTAACTTTCTCGATCATTGAATAAGGTGCCGAACTGGCTTCCCTTAAAAAAAAGCAAGGAAGTCCACGTAGACCTCGCAAAAAAGAAAAAAGTCCACGTAGGGATATTGTGCGCCGGCATGGGTGGCGCAAGGTCCCACGAGCACCGGCCGTCCACGCGCACAGTTTAGGCGCCTCGCAGTCCAGATGCATCGGCTAATTTTCTAAAAAAAAACATCGGCTGCATGGTTGATTTGTTTCGTTTTTATTTTTCACTTCCCTTGTCTGCCGTCGCTTTCCGGTGATAAATGTCTTAACCGTCATTACTTATTGACTGCTACTAATAACTTCTCTGTTTTTATTTACTTCGCATATTAGCTTTGTTTCGAGTCAAGTTTAAACTTTGATCAAATTTATATGAAAATTTATTAACATCCACAATATATTTTCATTATATGTATTTTTGTTATTGTGAAAGTTTAGCTTATTTTTGTTATTTTTTAATAAAATTTGACTTAGGTCAAAACTGGAGTAAATAAAAACGAAGGTAGCATAGATTAATTTAAGTTATCCCAGAAACATGTCCCCTTTGCCTCCGTGCAACTCATCTAAAGTTCCCTGTCTCTCGCCGGCGTCGCCGCCGGTCCGCCTCGTTTTCTATGTTTTTTGGACCATGGAGACGCGGTGGATCCCGGTCCTTGCCGGCGGGAGGCTCCGTTTTTAGGTGCTTTTCTAAGTTTTGCTAGGTTTTGTGCCATGCTCAAAAAGACGAGACGATTGCGGCTTCTTGAAGATGGAATAAGATCCTATTTAGCCCCTGTCTCGGTGATGTTTCAAGCATCGTCGGAAGACGTGTGGAGGTTTGTCTCTGACGGATCTCGTGGGATCTGGCCGGCGTTTGTCTTCAATGGATCCGACTGGATTCAGTTTTCATTTGTCTACGTTTGTGTGTCCATAGGTCGGATCCTTTCAATCTATGATTTTCTTCATCGGCAACGGTTGCTGTTCTGTTGCGTTGTGTCCTATGGGGCCTTAGTATAACGACTTCCCGACTGTCTACTACAACAATGTGCGCCTGACTCCGACGAGGGAGGGGCAATGACGGTGGTGCGCCTTCGTTTCGCTCCAGTGATTGTAGTCGTCGCTAGATGGTCTATGGACCTAGTTAAATTTTACTTCTACTTTTCTTTGTACTACCTTACAGTTGATGAATAGATCGAACGTTTTCTCGAAAAATATATTAGATTATCCAAAAAAAGATTAATTAGATTAGAACTGCCTGTATGGATTTCTCATTCCTTCTGCCTAATTAAACCGTTCTTTGACTTTTTAACCCATGCGCGGGGCCATGCCGACCACACCACTGACCAGATCGCGCTTTCTTGACCGTGTGAAAGAGCAACCTGACGTGAAGTGCTGTGGTGCCGAAAGACGATAATGACGGCGCTGGGAGTTTCATACTTGTGCAGTGTGCACCCAACGAGCGCTTAAATTCCAGGATCCTCCCTCATGTTTTCTTTCCAGGCAACCTCGCTAATGGTTTCTTCCATCTAAAGAACGATGAACAACGTTTGGGCTGATATCTATATCCCTATATCAATATATAAGAACGCATTTGCTAGTTCTCGTCAGATGATAATTAACAAAGTCTCATCAAATTCTTACACCATTTAATTAATTAAAAAATCACACGAATATTCACATAAATTAAATGGTTTAAGAGTTATATATTTTTTTAGGCAATTAAGAGTTATATGTGATTTAGTTAATTTTCATCTAGATGAGAACTAGTCACACCCCTATGAAAAGACTTAAAGAGGCAGATACAACTAATCTCGGTTACCAAATCAGGTCAATCCAACGACCTAAATTGCTTCAATGGTGAGCGCTCAACATATTTAGCATATAATTGTTTGCGTATCAAATATTTGATGTCATCGCTAATCACATAATTAACACACAAATAAGATCCTACTTGATATCTACATGCAATTAATATTTGTCTAATATTGAGGTGCATGGCACGTACATATTTGCCGGTTCGGAGAAATGTGCCTTTTCGAGTATTGCTTCTCAATGAAACAACCATCATCGTCAAAGGGAAGACATAGTCTCGTTTATAAGAAGAAGAAAAGTTCATGGTACATGGCTTAGTCACTAAACTAAAACAGGGTAAGGGCCTCTTTGATTTCAGGACGTGCAAAAAGCATGAATAGAAAAACTGAGGAATAGGGTGGCATGTCATCTTCAATACTATAGGATTAGTATAAGCGCTTGGTTGTGTGCAGGAAAAATATAGAATTCTTCAAATGAGGTTGGAGTGGACGAAAACTTTCATATGAAACTAATACAAGTGAATTATATGTAAAAAAAAATCTTCCCATCATAATTCTACCGATCAAACAACCCCCTCAAGAAAAATCCTAAGGATTAAAATATATTGACAACACACAAATGGCTTAGCTAAACTGCACCTAGAACACCACCAAACGGGCAAACATGCTACCTCAAACAGTAGGCGATCAACCATATTGAAATGCACATATACGACATTCTTAAAGGAGCTTCCTTTTTTCTTTAAGATGAAAGGGACTTTCTTTTTATAAGTTGCTTTCAAATAAATTTGGCTTCAAAAAAGACGTGTCTTCTTCCTCGCTACTCGTACCCTTCCTCCTACCACCCTCTGACGTCCGCGGGCCATCTGGCACCGCCACCCACAGCCGGCGGCGTTGTTGTGCGAGCCTCGTTGCCCTACCCACTCCAAGCCACCGCATATGTTCGTCTACCATCGCCACTAGCCATCCCCTCAAACCACGTCATATTTTCTAGCTCCGACGGCCATCTCGTCTAGAACCACTATTGCGTCGTCCCTGGCTCAATTTCCCCGCCACTCACCGCAGCGCCCCCGCCTCCATCTCAGGGTTGTGCTCTTCGAGAATAGATTGACACGAGTTGCAAATTCAGGCACATACCAATAGCAAACACGACATCTTAGACACATATACTAGTGGGGCAAAAGAACCCCTCAAAAAACAAAACTAGTGGGGCAAAAGAGAAATGGACTGTTCCCGTAGGGGCGCGAATGCAACTTGCGTCCAAATTAAATCCTTGGATTGATGACTCCTCCATCGGCCAGCGTCACTCACTGCGCCTTCAATTTTCTATTCGTTTCCTTTGTGGGAGTAGACTTTTGCGCCTTCATCCGTTTATCCGTTCTCTCGTTTTCTTTCTTTCTCCTCTTCTGCCCGACCTAAACGATTGATCAATTCCCTCTGAGAAAGAAAGCAATTGCCTAATTTTCCTGGCTGTTCTGGCGACCTAAAGTCTCCCCCGCGGCGGCTGGGAGTTGGGGATTTGCTAAATTTCTTGATTTCAGCCCTCTTGTTGGGGCTGCCGAGGCCGGATTATGAGATGGGCTTCTTGTCGTGCCTGTTCCGGTGCCCCGAGGAGGAGGAGCGGGTGGTGAAGGAGCACGATGACGACGAGGACTCCGGCGGAATCGACCATGGAGTCGCCTCAGGTGATGATGCCTGCCCTAGTAATCCCTTCGTGCTTTACCTACTAATCAGGCTAGAAATGTTCGATTCTTGGTGTTGGTCGGTCTGTATCTTGTTCTCGCGGAAGGAAAAATAATCGACTCTCTTCAGCTCATGGTCCCAACAAATTCTCTGTTGGGGATGGTTCCCAGCTGGAGGGTATTTTTTTGACGATGTGTTATGCTCAGCCATCAGAAATTTCCAGTGGCGAGTCCACCTTTACTTTCTTGTGGTGTTGCGATTCCTCTAGGCTCTAGCAGTTACGTAGAATTTTTGTTTGTGAGAGAAAGAAGTTTGTTCATGAGTAGCTGCAAAGTTTTATCAAGGAAACACAAATTGAAACACGATTAGTAAAGTGGAAACCAAAACTATGAAGAAGATGAACAGTAGTAGACGAAGACCATGACAAGAAAATTGAAAAGGCACAATGAAATACTTCCCGCAAAAAAAAAACTTTTGTGCTATTCTTGTTTTTCTGTTTGTCCCAGCGTCCTTTCTTTTTCAGGAGCATTAGTTTATTTAAATGTGGATGTGTATTTGTTTCTTTTGAATTGCTCATTAATAGTGGATTTCTTCAGAGTCATCAGAAAGTGTCCCACTGAAGACTGAATCCACACATATGGAAGGAATCCAGAGAAATGGCACACATAATGAGGCGATGATCTTCACTTTGCGTGAGCTTGTTGATGCTACCAAAAACTTCAGCAAGGATTTTCAGTTGGGGCGAGGAGGATTTGGTTGTGTGTATAAAGCATATCTGAATGATGGTCAGGTTTGTATTTGGTAGTTATAAACTATACTTCTCACCAACAGTAATATAATTCTCATTGAATATCAGTTATTGGAGATGTGGAAACTATAATAATCTTGCCCATATATTCGTATTGTATGATAATATTGTTTCAGCATTTGCTGTATGGCAGGTTGTTGCAGTCAAACAACTTGATCTAAATGGGCTTCAGGGGAACCGAGAATTCCTTGTGGAGGTTCTCATGCTCAACCTCTTGCATCACCCTAACCTTGTCAATTTGATAGGGTACTGTGTTGACGGTGATCAACGCTTGCTCGTTTATGAATATATGCCATTGGGATCACTAGAAGACCATCTGCACGGTTAGTTTATGTTGGAAAATGTGTGAACTTATACTATTATCAGGATACAATCATCAGAAATTCAGAAACCATTTGTTAATTTCTAGTAATGAGAGCATATATGTAGATTGTAGGATCTTTATTTTTTTTCAATGTCAGCACATTTTAGTTTGTGATACTTAGCATATCTGGGTGCTTTGAACATGGTGAAAAGTTGTTCTAACTTGTGAGAAATGCTATAAGCTAACTATCAGTTCTTTTCAGTTGATTTAATTAAGTATTTATTGCTTTACGTTTGTGAAGGGGGGGGGGGGGGGGGGGGGTATTTTTGGCATCATCTTCTTTGTTCAGTAGGTCCCAATTAAATCTGATCTAGGTTGTTCCTGTTTCATTATTTGCTATATTTGATCAAAAGCTTAAGCTAGAATGGGATGCTCTGATGACCTATCAAATAATGAGCCTAGCTATCTAATAATTTAGTGATGTGATTACCCTAAACAGAATCCATCGAGGGGGTAATATTTCAATGATGGATTGGTCATCCTTGAGAAAACTCAGATTTTAATCATAATCAATTTGTTGAATAGATAAATTTTCTTAACAGTGGCTCTTTTATCTAACTTCGTGTTCCTTTCTAGTATTATTATATCGCATGCGTCAATAAGTGAAGAACTAACATGCTCCTTGACATGTCACTGACCTTGAAAACCTAAGATATTTTCTGTGATAATTTACCATTTTCTTACTTCCATCCATTAGAGTTACACATGAATGTGCCCTATACTGTTATGCTGTTGTTTACTGGATACCCCCATTAATAAATTACTGTTGATGCTTTAAACAGACCTTCCACCCAATAAAGAACCTCTAGATTGGACAACACGGATGAAGATAGCTGCTGGCGCAGCTGCTGGTTTGGAATACCTACATGATAAGGCAAATCCACCAGTTATTTACCGAGATATTAAGCCATCAAACATTCTTCTTTCTGAAGGGTATCATGCGAAGTTGTCCGACTTTGGACTTGCTAAACTTGGTCCTGTGGGTGATAAGACTCATGTGACAACCCGTGTCATGGGGACTTATGGCTATTGTGCTCCTGAGTACGCCGCGACTGGACAGCTAACGGTTAAGTCTGACATCTATAGTTTTGGTGTGGTGTTCCTCGAGCTAATTACAGGACGAAGGGCACTCGATAGCAATCGGCCTCGTGAGGAACAGGACTTGGTCTCATGGGTAGGTTTTGACAATCTCACGGTGCAGCTAACTGGTCCAATAATCATGATTTTATAATAAAAAAACAAAGAATGGATACATGTCTAGAGAAGTATGAAAAGGCTATAAAGCCTACCGAAAAAGGCTATAAAGCTTAATAGGCATGCATTGTTATTTCATTCTGATTACGTTCCTTATAATAACAGTGCATGCGTTTGATACTGGAAAAAGACGGTTATGTCGAATGTGGCGGTTGAACTGATGAATATAATAACAGTGCATGCATTTGATACTGGAAAACTGTACAACTTTTTATGGGTATGGAGTGTGGTCTTTTCCGGGAACTAGTATTAGTCTGTTGCTAACTAGCTGCCTAGTTGTATACATCTTTTTTGATGGAAAACATTAGAGGTGACCCCTACAGCATAAATAGGAGCCTAAATTCGCATCCGTAACCAAATGAGCTAGGCACACTTCCCTAGTTGTATATGCCCAGGAACTAATCATCTTGTTTTACATCTCCAGGATTTTCGTCATTTTCAAACATGACACATCATTTAATTTATTTATCTAGGTCCCTTAACAGCTAAAGAAATAGTTTCATTCGAAATATATATGCAGTCATAAATCGAGTGTGTTCATATATTTCCTTTGATATATTGAGCATAAGTATGCGGATGTTGAATTGAATGTTCTCCCAATCCATTTGCAGGCTCGTCCATTGTTCAAAGACCAAAGGAAATTTCCAAAGATGGCTGATCCTTTGTTGCGTGGCCGCTTTCCAAAGAGGGGTTTGTACCAGGCCTTGGCTATTGCAGCGATGTGTTTGCAGGAGAAGTCAAGGAATCGCCCTCTGATTAGGGAAGTTGCTGCTGCTCTCTCCTATTTGTCATCACAAACATATGATGGGAATGACGCTGCTGTTTGCCGTTACCTTGATGGCCCTTCGGCATCAAAAGTGTCAGACGATCAGGTTAACCAAGATGATGCTTTGGCTAGTCAACATGGAGCTCAAACATCAATGCATGACCGTATGAATGACCTTGTCCCAGAAGGAAAAGAACATTGCAGGAGTGGTTCCAATCGTGGAGTACGAGGCAGGGTTGTTCCAAACGGTGTCGACCGAGACCGTGCACTTGCAGACGCGAATGTCTGGGCCGAGGCTTGGAGACGCCATGAGAAGGCAAGCAAAGTGCGTGTAACCGATGAAATCCTCGGATAGTGAGCTGAGCTCTGCTTGATGTTTTGGCATGCTGGCGATTTTGAAGAGAGCGTTGTTAGGAGAGGAGGAATAATGCGCAGCGAGGTGTGTAGTACTGCACCACCAGAGTGAGCGCTCGCAAGGTTTCACCGGTGGAGCCTGTCACGTCCACCGTCGTTTCGCTGCGTACGTTACACGGTCTGAATTTCACATGTAGGTATTGTTTCAGGGGCTTTGTAAATAAATGTAATAACCCCTTTAATTGATGGATCAGTGTGTAGAACCCTTTTTTCAGTCCATTGTTGGCTCTTGGATGCAGCCAGAGTTTTTGGGTCCATGTAGATGAAATGGTAACATCTTGCAGCATATACATTTGGGTTCGTCTCCTATTCCTTTTCTCTTTCTGCCAGTGCCTTCAGGACACCAACATTTAACTTTAATTTATATAAAGAATATCTACAAAGTTATGTAGAAATTACAAAGTGAAAAGAAGAAGATTTCAGTAAGTGATGTGTCCAGGATTTGAAAGCAAGTAAAAGCTTTCGCTTCACTCTGTGTGTAACTAGAGTGTGATCCTCTTTGAGGTTTCTCTGGCAACTAGCAGCACTTGGATTCTCATGATTAAAAATCAATGTTAACAATAGCCCAAAAATGATGATCTCAATAGTTCTATTTCATGAATGAAAGAAATTCCTCTGAGCTTACTGGGGGCAATAATCTGCCAGCAGTCTTGAGAAAATTCACAATCCCAGAATGGGTGCAGCTGTGCTTCCTCCAGTTGACATTACAGAGCACACATGTGTATGTATGCAGGCAGGTGAAAATACTTCCTTTGAAGAAGATTTCTGGTGTCCAAGCTTTCCTGGAGCAGCAGCCAGGAGAAAATTTTGTGGTTGAGCTGGCAATCACTCTTTCCATACCCACCGAAAAGGAACACGAGTAAGGGTACCCTCAGTCAGCACAATATTTCACAGGGCAATAATTTATATGCGAGAAAGTTTCATTTTGTGAGGACTGCATCCGCAGGAATTTACACGAGAGGAAGTTGTATTTTCATGCGAGAAAGTGATCAAACTTACATTACACATTTCAAATCCCAAAACAGGATAGTAGTAAAAGCACAACCAACTCTAAATCTCTAGTTAACACAACCGGTGACAATCCATGGTGGTTACACAGGACTACGCTTTCTTCTAAAAAAGAGAAAAACACACAACTACACTACAGCGCAGACAAGCACAGCCAGAAGGATTAAACCAAGTATGCCGTGCGTGCATGCACCGTAGCTTCCAGATCAGGAAAATATGACAAGACTTGAAATCACGACGTAGCTCACGTTATCTGCGACGGCAAACTTTATACTACCAAAGAAAATTAAGAAAAACCTGCAACTGCGAAGGCTAAGGAGCTGTACTGCCGAGCAGACGGGTTGATCTTCTTTTTTTGCGGGTCAGCCGTAGAAGCAGGCGACGGCGCGGCGGCGGGGCGGTGGCTGCAGGGCGGCGAGTATTAGCCCCACCACGACGACGGCGACGACGATGAGCACCATGACGATGTCCTCGTCCAGCGAGAGCAGGCATACCTTCTTCCCCATCGCCGCGCGTGTCTGGTGCAACTGGGCGGTGGTTTCTTTTCTCCACTGAAACTGAAAGGAATTAATCCAAGAGGGGTATAATAGTGGAACCGGAAGCGTGCTGGTAAAGGGACAAAAATATATGACGTGTGTACAGTAGACATTTCTGAAAGAAAAGGAAAACTACGTACAGTGGGGTGGCTCTGTCGGTCAACTGCGGGTTCGTTTCTTTAGTCAATTCGAACCCATTCCAACCGTCTAAGTAGACGAACCACCACCACCAATTGGTATTTGGTAAGTAAAGGTATTTTTCCAGGACCATCTTTATTATTCTGGACCATCATCTCTCGTCCTGGAATGACTCCGTCTCGCACCTCGTTTCTTTTCATGATTTAGATTAGATGGATGGATGATGTACACATACATACATCATCATTTATGCGCGCACACGAGGCGTAGTCGCTACACTAAAATTTGAGTACGGCGACATCGTCTCCGACCCTCCGCCCTGCCGACCAGCACAACGCTAAGCGAGTGGAGGGTCCCTGGTGCCATCTCCGCCTAGCGTAGCGGCCCTTCGACCTACGCGCGGACGACAAAAACAATCATTTACATGTTTATCGGAAAGGTTTGTGTTACGCGTATAACACTAGTAGTGCAAAATAATATGTAGGTAGTATCATATATGACTTTATTTATTAGTTTATAAATTTATTTTTAATGAAAAGTGTCATATAATGGTAACATAATCATCATCTCTTTCTTCGTTTTATTTTCCCAAATAGCCACTCCCTCCGTTCCATATTACTTGTAATTTGAACTAAAACCACGACAAATAATATGGAACAGAGGGAGTACAACCTATTGCCTATTTCTTTTCTGGGGGGGGGGACCATGAGGCACACTTAATAGTAACGCCGGGTTTCACAGGTCGCGCTACTACTATTCTCTACCTGTAGCTCGGTGTCTGACCCCGCACTAGTACTAACTAACAGCAACGCAGGTCCCTCTGCCCGCGTCACTATTAAGCGCATGCCTATAGGGTTTTCTTTAGTAGTGTCATGAGATGGTTGGTGTGGATATGGTCATTGTTGTAGTTTGTCAATTGCGAATCTAATCGCTTTATTTTATTTTCCTTACATACGCATAACTTTGGTCTTATGTGACTGTTACTTGCCAACGTGTTTCTATGTGCGTGCGTTAGTGTTGGTTGTGTGCATCCTATTATGGAGAGACAGAGTGTGTGTTCATGTTTGTATTCTCGGAAAGGCTCGTGTCATGCAATATATAACACTAGTTTATGTTACTATCTTCATAGTACAAAGTAACATATAGGTAGTATTATAGATGATTTTATTTATTAGCTTATAGACCCATTTTTTTTATTAGGAAGTGTTATATGATGATAACATAGTCATCAGCTCTTTCTTCATCTTCTTTTTCTAAATAGTTACAATCCACTATCTATTTTTTCTAGCCATACAACCATGTCACATAAGTAACTTATGCATGCGAGTCATAAATTACATTTGCATTAGACTCTATGCATGCAATGCTGCCACATCATCAATTCATGCATGTTAGTCATAAATTTAATTTTTTTTATTAGAGTTCATCCTTCCCATTTTGTTAGAAATGACTTTTTTTTGCTACAATATACGTTTCATATTGTTTTAAGCTTATGTGATTTTCGTTAGCTTTAGATGTTTATGTAGCAACTATTTTTGCATTATTTTAGCAAGGTTCCTACAACAACGCGCGGGGCATCATCCAGTTTAATACTATGTCATGTCACTAATATGCCTTGGTTGGATCCGGTGACGCGTTTGAGTGTCGTTCCCTTTCTAAAGGCATTGCTGTTGAGGAATCTCGTCGTACGTGTGATGTCATGAGATGGTTGGTGCGGATATGCTCATTGTTATAGTTTGCCAATTGCGGATCTAATCGCTTTGTTTCTTTTTTTCATCTCCGCATAACTTTGATCTCATGTGACTTTGTTATTTGCCAACGTATTTTCGTGTGCGTGCATTAGTGTTGATTTGTGCATCCTGTTATGTAGAGGCCGGGTGTGTGTTCATTGTATTTGTATTCTTTTGATACTTTATTTTGAGCTAATAAAATTTGCCCTTTATCCAAAAAAAGCCTAGTGAAGGCGGCAACATCGTTGGGTTGTTCTAAAAAAATAACATGCGTGGATTGCGGCAGGGAGACCCTTGTCAACAATGCTATTCATCTTAGCGGTGGAAGTTTCGCATCGCATGTTGACTCACGCTTTCATGTGGGGTTGTTGGCCCCTTGGTTAAGTTGAGCTTGTTTCAAAGACTACTTTTCTTAGAAAAGGAGGAAGATCCTCGGCCTCTACATCTGGGCGATGTATGCAACCACTTTATTAATTATTCATAAAAACCTTACAAAGTAATGCATCAGTACGTTTGAAGTCATCATCTTGGCAACATCTGTCTCTACTGCTATCCACTTGATGAAGGGGTGTCGATAGTCCGAGCCGAATACCAAACAGACCTCGTACCGTAGCCTAACATCTAAAACTGGAGGGGGCCCCCAACCAAGCCACATTGCTGGGTCTGGGCACACACCGGTCCGGCGCACTCGCAAAGGTCGTCACCGTCGCCGTGTTCCAAAGACTATTGATTTCACGGATGATGTTATGGTTTTCCTCGATCTATGGGAGGTAGACGTGGAGGTATTTTTGGCAATCCAGGTGGATTTCGGCGTAGCTTCCGGGATGAGGATCAACCATGGTAAGTGCACGGCGACGCCTGTCAAAAGCTCGGATGATGATATGGCGCTCGTCTCGGCGAGCCTTAACTGCACAGTGGACTAGTTGTATCCGCACGCTCGATCCTGACAGTGTTATTGGGTGTTTTATTCTCTCCTTCTCTAATACTCCGTACGTGATACGCACGCTTGTGTGCATTTTCAGAAGGAGGAAAAATGTCGAAATTTCCTTGCTAAGATAAGGACCTGCACCTGCTAAGTCGTCGTCTCGTGCCCAAAGACAAAAATAAAAGGAGCCGTCCTCTATCTCTTCCTTTTAGGAAAAACACATTCCCTCTTTAATTCTGTGAACGAGAGCTGTTGCCAAGTCGGGTGGGGGAAGGGGCGGTACAGGACAAACACCTGCATCCGTGTTCGGTAATGGCTTGTGATTGTTGTGATGCGTCCACATCATGTGAAGCGCGTGGGAAAACGCCCCTCGAGAGCCGAAAGGTAATGGCTACCAGAAGAGATTGACTGGCCGGAAGGACATGGTCAAAGTCTGAACTATTCGTCGCCTCTGCTCCACTATGCGCACGCAGGGGAAGCCAATGCCCACAAATGATCAATCATGGAAACTGAACTCTTTTGACCTCGTCGTGTGTTATTGGCTTATTGCCTACCTGGGCCCGCAGCAAAACCCAACCAGAGATAAATTGCATGCTTCATTACAGATACTGAAGCAAAACTTGCTTATACGGACTAAGTACAGAGATCTGAATAATGGAAATTTCCACCACTTGCTTGGTAACAGAAATAAGACAAATGTATTGTTGTATACACTAGGGAATTACATGAAACTGAAAACCTACATGCCAACCAAAACTGGCAAGGCAAATACAGATTTGGCCAAAAGTACCATATACAGCAGCCCCACATCATCGCGGATAAAGATTACATAACATGTAACGGTGTCCTGCGGACAGCACTCGCGTGCCAGACAGTAGCAACTGAGGCCAGCACCATGCCCTATGATGATGAGGCAATGGCCCTGCTCAAACTCTTGGCGCCAGAGATACCAAGCCAAGCCAAGACCCTCCTATATTAAGA
Organism: Aegilops tauschii subsp. strangulata; assembly: GCF_002575655.3. Classification (NCBI taxonomy): domain Eukaryota; kingdom Viridiplantae; phylum Streptophyta; class Magnoliopsida; order Poales; family Poaceae; genus Aegilops; species Aegilops tauschii. Next base: position 170,824,271 of record NC_053037.3, read on the forward strand.
TCGCTTATGCAACGGCAGCCAACTGACGGGCTCCTTCACCACATCTCTGCTCAACCACAGCGAGGTAGGCGCTGCAGTTCGGCGCCCACACAGGAAGCAGCATCAGCAAGACAGCTATCCTGGGAGCACTTGAAAGACGAGACGAGCGCTTCTACTCGCATCAGAGCTGGCACTGATATTGAGAGTATCATTCCTTGGGTTAGGTACTGCCTACAAGAGAATGCTAGGCTGTATAGCAGGCGAGTCCGCGGCAGGGGGACGCCATGCTTCAACGAGTCCAGAAGAGCGCTCAGCTTAGGAAGATTTGTCAGCAGGCCCATTGTGGCCTCTCGAGGTGCTGCCTTGAGCAGCAACACCACGCAATCTGACGCCAAATCGCTTATCTGTGGATCTGAATTTCCAACCACCTCCAGAAATATACCCATACTGCCACCAAGGTCGCATATGTCCATGATGCAAGATTGTTGATCAACAGCAATGCTCATGCTGAAGGCGCTATCAACAAGGAGTGCAGGTTCTTTGCTGAGAACGATACTTCTGTTGCTGCCGGTGCCACGGATGATGAAAGCTCTGCAGAGTTCCAAGGTTGGTTCCAGAAAATCATCCATATCTTTGGCAGTCACAAACTCAAGTAGATTCCCTATTCTTCTGACAACTTGAAGCTGCGAAAGGATATTGGAGTCCATGTCCGGAGCAGATGCCAGAGCAAAACAAAGCTTGACATTGCTTACGTTTGCATTTGAAAGATCTCCAAGCAAGAATTCAAAGCACTGGGATACTGTCGCTTCATTCAGGATATCAGATACCTTAACACAATCATGTTCCATCAGCATCACTAGAAGTTTCTGTGCATACATAGGTATTGGATCTTCATCCTCTGCAAATGAAGGGTACATTGGGAGAAAATATTTGTGAGAGATTGTTTTCAGGTCAGCTAAACATTGTTCATCTGCAGTCAATGAAGAATCACTGAAGATCACAATCATCACATCAGACAGTATCTTCAAACACAGGAATCTGGCATCACAATCTTTATTGCCCTTGTATAAGATGGATAAGCTTGGAAGGAATCGACTTGTGAATATTTTGTGTTCCCTAAGTATAACAGAAGGCTCCTCCGTAGCTGCCTCAAGAACCCTCAGCAATGTCATTTGGAAATCATCCCGAGCCTGGAAGTACAATAAAGTGTGCACAAATTATCACAAAAGACAGGAGTTTAGCAAACACATTGCGTAATGCAAAGACTGTTAAGGCAAGACAGCAACAACTCTAGGATGAGTTTATTTTAGACATTGCAGTACAAATATATAATGAATTGTCTCCATATTTTCTCATCAGGTTGAGGTCCAGATAGTTACAGGCCATACCTGAAATGGTGTCTCCAATATCTTCATAAGATTAGCCAACTGGAGCAATACTTGACTTGTCACAACTCTGTGATTGAAGGATACACTCCCAAGAAGATGAAGGATGACAGGGAACAAATGAATTGTGCTCTTTGGATGAGCACGTCCAGTTAAAGCAGTAATAGGTCCATGACGTTTGCCACCCATGACTTGCTGTATATCACTGGATACAGTGTCAAGAATGCCTGGGACCAACGAAGCAACTAACTGAACAAATGCTTCTGTACATTGATGAATGAAACCATCCTTCTCCTTTCCCAATCTATCGACTGCTGATAGTAGCTTTGCATTGCAAAAGAATTGTGGAAGCCACCTTCGACTGTTCTTGCAAAGAAGAGCAACAAATAGAAGGGCTTTCCCACGCAGAATGTCAGTTCCCTGCTCTATCAGAGAAATAAGTCCAGGGACCAACTGTTTCTCCTCAGTTAATGACAGAATATAGCGGCTCATATTTGGTATGATATGACTGTTCCCTAATGCCGAGTTCAGAAGATTCAGACTTATCTGTTGCTCACGTGGATTGCCCTTAAGGAGTGTGCATGCAATATCCTTAAATGTTAGCTTCTCCAGTATTAAATGAGTACATGACGAACTGAATCGAGCTAGGCGGCTCAAACAAGAAATTGCAATAAGCCTTGTGTTCTCCTGCTTCCCAGTTGCTTTATAGATGTAGCAAAGATGACCAATTACATCTTGGGAAGCAAACCGTGATGTCCAATCTGTTCCTTGGCTACATATATTATCAATTGTCCGTAAGGCATAAAGCTGGGCTAGATCGTCTTCCCCTTTACGCAAGATAGATGACACCAGTGCGATTACAGAACTAGGGACCTGCACAGTTTGCCAAGTTAAATCATGAGAAGACAATACTTTGAATTTGTAGCTGCAAATAAGGAAAGGAGCCATTCATATGTATATCTAGGCTACATGACCACATACAACTAAGATATTTATATATATTATATATCTTCATGTTCCAATACATACTCTTTTATGTACTTATAATAACTGCAAAAGCTCAACGCACACATTCATAATAGACTTGTGCCTAGACACATGAATAAAGAAAAGAACATGTATTGGAACGTGAAGTCGGTATCTACTATCTAGGCATATCCCTTCCCTCTTTAATCTAAAACTGACTCCTAATGCAGCATCCACGTTAAGCCACGTCACACCCTGAAATTGCAGTCGTTGGATTATATTGAGGATCAATCAAGTCTTAGATCTTAACAGTTGGGCCTACGAACAGTCATGTCCTTTAGTTGAAAGGCATATCCCTTGGTCAATGAATGTCTTCTTATGGAAAACATGTCCCTTGGTGAAAAAATGTCTCTTCGTGGAAAGAAACAACCCTTAAAATAATGTCTTCTTATAAAATTTAGTTTGTAACTTCCCAAAAGACGTGACCATTGTAATTGCCTTAACTATGCTAGAACACTAATGTACCAAAATTTAACATTTCAATTTGTTTATGCACTTCAACAACATATAAACTTTGCAACTCTATGTCTAAAACGCAAACTTTATCTATAAATATTTCAAAATAAACTCACTAATATACTTTCAACTTCTAATAAATTTCTACTTCACTAAATCCTCAAAAAAAACTCACTAAAATATCTAGTGTGGGCTATACACTGGTTTATGTTTATGTGTGGATTTAGTTCTTGCAGTTAATATAGCTTCAACTTCTAATAAATTTCTACTTCAGTACATTACGGTGGGCAAAGAGAATATGCTCCTATAGACGAATCAGTATCAACTACTAAAGATGTTGGAATCTAATTCCCAGTATCTTACCGCCACAACTTTTCGTTTCACAACGTGATGAAGTATAGGGTAATACTACAAGGTAAGTCCAGGTAAATCAACCACTGACATGCAAATAAACATGTAGAGCATATTTTTCATTTGGAGTTTCTAACCTGCCACAAAGCACTAACTTTGTTGTCCTTCATAGGAGATTCTTGTGCATTGCTTTCTTTGCTATCCTGATCAGATTGAGTTGATATGTAGAACAGTAATTCTCCAAGTGTTGCCATACAGAATCTCCTCAGTTTATCATGCCGGTCCCTTAAGCCATCTGACAAGGCATTAACAATTCCTGAACTAGCTAGCTCTGCATCAAGGATAGTGGAGTAGCGTATCAACAGTCCCATAAGTGAAGCAACCTGGACACGCAAGACTGAAGTTTTTGATAGTCGAAGCATTTTTATAAGCAATGACATAATTGGGCCATTAGTGATTATATTTGCAGCATCAGAGTTCATGCTTAACAACTCCAGGTATCTGATGATATTCTGTTTTTCTGAAACCTGAAAAGATCCACTCAAACTCTGCATTATCTGGCTATGGAATGCATTCATCTGTTCTCGTGGTAACCTGATGTAATCAGCAGCAGGGAGAGCTTCAAAAGGAAGCACAGTGACAGTCTCGGTAGCCTTATCTCCTTTTTTACTGGGCATAACTGGTTTAACAGCAAGATCTGTTGGATGCCAGAATGCTTCAAAGATGTTAGACGGCTCAGAACCCGTTGCAGCACCAGAAGTTATCTTCGGACGTGCTTTCCTCATACAGAAACTAGGTGGAGTGGCCACCACATCAAGATTCTCTGAGCAGTTCTGCTCAGCTTTCAACATGGTATCAGGCTTAACAGAACACTCATCCGTGAGCATATCCACCTGATTTATGCAGTTCTCTTCATTTCCATCAGTTCCTTCGGTCGTATGCTTTTCATCTGCTGTGGATCCAGCATTATCTGATCCATCATTATCATCAGGTGCATCGCCTTCTGGATTTTCACCAAAATCAAGCTCCATGTCATTATTTTCTATCTTAACTTCAGCCTCATTTTCGTTTGTTTCTGTGGGAGGACGCCTGTAGTTCTCCTTGTCTTTTTCCCTTTGCAAATTTTTCTTAGCTATGCGAGACATTCTAAGGACATTTACACCCTTCAAACCATCAGCCTTACAAGGTTTTGCATTATTTTTCTTACCAGTTAGCACATTCTTAACAGGGGTCGTGAACACCTTGGCAGAATTTTCATCTTTCTTGCGTAGGTGTTCACGAGTCTTGGGTGGCGTCAGCTGTCCGGAGGGCTTATCCCCATTTCGCTCAGCTAGATATGGTGTAGTGGGAAGTCCAACCATGTTGTTGAAGGCAGGTTGAGGAGGTAACGGAATCATTGGCATACTGTTTCTCCAGAAGTTGTGTGCACATAGTTCAGACCACTGTAGTCTTTCAGCTGGGTCTTTCATGAGTAAGCAGTTGATCAGATTCTGGAAAGACCTTGACGAGTTATCAGGTAAAGGTGGTGCAGGCTCTGAAAGTATGGATTTGACTAACTGGGTAAATTCACGGCCCACGAAAGGAGGTCTTCCTACATAGCATTCGTATAGCACACAACCAAGAGCCCAGAAATCAGAAGCATATGAGTGGACCCCTCCCTCTTGGAACAACTCAGGAGCCATGTAACATGGTGTCCCCCTCATAGGTTGTGGCACCTAAGGACATGTGTTCAAACCGAAGGAAATCATTAAAATAAGATAAAACAAAACAAAACAAAATGCTTGAAGAAAAGGAAATGGGACCTCACATCTCCAGGGTCGGTCTTCTCGATGTCCTTTAAACGTCTTGCTAATCCAAAATCACACAGCTAGAACAAAAGGGGAAATTACTGTTAGCTCCCAGCAATTTTCTGTTCCTTTGCTGTTACTGTATTTACATATTTCACAGTGGGCTACTGATTACCTTCATGCATCCAAACTCATCAAGTAGGATGTTAGATGGCTTCAGATCACAATATATAATTCCTTGTGAATGCAAGAACCTAACACCCAACATGTTTTCAGTCAATCAAAGTCCACCCATAACACAATAGATATATTGAAACGAGGTTATCAAAGAAACTTTACAGGAGGGCTTTGACAAGATCGTAAGCCAGGTCATGCATGGCACTTTCAGGCAGCTTCTTATCCTGCATAAAAATAGACATGAGACAGAATACATAAAGGCAAAGCAAGCAGAAAAACGGGGTAGCATTTGTCTTCACTGATGTTACATATTAGTAAAAGTCTGCATATGTCACACAACAGGTATCTGGAACACAAACAAGCACCACAGAGAATTGTGTGGGTTGCCCTTATCAACACGTGTTTGTAGGATGACAAGCAAGCAGAAAAATGGGGTAGCATTTTGTCTTCACTGATGTTACATATAGTAAGAAGGTCTGCATATCTACTCACACAACAGGTCTCTGGAACACAAACAATCACCGCAGAGAATTATGTGGGTCGCCTGCCTAGGATGAAAGGCAAGTACTGGTAAACAGGCTTGCAAAAGCTTTGCGCCGCAACAATATAATACACTACTAAAAACAATAGAGCAACATTATCAGGATAGCAAATAAATCAAGCATTTCTTAGAGTCAAAGAATATGCAGCGTGCATTGAGTGTTTCCAAGTGGAGAAAATGAGAGCAGCACTCCAGTTTCCCATCTTGAAGCAGTTAATTGTCTAATTCTTTTCCAAGCTGAGCACAAACGAGACTAAAGCTCATACTTCAGTGCATGAACACAAAGTATTAAACCGTAAATGCTATAAAAGAAAAAATAGAACTAAGATCATAAAAGCAGCTGGTTCAGGCTGACCATACTTCAATGTAATGACAAATAGTTTTCTCGGGCAAAAATAGTTTTAGTAGCATTCACAACTTCAAGTTGTCAGATTGAAGGTACACAATTATAAATAGCAACAACAACAAGATTGTGTGAAACATCTATTCCTCTTAGAAGAGCAATTAGCAAGCTGTGATATAAAGTTTCATGTGGAATTTTCCTAACAGCTAATGAAACGTAAAGTTTTGTTCCTAGTACTTCTAGTTCAAATATTCCGAGCTCCTAAATTTTAGGTGCAGCTTTTCTCACTTATCTGTGATATCTGCAGAATATATCGGTTACAAACGTATGCAAGTGGATGCTTTGTGTTCCCTTCTTCAAATTAGAGAAATACATGCATTGTTTAAAAGGATAAGCAAGATACCTGCTCGAGCAAGCCCTTGAGGTCTCCACCAACACAATATTCCAGTACCAGCCAAAAATGTGCTGAAGTTTCATACCTAGGGAGAAAAGCAAGATATAGTTATGGTATGCACTAGGGTGGTCAAATGTTAAGTGAACAATAAGGATAACCTCAACAAGAATAGCAAAGTACTTGTCAGGCTATACTGCAAAATTAGCACAGGCCAAAGCAATCAGTCAATACAAATCCCTGGAAACTTACCAAGAGTAAAATTTCAGGACATTTGCATGATCTAAAGAATGAAGCATCCGGACCTGCAAAGATAATTTCAAAAGAATCATTGGCACAACGGAACGAAGCAAAAATAAACAAATTATGTGCATAAGCATTTATCAAACTTATGATAGAACATCTAAGAATGCTTACGAAGCTTGAGAATGGTTCTCTATCTGGTAACAATTTATCTACCTTTTTTTATATTTACCCTGAGCAGTTGCTCAGAGAGACAAATGCACATCCAAAAGAAAAACGGGTCCTTGGAAGGGACAATAACAAGTACTTAAGTACAAACCCGATGAAAGAATAGCATTTGCCAATAGGTCAACAACATCCATTAGTGAGCACAGGTTGTAACTTATCTTCATGGGCACATCTCTTCTATAATTGGGTATGAGAAGCAAACTATGTGCAAAATTATTAGGAAGTCCATGTTTGTCCAGCACTTGAAAAATAAGAATCCGTGTCACTTTGTGGCAAGAGAAAAACAGCACGCCAAGCTTATCGTTATCTTAGCCACAGTTACATCTAGCCCGGGGCAGTTTCCCCTTCATACTGCATCATTTCTTAAGCAAAACACTAACCAGAAATCAGAAATGCTTCGGCAAACAACACTTAATCAAATACTGACATTTGTACCAAGCCTCAAGCCGAAGCCACGGAAGCTTTATCAAGTAAATTATGCGAATCACGACATACACGCACTAGCACGTGAACACAGGTCGCCAGACCAAGTAGCCGCTCCTAAACCAATGCAAACGCCGCACAACCTTGGATTCAAAAATATCCCCCAAAGTGGCCGCGGCGGGGTCAAGAGGGTCGGACAGGAGTGAGAGTAGGGGCTGGCTCACCTCGTTGAGGACCTTGGAGCGCTGCGACTTGTCGACACTCTTGACGGCGAAGTACTCGATGGTTTTCTTCTTCCGCCCTTTGTAGACAGTCTTCCGCACCGCAACCCCACCCAAAAAAAAACACGGAAACAATCAGAAATCCGTCGCATTCGAGCCAGCCCCGGCCCGACACGGGCGGATCCGAGGCCGGAGAAGGGGGGTGAGACCGACGGAGACGGAGAAGAAGGGGGCGGAGGGTTACCGAGTGCTTGCCGCGGCCAATGGCCTCGTAGACGTGGAAGTTGTTCATGGCGGAGCAGCACCAGCTGGAGGGGGGAGGTCGGGAGGAGGAAGAGGGCTCCTCCTCTGGTCTCCGGCTAGGTTAGGGCTTGTGATCTGAGGCGGGCGGGGAAGTGGACGAAATGGGGAGCGGGGCGGAGAGGGGAGAGAGAGAGACGGGGAGCGGGATTTGGATTTGAGATGGCCGCCGCTCGGCTAGTTTGGACTGGTTTGGGGCTTTCGGTTTCGGAGGAGGCGCTCCTGTTGATTTTCGAATTTTCTATCGTTTCGTCGTCTTCGTCGTCTTCGGTTTGGCTGTGATTGTTTCATATCAGACCTTGCCTTTGAGCTTTATTAAGAGCATCTTCAATAGACACACAACGGTGCCGCGCGCAAAATTCATTTTACAGCACCAAAATAGCTTTTTTGCGCGCAACCGGGCGCTTGCTCCAGCAGGCGCGCTAAATTTACAGTGCGCACGAGCAGCCGACGCTTGGCAAATATGATCAACACATATCCATCATGATCTTTCAAACATTTAAACAAGTGTGCAAAAAAGAGTTGGAGCAACATAGCATAGTTCAATTGCATGGCATAGTTCAAAATCACCCAACCAAGTTCATGACAAATAAAAATTCACACAAACAAATGGCACATCAACATTCATGCCACATCATCTTCTTCCTCCTCTTCTTTCGACTCTTCCGAAGACGATTCTTCCTCTTCTTCTCCATTTTCAAGCGCGCCGTTGTCATCGGGAGTTTGGATGGTATTCGCAAGATCTCCAACGGCATCATTGTTGGAGCCAACGCCCATAGTTGACATATATGTGTCATAACTGAAACTACAAAGTATGTAAAAGAAAACTAAGCTATCCATATATATCCATTCATATAAAAAACAACAAAAAAGGGGGCGAAATCATACCTTGTGAGCATTTCATCACACACCTTGTGCGCATTGGCCGCCGGCGCAACAAATTGCAAGCTCTCCGGCGCTTCGGTCGGCGGAGGCGCGGCATCGGTCGCCGGCACAACAAATTGTGAGCTCTCCTGCGCTTCGGTCGGCGGAGGCGCGGCATCGGTCGCCGGCACAACAAATTGCGAGCTCTCCGGCGCTTCGGTCGGCATAGGCGCGGCATCGGTCGCTGGCACAACAAATTGCGAGCTCTCCGGCGCTTCGGTCGGCGGAGGCGCAGCCGGACGACCTGCAAGTTTCTTCTTTGATCGCCTAGAAGAGTCGTCCGCCACTTTGTTCTTCTTCCGGGCCGCCGCCGCCGCCGCCAGATTCGGTCGCTTGGAGACGAGGGCCCGTGGCTTCACAGCGGACGGCGGCGCGACGCCACCCTGCGAGGTCATCCGTGGCGTCATGAAAAGGCCGCATGCAAGACCGGTGCTTGGAGGAGGGGCGCCGGCGGCGAAGCCGAAGCTCAACCCCGCACTAGGGGTTGTGGGTGTAGGGAGGGGTTGAGGGGATGTCGGTGCGGCCTTCCATCCATCGAATTTCACCGGCGGCGGGGCAGGGCAGGGCGAACGCGGGGCGGCGGAGAGGTTGGCGGTGGTTGGTTGCTCGCGCGCGAATGTCCAGCGGGCGCACGAAATAATCAGCGCGCGATGTCGTTTTCCTCCGCGCGCTGAACCCATTATACCGCATACGCAATTATTGCGCGGCTGTTGGAGCACCCGTTTCGGCTCCGCACGTAAAAAACAGTTTTTTCCAGCGCGTGGCTAAGATAGTGCGCATGTTTGCAGATGCTTTTATATATACAAGAGCATCTTCAACGAAAAACTTTGTGCCCAAAACACGATTACAATGCAGGAGAGAAGATTTTTTGACACCACGATTGTTGTTCCTTCAAAGCATCTTCAATAGATGTCCTATTTTAATGCATCAAAATATGCTTGGAGTAAAATTTACAACATCTAAAAGTGATTTTTATGACATCAAAAAACGTCAATCTTTAACAGTTGCCTTGAAATAGAGCGCTAATGCTCCAACAACTACCCTAAAATAGAACTCATCTCAAATCAATCCAAAACAACATACCCAAGCCTCTATTTCAGGCAAGGTTTTTGCTCTAAGATTAAACCACTTGTGTGAAAGTGACCCATGGTGAATTGTGTACATGACACGTGCTATTATTTTGGTAAATGGCTGTGTACAAAGGCCTTGTGTGTTCAGAAGTTTGTTTCAAATTTCTTGAACTGCTGTCACGTTTCTTTTGGTGGGTTTAGCAAATTTTGTTACTTGTGGGCCATCCTTCCGCTTTGACTGGATTGCGTAAGTTTCCTTCGGTGGTTCGGTGCCGCTCTATTTTAATGTAATCGGTGTCGCTTTCATCGTGAAATCTAGAGTCGCTCGGGTCCCTCATCGGTGCCACTTGGGCCTCGCTTGATGGTTCGTGGGAAGGTTCGCGTGAAATCCTCCCCCGTTGTTTTTACCTACATAAAAGGCCCTCCTCCCTCTCGATCTAGGTCTCCATCGCAGTAGTCTGGGTCGCAAGCATGGTACAGGCCTCGGGACGGTGACTACGGGACGGTGACTGCGGAGGCCATGAGCGGCGGAGAGCGCGGCCATGCTGTCGGCTCCTCTGCTCGACCTGGCGGTTGCAGCATGTTTCTCGCGGCCGCCAGACTGCCGGTGACCCACCTAGCGTCGTCACAATGGGGAACTATCGCCTCGGGTAGGCTACCGCCCGCAGCGACACGAGGAGGTGCTCTGCCCCTGCTTGAACTGTAGGACGGCGAGGTCACAACGGCTGCGTCATCTGCTTCGGAGAGGGAGCCATGATGAGCGTCGACGTCAAGTCCTTCTTCCGGTAGAAGAAGACCCACGCCGGGGCGCGGGCAAGCAAGCCTACCGACGGCGTTCCCAAGAAGGCGGTGCAGCACCACCATCGGGCGCAACTTCTCCACCCGACACCAGGTAAGCCCTATGCATGCCCGGTTACAAGTCGGCCGATTCGTGTGCCGCTCGCATCCCGTTCACTGCTGTAGCGCTGGCATCGGCATGCTTCGCTGCTCTCCAGCCCTCCCGGTTGCCACCATGCCACCGACGACAATCCCATGGTGGTGACGACGTGCAGTCTATCCCCGTTGCGTGCCCGACGCCGACGTTGATGGTCGCCGCCAGGAGGCATCCAATCGACAGACGGTGCAGGAGACAGCCAGCGGTAGCTGAAGTTGGAGGCGGGAGCGAGCCGCGAAGGAGGAAAAGGGACAGGGAAGAGTAGGGCGAGGTCATATGATGCCGCCTCTCAATTGCAGTATTTTTTGCACGGCGAGGCTCTCAATTAGGCTCTATCGCGTCGGTGTTCGATTTCTCTCTCGGTTGGTGGATAGTAGCAAAGAGAAAGAAGAAGAAGGAAGCATGCTAGAGGCCTGCCGGAGACGGACAGCGCCAGCCAGAAATCCGGCCAGCTGCAGCCTGAAACGATGCCCTCGATCCTCTCCCTGTCTGTTTCCCTCCTCCTTTCATCGTGCGCGGTGTGTTAGACATGTTACATGTGCGGTCGGCGGCCAAGGAGTTCTTGATGCGCGGCAGGACAGGAGCCGTGTGCATCCCCCTTGACCACGTAAAGAGCACAACCAGTGGGAGGCAAGTCGTGGGAGATGGACAGGGACGGGCCTGCGTGTAGGGGAATGTAGTAATTTCAAAAAAAATCCTACGCACTCGCAAGATCATGGTGATGCATAGCAACGAGAGAGGAGAGTGTGTCCACGTACCCTCATAGACCGAAAGCGGAAGCGTTAGCACAACGCGGTTGATGTAGTCGTACGTCTTCATGATCCGACCGATCAAGTACCGAACGCACGACACCTCCGAGTTCAACACACGTTCAACTCGATGACGTCCCTCGAACTCCGATCCAGCCGAGCTTTGAGGGAGAGTTCCGTCAGCACGACGGCGTGGTGATGATGATGATGTTCTACCGACCCAGGGCTTCGCCTAAGCACCACTATGATATAACCAAGGTGGATTATGGTGGAGGGGGACACCGCACACGGCTAAGAGATCCAAGGGATCAATTGTTGTGTCTCCAAGGGGTGCCCCCCTCCCCATATATAAAGGAGTGGAGGAGGGGGAGGGCCGACCCTCTCTATGGCGCGCCCTAGGAGGAGTCCTACTCCCACCGGGAGTAGGATTCCCCCCTTCCAAGTAGTAGGAGTAGGAGTCAAGGAAAGGGGAGAGAGAAGAGAAGGAAGGAGGGGGCGCAGCCCCTCCCCCTAGTCCAATTCGGACTATGCCTTGGGGGCGCGCGCAGCCTCTCCTCTCTCTTTCCCCTAAAGCCCAATAAGGCCCATATACTCCCCGGCGAATTCCCGTAACTCTCCGGTACTCCGAAAAATACCCGAACCACTCGGAACCTTTCCGATGTCCGAATATAGTCGTCCAATATATCGATCTTTACGTCTCGACCATTTCAAGACTCCTTGTTATGTCCTCGATCTCATCCGGGACTCCGAACTACCTTCGGTACATCAAAACACATAAACTCATAATATAATCGTCATCGAACTTTAAGTATGCGGACCCTACGGGTTCGAGAACAATGTAGACATGACCGAGACACGTCTCCGGTCAATAACCAATAGCAGAACCTGAATGCTCATATTGGCTCCCACATATTCTACGAAGATCTTTATCGGTCAAACCGCATAACAACATACGTTGTTCCCTTTGTCATCGGTATGTTACTTGCCCGAGATTCGATCGTCGGTATCTCAATACCTAGTTCAATATCGTTACCGGCAAGTCTCTTTACTCATTTCGTAATACATCATCCGCAACTAACTCATTAGTTGCAATGCTTGCAAGGCTTATAGTGATGTGCATTACCGAGTGGGCCCAGAGATACCTCTCCGACAATCGGAGTGACAAATCCTAATCTCGAAATACGCCAACCCAACAAGTACCTTTGGAGACACCTGTAGAGCACCTTTATAATCACCCAGTTACGTTGTGACGTTTGGTAGCACACAAAGTGTTCCTCCGGTAAACGGGAGTTGCATAATCTCATAGTCATAAGAACATGTATAAGTCATGAAGAAAGCAATAGCAACATACTAAACGATCGAGTGCTAAGCTAACGGAATGGGTCAAGTCAATCACATCATTCTCCTAATGATGTGATCCCTTTAATCAAATGACAACTCATGTCTATGGTTAGGAAACATAACCATCTTTGATCAACGAGCTAGTCAAGTAGAGGCATACTAGTGACACTCTGTTTGTCTATGTATTCACACATGTATCATGTTTCCAGTTAATACAATTCTAGCATGAATAATAAACATTTATCATGAAATAAGGAAATAAATAATAACTTTATTATTGCCTCTAGGGCATATTTCCTTCAGTCTCCCACTTGCACTAGAGTCAATAATCTAGTTCACACCACCATGTGATTTAACACCAATAGTTCACATCACCATGTGATTAACACCCATAGTTCACATCGTCATGTGACCAACACCCAAAGGGTTTACTAGAGTCAATAATCTAGTTCACATCGCTATGTGATTAACACCCAAAGAGTACTAAGGTGTGATCATGTTTTGCTTGTGAGAGAAGTTTAGTCAACGGGTCTGTCACATTCAGATCCGTATGTATTTTGCAAATTTCTATGTCAACAATGCTCTGTATGGAGCTACTCTAGCTAATTGCTCCCACTTTCAATATGTATCCAGATTGAGACTTAGAGTCATCTGGATCAGTGTCAAAACTTGCATCGACGTAACCCTTTACGACTAACCTTTTTGTCACCTCCATAATCGAGAAACATATCCTTATTCCACTAAGGATGATTTTGACCGCTGTCCAGTGATCTACTCCTAGATCACTATTGTACTCCCTTGCCAAAATCAGTGTAGGGTATACAATAGATCTGGTACACAGCATGGCATACTTTATAGAACCTATGGCTGAGGCATAGGGAATGACTTTCATTTTCTTTCTATCTTCTGTCGTGGTCGGGCTTTGAGTCTTACTCAATTTCACACCTTGTAACATAGGCAAGAACTCTTTCTTTGACTGTTCCATTTTGAACTACTTCAAAATCTTGTCAAGGTATGTACTCATTGAAAAAACTTAGCAAGCGTCTTGATCTATCTCTATAGATCTTGATGCTCAATATGTAAGCAGCTTCACCGAGGTCTTTCTTTGAAAAACTCCTTTCAAACACTCCTTTATGCTTTGCAGAATAAATCTACATTATTTCCGATCAACAATATGTCATTCACATATACTTATCAGAAATGTTGTAGTGCTCCCACTCACTTTCTTGTAAATACATGCTTCACCGCAAGTCTGTATAAAACTATATGCTTTGATCAACTTATCAAAGCGTATATTCCAACTCCGAGATGCTTGCACCAATCCATAGATGGATCGCTGGAGCTTGCATATTTTGTTAGCACCTTTAGGATTGACAAAACCTTCTGGTTGCATCATATACAACTCTTCTTTAATAAATCCATTAAGGAATGCAGTTTTGTTTATCCATTTGCCAGATTTCATAAAATGCGGCAATTGCTAACATGATTCTGACAGACTAAGCATAGATACGAGTGAGAAGCTCTCATCGTAGTCAACACCTTGAACTTGTCGAAAACCTTTTGCGACAATTCTAGCTTTGTAGATAGTAACACTACTATCAGCGTCCGTCTTCCTCTTAAAGATCCATTTATTTTCTATGGCTTGGTGATCACCGGGCAAGTCAACCAAAGTCCACACTTTGTTCTCATACATGGATCCCATCTCAGATTTTATGGCCTCAAGCCATTTCGCGGAATCTGGGCTCATCATCGCTTCCTCATAGTTCGTAGGTTCGTCATGGTCAAGTAACATGACCTCCAGAACAGGATTACCGTACCACTCTGGTGCGAATCTCACTCTGGTTGACCTACGAGGTTCGGTAATAACTTGACCTGAAGTTACATGATCATCATCATTAGCTTCCTCACCAATTGGTGTAGGAGTCACAGGAACAAATTTCTGTGATGAACTACTTTCCAATAAGGGAGCAGCTACAGTTACCTCATCAAGTTCTACTTTCCTCCCACTCACTTCTTTCGAGAGAAACTCCTTCTCTAGAAAGGATCCAAATTTAGCAACAAAAGTCTTGCCTTCAGATCTGTGATAGAAGGTGTACCCAACAGTTTCCTTTGGGTATCCTATGAAGACACATTTCTCCGATTTGGGTTCGAGCTTATCAGGTTGAAGCTTTTTCACATAAGCATCACAGCCCCAAACTTTAAGAAACGACAACTTTTGGTTTCTTGCCAAACCAAAGTTCATAAGGTGTCGTCTCAACGGATTTAGATGGTGCCCTATTTAACGTGAATGCAGTTGTCTCTAATGCATAACCCCAAAACGATAGTGGTAAATCGGTAAGAGACATCATAGATTGCACCATATCTAATAAAGTACGGTTACGATGTTCGGACACACCATTACGCTGTGGTGTTCCAGGTGGCGTGAGTTGCGAAACTATTCCGCATTGTTTCAAATGAGGACCAAACTCGTAACTCAAATATTCTCCTCTACGATCAGATCGTAGAAACTTTATTTTCTTGTTACGATGATTTTCCACTTCACTCTGAAATTATATGAACTTTTCAAATGTTTCAGACTTATGTTTCATCAAATAGATATACCCATATCTGCTTAAATCATCTGTGAAGGTGAGAAAATAACGATACCCGCCGCGAGCCTCAACATTCATCGGTCCACATACATCTGTATGTATGATTTCCAACAAATCTGTTGCTCGCTCCATAGTTCCGGAGAACGGTGTTTTAGTCATCTTGCCCATGAGGCATGGTTCGCAAGCATCAAGTGATTCATAATCAAGTGATTCCAAAATCCCATCAGCATGGAGTTTCTTCATGCGCTTTACACCAATATGACCTAAACGCCAGTGCCACAAATGAGTTGCACTATCATTATTAACTTTGCATCTTTTGGCTTCAATATTATGAATATGTGCATCACTACGATCGAGATCCAACAAACCATTTTCATTGGGTGTATGACCATAGAAGGTTTTATTCATGTAAATAGAACAACAATTATTCTCTAACTTAAATGAATAACCGTATTGCAATAAACATGATCAAATCATATTCATGCTCAACGCAAACACCAAATAACACTTATTTAGGTTCAACACTAATCCCGAAAATGTAGGGAGCGTGCGATGATGATCATATCAATCTTGGAACCACTTCCAACACACATCGTCACTTCACCCTTAACTAGTCTCTGTTCATTCTGCAACTCCCGCTTCGAGTTACTACTCTTAGCAACTGAACCAGTATCAAATGCCGAGGGGTTGCTATAAACACTAGTAAAGTACACATCAATAACATGTATATCCAATATACCTTTGTTCACTTTGCCATCCTTCTTATCCACCAAATACTTGGGGTAGTTCTGCATCCAGTGACCAGTCCCTTTGCAGTAGAAGCACTTAGTCTCAGGCTTAGGACCAGACTTAGGCTTCTTCACTTGAGCAGCAACTTGTTTGCCGTTCTTCTTGAAGTTCCCCTTCTTCCCTTTGCCCTTTTCTTGAAACTAGTGGTCTTGTCAACCATCAACACTTGATGCTTTTCTTGATTTCTACCTTTGTCGATTTCAGCATCACGAAGAGCTTGGGAATCGTCTCCGTTTATCCCTTGCATATTATAGTTCATCACGAAGTTCTAGTAACTTGGTGATAGTGACTAGAGAACTCTGTCAATCACTATCTTATCTGGAAGATTAACCCCCACTTGATTCAAGTGATTGTAGTACTCAGACATTCTGAGCACATGCTCACTAGCTGAGCAATTCTCCTCCATCTTGTAGGCAAAGTACTGTCAGAGGTCTCATACCTCTCGACACGGGCATGAGTATGAAATACAAATTTCAACTCTTGGAACATCTTATATGTTCCGTGGCGTTTCAAAAAACGCCTTTGAAGCCCCGATTCTAAGCCGTAAAGCATGGTGCACTAAACTATCAAGTAGTCATACCGAGCTTTTGTCAAAACGTTCATAACGTCTGCATCTGCTCCTGCAATAGGTCTGTCACCTAGCGGTGCATCAAGGACATAATTCTTCTGTGCAGAAATGAGGATAAACCTCAGATCACGGATCCAATCCGCATCATTGCTACTAACATCTTTCAACTTAGTTTTCTCTAGGAACATATCAAAAATAAAACAGGGAGCTAAATGCGAGCTATTGATCTACAACATAGATATGCTAATACTACCAGGACTAAGTTCATGATAAATTAAAGTTCAGTTAATCAAATTACTTAAGAACTCCACTTAGATAGACATCCCTCTAATCTTCTAAGTGATCACGTGATCCATATCAACTAAACCATGTCCGATCATCACGTGAGATGGAGTAGTTTCAATGGTGAACATCACTATGTTGATCATATCTACTATATGATTCACGCTCGACCTTTCGGTCTCAGTGTTCCGAGGCCATATCTGTTATATGCTAGGCTCGTCAAGTTTAACCTGAGTATTCCGCGTGTGCAACTGTTTTGCACCCGTTGTATTTGAACGTAGAGCCTATCACACCCGATCATCACGTGGTGTCTCAGCACGAAGAACTTTCGCAATGGTGCATACTCAGGGAGAACACTTATACCTTGATAATTTAGTGAGAGATCATCTTATAATGCTACCGTCAATCAAAGCAAGATAAGATGCATAAAAGATAAACATCACGTGCAATCAATATAAGTGATATGATATGGCCATCATCATCTTGTGCTTGTGATCTCCATCTCCGAAGCACCGTCATGATCACCATCGTCACCGGCGCGACACCTTGATCTCCATCATAGCATCGTTGTCGTCTCGCCAACTTATGCTTCTATGACTATCGCTACCGCTTAGTGATAAAGTAAAGCATTACAGAGCGTTTGCATTGCATACAATAAAGCGACAACCATATGGCTCCTGCCAGTTGCCGATAACTCGGTTACAAAACATGATCATCTCATACAATAAAATATAGCATCATGCCTTGACCATATCACATCACAACATGCCCTGCAAAAACAAGTTAGACGTCCTCTACTTTGTTGTTGCAAGTTTTACGTGGCTGCTACGGGCTGAGCAAGAACCGTTCTTACCTACGCATCAAAACCACAACGATAGTTTGTCAAGTTGGTGCTGTTTTAACCTTCGGAAGGACCGGGCGTAGCCACACTCGGTTCAACTAAAGTTGAAGAAACTGACAACCGCTAGTCACCTGTGTGCATAGCACGGCGGTAAAACTAGTCTCGCGTAAGCGTACGCGTAATGTCGGTCCGGGCCGCTTCATCCAACAATACCGCCGAACCAAAGTATGACATGTTGGTAAGCAGTATGACTTGTATCACCCACAACTCACTTGTGTTCTACTCGTGCATATAACATCTACGCATAAAACCAGGCTCAGATGCCACTGTAGGGGAACGTAGTAATTTCAAAAAATTTCCTACGCACACGCAAGATCATGGTGATGCATAGCAACGAGAGGGGAGAGTGTGTCCATGTACCCTTGTAGACCGAAAGCGGAAGCGTTAGCACAACGTGGTTGATGTAGTCGTACATCTTCACGATCCGACCGATCAAGTACCGAACGCACGGCACCTCCGAGTTCAGCACACGTTCAACTCGATGACGTCCCTCGAACTCCGATCCAGCCGAGCTTTGAGGGAGAGTTCCGTCAACACGACGGCGTGGTGACGATGATGATGTTCTACCGACGCAGGGCTTCGCCTAAGCACCGCTACGATATGACCGAGGTGGATTATGGTGGAGGGGGGCACCGCACACGGCTAAGAGATCCAAGGGATCAATTGTTGTGTCTCCAAGGGGTGCCCCCCTCCTCGTATATAAAGGAGTGGAGGAGGGGGAGGGCCGGCCCTCTCTATGGCGCGCCCTAGGAGGAGTCCTACTTCCACTGGGAGTAGGATTCCCCCCCTTCCAAGTAGTAGGAGTAGGAGTCAAGGAAAGGGGAGAGAGAAGAGAAGGAAGGAGGGGGCGCAGCCCCTCCCCCTAGTCCAATTCGGACTAGGCCTTGGGGGGCGCGCAGCCTCTCCTGTCTCTTTCCCCTAAAGCCCAATAAGGCCCATATACTCCCCGGTGAATTCCCGTAACTCTCCGGTACTCCGAAAAATACCCGAACCACTCGGAACCTTTCCAATGTCCGAATATAGTCGTCCAATATATCGATATTTACGTCTTGACCATTTTGAGACTCCTCGTCATGTCCTTGATCTCATCCGGGACTCCCAGCTACCTTCGGTACATCAAAACACATAAACTCATAATATAATCGTCATCGAACTTTAAGTATGCGGACCCTACAGGTTCGAGAACAATGTAGACATGACCGAGACACGTCTCCGGTCAATAACCAATAGCGGAACCTGGATGCTCATATTGGCTCCCACATATTCTACGAAGATCTTTATCGGTCAAACCGCATAACAACATACGTTGTTTCCTTTGTCATCGGTATGTTACTTGCCCGAGATTCGATCGTCGGTATCTCAATACCTAGTTCAATCTCGTTACTAGCAAGTCTCTTTACTCGTTCTGTAATACATCATCCCGCAACTAACTCATTAGTTGCAATGCTTGCAAGGCTTATAGTGATGTGCATTACCGAGTGGGCCCAGAGATACCTCTCCGACAATCGGAGTGACAAATCCTAATCTCGAAATACGCCAACCCAACAAGTACCTTTGGAGACACCTGTAGAGCACCTTTATAATCACCCAGTTACGTTTTGACGTTTGGTAGCACACAAAGTGTTCCTCCGGTAAACGGGAGTTGCATAATCTCATAGTCATAGGAACATGTATAAGTCATGAAGAAAGCAATAGCAACATACTAAACGATCGAGTGCTAAGCTAACGGAATGGGTCAAGTCAATCACATCATTCTCCTAATGATGTGATCCCGTTAATCAAATGACAACTCATGTCTATGGTTAGGAAACATAACCATCTTTGATCAACGAGCTAGTCAAGTAGAGGCATACTAGTGACACTCTGTTTGTCTATGTATTCACACATGTATCATGTTTCCGGTTAATACAATTCTAGCATGAATAATAAACATTTATCATGAAATAAGGAAATAAATAATAACTTTATTATTGCCTCTAGGGCATATTTCCTTCACTGCGTGCCTGCGTTTGTCCTCCCGGGGATGAGGTACGCCGCGGTGCATTCATGCATGCTTCACCCCTTCCGACCCATCTCGGACGGCACCACACTGTAGTACCAGTCAGTCATGACGAGACCGGCAACGCCTCCGCGTGCGGGCAGTACGCTTTCAAGATCCAAGATCCAGTTGTAGTTTACCGCAGGCGCCATCACCCAGCGCTCTCCGTCAACAAGAGCACGGACAACAGCACGTACACTAGGCCGATGTGATGTTCATCCTTCAAGGTTAGCTGCAGGATTATCCGGCAAAAACCAGTCATGTACTCACGGGCTACTTCCATCTAAAGGACAGACTGTTGTTTGCGGGCCGTGTGCTATTAGCTCTCTCTCTCTCTCTCTCCTTTTGCTCTTTGATGTATTTCTTTGATACGTGTTTCATGCATACAACTGTCGTGCTACTCTGTTTGACTTCTTCGGTTTGAAGTATGAGAGAAATCAAATTCCTATGTACAGTGAGCCTTCCAATTTGCATAAATTATTTATGCATCTTTTGATGTACTTGAGGTGCAGGAATGTACAAGCAAGTTTGATAATGCACAGAGAAGTACTCCCTCCATAAACTAATATAAGAGTGTTTAGATCACTGAAGTGTGGATATAATACTAATTTATTGTTTAAGGGTTCAGCTTTTGCGGTATCATGAATTTTCACTATTTTGATGATGTGGTGACCGCATGAGGCACAATGGTATTTATTTTTTATTAGGATTTTTTTGAAGGAATGAAAACAGAGATGCAAAGAATGTTTCTGCACATATTTTTTGGAAGATAATTTAGGCTACCTATCCTCATCTTATGAGCATGGAATGTATGATTGAACTAAGCGGACATAATTACAAATAGTTTGGTGCTCCTTTTCTCTGCATTTTTGTGGCTCTCTATTGTACTAAGCTAACATACACAGCTCTGTTAAGCTACTTTAGGACATGAGAAGATACATCTTTCAAATTTCATGCCAGACTTGATTCTTGTGCGTCAGTAATTCAATTTATTTTCTTAACTGAGCTGCTTACATAATGGTGAAAGGGTGCATTAATTTATGTTCCACATTTTATTTTATCCATGCAAAACTCCATGTATTATTACAATTTGAGAGGTTTTTCTCTATCATCAATTCGCAAACTTAAGTGAAAAAATTATATTGATTCCAGTTTGAGTTGAAGATCCGATCTCTGTATTGAGAAGCTCCCACGAGGTTGACCTTAGATGGTTGTCTTGAAATAGTCCTTAGTAATTACCTTTGTGTTCTGTCCCATTAAACAAACCAAGTAAGCATATCTATTTGCATGCCACTGCAAACCAAAAAGAGATGATGTCAAACTAGAAACCAATCAACAGTCAAAATTTTTAACACATGAGTCTTCCTTTTATCACGTATGTAATTTCAACATAAAGTATTAACAAAGTTTTGTATAATTTCATCATCGACACAAATCCGGCAAGCGAGCGAACATGGATGCTATGAATTATTGAAGAATAAAAAATTTATCATGCAATATCAATACGTATTTCCTTTATCTACAATGAATTGATTCTTTTTGTGCAAAAATGATTTTATTTATGAAAGATTTCAGCATTTGTACCAATATGATTTTTATGCATATATTGCAACATAAAAATTAAAGTTGAATAAGCAACAATTGAATAATTAATCAAATAGTTAACAGTTAAAGTTTAATATAACTGTATGCAGACTTTATCACATAATGTATCAACAGGCGCGGTGTGCTGTATACAATGCCAATAAGTAGACCTTATTAGTAATCTATCAGCGTGTACCCTTCCGTTCATCAGTATGTATCATACATAGCTGCAATATAAATGTCCCATTTTTCATCTTCTTTTACTGGACCCATCGTATATATTCTTTTTGGGTTCTAGCCATGGACGATTCCATCGTTACAAATATAACAATGCCCTTTACGATCCGTATAAATACAACGTAACAATGGGCGCGGCGTGCCGCCACGCGGGCTATGCTAGTAACAATAATTTCATCAATCCAGAACATCAAATTATTACATAATTCATCAGATCCATGACATCAAATGCAGCATAAATACAACAATGTTCATCACGCAATACAATAAAGTTCATCCACAATACAATAAAACATAGAGGTGAAACTAGGGGTGTTGGTTCCCATGTCATGCCCATCATTCATGCATGGCATCTTTTTGAAGATCATTATACGTATCGGACTCTCTAATGTCACGGCACACCCGAATAAAGCATTTGATTCATGACAACTCCATCATACTACATCTTCATGCACAACCAAAAAAGCGATAAGTTAACAAAATTTACATTGTATAAATTTTGTCAAACACCTTGTGCGCGAGGAGGATAAAACCAGACGGCTGCTCATCGGAGCCTAGATGGTAGCCGCATCGGTGGTGAAATGCCTAGGAGAGCCTCCTTGATGCATGTCGGGCGAGTGTTGCTTGAAAATCCGGCGGCACCGAGCCGGCGACGTCGACCGAAGTAGCGGCAGCTTGGCTCGATCGCGAGGGCAGTACAGCTGCCCGCGAAGCTCCGACGGCCACTAATCCAACTCCAAAAGGACAGAGGCGAGCTGCGTGGGCCATCATAGGGCAGCGACACTCCAGTCAACAGCTAAATCGGTCAAAAATCGACATGGCAACGGATCCCAGATCGGCGGGACGGTGGGGCGGCAGATCTCAAATCGGTGGTACGACGGGGATTGCGACAACCGTCCATAGTGACGGGGTCTGATAGAGGCAAAGGTGTCCCGATGTTTTGATGAGATAGCAATCGTTTTCTATGGGAGTCGACTTTGACAATCCGACTACGAACATGCGAAGACGTTGCGCCTTAGCAATCGCTAAACCAACTTTCGAGGGGTTATTGACCACGCCGGAGCACGATCAACCTGACCACGAGGGTCTATTTCCTGCGAGCAAACGAAGAAGAAGCAAGAAACTGAGCTTGCAATCTGGATATTGTGAATAAAAGAGGAAAGCTTTATTAATGAAGGTGGGGTTCTATGACGCCTTTGTCTGGTCGTTGAACACAAACGAAGTACGCGAAGTTGCAGCTATGACGAACTTTTAATCTAAACAAAACCCAAGGAAAAGGCTACTAGATGGATCTACTTATATAGGAGCAATGGGTGGCGGCCAAGGAGGTGGGAGGACGTCCCAAGGCAGCCTAAAACCAACCCTAGGTCGTACAAGGCTCATGGACCCAAGTGGAGGTGATGCAACACCTTTGGACTTGTTGTTTGACTCGGATTCTGCTGCAGCGTCAGATTGTTTCGTCCATATCTCAACGCTCCGGACGAATTTAAAGGTGAATCCAATTGAGTTAGAAAGAGGACGAAATCTACTTTCCAACAAAAAAAAGAATCACCCAATTCGGAGTCTGTATGAAAAAGTTGTTGGCGTTTTGAGTCAGGTATGTCTGTGCAGTCCGAATCTGAATCCAGAACGTGAGAGACTTGGACTCTATCTTCTCTTGGCCCAAAAGTGACGTGAGAGGACTTTTGAACAGAACTTTAACTTCTCCTTTTCCCCTATCTTCATATGTGAATTGTACAAATGTCCCATACACCTGCAATTAGACAAAACACAAAAGTGTGTGAAGTATTTTTGTTCTGGATAACATAAATAGAATATTGAATAGTTTGCACTAGAAATCACCTGACAAATATGCATGTATGCAATATTTTTGGTTGTATCCAAGGTAGTCATGTCCTCATCAAGATCGTGCAGCAAGGTCGCGTCGGAAGGAGGAAGAGCGGCGGCCATGGCCTTCCTGGCTGAAATCGTCACCAATGGTGGTGGGGTGAAAAATCAACATCCGAGCCCATAGTTCAAGTATTCACTGTATTTTCCAGGTCAAAAATTGGTAGGTCAAGGTTAGAGCATCTCTCGCAGACCCCTTAAAAACGGGGCTGCCCGTAAAAATCCCGCGACTATACGGGTTTGGCTTGTTTTTTGGGCCAGACCAGAGTCTCTATAGTCGCCCGGCCCATAATTTTTTTAACAGTGACCCACAAACCGCCCTTCCCCCTCTGTGCGCGGGGTATATGTAAGGGTTTGCGGCTGAAATACGGGTCGAAACCCTATCCACGCGCCACCGCAATTCCCAATCCCCACTCTCCATTTCTCGCCGCTGGCAACTTCAATTCCCCCTCTCCCTTCTCGATGTGGCGCTGAATGTGGTCGGCGGGCCACGGCGCCGGAGGTGGCGACGACCCCGAGCGGAGGCGGTGTGTCACCACCGACGCCACGAGGAAAAGGAGCGCCTGTAGGTACAACAACAACGGGCTCTCGCCGCCGCCGTCGCTCCTTCGCCGCGAGACGGAGGAGTATGACCGCAGGAAGCTCCTCTGCCGGTGCCTCGAGCTCGCGGATGCCGCTCATCCCGGTCAAAAGAGAGTCGGAGGAGCTCCCGCCGCTCCGCACGGCGAAGAGGGAGCCGGAACAGCGGGGCGTCATCGGGCCGGAGGATTACCCCCCCTCTCCCCGACGGAGGCGGACGTCATGGAGGTTGCCATCGTCGTGCGCTCTGCGCGAGAGGAGGAGGAGGCGGAGCAGCACCGTCGACGGGACGCCGACATCGACAGAATCTTCCTCGAGCAGGGGATCGCGGCGGCGCAGGAGTTTGCGGCCGACATGAAAGAGTGGCGCCTCGTAGCCAAGAAGCAGGACGAGGTCTACGTCGACCTCGTCTCCAACCACGAGGACTGAGCTCCTCCGCCGCCGCAGCAATCCCCCTGGCTCCGGTGAGCCCAAGTTTGTAATTAGGGTTACGGGGACGCCTGCTCCCCCAAATATTAGTTATAAAAATTCTACTTTGTATGACTTTTTAAGATGATCAAGTGCTAGTAGTTCTATTGAATTTAATTTCTTGCGTGAATGTGTGATTTGAAATTTTGCTGGTTCATATTCGGTTGTTGTTCTGCCGTGGCTATTTTCAGTCTGTATCCAAAGACAGCCGCGAACTGTAAACACGCTATAAGGGTCCGTCGTATAAAGGGTCTGTTAGAGATGCTCTTACGTTGCTAGTAATTCCAAACAAATTTGAGCAGTCAAGTTCTTTATTTTAGCCATGTACTCCCTCTGTTCCTAAATATAAGTCTTTCTAGAGATTCCAACAAGTGACTATATACGGAGCAAAATGAGTGAATCTACACTCTAAAACATGTCTACATACATCCGTATGTTGTAGTCCATTTGAAATGTCTAGAAAGACTTATACTCCCTCCGTTCCACAATACATGCCTTCCATTTGTCAAAATATAAATGTATCTGGACATGTTTTAGTATATAGATACATCCATTTTTGGACAAATGGAAGTCAAGTATTTTAGAACGGAGGGAGTATTTAGGAACGGAGGGAGTATTTCTTATTCATACCGTACATATTTATTTATTTTAGCAATGTACTTTTTTATTTTAGTTGTACGATGGCGCTGACACAATCATAGAACAAGTACTCCCTCCATTTCAAAATATAGTGCGCCCGCGCTTCCCGAAGTCCAACTTTGACCATAAATTTAGTGACTACGGCGGGAGAAAAAATTATATAATTGAAAACTTATTTTGAATACGAATTCACTAGTATAACTTTTGCTCCCGCCACAATCGGTCTTGTTTGTTAAATTTCTGGTCAAAGCTGAAGCACGGGGATAGAGGAAGCACTATATTTTGGAACGGAGGGAGTAATTAACGGGCTGGCAGATTAAAAAAAAAAATCAGAAACGTCAGCAAATCAAGCATGGCAGACACTTGGATCAAATAAGAAAGGGAAGCTGTGCTATAATCAACTTCAATTAATTTTCCGCAAATAACAGAGTTTCTTAGCCCAGTCAAAATAGCCCCATGCAAAGCTACCGTCGTTAAGTTGTTACTAGCCGAAGCCCTCAGCATCTGCACTTGTCAATTCATTTCTAAATGGATAGTAATACAAAATGTGTATGTTTCCTAAATAATTTCTGGGGCTTCAGAGTGGTAGCGGGTGGTTTAGGGCATCTGAGCACCACAATGCACAGTTAGATCTGCACAATTTCAGAACTTCGAGCAGAAAGAATGTGGGAGAAGTATGAGGTGTGTGGACTTTGACAGCCTATTTGGAGCTGTCAACTTGGGAAAATAGTCCTTCAAAGCTGCCTGACAGCTTCGCCGCAGCCCCTTCTACCCTTTGATAATCCTGACATTAAGAAAAAAAAGATTCTGTCAGAAATACTACGACATCGTCAAGCATACTATCATCAGTCCTATGTCAAAGCCCCTATGATAATCGTGACATTAAGAAAAAAATATTCTGTAAGAAAACTACGACATAGTCAAGCATACTATCATCAGTCCTGTGTCAAGCCATCCGTTTGGGATGCTAGAGCAGTCAATAGCATAGTTCCGTGACATAATCAGTTCTCCCCATACACACTTGGTTGGAGATTACAGATTGTTTTTCTTTGCAAGAATATTAAGGGATGTAATAATATACATTATCAGCTCCTATTGTTATTTCCTACACAAGAGCCCATATAACAGAGTACCAATTTTTCCAACTAGCATGCGGCTAGAATTTTAAATAACATTTATGAATGCTTGGTGGAAGAGGAAGGACTCTGCTGCAAAGAATAATACTGATACCTTTCCAATAAGACTCACAACCAACGGCCCCTTTCTCGAAATCCGATGAGAACCTGCATATCCAAAACGTCAATCAACAATAATCAAAACGTAAAGATAAATGAACTATTTTCCTTGCTGATTAACTAGATAATTAAACTAGAGCCTCCTATTACAGGCATCATACCTATGTACACATCAGAAAACTCCAAGCATAGCTTTGCAACCACCGGAGCAATTTTGACCTGAACAAGCATTCCACAAACCCGAATTAGATAAAGACTGAAATATTTCTTTATAACATTTAAGCCTCAAAGTTCACTTTTGATAAATGACAAGAAAACTGAATACTGAACACAAATGTAAGTATCCTACTGTAACCACCATGACGGCACCACTGGAACTGTAGAGTCAATCCCCGGTGTAAGGGTAAAACATAGTATAAAGTTGAGACACTTATTTTGGGACGGAGGGAGTACATAATAATAAGTTAAGCAGAACGCAATGGAAGTCATGAACATAATGTTTCGTCAAATATAAATTGTTGAAATAAAGTGATTATTACTAAAGACATGCAGTTTTCTACATAAAGGTCTATGTGGACACAAAGTTAGTTTGCAATCATAAATATCAGTAGAGCACTTGTAGAATACTCTCTGAGTTTGTAACAGTAAATACATGGCAATTTGAACATAGGTACAGCTTCCAACATGCAACTTTGATGGGTCTTCCCATTCTCATACGTTAGTAAACGATTATAAAATTATTATAGTAAAAAGGGCAGCCCGGTGCATGTAGCTCCCGCTTTACCACTGCGCCGAGGCTCCCCTTCTTATAAAATTACTGCAATGTAAAAATATGTTTCATGGCAAACCTAATAATATTATTTCACTTGACCCACCTGTATGTTTTACATATGCTACGAGTCAAAGTTACAGAAGTCGATGCACGCTTTCTAGGGCATCGATATATTTACAAATTGACATAGTAGTTTTCAATAACAGATTTAGAATTCACAACAAAAAAGAACATATTTAGAGAAGACAAAGATGCATACATCTGGGAGTAAAGTGCTGAGATGTTTTGATACAAAAGGTTTCGTCCTCAGTAAACCACTCTCTTGGGTATCCAGAAGACAATTCCACTCCATGTCCAGTTCATCCACATTAGTTGCAGAAAGAATGATCACATTCTTGCATTTGATCTGCATAGGAAGTTATCTTTGAGTCAAATGAAAAAAGGGAGTGTGTGCTAGCATGTTTTAAAACGCAATCTGAGCACTCCTTGCAAGTCTAGGCATTTTCAGATCAATGCTAATTGAACGCCAGACTTTACGTTCAGTAACAATGATTAATATTTTAGACAGAAAGTATGTCTTGTTTCCCCAGATAATTGCCTTTCACCATTTGGTTTGAATATCATTTTCTCCACTCTTTTGTCCAATGTGTTCTCTCATGAAATGTTGACGAAACCAAACCTTGTGGCAAAAGGGAAATGAGGTTTTGAACCACATATGATAGTTCTGCAGAATCTAGATCTCTATGAAAGGCAAAAAAAGAGGCACCAAATATTTCAGTATTGATCCAAAAGAAATGCACCAAGAAAACAGAACATACCAGTGGCAACGGGAGCATCTTGTGATGTAATAATTCGGTAATACCTTCTGGCAACAAAGCCATCTGAAGAGAAGTGGAAATGAGTTAAATTATGAACTGCAGTTTGTACTTTTCCCAGAATAATCATACACATGCATATATATTCAATAGATCTAATTAAATCCAGATTACCTCATTTCGATCACCAATGTAACTGTTTCCTATGAGTTGACTAAGATGCTCCTCAAACTCTTCATCAGGAGCCTCCATAAATGAAAAGCAAACGTTAGTTGATGCAAGGAAATGGCATTTTATCAAGGGAGATTCATGAAACAGCCATTGGCATATAACAACAATTCATGGATATGCAGTTTTTACATTTGATGGTGCTGGGACAAAATGATTTCTTGCTATAGTAATAGTGCAACCCTATCAGTCAACACACAATATTTTCTTAGCTAAATAACAAGAAAAATGCAGAAATCACACCCAAGTGCAAGAACAGCAGGAATTTATACACACAAAACAATCAAGCATGAATTAATAGTATAAGAAGTCATTTAGCAGCACGGAAATGTTAGTGAACGCACCAGGCGAACTCCAAATGCTTTTGCAACACCAGCCAATGAAACATCTGAATGTAGAGGCCCAAGTCCCCCAAAAATAAATACCTGTACAATATCAATCACATCACATGCCAAACTTGAAAAGGCCTAAAATGCAAAAGCCTACAGAAACTAACCACGTCATCAGTAGATTTACATTGTTCGACTTCCTCGGCAACAGAATCAATCTGCAATGCAATCACTTATGTGTCCATTAGATTTAAATGCAAAGAAACATGACAAAGTCGGAGCTTAATAGTACACTTGGTAACAATACTGCAGCAATCTATATGTGGACAATTGAGCTACCATATAAAAGATGTAGGACATACGGCTACGCAGATCCATGATATACAACTTACTTCATTGTGAACAACCGTGACTTGAGAAACTCGCCAGCCAATTTCATGAAGCTTCTTGCACAAGGCTGCGCCAAATTTATCCTCAACTGTGCCAAACCTGAATCACAAAAATGAATGAATGTCTATTTAGTGTATAAAAACAATGACAGTATCCACAAAAAAATGCCCAAGTCTAGTCATCAATCAAGGATAATCAATGAAATTTACGAAACTGTGCCAAAACTGAAACAGGAACACACTTCTAACAGTAATAAATAAGCCTTGTATCAAATATACTTCGGATTAATTATGGGATAACTGGTTGCACTTGTATTGAGTTAAATGATCAAGCCGCATTCTCTTAAGGCAGACAAATGGGCTACCACCCTTTCCTGATTCTTTTATTACTATACAATAATTTGTTTTGTATCAAGTGGCTTCGGAAGTATAACAACACTAGTGTCAAAAACGCTCTTATATTATGGGACGGAGTGAGTAGCATTTATCTAAAAGGCAAGGCAAAGAAGAAAAGGAATTTGCAAAGATTTCACATAAACTTCAATGATCATAAAACTGACCAGGATGAAGCAAATGCAAGACTAAACATCATGTAAGTATCAGAGATTACTCACAATATTTCATCACCAACTACAATAACTGAAGCCGAACGTGAGATCATTTGCTCTCCCTCAGCATTGTTCATGCCATTGCTTGCAACAGAATTAGTTTCCGTTTTGTTGCTAGTCTTCTTCGCTCTCCCAGCTCTTTCAAGTCTTCCATCTGATAACATGTATGCCGGTCTAAAGCTGTTCCCAGTAGATGAATCACTAAGAAGTGCATTTGGAACAGTATCATATATGCTCCCAATGGATGTATACCTGCAATGAGGGCAAGCACACAAAAACTTAATACAAATCAGGAAGTTCAAATTAGATCTCAAGAGTACTTTGCAACGGCTTAAAATTTAAGGTGGCGTTACACAGTGAGCTGAAGTGCAGAAACATAAGTAGCAAATTGCTCATCAAAAGGTAGACCAAGTACTTTCCTTTTAGAGATTTGTGTTAGAACAGCAGTGCAAAAAACTACATTTTGGACTATAGACTACACATGATGAAACATAAGAGCAAATATACAATTGAAGGTCCGAAAATGGAAAAGAACCCACCCCTCATCATAAAGGCTGCAGTATTTGACCTTACAGGTTAAGAGGAAAGACCAAACATCCCTGCCACAGAAAAACAATGCTCCTTACATTTGGATTAGCAGTCTACGGAACGCAAGCTTGAATTATTTACATGATCAGGAGAAAAACCTGTATGACCAATCCAAGATAGGATTCACCCTCATAAAAGGAGGCCAGCCAGGCGAACTAGGAGAGAATTGTTCTTGACCGACCTATATTTTCAAACTGAATTATTAATAGGTGCGTAGATACCAATAAGTGTAAGAATTCTGAATGGAGATGGGCACAAGTACTGTATATAATAGGTTTGCGGAGACTCGAAGAATAATTGAACAAGGTACAACAGAATTACCGCATTTGGATCTCCGATTCTAGTGCCAATGAAAATGGCTTTAGTTGACTTCTCTTTCAATAGGCCTTCTAGACCAGATTTGAAATCTGACCGGATAGTTTCCAGTGGCAAACCATAACTAGCATAGAGGAGAAAAAATAGAATGAAATATCCTTCATTTCACTTCTCAAGAATAGCAAAAAGAATGAAACAAATCCTAGTGGGTTCTTACGTTGAGACTGTTTCATAAGTGAATGAGTTGATTTCAGGGAAAGCACAAGGGGTCTCGAAATAGATGGTACGCAGCGGACAGTTTTGAACAGTATTGATTTGAGCTTCGTCCCCACAACTTGTTTTGTGAAGATAGTATCCTGCCCGTATTAAATGCAAGAGTACCTATTGATACAAAACACTGATATCTTGTCAAAACTTACAAACAGATGTTAATTATCACTATGGCATACAAAAAAAAGATGAAGAGAAGAGAATATAAGGTATTACGGTTGAATCCTTCCCGCCATTAAAGCTGAAGGCAATCTCCCCAAACCTGCAAAGTGAAATTACTGGCAAATGAGAGACTTCAACTTGAACAGTATCCAATATCCATAACGAGTCTTGGTACTCAATCCCCAGATTAACACCCAAGCATCCAGCGACAGGGCAAACAAAACGTTTTTAAAAACCACAAGGAGAACAGAAAAGCTTCAGACTATCAATATACATTTTGAGAACAGGCTTTGCAAGTGGTTTGAACATAGTGTAATAGTGTGTCCATACTGGTTAGATCAGGCCCTTTCATCATGAAAAAAAAACTGGATTACAGTGACATGCATGATATATCATGGGTGTTTATGCTCCTTAAGGATTTAACTGATTTGATTTCCCTTTCCTCGTGAAAGAAACATGATTACAGTGACCCTTAGCAACTTGAGTGATAACTGGAGAATCATCGGAAACCTCTAAATACTTTACTCCTTTGATCTGCCATAAGAACAACAAACCACAACCTTACCGAACTGTTAAAGCGAGCAATCTACTAGTTTCCATTGTTTCAGGGTACAGGTTGTTAACTCATCCGCATAAACCACTGGTCTAAACTTCTAACCGAACCGACAAACGAGAGTTATGATAGGCGAATCCAGCACCAATTACTTCAGATTAACGACTAAACAATGCTATTCTGCCAGCAAATCTAAATTATCTGGATCGCCTCAAAGTTGAAAATCACAGCATATTTTCGGATGCAAAAGCAGAGATGAAACCCATTACTGACTGATGCAACCACCTCTCTACTAGATAAAACTGCGTTTGCGGCAGGGGGAAATACATGTGCGCACAGAGACAGATAGCACATTGGAGGTAAACAGCCGCAAGATCTAACCAGTGTGTCCCAACTCAATCTTCCTGCGGACTACGGAGTAGGAACCAATCCATCCGCCGATGCCTACACCTCCAGCTACCGGGTCCCCATCTTCCCGCTTGATCGGTCAACAAAACCGGGCTGCATCCCCGCCGCCACCCGCGATCGTCAAATGAGTCAAACCCGATCGCGCGGGCCGACGCTCGCGGCGAGCAATCGCATGCCAGATTCTTCGGTTCCCAGTGAATAACCACGGAACTAAAACAGCAGCACTAAGCCAATCCGATGAATCCCCAGCTCGAGAGTGAAATGGAGGGGCGGAGCGGCGTACGGGTAGAGCGCGAAGGCTCGCTGGACGACGTAGACGGCGTTGTCGTACTTGGTGCGCAGCCGGGCGTCGCTGCTCGCCCGGACCGCCGCGTCGATCTCCATCCCCGGTGAGGCGACTTGGGGCGGAAGAAGAAGAGATTGGGAGGAGAGCAGTTGTGGACTTGGGAGGAGGCGTGACTCGTCGGCGTTGGACGAGGGAGGAGGGATGGGAAGCGAGGGAGGCCTCGTGTGGATATTTCATTCGGGTGCTGTTTCCTGCAAGTATTTTACTCCAACCACCGGGACGAAATATCTTATCTCTCTCTCTCTCTCTCTCTCTCTCTCTCTCTCTCTCTGCTTCTCTTTCTTCCGTTATGCTCGCGCGTCGTGCGTGGACGGCTGGATGCGGCGTGAAGCTGACATGGCTTGTCGTGCTATGGCCTCCCTTGTGGGTGGACAAAGGGAAGAGGCCCTCCACTCGCTTTGGGTTGACCGCATAAAGCTCAATGAGCCCGTCCGAAACAAAATTTCCTCGTCTATTGGGGGTTTTTAGAATTTTGGGCGGTATTTGAATAGGCTGGACGAGATTAGGCAGTGCCAATAGATGACTTGGCACTAGGCCCCGCGGCAGAAAGATCCCCATTCCCAAATTCTCCCGCGGCGGTGATGAATCCTAGGCCCCGCGCCGCACACCCACTCCACATTGTCGCGGCGGCGAACCTAGCTCCCGCTATGGCGCACACCCATGGTGTGCGATAGCTCGCCCAACAGTCATTGTTCCTCGTCCATGGTGTTGTCGGGGCAGCCGCGGGTGGCTTATCGGGAGGCACCGATGCAGCACATGCCTGGCGTGATTTGCCACTGTAAAGTGAAGGCGCCAAGGTGCATATCGTGGAGCCTCGCCAATCCTGGTCGGAGATACTACAACTGCAGAAAATCACAGGTGAGGTGTCTTGACTTAGCGAAGGTGGATTTGGTCTGCTAGCTCGAGTTCTTCACCGAAAATCCGTTCTTTGAAATTTGGGTAGGGCGTGGACTATCGGTACTTCAAGTGGCATTACGATCCCCATAACGAGTTTGTCAGCCGGCTGCTAGGCGACCTGCGGGATGTTTATCGTGTGAAGACCGATGTTAGGAAATTGAAGACGGATAATCATCAGCTGGAGCAATCTTTGATGGAGGCCAAGTGTAGCATTGCTGATGGTGACGTTCATGTCATTGACTTGAAAGCAAGGCACTGTGAAGAAGTGTTTGCTCCTCTCAAGGAATTGGAGAGATCCAAAATGAAGTTCAAAATTGCTATCTTGTTCTGCATTCTGTTTGTGATGTACATGACCTACAAGATGTGACTAATCAATATCGGTGAAGAAGTTGTTTGCTATCTTGTTCTAGTTGCAATTATGCGGTGTCATAGTTGAACTATTAATTTGTTAGCTATCTTGTTTTGTGTGTCATGAATCTTGAAGCGAATGAAATGATTAATGCATTTTGGTTTAAAGAGTTGATGTATGTGAATTTATTTGTCAGCTGTCTAAAAGTAGATGTATGTGAATTTAGTTGTGAGTGAACCTAGCTTACTGAACTTTGAGCTTTCTGAACTTAACTGAACTTTGAGCTTTCTGAACTTAACTGAATATTTTGAGCTTTGTGAACCTACATAACAGTGCACACACTGTTGACCGGACCCACTTAAGAGTGAACCAGCGCACTGTTGACTTAGCGCCCACTGAACGCTCCCACTAGCTCGCCTCGCATTTAACAGGAACGCACCCAGGAGCTCACTGTTGTTCCCTATTCCACATCTCGCCCTTCCTCATCTCTCCCATCCACATGTCGCCGACGATGAGGTCTAGCAAAGTCCCTGCTTGGGATGCTGCCATGGAGAAGTTATGCAAGGGCGATGCAGAGAATAGGAAGGATGTGGAGGAGATATCCATCTGGTTTCTGAGCCTTTAGTCATACGTCGACCACGCAAGGGGTCTCATCGCGATTCTAACGGAGGAAGAGAATAAAGGGATGTTTCCCGGCGGTCGTGGAGTGCCTCCAACCCAGATTTTCCTCTAGGCTATGAACGAGGCAGAGAAGTCACCAGATTCAATGCAGCTAGCGAGGTGGTACATGTACCACTCACGCCGTCGCCCTGCTCCTGCTCCAGTGGAAGGCCACATTGGCATGAAGATTGATGTGCCAGCTCGAGTTAAGCAGGCTATCATCAACGATGACGAGGAGAGCGAGAAAGAGGAGGAGCACAGTGGGGAAGAAGAGGAGGAGCAGAGTGCGGATGAAGAGGAGGAGCAGAGTGGGAAGGAGGAGGCGAGTGGGGATGAGGAGGAGGAGCAAAGTAGGGAGGAGAAGAACGAGAGTGGGGATGAAGAGGATGAGCAACAAATGTGGCCGACTGAAGACGTGCAACCTATTCTGGTGGACTCCGACAGTGAGGAGGAGCAGCAGATGGTGCCAGCTGAAGACGTGCACATGGCGGTGGCTGAAGATGGCGTGGCGATGGTGGTGCCGACGACGATCCCACAACTAGGAGACATGACCATGCCAATTGTGGCAGAGGAGTATGTCCGCGTCGGCATTTGTCAGCATTCTGGGAACAGGGGTCCCCAGACTTGCCTGCGTGCGGCCCACGGCGTGGCTGCGTTAGCAGGCCTGTACGACCCATCTTCATCGACAAGGCATTCAAGACCCTCGCGAGGGGCCAAGCCTCGCGAGGCGGACGACGCAAGACCTCCTCAGGAGCGGCCTCTCCCGGCTGCCTCACGAGGAGCGGAGATATCAAGGCGGGGCAAACCTCGCGAGGCTCTCGTGACGTGAGCCATGACGATCGGCACCAGGCGGGAGAAGCACGCGTAGTGTCCTGGTTTCCTCTTTGGTGCTAAGGAAGCAGGCGCAGGCGCGGAGTACCGAGGCATCAGTCAAAGGTTTTCATATCGGTGCAACGAGACCGAAGACCAGCAGGACGGTAGGACAGAGGTTACCATGGAGCCCAAGACGGCGTCACCACCAGAGCCTTTTGCAGGCGAAGACCACTTTTGTCAGGATAGCTTGTACTAGATGTCCCCTTTCAAATTGCCCGCCGTTGTTGGCTCCCTTCCCGCTCAATATTTGGGGAGAGGACCAGGGCCTATATAAGTAGAGCTAGCCACCACAACAAGAGGCATCGAGTCCTCACCCACACAAGTTAGCCGAGCACAAGAACACCTCAACCTCAGGAGGCTGTTCTTCCCCTTGTACTGTTCTTCATCAGCCCAAGAGGCAATCCACCACCACACACTGGAGTAGGGTATTACACCACAACGGTGGCCCGAACCAGTATAAATCTTGTGTCTTTCTGTGTTGCGAGTTCGTCGAGTTCATCCGTGAGATCTTAGCGAGCTAGGGCGTAGATCGGTAGGAAGGAAAGAACTTCGCGCACACCCCAGAGTTCGAATCTTAAGGGTTTGCCGGAACCCCACATCCGACATTTGGCGCGCCAGGTAGGGGTGCGCCGTAGCTTCTCCTCCGTCGATCTGCGCTTCGCCCTCATGGCAGGCGCCCCGCCACGGGCTCCAGCGGCCGGTGCTGACGGCGGGGCCAGGGGGCTCCGAGCCCTGGCCCCCGCCCTTCGGCAGGGCGATGGCCACCCAAGTTCCGGCCGGAGATGCCGCCGCGCTACGACGGCGTGGTGGACCCGTCGACGTTCGTGCTGGCATACGAGGAGGCTGTCCTCGAGGCCGGGGGCGACGACAAGGTCATGACCAATTGGCTCCCCATGGCCCTCGCTGGCGAGCCGTGCGCCTGGCTGCTCAACCTTCCTGGATCCACGGTGGCGTCCTGGGGGGAACTCCGCGACCTCTTCACTGCTCGCTACGCGGTGTCGGCGCATCATGTAGTCGCAGCCCTGCTGGGCGGCTCTCAAGCACCGCCTTCAGATCGCCACGTCAAGCCGTTCCTCCGTCAGATTGGTGCCGCTTCCAAGCGCCTGGGGGCTCCGCCGGGTTGGGCTGCGCCAGAGGCCGACCTCACCTTCGGCTCGGAAGACCACCCCAACTCTACCACCGGCTCGGGCAAGCTCCCAATGCTCTGCACGCCCACCATCTGCAACGTGGCTATCACCATGACCCTCATCGACGGCGGTGTAGGCCTCAACTTGCTCTCAGTAGAGGCCTTCAGCCTTCTCCACGTGCCACTCGAGTGGCTCAGCCTCAGCAAGCCCTTCTCAGGAGTTGGTGGCGGCACTGCCCACTCTCTGGGTCGGATCCGCCTCCCGGTCACCTTCGGCACGCGCGACAACTACCGCACCGAGCTGGTCGACTTCGACATCGCCCGCATCGGCCTCCCGTACAACGCCATCCTCGGGTACCCAGCTCTCGCCCAGTTCATGGCGGCGACTCATCCGGCCTACAACCTCATGAAGATGCCTGGGAGCAAGGGCGTCCTCACCATCAAGGGGGACACCAAGGAGGCCGTGACGGCACTCAAGCTCGCCCTCAAAACCGCCGCGGCAGCGCGCCTGCCGACGCGGACGCCTCCGAGCCCAAGGGAGCCATGCCGACCAAGAAGAAGCAGTTGTTCACACAAGACAAGGCGGAAACCAAGCAGGTTCTGGTCAACAAGGACAGGCCCTCAGGAGCCACCTTCACCATAGGTGCTAGCCTCGACTGAGATCAGGAGGAAGCATTGGT
Source organism: Aegilops tauschii subsp. strangulata (assembly GCF_002575655.3). Classification (NCBI taxonomy): domain Eukaryota; kingdom Viridiplantae; phylum Streptophyta; class Magnoliopsida; order Poales; family Poaceae; genus Aegilops; species Aegilops tauschii. Next base: position 170,861,306 of record NC_053037.3, read on the forward strand.
GAAGTTCTTGCGCGCAAACAAGGATATATTCGCGTGGGAGCCCAATCAGCTGGTAGGAGTCCCGAGAGAGGTGATTCAGCATCATTTAAGGGTATGCCCCAACGTACGCCCTGTGAAGCAGCGAGAGAGACGGCAATCCATTGAGAAGCAGGCCTTCATCGTCCAAGAGACCCGCAAGCTGGAGGCAGCGGGTGCCATTCGCGAGGTTCGGTATCCCGAGTGGCTGGCGAACCCCGTCGTAGTGCCGAAGAAAGGCGGGAAGGAACGAATGTGCGTCGACTTCACCAACTCAACAAAGCCTGCCCAAGATCCGTTCCCGCTCCCACGCATCGATCAGATCGTCAACTCCACCGCTGATCACCAGATCAAGATGGCGGTGGAAGATGTAGAGAAGACAACCTTCCTGACCCCGTGTGGGGTGTATTGCTACACCTGCATGCCCTTCGGACTGTGCAACGCGGCCGCAACCTTTCAGCGACTGATGCACATCGCCTTGGGGCGGCAGCTCGGGAGAAACACAGAGGCCTACGTCGACGACATTATGGTGAAGTCTCGGGAGGCAAGGACCTTGATTCAAGACCTGGAAGAAACCTTTGAGAGCTTGCGCCAAGTAAACTTGCGGCTCAACCCGGAGAAGTGCGTGTTCGACGTCCCCTCCGGCAAGCTGCTGGGTTTCCTCGTGTCCCACAGAGGGATCGAGGCGAATCCAGAGAAGATCAAAGCCATTGAGGACATGAGCCCACCGCAAACCCTCAGAGAAATGCAGAAGCTGGCCGGTCGGGTGACTGCATTGGACGCTTCATCTCCAAGCTAGGAGAACGCGCCTTGCCCTTCTTCAAGCCGATGAAGAAGAAAGGCCCGTTTGAGTGGACCCCGGAGGCCGACCAAGCTTTTCAAGACCTCAAGAGATACCTAACTAGCCCTCCGGTGATGGTGGCGCCACGACCTCTCGAGCCTCTAGTGCTCTACCTTGCTGCCACCCCATACTCTGCCAGTGCAGCGCTGGTGGCGGTTCGGGAGGAGCACCAAGTCAAGGGCGCGCCGTGCCAAGCTACAGCTGAAATGACGCAAGATCAGGAAGGCGCCGCGGGAGCCGTGGCGGCGGCAACAGAAGACCAAGCTCGGCAGGACGATGTCACAGAGACCTCCGCAGGCGACCAGGCACCAGGAGTTCCACCACCTCAGGAGACGTCCGGGCCCCCACAAGGCACAAGCCTCACCAACGCGCCAGCCCTTGTCGAGCACCCGGTGTATTTTGTCAGCACGGTGTTGCGGGACACAAGGGCACGATATCCCATGCCTCAGAAGCTCCTGCTCACGCTCTTGGTGGCCTCGCGCAAGCTGCAGCACTACTTCCAGGGCCACCCCATCAAGGTCGTCTCAGCCTACCCGTTGGAGAGAGTGCTCAGGAGCCCGAACTCTGCTGGAAGGGTCACTGAGTGGAACATCGAGCTGCAAGCATTCCAGCTGGTGTTCAACATTACCCAGGTCATCAAGGGAGCCGCGCTTGCTGAGTTTGTGGCAGAATGGACGGAGGCCCCGACACTTGAAGTAGGCGAAGACCGGTCCACCTCACCGGGAAGCGAGGCGCCGGACGGCTGGGTCATGTATTTCGATGGTGCCTTCGCGCATCAGGGCGCGGGGGCTGGAGCAGTACTCATCTTGCCCACTCAAGACAAGCTCTACTATGCCGTGCAGCTCTGCTTTCAGCAGGGCGAGAAGGTCTCCAACAACATCGCAGAGTACGAGGGCCTCATAGCTGGCCTGAAGGTCGCAGCAGCTCTGGGGGTGAAGCGCCTTGTTGTTAGGGGCGACTCGTAGCTCCTCATCAACTTCTCCAACAAGGTATACGAGCCAAAGAACGAGCATATGGAGGCATACCTCGCGGAGGTGCGCAAGATGGAGAAGCAGTTCTTGGGCCTGGAGCTGCAGCACGTGCCCCGGGGCACCAACAAGGAAGCCGACGACATCGCCAGGAGAGCATCCAAGCGGCAGCCACAAGAGCCCGGAGTCTTTGAGGAATGACTCTTCAAGCCATCGGCGACACCACCACTTTCAAGCACAGCTCAGCCTCGAGAGGAGCTCCCACAGCCTCCTGCCACAGGAGCCCCGGCCTGTGGCCCGACCTCAGGAGCTCGCTTGCTCTTGGCGCTCGAGCCTCAGGAGGCATGCTGGACCAAGGAATTCAAGGAATATCTGATGCAAGGGGCGCTGCCGGAGAAGGAGGAGGATGCAGAGCGTGTGGTTCGGCAAGCCACGGCGTACTGCATCCAGGATGGTGAGTTGTACAGGAAACGGCCAAACGACGTTTCCCTGCGCTGCATTTCCAGGGATCAGGGGAAGGAGCTGCTAACTGACATACACGATGGGGACTGCGAGCACCACTCGTCGTCATGGACCCTCGTCGGCAAAGTATTCTGCAGTGGGTTCTACTGGCCCACTGCGCTCAATGACGCAGCTGAGCTGGTGAAGTCCTGCAAAGCCTGCCAGTTCCACGCCAAGCAAATCCATCAGCCAGCCCAGGGTCTCCAGACCATTCCGCTCATGTGGCCATTCGCGGTCTGGGGGCTGGACATCTTGGGCCCGTTCCCTCGAGCGCCTGGGGGCTACCGCTACCTGTACGTCGCCATCGACAAGTTCACCAAGTGGGCGGAAGTGGAAGCTGTTCGCACCATCCCAGCCGGGTCCGCAGTCAAGTTCATCAGGGGAATCGTGAGCCATTTCGGAGTCCCCAACCACATCATCACCGATAACGGTTCGCAGTTCACGAGTAACCTCTTCAAAACCTACTATGCTAACCTTGGAACGCAGATTTGCTACGCTTCGGTGGCGCACCCCAGGAGCAATGGTCAGGCCGAATGCGCCAACGCGGAGGTCCTGAGGGGCCTCAAGACCAGGACCTTCAAGAAGAAGCTCGAGGCCTGTGGCAGGGGCTGACACGACGAGCTCTAGTCAGTGCTGTGGTCCATCCGCACCACCGCCACCAAGCTAATGGGCGAGACCCCATTCTTCCTTGTGTACGGAGCTGAAGCAGTCCTTCCTCACGAGGTCAAGCATCACTCCGCACGGGTCCTGGCGTTCGATGAAACGCAGCAGGACGCCACGCGGGGGATAGACCTCGTGCTGGGGGAGGAACGTCGTCGCGAAGCTGCACTGAGGGCGGCAAGGTACCAGCAGGCGCTGCGGCGATACCACTGCCGCAACATCCGCTCTAGGACGCTCGAGACGGGTGACCTCGTCCTGAGGCGGGTCCTCTCCAGGGAGGGGCTGCATAAGCTTTCACCCATGTGGGAGGGCCCGTTCAAGGTCGTCCACATCTCCAGGCCTAGCGCCGTGCGCCTGGAGACACAGGACGGGATACCCATCCAGAACGCCTGGAACATCCAGCACCTCCGGAAGTTCTACCCATGAAGCAAGGCCCAGAGCCTGTGAAGAAAGGCCCAGAGCCTGTGAAGAAGGCCCGGTGCCTATGAAGAATCGCCGCCCGTGACACTCTCACGTAATAATGAGTGGGGCTGTACATGCCCCGGAGTCTTAGGAGCACCAGCCTCAGGCCCTGGGGCTCCCTCCCACGCCTAGTGGTAGCACTTAGCTCCGCGCTAGTGAGAAGACTTGAAGACTAGATTAGGTGCCGGACGCGGCTTTTCATTTGCTTTCCGTAGTTGGCTTGCTTTTCCTTAATCAAAGTTTGCTTCTGGTGTTCCTCGCTGATTCGATTCCCTCGTTTCTTACCGCATTTTCCGACTCTGGTTCACTCGTGTTCTCTCTCTCGCATACCTCGTGAGGGGGGCTAGGCAGGTGCCCTCGCGAGCGTTTTTCTTCTCTCTGCCTTCTCGCGAGCCACCCTCGTTCGAGCCCGAAAGCTAGCGCATCTCTCCTAATCCGTGCCCCACGGGTACCGCGATACAAAGCGTCGGGTCAAGGCTTGCGTGAAGGACGAATCTCCTGGCAAACTCCCTAACAAATTTTTTCAGTTCCTGAGCAATCGCAGACCACAAGGTCAAGATGGACATGCGGAAGTAAAACGTCTCGTAAGAAGAAGGGCGCCCCGAATGCACCAGGCTAAGTTATCTTTGCGCAAAATAGCCACACAACACTGAAACAACAAGCGTAGCATAATGGCTAATAAGTTAAGGTTCGATACACACGCCTCCGGGCCCATGCTGGCTTCATTTTCATGCAGGAAGGAAAAGGGAAACATAACAAAAGCGGCACTCGCCCCTATAGCAACCGACGGGGGCAGGGCCTTGGCGACGTCCCGGGTCTAGTCGGACCCCTCCTCGCGCTTCACCGATGCGCGGCGGCGAGACGACCCGCTACCACCTTCGAAGCGGGCGCGACGGCTGATCAAGGCCACCGATGCTGGAACTGTCACCAAGGGAGGAGCCACCATAGCCAGACGAGGCGCGGCCGGTGGGTTCGTCCTCCTCCTCGCCCCGACCATCGCCAAGGCCGAACACCTCCTCGCCGCCGTTCATGTAACGCCCACGATGCGGCTATATCTCCCACGTGTCGAGGCACGACTTAGAGGCATAACCGCATAGTGGTTTTGTCGCAAGAAGGGTCATCTTCACACAATCCCATGTAATGAACAAGAATGGGATAAAGAGTTGGCTTACAATCGCCACTTCACACAATACATAAATATTAATCATACATCATCCAAAATACAATCATATAGACCGACTACGGTCAAAATCCAGATGAAAATAAGATAACCCCAAATGCTAGATCCCCGATCGTCCCAACTGGGCTCCACTACTGATCATCAGGAATAGACACATAGTAACGACCACGTTCCTCTTCGAACTCCCACTTGAGATCGACGCCATCATCTGCACTGGCATCGTCGGCACCTGCAACTGTTTTGGTAGAATCTGTGAGTCACGAGGACTCAGCAATCTCACACCCGCGAGATCAAGACTATTTAAGCTTATAGGAAAAGGAAGGTGTAATGAGGTGGAGCTGCAGCAGACACTAAGCATATATGGTGGCTAGCATACGCAAAAGAGAGCGAGAAGAGAAGCAACGGAACGGTCGTCATCTAGCAATGACCAAGAAGTGATCCTGAACTCCTACTTACGTCATACATAACTCAGACCGTGTTCACTTCCCGGACTCCGCCGAGAAGAGACCATCATGGCTACACACTCAGTTGGTGTCTTTTAATTGGGTCAAGTGACAAGTTATCTACAACCGGACATTAACAAATTCCCATATGCCTCATAACCGCGGGCACGGCTTTCGAAAGATAATACCCTGCAGGGGTGTCCCAACTTAGCCCATCATAAGCTCTCACGGTCAACGAAGGATAAACCTTCTCCCGGAAAGACCCGATCAGTCTCGGAATCCCGGTTTACAAGACATTTCGACAATGGTAAAACAAGACCAGCAAAGCCACCCGAATGTGCCGACAAATCCCGATAGGAGCTGCACATATCTCGTTCTCAGGGCACACCGGATGGGCAAGACGTCGGGTTGGCATAGACCCTGGTTGCCCAGGGGGCGCCGGACATCGCCCAGTTTGGGCCAGCACTCGAAGGAGCACTGGTCCGGGGGTTTAAAATAAAGATGACCCTCGGGCTCGCGAAAACCCGGGGGAAAGGCTTAGGTGACAAATGGTAAAACCAAAGTTGGGCCTTGCTGGAGGAGTTTTATTCAAGGCGAACTGTCAAGGGGGTCCCATAAATCACCCAACCGCGTAAGGAACGCAAACTCAAGGAACATAATCCCGGTATATCAGTAACTAGGGCGGCAAGAGTGGAACAAACCACCAGGCATAAGGCCGAGCCTTCCACCCTTTACCAAATATATAGATGCATTGATTAAATAAGAGATATTGTGATATCCCAACATATCCATGTTCCAACATGGAACAAACTTCAACTTCACCTGCAACTAGCAACGCTATAAGAAGGGCTGAGCAAAAGCGGTAACTTAGCCAAACAACGGTTTGCTAGGAAAAGAATGGTTAGAGGCTGCCATGGCAATATGGGAGACACGATATAGCAAGTGATAGGTAGCGGAGCATGGCAATAGAGCGAACAACTAGCAAAGCAAAGATAGAAGTGATTTCGAGGGGTGGTCATCTTGCCTGCAAGGTTCTCAGAGTTGTCGAAAGCTTGATCCTCGTAAGCGTACTCAACAGGTTCCTCGTTCACGAACTCGTCTCCCAGCTCTACCCAAGACAAGAGCACAAACAAACGGAACCACAATCAACCACGAGAAATGCACAAGCAACATGATGCAAAACATGTATGATATGCGATGCATATGCGTGCTCCGGAAGGAAAATGATGCACATGGCAGTAACTTGGCAAACCAAGCATGCCACTGGAAAGATGAGATGATTTCGGTCGAAATCGATATAAAGATCACCGGAAACGGATGCACGGTTTGCAAATGGCAAGCAAAACTAGAATGACACGAATCTGCGATTAACAGCATGATAGCATTTAAAATGCAACAAGAAACAATACTATAGCATTCCAACATAGCAACAAAGCACAAGGCAGTAATCTATAGGAGATGCTTGACAAAAGATGAACACTGAGCTACGGCTAGATCACAACATATCAAGCTCAAACAAGCATGGCAAAAGTGCAAAAGTTAACAGGATCACAGACTTGGCGAAAAACTGGACATGGCAGAAAACAGCATCAGGTAGCACTGTTCAGAGCACGAAAACAACATTCTACAGGAACTTAACATGGCAAAACAAGGCATGGAAGTATTCTACTAAATGAATATGACAAAAGTCCCTTACTGACCATAAGCCAAAAAGGACCAGAAGATATGATGGTAAGCATGTGAACATAGCAAGTTTCGTTATCAGGTTCCAGACTTAGCAGAAAACAGAGCATGGCAGAAATAATAATATGTAGGCCTCTTTGTGAGCTTGATGCACTCACTACAGAGCAATGCACTACAAACCAAGCACACCTACAGCAAGATGGCATGTTTATGAAGCTAACCATGGCAAGATAAAATACATAGCATGCATGGATCAACTATAATAAGCTTGGCAAAAATGAATATCATGTTAAGAATCTGCCAGAAATATTTTATAGCAAAAGTAGAGCAAGATTGAGTCATGCTATGGTACTCCATAATTGCAAACAAAGGCAGGAATGGATCAATTACAACTATAGGTACAAAACATCCTTACTGAACATCTCCAAAATATGCATGGATCTCTCTGTAGCATCAAGTTTACATGGCAAACAAAATAACAGCAGACAAGGACTTGGAGAAATCACCAAGTCCCTGAAATCAGAAACATTACAGAGCCTACTTTGCATGCTTGTGCTAGTCACCACAGAGATCACAAAAATACATGGCATACACCCTTGGAAAGATGGCATGGCATACTTCAAAACACATGTAGAGCTCATGCCCATAAGATGCACAAATTAAATGATACAAAAATGACAAATCTCCAAGTTCTGATAAGAACCAGAGAATAACAGCAACTAGCCCTCTTCCAACAGAGATTTGGGCATCAAGATGACCTCTAATGAACATCGTGCAATTGAACAAAATGAAGAGCATCACGAGGCGAACAATTTGACATATTACACTCGCGAATCGGAGCTACATGCAAGGAGTTATGGCATCACGAACAAAGACATATGCTGTGAAAACTTGAGGACTTAGCAATTTCGGGGGGGGGGGGGAAGAGAAGGTCAACGCCGGCGATTTTACCAGATCCGATCGGAGCAGGGGCCTAGCGCGCTTGCCGGCGATGGGGAAGAAGAAGGAGAGGAGGCCGGCGTGGAGGGAGGCGGCGCCGGTGGAGGGAGGCGGCGGTGGCGCGCCGGAGGCGGCGAGGGGCGCCGGCGGGCACGGGCGGCGGCGGCGCGGCGGTTGGCGGCGGCGAGCCGCGGTGGGGCCGGCCGGCGGCGGGGCGGAGGGAGCCGGCGGGTGGCGCGGAGGCGATGGCCGGGCCGGGAGGCGACGGCGGCGGGCCGCGGGGGCCTCGCCCGGGCCTCGCGGGAATGGCTGTGGTGGGCGGCGCGGTTGTGTCCGGCCGGCGGCGGACGTGTCCGGCGCGGCGCGAGGAGCGGGGCTAGGGTTTGCCTGCGTTTCGTTTTTCGGGAGGGTCACATATTTATAGGTAGAGGGAGCTAGGAGGCTCCAAATGAGGTGCGGTTTTCGCCCACACGATCGTGATCGAACGTCCTAGAGCATGGAAGAGAGTTTGGTGGGTTTTGGGCTGTTTTAGAGGGGTTTTTTGGCTGGACACTCAAATGGACTTTGCGGATGCCTGGTTAACCGTTGGAGTACCAAACGACCTCCAAATGGAACGAAACTTGACCGGTGGTCTACCGGTAGTATACCAAGGCCACTTGACAAGCCTCGGTCCATTCCGAGAACGTTAGACACCCGCTCCCGAAAGGAAACAAAAGGGGTGCACCGGAGGAGATGGGAGCGCCGGATTGGAAAACGGACAACGGGGAAAATGCTCGGATGCATGAGACGAACACGTATGCAAATGCAATGCACATGATGACATGATATGAAATGCATGACATGAACAAAATGCAAAAACGAAAGACAAAACCCAACCACGGAGGGAATATCATAACAGATGGCCGAAAATGGCAAGAGTTGGAGTTACAAATATGGAAAGTTACATCCGGGGTGTTACAGTTCACCTCGGGGCAGCATCCGGCGCGGCGACCGTCTTCCCCGAACACCCTCACGAAGAGGGTCGCATCGCCGTCGAACTTGAAGTGGAGGGTGCACCGCCTGCGCGCGCGGGCGAACGTCTGCCAGCCGCGGGCCAGAGCAATGTTGCCCGCGATGAAGATCTCGACCGCAACCCAAGAAGCCCGGCTGCAGCAACCGTCTGCCTGCAGCCAGAGCCCGCCTGGACCGGAGGCCGGCAGCTCGTCGGCGAAGAAGCGGGGGAGCTGGAGCCAGCTGCCGGCCGGATCCTCCGACCAGACAACGAACTCCGGCAGCACCTCTAACGCGTGGAACCGCGGTCGGGGAGGCCTCGCAACCACAGCGCGTCTCCTTTCGTCGACAGGACTACCGCGACCAGAGCGTCTCCTGCCGCGCATGGCGGCACCACCTTGAGAGCCGGGGGCCGTGGCGGGGGTCGCGACATGCTTGCGGGGACGGCCACGTCCTCGCTTGGGCGCCGGGGAGCCGGGTCCCTCCCGAGGGGCCTTGCCTTTCTCCGCGGTGGAGAACCTCTTCGGCGGCGCCATTGCTTCTAGCGGTGGGGCAAGGAGGAAGAAGCAAGTGAACCAAGGAAGGGATGGGCGACGGGGGCTCCGCCCCCCTCCCCATTTATAGCGGAAGAAGGCCAACCGGCGCCTCCCACGATCACAGGTAATGATGGTTTTCCTTGCATGTCGCAGGGACTTGTCAAGTCGGGCAGTTGCCGAGGCAGCGTGGGGAAGTGGAGACGCCCACGTCCAATCAACCGCCACACGTCGACTGAGGCCGCGGGCTTTTGGGGCCCGCGGCGCTACGCTCTTGGCCCTTGGCTTCGCCACGAAGCCAAGCCCGAGCGCACCTTGGTCCCGGGGGCTACTATCGGCATTCTGGGAACGGGGGTCCCCAGACTTGCCTGCCTGCGGCCCATGGCGTGGCTGCGTTAGCAGGCCTGTACGGCCCATCTTCATCGACAAGGCATTCAAGACCCTCGCGAGGGGCCAAGCCTCGCGAGGCGGATGACGCAAGACCTCCTCAGGAGCGGCCTCTCCCGGCTGCCTCACGAGGAGCGGAGATATCAAGGCGGGGCAAACCTCGCGAGGCTCTCATGACGTGAGCCATGACGATCGGCACCAGGCGGGTGATGTCTACTACGCAACCTTCTCCTTGTAGACATTGTTGGGCCTCCAAGTGCAGAGGTTTGTAGGACAGTAGCAAATTTCCCTCAAGTGGATGACCTAAGGTTTATCAATCCGTGGGAGGCGTAGGATGAAGATGGTCTCTCTCAAACAACCCTGCAACCAAATAACAAAGAGTCTCTTGTGTCCCCAACACACCCAATACAATGGTAAATTGTATAGGTGCACTAGTTCAGCGAAGAGATAGTGATACAAGTGCAATATGGATGGTAGATATAGGTTTTTGTAATCTGAAAATATAAAAACAGCAAGGTAGCAAGCGATAAAAATGAGCGTAAACGGTATTGCAATGCTAGGAAACAAGGCCTAGGGTTCATACTTTCATTAGTGCAAGTTCTCTCAACAATAATAACATAATTGGATCATATAACAATCCCTCAACATGCAACAAAGAGTCACTCCAAAGTCACTAATAGCGGAGAACAAACGAAGAGATTATGGTAGGGTATGAAACCACCTCAAAGTTATTCTTTCGGATCGATCTATTCAAGAGTTCGTACTAGAATAACACACAAATCAACCAAAACCCTAATGTCACCTAGATACTCCAATGTCACCTCAAGTATCCGTGGGTATGATTATACGATATGCATCACACAATCTCAGATTCATCTATTCAACCAACACAAAGTACTTCAAAGAGTGGCCCAAAGTTTCTCCCGGAGAGTCAAGACGAAAACGTGTGCCAAACCTTATGCATAGGTTCATGGGCGGAACCCGCAAGTTGATCACCAAAACATACATCAAGTGAATCACGTGATATCCCATTGTCACCACATATACGCACGGCAAGACATACATCAAGTGTTCTCAAATCATTAAAGACTCAATCCGATAAGATTACTTCAAAGGAAAAACTCAATCCATTACAAGAGAGTAGAGGGGGAGAAACATCATAAAATCCAACTATAATAGCAAAGCTCGCGATACATCAAGATCGTATCACCTCAAGAACACAAGAGAGAGAGATCAAACACATAGCTACTGGTACATACCCTCAGCCCCGAGGGTGAACTACTCCCTCCTCGTCATGGAGAGCGCCGGGATGATGAAGATGGCCACCGGTGAGGGATCCCCCCTCCGGCAGGGTGACGGAACAGGGTCCCGATTGGTTTTTGGTGGCTACAGAGGCTTGCGGCGGCGGAACTCCCGACCTATTCTGTTCCCCGATGGTTTTAGGGTATATTGGTATATATAGGAGGAAGAAATACGTCAAGGGAACCACGAGGGGCCCACGAGGGTGGAGGGCGCGCCCCCTGCCTCGTGCCTTCCTTGTTGATTCCCTGATGTGCACTCCAAGTCCCCTGGATTGCTTCCGTTCCAAAAATAACTCTCCCGAAGGTTTCATTCCGTTTGGACTCCGTTTGATATTCCTTTTCTGCGAAACACTGAAACAAGGGAAAAAACAGGAACTGGCACCGGGCTCTGGGTTAATAGGTTAGTCCCAAAAATTATATAAAAGTGTTTAATAAAGCCCATAAACATCCAAAACAGATAATATAATAGCATGAATACTTCATAAATTATAGATACGTTGGAGACGTATCGGCGGGCGCCAGACGGGCGCAGCGCGCGCAGTGTCCTGGTTTCCTCTTTGGTGCTAAGGAAGCAGGCGCAGGCGCGGAGTACCAAGGCATCAGGCAAAGGTTTCCATATCGGTGCAACGAGACCGAAGACCAGCAGGACGACAGGATGGAGGTCACCATGGAGCCCAAGACGGCGTCACCACCAGAGCCTTTTGCAGGCGAAGACCACTTTTGTCAGGATAGCTTGTACTAGCTGTCCCCTTTCAAATTGCCCGCCGTTGTTGGCTCCCTTCCCGCTCAATATTTGGGGAGAGGACCAGGGCCTATATAAGTAGAGCTAGCCACCACAGCAAGAGGCATCGAGTCCTCACCCACACAAGTTAGCCGAGCACAAGAACACCTCAACCTCAGGAGGCTGTTCTTCCCCTTGTACTGTTCTTCATCAGCCCAAGAGGCAATCCACCACCACACACTGGAGTAGGGTATTACACCACAACGGTGGCCCGAACTAGTATAAATCTCGTGTCTTTCTGTGTTGCGAGTTCGTCGAGTTCATCCGTGAGATCTTAGCGAGCTAGGACGTAGATCGGTAGGAAGGAACGAACTTCGCGCGCACCCCAGAGTTCGAACCTTAAGGGTTTGCCGGAACCCCACATCCGACAGCATTCGCCACTCCGAGCGCACCAGGAAGATGAATGAAGAGTGAAGCATGTCATAGAGGAGTGATAGTATGTTAGCCGTAAGTGTCAGCTATCTATATGTCGGTGTTAAGCATGTCAGTGTTAAATATTTCTTAACATGTTTAGTATTTCATGTCAGTGTCAACGGTATGTTGGTGTCAATGCTATGTAAATGTCAGTGTCAATCTATTGCAGTTTGTATGACGATGATATATGTCAGTTGTAAGCATTGTAGTTTGTCCATCTACGTGCGATGGCCTGAAGCGCTCCTGGGATGCAGCCCTGTTGAGTCTTGGAATGTTGACGCAGACGCGCAGCTCGTCATCCTCGCCAGGACAAGGAGCCGCGCTGGGTGGTGGGCGGCGGTCGCCGCGCATGGCTCTCGCCTCTTGAAGCTCCTCGGTTTCCTTGGTCATGAACTCCTGAGCACCTGGCATCCCGTGCCTTGTGCCCTCGTGAGGGAAGCGTGCGATGAAGCATGCCTCCACATGGTGCCCGAGCGCCTGCCTCGTGACATTGGCTAAGTCAGAGGCCCTCCAGAAGAGAGCCCCCGAGCCCAGCCTGAGGAGGGCACCGGACGCGCCTTCCTATGCGAGAGAGGGAGGCGCCCCATCCATGGGCGCAGGTCCTGAGGTGGTGCCGCTGGAGACACCGCTCTCGTGAGGCTCCTGGCAGAGCAGCTGCTTCTTCTTCTTGGGGACAACCTCGGGAGGTAGATGGTGCCTTCGTTGTCTGGGTGCTCGACCGCCGCAGCCTGGTAGGCGCGCTCAAGAGAGCACACCGCGTCCTTCTCCTCGCAGGCGATCATGATGATGTCGCAGTTCCCTGGCATCTTGAGAACATTGTAACCATGATGAGTCACCGCCATGAACTTGGCGAGGGCTGGATATCTAAGGATGGCATTGTACGAAAGGTGGATGTGGGCGACGTCGAAGTCGATGAGCTCGGTGCAGTAGTTATCGCACTGGCCGAAGGTGACAGGGAGGAGGATCTGCCCTATCGGGGTGGTGGAGCTGTCAGTCACTCCTGAGAAAGGCTTGGTGGGCTGTAGCTGATCATAGGGCACTTGGAGGCGGTCGAATGTCTCGATGGAAAGAACATTGAGCCCCGCACCGCCATCGATGAGGGTCTTGGTGACGAGATGTTACTGCTGATGGGCGAGCAAAGCATCGAGAGGGCACCGTGTCGCGGGATATCCGCGACCACCTATGGGACCTGGTGGTCCCTTGCTGGTTTGGCAAGGGGACGTCGCGTTGCACAAAGAGCAGATCAGTGCACGACAGCACGGTAGAGAGCACACAAGAAATTTACCCAGGTTCAGGCCGCCGCGAGGCGTAAGACCCTACTCCTTCTTTGGTGGATTGATGGTGGAATGAGTGTGGTGGTGTGTAGTACACTTTCCCGGCAGGGTTCGCCTCGGGATCATAGTGACTACGCACGTATGGTGGCTTGGTTCGTCCACTTTCCAAACCTTCCTACGAGTGCCATGGGCCTCCTTTTATAGATTAAGGGGTCACCACAGTGGCAAAGTGGTCATTATCCATTGATATGATAGCAAACAGTGCTATTGTACCTAACTCTGCGGGCTGACAGGGTGCATTAAATGCGCCGCTTAGTGTCACATCACTAGTTGCCCGGCAAGGCCTGCCGGGCTATCTCGCCAGCTCCGCGCCTGTTCCCTTGACACATCGCAGGACGGGTGTCATCTGTGGGTTTCTTCTATGGGAAATGGCTGCCATGTGGCAAATAGCTGCCACTTAATCACCTTGCGGCTTGACACCGCACTGATTGACGACATGAGTCGTGTTTGAGTGGTTGGCGGGGTGGTTCAACCCCCGCGAGCCCCGGCAGGCTCTGCCGGGGAGTCTTGGCTGCTTGCTTCTGGTGGTGGCATCGCCCCTTGCCGGGCTCGCTTGCCCGGCAAGGGAGGCCCTTCTCTTGCCGATATCTTGCTCCTCTGGTTTGATCTTGGTCCCTCTGAGCTGCGTGTTAGTTCTCCAAATCTCTTGGTTCTTTAACCCCTGACTTAAGCTAGTGCTTCAATCTTGATCGTGTGCCTGTGCATAGTTGGGCAACAGACCCAGGGTTTGTTGCACCGACATAAGCCCCTGGGCCCACCCCGAACGCGTTGTCGAGGTAGGGCCTAATAAGTGCACAGGCAGAATCTCTGAAGGGGTTGGCCCCTTAAGGTTTACATTGCTGCTTTCATTAGTCTTGATCTCGGGGCAGTTTCCGATTTCCCCATGCGTGGTGTAAAGCCAATAGTGGTGGGGCCACGGCAGTGATGGCCCGTGAATGACTTTAACGCACGGGATAGAAACCGCCAAATTACTCTTCCCACAGTGCGCCCTTATCCTTAGCCACGTATGCTACATGCATCGTGCGGGGTAGGTAACGGAGGCGCGTGGCGCGGGAGAGCATCTTGAGGTGGGTCCACCCACCTTGAATTGGCGGAGGAGGGGGGTGGTCACTCGTTGATGGAGCAGCTGGCCTTCCCCGCCCGGCCTATAAAAGGAGGGGCGGAGGAGGGCGAAGTCATCCATCTTTGCATTCTCCTTCTTCTCTTGTTCTCTGCTTCTGCTGGTGATGTTGAAGAGGAGAGCCTGGGGTCCACCCCCGGGCTCCTGCTTGGGGCAATCGTTGCCCCATGCCGGTGCTGACGCTCGGGGAGTGAGCCCGGTCCTTGGCGCGGTGAATCTCTTGGTCTCTTCGAGGCCCAGCCGGGTGGCGGGGTTGGAGGTTGGTAATCCCAACATTGCCCCTCCCGGAGGTCTTGGGGCTGTTGTCGACGAGAGGTGCGCCTTCCTGCCCTAATAAGGAGGGGTGCGGTGCGCCTCAGGCCCTCTGGCTATTCCGGTTGCTTGCTATTTCTCCGCTGGAGGTGTCGGACCGGAGTCTTGGCGCTTCCCGGGAGCAGCGGTGGTGAGGAGAAAGTGAGGGAAGACGGAGAAGACGGGTGGTAGGGGTCAGGTCGGAGTACGACCGTGCGGATGCCTTCGCCTCCGACCATCGACCTGCCGCCTCGTCTTTCCGCTCTTCCCCTCCCTCCCCGGCACCGTCATCACCAGCCTCTTTAGGTGGTAACCAGAGAGGGATGTTCTCTTGGCGCCTTCTCCTCGCCTCCAGCAGTCTTCTGGCTGAGCTTTGGTGGATGACTCCACCGGTGCTCAAGCCGGGGCTTCTTGCTGGCTCTGGAGGTGGCGACTAGAAGGCGTCGCCCCGCCCCCCGCACTCCTCCTTCGCAGCCTTGCCACTCCCGGTCTTGTCAGGCCATGCCCGATGGGCCCTGACGGGATTGGGGTGGGCTCCTGCTTGGGTGCTCCTTTTCTCGTCTTTCCTCCTTCTGGCGTAGTGCCTAAAGGAGGGAAAACGAAAAGAGGGGATTACGGGGCACTTATCTTTTTTCAATCTTAAACCTGTAGGCAATCGCCAAATTTTAATTCAAATAATGTAATCTCTCGAGTCCATATTTGTGTTGTGTAATGCTTGTACTTGTGTTAGCATATGAATGAAAAAGATGAACCTTGCCGGGAACCCCTGCATGTATATGTCCATGCAGAGGTGGAGTGCCTCTTTAATGTAAATAAACGAGTTTTTCCCGGCAGGATATCTTGCCAGCACCCTCTTTTTCTGCCGGAGAGCTACGTCTGCCGGGGAACAGACAGAGGGGCCAGCCCCCCGCTAGCTCCTTTTTATCAAACCCTCCTGCGACCATCCTGACCGAAGCAACATTCGAGTCATAGATGGGGGCACCTAAGTTTCAAAAGAGAGGCGATGTTTTCTGATGCAAAGTTATAGCTTTACAGAACACTAATGGACAAGAGGTAAATTATCTGTTTGGCTTTGCCGGGGATCGATGTGCTGTGCAATCTTCTCGTCCTTTGTCGAAGTCAAGTTCATGGAAGGAACCTGCAACTCCATGTAGGTGAGAATAAATGCAGGATGCAATCCTATCTATATGCATATGCAAATGCTCATGAAATGCTTATGTAGTGATCTGGGTGTGCTCGTGCATGCATGAAATCTTAGTTGGGGCCCCCCTACAGCGCTTCTTTATTTTCTCTTGCACGGGGTCATCGCCCTGGCTTTGTACAAGGGGTTACATGCAGCTGAGGCAAGGCCTGTACAAAAGGGTGGCTGCCAGGCAGTGCCTGACAGCCTCGCGCCTTACGGGTAGTACTTACGGAGTTGCACAATATTCCATGAGTTTTGCAGCCGAGTGCCATCCCTCGTCTCCAGACGGACTGCACAAGGTTTGGTGACTCGTACCACCCTGTAAGGGCCTTCCCACTTCGGTGACAGCTTGTTTGTACCCTTGGCGGACTGAACGCACCTAAGGACAAGGTCACCTTCCTCAAAACACCAGGCATGAACCCTGCAGCTGTGATAGCGATGCAGGGCTTGCTGGTAGCGTGCAACACGCGTAGCAGCGCGGAGATGGTTCTCCTCGAGTAGCACAACATCGTCACGCCGGTGCTGATCTTGCGCTACTTCATCATAGGCAAGCACTCGAGGGGACCCGTAAATGAGTTCCGTGGGGATAACTGCTTCTGCCCCATAAACCAGGGAGAAGGGAGTCTGCCCGGTAGCTCAGTTAGGTGTCGTTCTGAGGGACCAGAGAACTACCGGCAGCTCCTCGACCCACCGCCTGCCGTGCTTCTGCAGCGTATTGAAAATCCTTGTCTTGAGTCCATGAAGTACTTCAGCTTTCGCCCTCTCAGCTTGTCCATTGCTCCGGGGGTGTGCCACTGAAGCGAATGAGGTTTTGCTTCCGAGGGCATGAACGTATTGCATGAAGGCGTGGCTCGTGAACTGGGTGCCGTTGTCGGTGATGATCCTTGCCGGAACTCCGAAATGACACACCAATTCTTTCAAGAACTTGATAGCTGACTGAGCAGTCACCTTTCTCGGCAGTCACTTCTGGCCACTTTGTAAACTTGTCGGTGGCAACGAATAAGAATTCAAAGCCCCCGATTGCTCGGGGGAAGGGGCCGAGGATATCGAGCCCCCAGACCGAAAATGGCCATGATATAGGGATTGTCTGAAGGGATTGGGCAGGTAGGTGTGTTCTCTTGGAATGGAACTGGCAGGCTTCACATGTCGTGACGAGCTCAACTGCATCTTGGAGGGCTGTGGGCCAATAGAATCCTTGCTGGAATGCTTTCCCAACTAATGCCTTTGATGAGCCGCACATTCCTCTGTGAATCTCAGCCAGCAGTTCCTTCCCATCCTACCGGCAGACACACTTCAATTTCACACCGTTGGGCCTCCTTCCACTACAAAAAAGACACATCCGTGACATTTTGGGCCGAACGAAATTGTTTTCTATCATACTTATGACACTTCTATGACGATAATTGTGACAAAACCCGGTATCATCATAGATGTGGTGGGCTCCTACTTCTATGACAAAAAATCATGACAGAAAATGGGCTTTTCATCCTGGGCGGGCTGGAGACGCAGCTGTATGACATTCTTTGGGCCGTCCATGACGGAAAAAACCGTGGTAGAAGCGAGGGCGAGGAAAATATTGGGGGAGTTCCCGGTTACGGTGGGTGGTCGGGGGCCGAGCGATGCGCGTTTCTCTCGTACATACGCGCGTGTGTGCGAGGCGTTGGGCTCTAACTGAACCCGAGCGAGGCATTGGGCTCTAACTGAACCCAAGTGATTGCACTAGCTACGTTACTGAACCCAAGCGATCGATCCCTTGCTGTTAACTGAACCCAAGTGATTCCTTCGCTACTGCTGCTAACTGAAGCCGATCGATGCTGCCTCTGGATGAATAGTGAGCGTTGTTGGGGGTTTGGATAAACAGTTTCCGGTGGGGGGTTGGATGAACAGGAACTCGTGGTAGTAGAGGCCATTGCCACTGGATGAACAGTACCCTGATCGATCGAGCCGGTGGACGAACAGGACCCCGTGGAGGGCTGGTTGAATAGTAGCCGGCGGAGGGCTGGATGAATAGTAGCCCGTGGAGGGGTGGTTGAATAGGACCCTGTGGAGAGGGCTGGTTGAACAGTAGCTGGTGGAGGAGTGCGCGGTGGAGGCTGGATGAACAGGAGCCCGTGGATGAACAGTCGCAGGTGGAGGCTGGAGGAGGTCGATGGTGGATGAACAGTAGCCTGTGGAGGCAGTCAACGGTGGAGATGAACAATATCCCGTGGAGTCCCGTTTTGTGATACGGCACACCCCTCCCGATGAACAGGACCCCCGTTTCGATCGTAGCGCTCCAACACAAGTCCGTTTCCTCCGTTTTGCGGTACGCCACACCCCTCCCGATCAACAGGACCCCGTTTCGACCGTAGGAGGTCCGTTTCCTCTGTTTTGCGGTATGCCAGACCCCTCCCGATGAACAGGATACCGTTTCGACCGTGGCTGGTCGAACACAAGGCCGTTTCCTCCGTTCTGCGGTACGTCAGGCCTCGTTTCCATCGACTGTTCCATCCAAGCCGGTTGGCTCCCGATGAACACGACGACGCATTCCGTTCTAACCCAGCCGGTTGCCTCCCCATGATCACAACAACGGCGCAGCTTCTCCGTTCCGACCCAGCCATGTACACGAGCCCTGGCCGTACGTATGCGCGAGTAGGCATTCGAGACCCCGCCCGTATGTACGTACGTGGCCGTATTTTCTTTCTTGTACCCTGGCCGCTGTACGTACGTGTACATGCTACGTGCGCGCCTCTACTATGACACGTGCCCTTCCTTACACGGCCACGGTTCATCGCTGTAGCATGCAGACAGACCGATCATATGTATGTACACGTTCGCGACTAGAATGACAACGCTACGTATGCTTCGACCGGGTGGGTCCCGACTGTCAGGCACTTCCTTGCGTCCGAAGATGTAGCTGGTTGGTCCCAGCAGTCAGGGGGGAAACATTTTTTTTGTGAAATACGGTGGCCCATCCGGTGGGTCCCTGCTGTCAGGTGGAGGAATCATTATTTTCCCCGTAATAAGGAGGCACTTCCTTGCTGCGGCCGTGGACCCAGCTGCCAGCCTCTCCACATACAGTACTCTTCCGATGGAAGTCGTTCCTTGACCACGTTGACCATGCCGCACCGAGAGCACCAGGGCGGTGGACGACGGCGAGGCCTAGGAAGGGGACGACGCGGAGCCGGGGAAGACGCGGCAGTGGATGCCCACGCAGAGAGGAGTACGAGGGTTCACTGGTTCGGTTTCGGTGTGAGGCTGCCGTCACCGCAGAATAACAGGGGGTGTGGGTGGGTGGAGGGATGGCCTGGCCAGCGGTGGGAGTAGTAGGGGCGGTGAGACCTCCGCGGTAGCACAGCCGACCACGGGAGGCAGGAGCAGGTGGCACGACAGACGCTGCTTTGGGTGGCTGGAGCGAGAAGACCAGAGGTTAAAGAAGCACTACGGCCGTTGGATGGACATCGTACGGTCACTGGAGCTAGAATCGTTCATATTGACTAAGTTGACATAGCCCTCCGTCCCCGTCAACTTAGTAGGCCCAAGTCAGCCTCCCACTATGCTGGGTCCCAGCTAGCAGGGGGAGTATTCATTTTTGTGTGCGTAATAAGGAGGCACTTCATTGCGTGCGAAGATATAGCTGGTGGGCCTGACCTGTCAGCGGGGGGAACATTTTTTCGCAAAATACAGAGGCCCTTCCGGTGGGTCCCAGATGTCAGGTGGAGGAATCATTATTTTGCGCGTAATAAGGAGGCATTTCCTTGTGTGCGGCCGTGGACCCAGCTGTCAGCCTCTCCACGTACAATCCATGTCCGATGGATGTCGTTCGTTGACCACGTTAACCACTCCGCGCTGAGAGCACCAGGGCGGTGGACGACGGTGAGGCCTAGGAAGGGAACGACACGGAGCCGGGGAAGACTCGGCAGTGGTTGCCCACACGGTGGGGAGTACGAGGGTTTACTGGTCCGGCTGCCGTCGCCGGAAAATAACAGGAGGTGTGGGTGAGTAGAGGAATGGCCTGGCCAGCAATGGAGTAGGGTGGGGCGGTGCGGCCTATGCGGCAGCACAGCCGGCCACGGGATGCGGGAGCAGGCAGTCCCACCGGCGCTGGTTTGGGCGGCTGGAGCAAGAAGATCAGATATTGAAGAAGCAGCACGGCCATTGGATTAACATCCAACGGTCACTGCTGCTAGAATCGTTTGTGGACTAAGTTGACAAGCTTTTCGTACACGTCAACCTAGTAGACCCACAAGTCAGCCTCCAAATCTGTCCCAAACAACATACAACTCGAAATTTCTAGACAGATTCAAATTAATTTTAAAACTAAACATACCTTAATTTAAATCCAATGAAAATTTACCCGCACAAAAACAATGAAATTTAAAATATCAAAATCCGAAAGAAAAAAGTATTTTGGAACTAATTGCCTGTTTGCTGTATTTTTTCATTTTACAGCCCATTTATTATTACTTATAGCCCATTTCTTATTACTTATAGCCCATTTTCTGGGCAAAATGCATCCCTCCTCGTCTTGAAAGATTTCCGGCCCAGCAGGGTGTAGAAAAGCAAGTAGCCTACGTTGGTTATTTTGCAAAAAACAAAATAGTTGGGCTAGCCATTTTCAGAAAGGAAAAAAACAAACTGGACTGGTCATGTGCTAAACATATGAAATAAAAGGCCGGGCTAGACGGGCCAGAGCTCCCGCACAACCCAGTTGATAGCCTTCTCCGTCCCGAAAAAACAAAATTACTGCGCACGATGCTGGGTCCCTACATGCACAGTCATCTCCTTATTCCTCTCGGTTGTTGACCATGTTGACAACACCGGAGGGCGGTGCCATGGCGAGCGAACCAAGGTGGAGGATGATGGTGAGGCCTCGGACAGGAACGGACAGGAGCCGGGGAAGATGCGCAGAGTTTTAGGGTGCGATGTGGCCACGATGCGTGCGTGGCAGCACAGCCAGCCGTGGGAGGCGGGAGCAGGCGGTCCCGCCGGCGCTGGTTTGGCTTTGGCGGCTGGAGGAAGAAGAGACTGAAGAAACACGACAGATGTTGAATGTCAATCCAACGGTCAAGGTTGGCACAATCGTTTGTAGACTAAGCCGACACCAAGTAGCATACTTTTTTATATATAGGAAGAAAAGAAAAACTGGGCTCGTTCGCCTGGTAACATTCCCAAAACTGCGACCGTTCGATCTTGCGTCGCAACTAAAACTGCGAGGAAAATGCGTTCGTCTGCCGTCCTCCTCCCAGGGAACGTTCACAACATAAGTGACTAGCACCCTTGGTTTTGAACCGAGAGGCCTTCGGTTCGAGTCCCAGGAACTCCCAATTTTGTCCTCCTTCCTTCCTCGCAAAAAAAGAAAGAAAATCAAAGACTTGAGAAGGTGTACAGAACAAGCTAGTGTACCAGTAAAGAGACGTTGCTGAGTTTTAGAAAAAAGAGAGACGTGCTCCTGTAGCTGGTTCAAATCCAAACCTAGACTATGACTATATATGGTGCTATGCTACTCTGCAAGTAATGAAACTGACATATCCAACGTTCGCTTCACCTCTTCTCTACTTACTCTGCCTAGCATCAGAAGCTCTGGCTGTAGCAACCATGTCCGCTGGCTGCTCGTCCACCTGCTCTTCAGCAGGCAACAACCAGATATGCGCCAAGTCGCTACCCGTACCATTGCCTGTGGGTCTCATCACACCCCCGCCGGCACACGCACCGCAGCCGGTTGCTCATCGCAACCCGCTGCCGTTGGTGTGGTGCCACTGCTGCAAATTACGCAAAGTCATCCGTCGCGTCTCAACCACAATCCGCAACCCTGGTCGAGTCTTCTACAAATGCCTGAATCATGGGGTAATAATGTGTTTAAGTGTTGTTCTACTACTTTCAGTTGTTGATTTTTTAATAGTTTGGTTGATGATCTTCAATTTGATTCGTGTAGAAAAGGGAAGATTCGTGTGATTTGTATTTCTGGGAAGTTGCTAATGTGGGGGAATGCAACTACGCTGATTATTTGGTTAGCCGAGGAATCCCAATACCAGCAGGTTGGGGTGTTGGACAAGTAACTGAAGGAACGACAGAAGAGGAAGATGCAGAGCAGAAGGTTAAAGATGTAGTTCCTCTGATCATGGCCAAGCAACAGCTGCTGAACGGCCTTTACAGCAATGAGGAGATGAAAGAGCTTGTGAAGATAATGGCAAAATCGATGTGCTCTGTAGGATGATTGTCTCTTTATTTGCAGTGTATGTAGCACTCGTGATGTATTTAGTGGCTATGACATGAGAACTTTGCTGAAACTAGTAATGAATGAAACCTGTGTAGCAGGCTGGGCGTAGTGTTGTGAACATCTAATGATTTCTATTAACGGAAATCGGGGGTATCCCCTTTTTCTCATAAATAAATAAATAGCAGAGGCCCTTTTGGTAATAAATAAATAAATTAGCAGAGGCCCTGTCGGGTCAGCTTTGTTCCCATTCGAAGACGTCGAGCAAATTGCAGTCCAACAGCAAACTATGTCATCAAATTCAAGTTTCACAGCCAAATATGAGTACAACTAAACAACAATGTCATCATGTTTTACTCGTCATACAATCACCAAACACAAATCAACATACATAACAAGTGATGTTCTCACAGCAAAATACTAAACAACACGTTCATCAGGTTTCAGTTGTCATCGCAAACACAATTTCACATAGTAGATAAAAAACGTCTTTTGACAGGCAAATACGACAAAAGCAATCTAATCATCATCCGCAGCAGCAGCGTCAACATCTTCGCCATGTGTATCAATCTGAATCGTAATTCCCCACAGCGTCATCTTCTTCTTCATCCTCAATGTCCTCGAACGTTGGCTTCTTCTTGATCAACTCTTGTATGTCCACAGCACGACATGCAATCTTTTCGCCAGCGTCATTGATGTGATGGTTCTCAAAGATATTAGGTACATCTGTGGAATCTTGTACATCAGGGGCGGTGTAAGCATCATCTTGTTGTGCAACTTCATTAAATGAATTCCTCTGCTCAAATCTTTGCAATACTCTCCAGTCATCGCTACGTGCAAATGTGTCTTCCAAGAAAAATATATGTGTTGCTTGATTTGCCAAAATAAAAGGCTCGTTGGTCTGGTACGCCGCCTTGACATTGATGGATTTGAAATAATCATCAGCTCTAGGTTTTGCGATCCTAGAAAACAGGTTATACCAACGACAACACAACAGAACCACACACCGATGATCCTCGAAACTGGAGATATACTGCAACTGAACAATGTCTGTTATGTTAGTATACATTTCAGTTGTCACTCTGCCGTACGTACCCGTGCTCATGATGGCACTGTTTTGTGTCTTCCTGCCTTCATCGCGTGCAAGGGTGTCGTAGCACACATCTCCAACAAGGCAAGATTCATAATGTCTTACACGAGTATCAGGACCCATTGCTAGTGCGCAAAGGGCATCATCAACTGCCTGCCCATCCTCCCGCATCTTCTTAACCTATGTTTAGAAAATAGACAAGCTGATCATCTTATGTACTCAATATATTAAAAAAACTGACAGTGCAATTCAAAAGCTTACATGGCTCTTGAACCATTTTGCAAATCCTGCCATAACCAGTTTGTCAATGTTTCTTGGATTTTGCAGCAGTAACTCCTTTTTGTAGATGCTGCACAACATAGTGATCGCGTCAAACATCTAAATATATAAGAATGTGCTGCAAGTTTAGTAGATTATGATGTATAAGCTGCAGTACTTAGCACTTACTTGATATAAGGTAGTATCTCAGGACAGTTATTCAACACATACCAAATCATTTTGTCCAAATCTTTAGGTTTGTCCTCTTGTCGACTCTTCCTTGTAACTCGAACAGAATAATCGAAAACATTAAGCCCGGGATTGTCTTCACCCACCTCTTTGCTAAGCTGATCAGCTGTTTCAATGTATTTTGAGCAGAATGTCAACGCTTCTGTAGTAATGTAGGCCTCTGCAATGGAACCCTCAGGTCTAGCTCTGTTCCTAACATAGCCCTTGAAAGTGCCTAGCCTCCTTTCAATAGGGTACATCCAGCCATACTGTACTGGACCTCTAAGTAGTGCCTCATCAGGTAGATGAACAGCGAAATGCACCATCACATCAAAGAAGGCTGGAGGATATATCTTCTCAAGGTCGCATAGGATAGTTGGTATCTTGTCTCTAAGACGCTCCAAAGCATCTATCCTGATATTTCTACTGCAGAGTTCCCTGAAGAATTGTCCCAACTCTGCAACTGCGCTGTATAAGTTAGGGCGGCCCAATCCTCTAAGGATAACAGGTAAAACCCTTTGAAGTAGGACATGGCAGTCATGAGTTTTCAACTCTTGTACCTTGTTTCCATCTGCACTAACTCTCCTTTCAGGATTGGAAGCAAATCCATGTGGGAATCTCACACGTGACAGGACCTCGCAGAATTCTTTTCTTTTTACCTTGTCCAAGACGTACACAGCTGGTGCCATATCTCATGGTTTACCTTCATTTTGCACCTGCAAATCCCTTCTGATACCCAGGTGTGTCAAATCAATCCTAGATTTTAAGGTATCTTTCGTCTTGCCTTCAATATTAAGAAGTGTGCCGATAATGGTGTGACATATATTTTTCTCGATGAGCATCACATCAAGATTATGCCGCAGATCCAAATCTTTACAATACTCCAAGTCCCACAAAGTGGACTTGCGGGTAAACAATAATCTTTCTTCTGCGCTGCCACGCTTCCTTTTCCCGCTACCATTACCAGGATGGTTTCCTGGTGTAATCTGTAGTGGACGTACTATTGGAGTGCCTAAGATAAATTGTGTATGTAGACTATGTGTTTATTTACTTCGCATGTTAGCTTTGTCTCGGTTCAATAAAAAGCAGAGTTGGTGATGATGGTGTGCCTGCCATCCTGCAACATAGGCCGTCTGATCTATATCTAACGGATAGGAAGGAAACTATGACAATTTACCCGCACTCCTCTCCACATTTGCAGATAAGGCCTTCCCTCATTCATCCTTTTCTCCCACAAGATCCCGATGTCCCGTGCAATGCATTGGCATCTTGCTAGTACTCCTACAATGTACTACTCCATCCTTCCGAAAATACTTGTCATCAAAATGGACAAAAAGGGATGTATCTAAAACTAAAATACATCTAGCCCTTTTTATTAATTTTGATGACAAGTATTTCCGGACGGAGGGAGTATATTATTGTGAAAGTTCATATACACCGGCCGAGATTAATGCAAACACGGCAGATTTTCATTACATTTCGAACTTTTATAGGACAGAAAAATAAAATAAACCCGACCCTAAACCTATTCTACGGCGACGACCGATGTCCTCCATCTGCGATCTCCATGTACGGGGGCGGGGTTCAAGACCCGTGAAGTGAAGGTGCGGTCTCCGGCGAGGAAGAGTAGAACACGGGAGACGGATCGGCCAGTTGGCACACCATGCCTTGCCGCCTCCCATGCCCTACTCATCCTCGGAGGAGCCCCGACCTCGGCGGTGCCGGACGTTGGACGGCGGCAAGTAGGACGCGTGGCTGACGGTGCTCCCGTCGTCGGCCGCTAGCGTGGCCACCGCTTGTGCGGTCACGTCCGTATCCGGCTACGCCGCTATTGCGTCGCGAGCAACGACTTGAGCGAGGGCGGCGACCTCGAGCTTCATCCCCGAAGACAAGCTCTCCCGCAGAGCGTTCGCGCTCGCGGTCATGGCGGATGTGGTGCCAGGTAGCAGGACGATGCGCTATGGTGTGGAGGTCAGCTGGGCGTTGCCGCTTTAAGTAGTGCATTCCGGTGAGGCCAAGCGTCCGGGTGCGTCATTAAGTCACCGGAGTTGGTTCCTCGGGCACCGAGCCTCTTAACGACGGCATACGAACGGACGACATGAATGCGGGCAGCTGGCGCCGGCTGGGAACGCACCGCGTGATGGCGCGAGGGACGAGGGTTTTTGGTGTACCGGGGTAGTCAGCTGCGGTCGTGGCAACGTTGGAGATGCCCTTTGCTCAGATGTGACCCCACATGTCATTGAAAAAGCAAGACGACCCGGCATGGTCTCAGGTCCTGGGGATGCAGTTGGCCGTGCTACACCACTCCGCGGACGCGTCGCGACGTGCGCGCACTTCGGTGCGCCGTGCATCCTCGACGAGCCGGGTGTTGATCTGCTGGTCGTGCCACAGCGCTAACGCCACCCTCGGCACACGGAAACCGACCGTGTAAAGCGACGATGAGCGTGTCGCTCCCGCATGCCTCATTTGAACATTCCGCCGAGTATCATTCGCATGTGGGCCTAGACCATGCTTGTATTTCCAATGTTGTAATTTGTCCGACATGCATACAAACAAACGGTTCCTTTAAAGTTTCACTTTGCCTCCACTACGTGTCGCTTCCCGTCTTAGTGTTGACATCCCATTCGGTTCATGCCCCGACACATCTTGACGAGATCGATTGATGTTGAGAGATCAATTGCGTATCGTGCAAGGAGATAAAGGTTTGGTCTGTTTCTATGATAGAAATGACCGGAGGGGGGGGGGGTCTGTGGGGATCAGAGGGAGTATATTGTACGTTCATAAGTGAAACGAGCATACTGTACCCACCGTAGTCCTCTTTCAATCAATCTCCAGACCCCGCGATGAAATCGAGAGAGAACGAGTGGGTGCATGTGTGATACCTAAGGCGGATTCAAAAAATTTAACCGGTCATCATAGCATCCACAAATCATATATAAAGGGTATTCAATGTTCGTTTTGCTCTTGAACGTACAATATACGCCCTCCTATCCTTTCTAGTTTACATATAAGTTTTATGTGTAGTCAAAGTATCTCTACTTTGATCAAACTTACAGAAAAAAGTATCTGTTGGGGAATGTAGTAAAAATTGAAAATTTTCCTACGTGCCACCAAGATCAATCTAGGAGATGCTAGCAACTAGAGAGAGGGAGTGCATCTTCATACCCTTGAAGATCGCTAAGCGGAAGCGTTACAAGAACGCGGTTGATGGAGTCGTATTCGTGGCGATTCAAATCGCTAAAGATCCGATCAAGCACCGAACGGACGGCGCCTCTGCGTTCAACACACGTACAGCCCGGGGACGTCTCCTCCTTCTTGATCTATCAAGGGGAGAGGATAAGTTGAGGGAGAACTCCGGCAACACGACGGTGTGGTGGTGGTGGAGCTCGTGGTTCTCCGGCAGGGCTTCGCCAAGCACTACGGAGGAGGAAGAGGTGTTGGAGAGGGGGAGGGCTGCGGCAGGGAAGGGGTGCGGCTGCCCTCCCACCCCCTCTATTTA
Organism: Aegilops tauschii subsp. strangulata; assembly: GCF_002575655.3. Classification (NCBI taxonomy): domain Eukaryota; kingdom Viridiplantae; phylum Streptophyta; class Magnoliopsida; order Poales; family Poaceae; genus Aegilops; species Aegilops tauschii. Next base: position 170,888,603 of record NC_053037.3, read on the forward strand.
TAGGGTGAAGGGAGAGGGGTCCGGCTCCCCTAGATGCATCTAGAGGGGGGCGGCGGCCAAGGGGGAAACTTGCCCCCCAAGTTTGGTGGGAGGCGCCCCCACCCCCTAGGGTTTTCAACCCTAGGCGCCTTGGGCCCTGGGGGGGCGCACCAGCCCACTAGGGGCTGGTTCCCACCCTTGTTCAGCCCACTTGGCCCACCGGGGCAGGTGGCCCACCCGGTGGACCCCCGGACACCTTTCGGTGGTCCTGGTACAATACCGATAACCCCTGAAACCATTCCGGTGACTGAAGCTGGACTTCCCATATATAAATCTTCACCCCCGGACCATTCCGGAACTCCTCGTGACTTCCGGATCTCATTTGGGACTCCGGACAACCTTCAGTAACCACATAGTATTTCCCATAACAACTCTAGCGTCACCGAACCTTAAGTGTCTAGACCCTACGGGTTCGGGAACCATGCAGACATGACCGCGACATCTCTCCGGCCAATAACCAATAGCGGGATCTGGATACCCATGTTGGCTCCCACATGTTCCACAATGATCTCATCAGATGAACCACGATGTTGGTGATTCAATCAATCCAGTATACAATTCCCTTTGTGCATCGGTATGTTACTTGCCCGGGATTCGATCGTTGGTATCCCCATACCTCGTTCAATCTCGTTACTAGCAAGTCTCTTTACTCGTTCCGCAACGCATGATCCCATGGCTAACTCCTTAGTCACATTGAGCTCATTATGATGATGCATTACCGAGTGGGCCCAGATATACCTCTCCGTCATACTGAGTGACAAATTCTAGTCTTGATTCATGCCAACCCAACAGACACTTTCGGAGATACCTGTAGTGCACCTTTATAGTCACCCAGTTACGTTGTGATGTTTGATGCACCCAAAGTACTCCTACGGTATCCGGGAGTTGCACAATCTCATGGTCTAAGTAAATGATACTTGACATTAGAAAAGCTCTAGCAAACGAACTACACGATCTTGTGCTATGCTTAGGATTGGGTCTTGTCCATCACATCATTCTCCTAATGATGTGATCCCGTTATCAACGACATTCAATGTCCATGGCCAGGAAACCATGACCATCTATTGACCAACAAGGTAGTCAACTAGAGGCTTACTAGGGACATATTACGATCTATGTATTCACACATGTATTACGGTTTCCGGTTAATACAATTATAGCATGAACAATAGACATTCATGAATCTATATTGCTAGATTCGTACGTACTCCTAGATTTGTATTCAAACAGACATGGTTTCCAATTTGTTTTCAACCACGTGAATGTGCTTGTTCTTGCGCATGCTCTTCCTACTAGGATTTCGCCACGTATAGCCAGTCCAATAGTAACTTTTTTTAAGCTCCCTGTCCAATAGTACTAGTGGAGTACTGACAACATGTGTAGTAGAGTATGCAGTGCTCATAGTACTCCCTCCTTCCATTTATATAGGGCCTATGTGGAGGAGAGAGATGTGAAAAAGTAAGGGGATTGAGCTCTCATGCAAGAGCCTAGCTATATACGCATTCCTAATTAAATACAATAAATATGAAGAAAGAGATAGAGAGGAGATGGAAAAAAGTACTAATACAATAGCCAACCTTATTTTTGTGTGGGAAATAGCCAACCTTAGAGCCCACACTACTGTATGAGTGCATATAGATGATGGCTATAGATGACATGGCAGTTCCTTATAGCCATCGGCTGGCTATATTATTAACCATGCTCTAATGTGTTTTTTAAAACCGCCTTTGACTATTGACAAGATTAATAGTACATGAGATGTATAATGTGAAAATTATATCACTGGAAGCTCCTTTCACATACGAATTTGACCGTATGCTTTGTGTAAGTTGCATGTCATATATTATTACTCTAACATTTGGTCAAAGTTAGCCTCGAAAAATGCATTAGGCCCTGCAGATGGAAGGAGGGAGTAGTAGTGGAAGTGGATCCTCTGACGTAGGTATCCCTGCCTTACCCTCCCTTTTGTTCACTTACAGGCGGACCCCATGCTTGCTAGGCCACGCATGTCAGTTACTCAATGGGTTCGGCCACATCAGGGGACCCTCATCCGTAGTATACTCCCTTTGTTTTTATTTACTCCACATAAAACGGAGGGAGTGGTAGTATAAATGACGCAGGCGGGGGAGGGGGAGGGACGTCGGTTTGCTCTCAACTATGGTCCCACAAGCGAGCGAAAACGCAAGACGAAGCGCGTTCCATTCGTTGAGCGACGTGGAGGGTCCAACGTGTCGGGGTGCAATGCGAACGCGACAAGAGCGATGTACAGTCAAAACCGATTGACCGGTCGTCACCGGAACCACTATTCACACCAGAACCTTCGCTGCTCGGCCTACGCCAGCCACTGCCCCAAAACCACACCTCCTCTCCAGCCCATTCCGCCACCTTTCGATCCCCTAGCCCGCATCAAGCGTCCCCTAGTTCGCCGGAAAGCCATGGTGCACTGCAAGATCACGTACTACAAGATGCTGACGCCGGAGCGCCGCGCAGAAATCGCGGCGGCGGTCGGCGCACAGACCTCCATTCCCAAGCTCGCTTTGCAGCGGGCCAATCCCCGAGTTCTCTGGAGCCAAGCTACGAGGAGGAGGAAGCCGATCCAATGTTCATGGCGGAGGTCGCGGCGCAGAAGGCCCCCGATGGGTATGAGACGATGGACGCCGATTTCGTGCCGGCGTCCGGGTCCCCCATGGTGCAGGCGGACCAACGGTTCAACCTGGCGATACTACAGGAGGACCGGGAGGCAGAGGCTCAACTCGACATGGAGCGCGCGCATGCCGCTGCCATCGAGGCTCTCCTGCAGGCGGAACCGGATGTCGTGGATGTGAACCGGGTGGCGGAGGCTCAACTTGAGGCGGAGTGCACGGATGCCGCTGCCATCGAGGCCCTCCTGCAGGCGGAACCGGACGTCCTCGACTTGAGCTGGGCGGCGGAGGCTCAACTCGACGTGGAGCGCGCGGATGCCGCTGCCATCGAGGCCCTCCTGTAGGAGGAACCGGACGTCCTGGACTTGAACCGGGCGGCGGAGGCTCAACTCAACGCGGAGCGCGTAGATGTCGCTGCCATCGAGGCCCTCCTGCAGGCGGAACCAGACGTCCTCGACTTGAACCGGGCGGTGCTCTCGTCCGTGTAGAGTGCCCTCCCGCTCCGCGTGAACAAGTAGCTGGAGGCCGAGGACAACCACGGTGCGGAGACACACGTCGGCAGCTATGGCTGGTTCGCGCTGGCAGCCAAAGACGACAAGGCCGTCTCATTCCACGAGCAGTGATAGTTTTTCTTTATGTTGTTGTTTTTAGGGATCTTTTGCTGTGTAAAAACATATTATTGTTATGCAAGTTGCCTGACTTTCATCATTTGGGTCAGTCTACCATTTTAGGCGGTTGGATGAATATCCTACGTCTCCTAACCCTTCTTCCTCACCTCTTCTTCTTCCCCAACAGACCACCGCATGGGCCGTACGGATCCTCCCCAACATGCGGTTGGATAAACATACTGTATGAACGAAAATTATGTGTCAGCGGTAGGATGGCTGAGTTTGGTTTGTTCACATGCGGTAGCACGTGTTAGTGAGGGTGCGTTCCCTTGGTTGGGTGTGCGGCGTGTAGGAGCGATTGTGTGAGGGTGTGGAGCGACCGTGTGAGGGTGCGGTGCAACCGCGACAGCCGTGCGCAAGTGTACCTCCTTTTCATTTTGAAAAATTTAGGCAAGCTTGGCAAAAATGTGTGGGGAAGTATGGCAATGCAAGGCCTAGACCCAAACAGGATAAGTACGTACGTACTAGGAGTACTAGTGTTAATAAAGAAAGGCGGGGTTTTCCTTCGCGGGATTAATCAATGCAAATCCTCGTTTGACGTGTCAATTAATGCATTTTTTTCTCCAAAGCCCAAAGAGCTAACCATCTCACTCCTCATCGCTTGATTAATGCAGCACCATGCAAACCAACCTTCTCACTTCCGGATGCATGCATGGGTATATTAATCTCCTTGGTTGCTAGTACGAGGCAAACCCCATCAATTTTGCCTCGATTAGTGTTAGTGGCCTTTTGCAAATTGTAATTTTGATATACTGGCCTTGTGTACAAAAAAATGGAGGTAGTAACTATTTGACTTCCTTCCCCATTGCGGTGACGTCGACGATATCTCGAACGTTGTGGTTTGGCAAAGTGCATTCGACGGAGAACACCGTTGAGGGAGACCACGGTAAGTCGTTCGCAAGTGCCGCCTGCAAGCCGAGACAACCGCCTTTTTTGCATCCAGGAAGTCCGTTGAACCAAAGGACGCGTAAATGTACTAGTACTACTAGTACACAATAGCGTCGTCCGTCCAGCTTAGTGCGGTGAGGTGGTTTCTAGAAGAATACGATGGAGAAGCGGAGTCAGCGAAGAGTGAAATGATGGTTGCTTCGTCCGTGCTTTGTGATTTGACGCCTCAACGCTTTGTGACTTGTGATAGAAGGGATAGGGGAGTAGACTCTGTGCTCTATACTGTACATGCGTCCAAGCACGGGAGCAAGAGGAGGGACGTTGCATTTTTCTATTCCTTCAATCAATCAACCAGGAAGCTTCGGTTCCATCTTTTTGGCTTTGGCAGCACCGTCCACAATGGTTCCCATCGATGCCAAAAGCTATTTTCACATTTGGCTACACATGGTGGATGCCCTTAACCGTACCACTTGGTTTTGCTCTTGTGTGCTATCTATGCAAATCTCAATTATATTGATCTAAAAAATTATAAAATCAAGATTAGTAAAAAGGAGGTGATTTTGTCGCGCGGATGGTGGGGGAGGTTTCTTATTTTTAGAGGATGTTGGCCTGGCGGTTTGCTAACATGCGGTCCCAAGTGTCAGTGCTTTACCAAGCCGATCCGCGTCCCACATGAGGCAGAACAATGGCAGAAGCAACACGTGGTTAACTTGAAGAAGATGAGGGAGAAGCGGATTCAGCAACGAGTGAAATGATGGTTGCTTCGTCCCTCCAACTTCTTTTTCTAGCATTATTACTTCATCCCTCCAACTTATATACGGGAAAGGTGCATCTTTGTGATTTGACGCCTCATTGCTCATTACTACGCCGGCGCCATGACCGGGGTGCTTCACCCCTGCTGCTCTGCACTGTATTTCGGTATGGCACGTGGACCCAGTAGCATGATGTCCCACATGTCAACGAACGGGACTAGAACATTTATGAAAGAGAGCGCTCCAATCTTACGATGGAGGAGTACACGACACAGCGGCCCCGTGAACTGTCACTTGTACTGTATAGTACTATATTTTTGTTGTTTCGCACGATCCATCGATACAAACCCGATTAAACAGGAAAGGGCATAATTTTTCCCGCGCGGTAGATGATACTGGCCATACATTTCAAAGGCAATTTTGATGTATGCAAACTGAATAATTAAGTAACAATGTGATATCTAGTAAAACTAAAAACACATATGATTTATTGTGTTAGAGTGTAGTAGTAGTGCTGCATTGCATAGTTGTTAGATGTAACATGCGAGAACGTGTAGAGATGTAGTTTTGGAGGGCCTACAGAGAGAAAAGCGTAATACAGTCACCGAACTTCAGAATACGCTCATTACGGTCACTATATACGTTTTGCGATGATTATACGGTCACTTGCTGACCGTTCAACATCGGATTGCACTCTATTGACCGACCAAATAGGCTGCGTGGCACCATGTTGACTAGTTAAATTGACCACGTTCCTTGTGGGTCCACATGTCAGTTCACATAGGAAAAAGGTCAGATAAACACAAATTTACGCAGGCGCGACAAGACTCCAACCAGTGCGCGGGAATCACCTGGTTGTGTATGTGTCTGTCAGGGCCTGATGTGTGCACATGCACGTGTAGGTTGAGCACTTGAGCGTGAGAGTGTGTGTTGGTCGTGTGGTGTGTGCATGCATGCGTGCGTGTGTGCGTGTGAGTGTTGCGTGCATGCGTGGTTGCGTGTGAGTGTTGCGTGTGTGCGTGGCTGCATGTGTTCGTGTGAGTGTTGCGTGCATGCAGTTCATGTGCATGCGTGCGTGTGTGTATAATCACCACACCAGCTCCCGTGTGTTAAAACAGACGGCTCAACATACCAATACAAGGCCACCTTGTCCGCTGTGCCCACGGTCATGACTTCGAACCACCATCCAATATTTTTTTTGTCGTTTGTTTTCATTCTTACTAGCAAGATGCCCGTGCGTTGCACGTAACATCAAGATGTATTTGTATGACTAGTTTATCTCGTGAGAGAAAAGGATGAACGAGGGAAGGCCTTATTTGCAAATGTGGAGAGGTGTGTGGGTACCTTTTTGCAAAATTGCCATAGTTTCCTTCCTATCCGTCAATATAAATCAGACAACCTATATTGCAGGATGGCAGGCACACCATCATCACCAACTCTATTTTTTATAAGAGTGTAGAAGAGTAGATACAAGCCGACAGGTGGGCCCAATGGTAGTGAGATAGTGTGATGCAACACTAGAGGTGCCACGTGGAGCGTTTAACTGGTCAACTAGTCGTGTCTTGAGCAAATACAGAGTTGTACGGTGAGCCCGTGACTGTATAATAACCACATAACGTAAATGGTGACTGTAATGAGTGGATTCTGAAGTCCAATGTACGTATCGTGTTTTCGCTCCAAATACAATGATCGTCACTGTATATATCACGAGAGAAAGATGAAACATGCGTGAATGTGCTGGGGGCTTACTTTTAGAGGACCTGGAGATAGTTTGTGTGCGTACGTGAAAGGGGCGTAGAGGCGGTGCATGCTATGGGGAGAGAGATGCTCTTTGTTTCTCTTTATTATGACTAACTTTATATATAGTATAAAAATATTAAAATTCACAGCGCGGAATAAATATCATTGTGGGCACCATGCAATGCAAATTAATGTTCATACTCCTCCATATAAATTTGTAATGTTGTATATATGTAGAAATTCTAAAATAATTTTTTGGCCACACTTTATTCAAAAGGAATGTTGTATGCGAAATAAACGTGAAGAGAGGGCTTTTTAGATCAATGGGGTACGTGATGTAACATGTGTGAATGTGTAGTTGATGTATTTGGCAGGGCCTAGAGAGGTATGTGTGTGTATTACGTATTCGAGAGAGGCATGGATAGAGGGGCCGGCGGGGGGAGGGGGCGTGGGAGAGATAGCACGAGAAATGAGAGAGGTATAGAGAGAGAGACTAATATGATGTCACAGCGAGAGATTCCCTTGAGTGTGTATATGCAAGGGGGGAGGGGATAGAGGCATGAGGAGATTTTTTTGTGTGGTGTCTGTGTTGGTATGTGTGGGTGTGAGAAGATAACGAGACCTGGGGGCAGAGGGTGTGTCACCGCGTGAGGTCCGGTGGGTCGAGGTGAGGCCCTTGGTTCGGTTCCATCCTGCGCCACATTGGTCGGCCCGTGACGCATTTAGGGAGACCCATGGATGACTTATCGTACAAGACAACGATAGCAGAATTGTGAAGGACTCTGTGTCCACTGACAAAGCCGGCTAGGATTTGTAACCCTGGGTTCTCGGACTAAGGAAACCCCTTATCTCTGATATTACTATTCATCCAAGCTAACTTTAAGGGTCATCCTACAGAATGCTCTGCTAGAAACATACTCGTCGATTAGGAAGAGAGGTGTGAGACAATGCGTGAGACACAGGCCTAAAGATAATGTACATACATGAGACACGTAGGCAGGTCTATGTATATAGAAAGGGTCGATGGGGATTGTGCGTGCGTATGCTTGTGAGAGGAAGAGTGCTTGTGATAAAGGTTAGTGAAAACAGTCGTAAATGGTTACGAGAGGGAGGGAGGGTTGTATCAAGAGCATTTCTGCGAGAAAGACACCTCGGGAGAGAGTGTGTGAGTGTAACGCCCCAAGACCGACGCTCCAGAAGACTTCCATATATTTCGTGATCATCGTGTGTTTCTTTTTGCTTGCTCTATTTATTTTGCATTGCATCATGTCATCATGCCATCATGTCTTTTAATTTCTAAAACTCAACTAAATAAATTGCATAGAATTTTGATCTATTTAAATCGAGGGAATTCATATGGTGACTTCTCTTTATAACATATCCTCCCAATATTAGGGAGCTATAATAAATATTCCATTCTTTTGGAATTAACCATAACACACTTGCATAATAAACGCCATGCCTTTTCCATTTCAAGTTTGTTCCCCAAACTTTGCCAATAATTCTCATCTCTGTTATCGAGGCTCCTCTAAGATTCTCAACATTTTTGGACACTCCTAGAACCTCATCCTAGTTCAAACCATTTGAATTAAATTCAAATGAGTTTGAATTCAACTTCACACGTGTGCCCACTTCTATTTTTTTCCGGGATCAAGCACATTTTTATGAGTCCAGGAAAATAGCCCCTTGCACAAATCCTTTCCCTAACCCCTCCTTTCTTTTCTTCTCTCTAATTTCTTTTCTATTAAAAGAAATATGAGGGAGAGAGAGAGCGCAGCCTTGTAGCCCAGCCGGCCTCTTTGGCCTAACCAACCAGCGCCGGCCCACCTAACCCTCCTAACCCTAGCCGCTCGACCCCTCAACACCTCTTGTTCCCCTCCGCCGACACCCACACACGCATGCATCGAGCCAGGGAGAGCCCTGCTCGATCCCCCCTCTCGATCTCACCGTCTCCCTCCCGCAGCGCCCCCATCTTCCCGCAGCGCCCCTCTCCCTCGCCCCCTCCTTCTTCCTTGCTTCGCCAGGGAGAGGAGCGAGACCCCGCGCCTGCTGCCGTCGTCCTCCGCGCCCAGCAGGAGCGTCGCGCCCTCGTCCCGTTCCCCTCTGCCTTGCCTCTCCGTTGCATGGCCCGGCGCCAGTGCCGCTGCTTCTTCGTCGCCCGTGCTGCCATGGCCCTCCTCGTGCCTCTGCTTCCTCGCCCTCGCCGGATTCGAGTCCCTCCGCTCCGGATCTGGCGCGTGCCGCGCTCCGGACTTCACCTGCGGCTCCGCCGCCCCATCTCCACCTCGCCGACCGTCAACCCCGACGTCCGACCCAGCCATCTTCTGCTGCTACCTCGAGCAGTCCCGCCACGGCCATCACCTCCCCGACGCCCTTGCAGCAGCTGCTAGACCACCTCGGTGCCACCAGGGAGTGCCATGGCCTCCACCGAGACCCTTGGAATCATCAAGACCGCCAAGTACCACTACATACGGTGCCCGAACGACCACCGCACCGAATGCCAAGTACAGGATGATGACCCGCGAAGCCCTGGACGCCATGTACCACAACCGTTGCGTTCCATTTCATCTCTGCCGAGACCAAGAGGACGCCAAGTACCAGGATGACGATGACCCGTCAAGTTCATCTACAGGTGTGTACCACTACACCGGAGTCCTCGGATTCATCAAGTTCCCACGACGACTTAAGTGTACCCCTCCGGTTCGCCAAGTTCGACTATCGTTGCTACGATGTACATCTACTTCCACTACGCCGCCACGTGTGCCACTACTTCCCACGACGTCCCGTGAACAACTACTTCCACTTCGAACCCGTCCGCCCCGAAACATACGCTTCAAAGGTATAATGACGAGACGACCACCGTGGACCGAATGCATGTGTTGTAGGAGATGCACCGTTTGCACCGTGTCCGAATTGTTACTCGTTTCCATGCAACTAACCCGTGGGAACCCGGTAGTCGTGAGCACCCCACCATCTTGCATGACACGCTCACGCCACACTTCCTTTTGCGCCGGTATCTCCACGAGCTACCGGAACCGATATGTTGCCGTGGCATCATTTTCGGATTCGTTGCCGTGGCACCCCTTTCTTCCACCACGGTGACAAATGCTTCATAACATGCTCATGTCAACATTTTCATAAAAAGGCATAAAACTTGCATTGTCATCCGCATCATGATAAGAACATTTAAAAATGTTTACAATTGTTGTTTCCTTTAAATTGCTTTATGCATATGGGGATTTTCCGGAATTGTCGTTTGTTATTTCCGGCCTCATTTAAACTTGCCTAGATAGGTTGTTTAATTATGCTTCACCTCTTGCCATGTTAACCAACATTTAATCTTGTCTTGTTCGTAAACGAGAGCAAACTAAATAACTTGAATGTGGTGTTTCCTCAATATGCAAGTCGTTGCATATTGAGCTCCACTTAATTTGTAGTATTGTTTGTGCTCCTTGCCATGCCATGCCTCATTAAACTGGACATGCGTCATACTTGATTATGCATCATGCCATGCTTATGTGTTGGTTGTTTACCATGATGTTTGCTTCTTTCCGGTTGCGCTTCTCCTTGATAGTTTCGGTTACGTTGCGATTGTGAGGATCCGTTCGACTACGTCCGTTTGTCTTCTTCATGGACTCGTTCTTCTTCCTTGCGGGATCTTAGGCAAGATGACCATACCCTCGAAATTACTTCTATCTTTGCTTGCTAGATGTTCGCTCTATTGCTTTGCCGCACTACCTACCACTTGCTATATCATGCCTCCCATATTGCCATGTCAAGCCTCTAACCCACCTTTCCTAGCAAACCGTTGTTTGGCTATGTTACCGCTTTTGCTCAGCCCCTCTTATAGCGTTGCTAGTTGCAGGTGAAGATGAAGATTGTTCCATGTTGGAACATGGATATGTTGGGATATCACAATATCTCTTATTTTAATTAATGCATCTATATACTTGGTAAAGGGTGGAAGGCTCGGCCTTATGCCTGGTGTTTTGTTCCACTCTTGCCGCCCTAGTTTCCGTCATACCGGTGTTATGTTCCTTGATTTTGTGTTCCTTACGCGGTTGGGTGTTATGGGAACCCCTTGACAGTTCGCCTTGAATAAAACTCCTCCAGCAAGGCCCAACATTGGTTTTACCATTTGCCTAACAACCTATTACCTTTCCCTTGGGAGTAATTAACCCGAGGGTCATCTTTATTTTAGCCCCCCCGGGCCAATGCTTCTCTAAGTGTTGGTCCGTACTAGAGCACTGTGCGGGACCGTCCCTTGAAAACTTGGGTTACGTTGGTACCTGTACGCTTAGCTCATCCGGTTGTGGCCTGAGACGAGATACGCGTGGCTACTATCAGGGTGTCGGCACGCCGGGAGGTCTTGCTGGTCTTGTTTTACCATTGTCGAAATGTCTTGTAAACCGGGATTCCGAGACTGATCGGGTCTTCCCGGGAGAAGGAATATCGTTCGTTGACCATGAGAGCTTATAATGGGCTAAGTTGGGACACCCCTGCAGGGTATAAAATTTCGAGAGCCGTGCTCGCGGTTATGTGGCAGATGGGAATTTGTTAATATCCGGTTGTAGAGAACTTGACACTCGACTTAATTAAAACGCATCAACCGCGTGTGTAGCCGTGATGGTCTCTTTTCGGCGGAGTCCGGGAAGAGAACACGACTTTTGGGTTAGGTTTGACGTAAGTAGGAGTTCAGGATCACTTCTTGATCATTACTAGTTGACGACCGTTCCGTTGCTCCTCTTCTCGCTCTTATTTGCGTATGTTAGCCACCATATATGCTTAGTGCTTGTTGCAACTCCACCTCACTACCTTCTCCTACCCATAAGCTTAAATAGTCTTGATCTCGCGGGTGTGAGATTGCTGAGTCCTCGTGACTCACAGATTCTACCAAAACAGTTGCAGGTGCCGACGATACCAGTGCAGGTGACGCAACCGAGCTCAAGTGGGAGTTTGACGAGGAACTTGGTCGTTACTATGTTTTGTTTCCTGATGATCAGTAGTGGAGCCCAGTTGGGACGATTGGGGATCTAGCATTTGGGGTTGTCTTCTTTTATTTCGGTTCCGTACTCGAACCTTGATTGTACTCTGAATGATGTATGTTTAATTTATGTATTGTGTGAAGTGGCGATTGTAAGCCAACTCTTTATCCCTTTCTTGTTCATTACATATGATTGTGTGAAGATGACCCTTCTTGCGAAAAAACTACCATGCGGTTATGCCTCCAAGTCGTGCCTCGACACGTGGGAGATATAGCCGCATCGTGGGCGTTACAGTGAGCATGTGTGAGAGACCACCGATGGAGAGTGAAACTACACGTAAAAGACTGATGTACACATTGATTAAAGATACAAATTGTATCCAAATATTAGGATGGGATCATGATATTTGGAATTCGCATAAGGAACGGTCATTGATCCATCAGACATCTAGATTCTATCGAATTTGAGCATGTCTATGTTATTATTCGACATAATTGATCCACATAGTTAGTATTTTGAACTCCAGACAATGCATCGCTTTAGCAGTCGAATATAAACGTGAGTATAGTTCATGTTGTGTGTGTAAAGCACATTATACATACAAAAGTTACACAATGAACATTATAAATAGCTAGCTATGAACTAGCATACATTTGAATTCAACTTAAGGTGGTTTAAAAATCGAATTCAACATGAAGTCCATTCAATTATTTGAATTCGATATCATGGCATTTGTAAATCATACCTAAATTATGGGGCACCAATCTTTGCTCTGATTTTGTACATAATATCATATATAGTCGTGTACAAAATAGATTCAAATTTAGCTCCTCCATTCCAAAATAATCGTAGTTATAGGATTTTCAAGTGTCAAATTTAACGTTGTCTATTTAGGTCAATCCTCAAAGTTCAAGAGTAGTCTAAACGTGAATGCTTCTGTTTCAAAATTTCGAACGAAGCGCCAAAAGAGCCTCTACTCGCCCCAAACCGCGTGAGACCAATGTTTGGTAGTAGAAGGAAATTACTTTTCTAACTCCGACCCGTGAAACCTACCGGCCCGACGTCCAAAGGTCTAAACCGGGGTAGGTTTGTAGCTTCATCGAGACGCCATGCAACCGCCTCCGAAAAACATTCATACACAATGGCCGCCTAAGCACACATGAGCGCGGCCGAAATCGCTCCCGCCCACTATTTGGGACACCTGGGATTACCATCCTACCCCGACCCGCAGTAGGTCCGAAATTTAAGAGGGGGGTAAAGTTTGTACTTTCCCCAACTTTCAAACAAGCGCGTCCCATCTGTTCAAAAAAGCCAAAAACAAGCGCGTCCCAGATCGAAACATGGTTCTCCCTTAGCTCTCGCCGCCCCCTGTCCGATTCCCATTCATACTCCGTGGGCGCCAAAACTACCTCTCCACCAGCCGCGAAACCCCGACGTCCTCCGTCCGCCACCCATCCCACCCATCAACCGCCACCCTCCTCCATCACACCGGAGCCGATACCCCGACGTCGTCGTCCACCGCAACCTCAACCGCAACGCCCTCCACGGCTAGTAGTTGAAGCCGAGGCCAAGCCGTCTGTACCCGAGCCAGTTCAACCACGCCGTCCTGCGCCTCACCGCTGCCGCTCCAACTTCACCATCGTCCACCGCACCGAAGCTGTTCCTGCTACGCCGTCCTTTGCCACCTCGGATCTGCTTCCCCTCCGCCGACATACGGCCACGGCAACACAGTCAACAATTTGGCCATGGGTTCATCCAAGCCTGCACCCTCCTCCGAAACATCGGTTCCCTTGGCAAAAAGAAGAATATCACCGCGACATATGGAGGAGACCACACCGGCAACCGAAAATGGTACTCCTCTTCCCTTATTCGTGCAAATCTTACGTGTCTGCTTGCACGGTATTCATCCCACAAAAGACACTAGTTGACCGCTTCTTCTTGATACTAGATGTTCCTAGTAACTCGCGATGCACAACGTTTCTCCTCATATACTATTTCACCTTAGCTAGAGGTCCGTCGTCCCCTGGATTTCAATTCCTGGTCAGTTGATTCCCAATTAACGGAAGCATTCCCCGGCGTAACAGAAGCAGCACCTCAGTGTTTATCTTAGGGCGTGTGGGTCCTAGAGCTGCTGGCGCCCGATCTGGAGGTCGACCGGGATTAAAGGGATGGCCTGGGGGCGCTGCCAAGCACGGCGGTGGTGTGAGGTCGAGGGGAGGGAGGGATGGCGGAGGCAGGGGTCTGGGCCGCTGGTCATTGGCGGTTCGAGAAAGATTGTCAACAGTGACTGGCGGGAGGTAGACGAAGGCCATCTGCCCATTCCTTATAGATCGGACGGTTCATAAAAAAATCGACTGACCTATTTATTTTCCAGTCGACTGTTATCTTGATAGGACCACATGTGGTGGTGTGCTGGAGGAGTACCTGCATTTCCTGTGCTCGTATATTACAAAACTATACGGAGTTGAATCTAATTTTGTTTGCCATGCAATGTTGTAGAGCTATCATATGTCTCCTGTCATTTATTTTTCAGCCACCTACTATTTGCTACTTTTACAGTGCACTAGTTCTGCACACACTTCACCCATACTCTCACTATTGTGTTTTTATGCAAGGGTATTTCAGACTCTGCCTTGACAGAAGTAGAAAAGAAAAGAGAGAAGTCGCTCCTGCTTGCTTCGCGGGCAGGCAAGACACGTGTTTTTGCTTTAAAGGTTGGATGTTTAACAGATGGAGACGGTAAACGTAGCTCTGGAGTTGATGATCTCGCTCGCCGTGAACCACCATCCCAGGTGCTTGCTTTAACATCATGGTGTCATATGTGGTTGCATGTTGCATATGGTGTCTAGCTTGTATTCGAAAGGCCGAAGTCGGTCTTTATTAAGATAAGGAAAGATATTTTTTACATGAACCACCATCCCTGGAGAACCGAATGACAAATAGCTAGTCAGGCCACTGGCCGAGCCAGTGACAAGCCCAGCACAGACATGCATCACCTGGAAGCCAACTAAAAAGCCACGATGGTGGTGAAGCAGCCCGCCTCCCACCAGGCTCTCAGGTCCTAGATGATCATGCTCACCACTCCAGCCAGATGTCTAGCTTGTATTGCTTCCAATTTGGTTAAATTGCATTTGCTTAGCTTACACACTATACCTTTGAATATGACATGCCTTCCTGTTTTTGGTACATACTAGTACATCTGTCTATTAACCATGTTCTTACATCAAACTAATGTTCTTGTGTATCCCTCATCAATCACTTATGATGAGGCAGTCAGGCCAGTGGACTACTGTGATAAAAGATCCTCATTTAAAGAACGCAGTGTCAGCCTCCCCACATGATTCTCAAGAAACAACAAGGCTAGATGAAGATAGTGAACGTAGCTCTATAGTTGATTACCGCATTTCCCCTACACTAGCATCGCAGGTGCTTGCTCTAACTTGGCAGCGTGATATGTGGTTGCATGTTGCATATGGTGTCTGATGTCTACTACGCAACTCTATTCTTGTAGACACGTGTTGGGCCTCCAAGCGCAGAGTTTTGTAGGACAGTAGCAATTTTCCCTCAAGTGGATGACCTAAGGTTTATCAATCCGTGATAGGTGTAGGATGAAGATGGTCTCTCCCAAACAACCCTACAACCAAATACAAGAAATATCTTGTGTCCCCAACACACCCAATACAATGGCAAATTGTATAGGTGCACTAGTTCGGCAAAGAGATGCTGATAAAAGTGTAATATTGATGGTAGAAATATATTTTTATAATCTGAATAAACAAAAACAGCAAGGTAGCAAATAGTAAACGAGCACAAAAACGGTATTGCAATGCTTGAAAATGAGGCCTACGGTCCGTACTTTCACTAGTGCAAACTGTCAACAATGCTAACATAGTTGGATCATATGATTATCCCTCAAAGTGCAATAAAGAATCACTCCCGAGTTCCTATTAGCGGAGAACAAAAGATATAAATTGTTTGTAGGGTACGAAACCACCTCAAAGCTATTCTTTTCGTTTGATCTATCCTAGAGTTCGTACTAAAATAACGCAAGCTATTCTTTCCGATCGATCTAATCAAGAGTTCGTACTAAAATAACACCAATGCAATTTCATATTCATAATACTCAATCCACACAAATAACTGCAAAGAGACCCCAAAGTTTCTATCGGAGAAAAGATAATAAAAATGTGGATGAACCCCTATGCATAGATTACCCCAACGTCACCTCGGGAATCCGCAAGTTGAGTGCCATAACATACATCAAGTGAATTAATATGATACCCCAATTGTCACCTCAAGTATTCATACCGCAAGACATACATCATGTGTTCTCATCTCTGAATATTCAATCCGACAAGACAAAACTTCAAAGGGTAAAGACTCAATTCATCACAACAAGAGTATAGAGGGGAGAAACATCATATGATCCATCTATATTAACAAAGCCCATGATATAGATCACGAGAGAGAGAGAGATTAAACACATAGCTACGGGTACAAACCCTCAGCCCCGAGGGTGGACTACTCCCTCCTCATCGTGGTGGCCGCCGGGATGATGAAGATGGCCACCGGAGATGATTCCCCCCTCCAGCAGGGTGCCGGAACGAGTCTAGATTGGTTTTCGGTGGCTACAGAGCCTTGCAGCGGCGGAACTTCTGATCTAGGGTAACCCCAATGGGTTTTGGAATATTTGGGAATTCATAGTGCAAAGAAGGGGTGCGGGAGGCCACCGAGGTGGGCACAACCCACCTGGGCGCGTCAGGTGGGCCTGGCGCGTCAGGTGGGTTGTGCCCCCCTCGGGGCACCCCCCAGGTGCTGCTCTGGCGCATTGGTTTCCTTCTGGTCCATAAAAAATCCAAAAAATAGTTTCACGGTGTTTGGACTCCGTTTGATATTGATTTTCTGCAATGTAAAAAACAAGCAAAAAATAGCAACTGGCACGGGGTGAATAGGTTAGTCCCAAAAAATGATATAAAGTTGCTATAATATGATTGTTAAACATCCAAGAATGATAAAATAACAGCATGAATACTTCATAAATTATAGATACGTTGGAGACGTATCAACATCCCCAAGCTTAATTCCTACTCGTCCTCGAGTAGGTAAATGATAAAAGAAATAATTTATGAAGTGTGAATGCTAGGAAAGTGCATAAGTTTGATCAATGATAATTTCAATCACTTTTCCTAGCATCATAACAACAATTCTTTCTTATGAAACTTCTCATGTTATAGTGGCAACCAATTCACATGTTAAGGTTCAAACAATGAAATCTCTTGAAACTCAACAACCTATGTTCTTAGTCATCAAGCAATTGCAATTCAACTTATTCAATAGAGTTTAAGTAAGAGCTCCACATACTCAACCATCATATAGTCTTCTATAATTGCTAACACTCACCGCATACACATGAGCAAAACGTTTCAACCGGACACATAGAAAGATAGGGGCTTATTGTTTTGCCTCCCAACGTATTCACCTCAAGGGTGATGTCAACAATAATAACTCATGCTACCCATATTCAACTGGACATATGTGCCTAGATCTTTCCTCACCACATGATGCTTGCCAACTCTTGCATGAAAGTAAATACATAAAAGTAAAAGATAGGCCCTTCGCAGAGGGAAGTAGGGATTTTAGAGGTGCCAGAGGTCAAAGCAAAAATTGAGAGATAAAAACATTTTGAGAGGTATACTTTTCCCACCAACGAAAACGACTTAGAGCTCCCAACACTTTCCATGCTATATATCATAGGCGGTTCCCAAACAGAAAATAAAGTTTATTCCTTTTTCCACCATACTTTCACTTTCCATGGCTAGCCGTATCCACGGGTGCCCTCCATACCAACACTTTCCAAGGAATTTATTATTTGACAACATAAAGTAAATTCATTTTTCATTTCGGGACTGGGCATCCCTAAAACCTTTGCCTTACTCTTGTGCAATGACAAGTGAATAAACACTCATCATGAGAATAACACATCTAGCATGGAAAATATTGGCCACCCCTCACCACCTCGCGAGCGGTACGAGCACACAAAAGAGAAATTTATTTTTTTGAAAATTAGAGATGGCGCATACAAATTTGCTTAGAACGGCACGGAAATACCACATATAGGTAGGTATGGTGGACTCTTGAAAATAAGATTTGGGTTTAAGGATTTTTGGATGCACAAGTAGTATCTCTACTTAGTGCGGAATTTTGGTTAGCAAAGATGGGGGGGGGGGCAGGCACCACATGTTGAAGGATCTATGACAATATGACTTCTATGTGAATATGAATAAACATAAATCATTACGTTGTCTTCCTTGTCCAACGTCAACAATTTTGGCATATAATATTTTGATGGGGGCTCACAATCACAAAATATTTCTATGATAGTGTATTTGCATGTGAAAGTTCTCTTCCTTATACTAATTATTCGTGAATTGCTCGTATGACCAATATTGTGATTGTCAAGCCTCAAAAGTTTTCACTTTCTAAACCCAAATGTGAAGCTACCACTATGTAACGCCCCGAGACCGATGCTCCAGATGCCTTCCTTTATTTTAGTTGTTGTTGTGTGTTTATTGTGTGTGGCATTGTCATAATTGTTTTGCATATTTATTTCCACTATGTTGTTGCCATGATCATGATGAGTGCCATTGTCATATTTTGCTTATTGCATCAGTTCATCATTGGTTATATTGCATTGCACCATCCTTGTTGTTTCCATGGTCATCTCACTTTGTTATATGCTATATGTTTTGATATGCTTCTTGTCGTTTATTGCATCATGACCATCATGTGGGTTGCATTCTTCATGTTGATGTGTTGGTTGTCCTCTCTATCTTCTCTTCCTCCTCCTATGGTCGTTTGCATCTTCTTCTTTTCTTCAAGGCCCTTCTCCAAGTGCAAACCATTGCACTTCTTCCTTTCTTCAAATTTCACCCATTGATGCAAGCGTCATATTTTCTGCCCCAAATAATGTTCATTCTTTTCCTATAAATTCTCAACCATGCCTACAGCTTGTCTGCCAATTTTGAGATCTTTTGGAATTGATTTGGTCGGAATCAAAATTGCCTCAAGTTTGAATTTAATTCAAACTTGAGATAATTTTCTTTCTCTAAAAATGCCCAAAGCAATTTATTCAAAGTCTACATAAATCCAGGAGTCCAAGGATATTCTTATCTCCGTCTCACACCTCTCCATTACCCCTGTGTATTTCTTTTTCTCTTTTTTTCGGTGTGAAGAAAAGAAAGAAGAGGGCAGTGGCCTCCCATCAGTGCACTTGGGCCTCCTCCTCCTGTTCAAGTCCAGCCGATCTAGCCCAACTTCTCTCTCCCCTGGTAATTTTTGCACCTGCTCCTAGCCGCCCCACCTGTCATTCTCTCTTCTCCCTCCTTTTCTTCCACCTCATGGACACCTTCCCCCTCACAGTAAAACTGGAGCAGTAGCATACATGGCCACGAGGGCAGCCACGATCCCGCGCCTCCCCTCCTATAAAACCCCCAATCCATCGCTCTAGGGTTTCTCCCTTCCCCCTCCCGCCGCCACAAGCCCTCTGCTTCCTCTCGTTGTTCTTCTCTTCTCCAAGAACAGAGAACCCGAGAGAAAACCCCGCCGGCGTCTGTTGTCCTTCTCGCAGCCGGAGGGCGTCAAGATCGTCTCCGACATGCCCATCTTCTTCCTCTACGTCCACTACGTCCGTTCAGGCGTCTTCCCCGCACCAGGTCGCCTCCACTACGTTGCCGTCTTCTTCCCATGCTTCCTCTTCTTCACGGGGCCGAACGCCGCCATGATCAGCGCCTCCTCGCGCCGCTGACGTTGTGCTTCCGGCCTCTTCGTCTTGTCCTACGGGACCCCGGTGAGCAGCCGCCCCTCCTCGCTCTCCATCGGCGTCGTTTGTTTTCCGTTCGGCCTCGATCTGTTCATGCCAGAGACTTGTCGCTGTACCCTCGCCTTGCGCACGAAATAGAGCACCTCGCTCTCTGTCCATAGCTGCGTCCACGCACACCATGCTATGCTCGCGTCCTTGCCAGTTTCCTCGCACGCCCGCGCACCCGCATGCCTCGTCGCGTCGCTGGTTTCGGCCGCCATGGCCGTGACCTCGAGCTCGAGTTCGTGCTCGTGCATGTCGTTGTACACCTCCTCTGTTCGCTCTGCTTCTTGCTGCACACATGCTCGCTGACTTCGTTACCCTTGCCGCCCTTTCTGCACCCCCACGCACATGCATCTGCACACGCGCATGGCCGCGCTCGATTGCGAGTCCGTGGCCCTGCTTCATCTCGCCGCCGCCATGGCCGAGGCGACCTCAAGCTCGTCCTCGAGTCTTCCCGCACACCCTAGTCTTCTGCATGATTTATCCTCACAGCGCACCAACGTCCCTGTTCCGCACGCCCGTCGGTGCTCTACAGCCTCTGTAGTCGCCGTCTTGATCGAGTTCGCCGCCGGCAAGGATTCCTGTTCGTTCATGGAAGGTCAGGGATTGGCCTTGGCATCCATTCAAAGTTTTTCGTGCTCCTACTCTAGCGAGATCACAGCAGCAGCCCAGCTGGTTAGCCACACGCGCTCGCATCCGGGAGGTACTGGGTTCGAGTCCCAGGTGCCCCCCAGTTTTTGCCTTGTTTTCTTTTTCTCTGCACGATCACTCATCCGCTTCGGGCCAGATCTCCTCCTGGGCCACTGCCACTGTTTTAGATTCGGCCCGATGATATTTTTTCCAGTCTGTGATCTTGTCATATATCCAGTGCCTGCGTATTTTCAGAACTGCCATTGTTTTGCATTGCTCATATCTAAATATGCATGCATCCAAACTAAACAACTATATATGTAAAATGCTTAGAATTTTATCTAGTTTCACAATATGTTGTTTTCATCCATGTTCAAAATGTATAAAATGCTGTTTGCATATCATTTGCATGTTTGACATGTTAAAATGGTTTATTTCATAACTAATTAACCATAGCTTGGATTTAAATAAATTTGATATGTAAATGGGGTAGAAAAATGCCTAGTTTAACATGGTGCTCTTTATTTTGCTGTTTAACAACATTAAAATTGTGTTTATGGCATAACAGTACCAAATCTAAAATATGCACATGGGGATTTTCCGGAATTGTTGTTTGTTGTTCCGGCCTCATTTAAACTTACCTAAATAGTTAGTTTATTTATGCTTCACCCTCTTGCCATGTTTAGCAACATTTAACTTTGTTGGGTACATAAACGAGAGCGAACTAAATAACTTGAATGTGGTGTTTCGTCAATATGCAACTCGTTGCATATTGAGCTCCACTTAACTTGTAGTTTTGTTTGTGCATTTTGCTTTGCCATGCCTATTTAAACCGGACATGCATCATACTTGATTGTGCATCGTGCCATGTTTATGTGATGGTTGTTTACCATGATGTTTGCTTCTTTCCGTTGCGCTTCTCCTTGGTAGTTCCGGTAACGTTGCGATTGTGAGGATCCATTCGACTACGTTGGTTCGTCTACTTCATGGACTCGTTCTTCTTCCTTGCGGGATCTCAGGCAAGATGACCATACCCTCGAAATCACTTCTATCTTTCCTTGCTAGTTGTTCGCTCTATTGCTATGCCGCGCTACCTACCACTTGCTATATCATGCCTCCCATATTGCCATGTCAAGCCTCTAACCCACCTTTCCTAGCAAACCATTGTTTGGCTATGTTACCGCTTTTGCTCAGCCCCTCTTATAGCGTTGCTAGTTGCAGGCGAAGATGAAGTTTGTTCCATGTTGGAACATGGATATGTCGGGATATCACAATATCTCTTATCTTAATTAATGCATCTATATACTTGGTAAAGGGTGGAAGGCTCGGCCTTATGCATGGTGTTTTGTCCCACTCTTGCCGCCCTAGTTTCTGTCATACCGGTGTTCTGTTCCTTGATTTTGCGTTCCATACACGGTTGGGTGATTTATGGGACCCCCTTGACAGTTCGCGTTGAATAAAACTCCTCCAGCAAGGCCCAACCTTGGTTTTACCATTTGCCTACCTAAGCCTTTTTTTCCTTGGGTTCTGCAGACTCAAGGGTCATCTTTATTTACCTCCCCGGGGCCAGTGCTCCTTCGAGAGCTGGTCCAAAACGAGCGATGTCCGGCGCCCCCTGGGCAACCAGGGTCTATGCCAACCCGACGTCTGGCTCATCCGGTGTGCCCTGAGAACGAGATATGTGCAGCTCCTATCGGGATTTGTCGGCACAGCGGGTGGTCTTGCTGGTCTTGTTTTACCATTGTCGAAATGTCTTGTAAACCGGGATTCCGAGACTGATCGGGTCTTCCCGGGAGAAGGAATATCCTTCCTTGACCGTGAGAGCTTATAATGGGCTAAGTTGGGACACCCCTGCAGGGTATAAACTTCGAGAGCCGTGCCCGCGGTTATGTGGCAGATGGGAATTTGTTAATGTCCGGTTGTAGAGAACTTGACACTTGACTTAATTAAAATACATCAACCGCGTGTGTAGCCGTGATGGTCTCTTCTCGGCGGAGTCCGGGAAGTGAACACGGTTATTGTGTTATGCTTGAACGTAAGTAGGAGTTCAGGATCACTTCTTGATCATTACTAGTTGACGACCGTTCCGTTGCTCCTCTTCTCGCTCTTATTTGCGTATGTTAGCCACCATATATGCTAGTGCTTGCTGCAGCTCCACCTCACTACCCTTTCCTACCCATAAGCTTAAATAGTCTTGATCTCGCGGGTGTGAGATTGCTGAGTCCTCGTGACTCACCAGATACTTCCAAACAGTTGTAGGTACCGATGATACCGGTGCAGGTGACGCAACCGAGCTCAAGTGGGAGTTCAACGAGGACCTTGGTCGTTACTATGTTTCGTTTCCTGATGATCAGTAGTGGAGCCCAGTTGGGACGATCGGGGATCTAGCATTTGGGGTTGTCTTCTTTTCTTTTGGTTCCGTAGTCGGACCTATGTGTGTACTCTGATTGATGTATGATTTATTTATGTATTGTGTGAAGTGGCGATTGTAAGCCAACTCTTTATCCCATTCTTGTTCATTACATGGGATTGTGTGAAGATGACCCTTCTTGCGACAAAACCTACAATGCGGTTATGCCTCTAAGTCGTGCCTCGACACATGGGAGATATAGCCGCATCGTGGGCGTTACACACTAGGCATGATATGATTTCAACTTCATGACATTCAATTTATTCAACAATTTACTCATAGGATATAAGTGAAGCACAAGAGTAAATGAGAAACTACTCCAAAAAGATATAAGTGAAGATCAATCGAGTAGTTAAGTAAATAGATAGATATGTGAGGACCCTCTCTTATTTAAAACTTTCAGAACTAAGTATTTTATTAAAACAGCAAGAAAAACAAAACAAAATGACATTCCAAGGATAGCATACATCATGTGAAGAAGCAAAAACTTAGGCTCAACCGATAGTAACCGATAATTGTTGAAGAAGAAAGGTGGGATGCCTACCGGGGCATCCCCAAGCTTAGATGCTTGAGACTTCTTGAAATATTATCTTGGGGTGCCTTGGGCATCCCAAGCTTGAGCTTTTGTGTCTCCTTAATTCCTCTCATATCACGGTTTTCCTAAATCTCAAAAGCTTCATCCACACAAAACTCAACAAGTACTCGTGAGATAAGTTAGTATAAACCAATGCAAAAACTTTATCATTCTCTACTGTAGAAAATCACTAAAATTATTATTCAAAATTGCATACTAAATGCCTCTGCATATTTAATACTCCTATCCTCAATTAGAATCATTAAACAAGCAAACATATGCAAACAATGCAATCATAACAGCAATCTGCCAAAACAGTACAGGTAAAGAATGCAAGAGTATCAATACTTATTCAACTCCAAACATTATGAAATTCTACCACACTGTAGAAAATTTATCAGAGCTTATTATGCAAAAAATTTCAACATTTTATCACACTCTGACCTTTCTAGGGATTTTTGCAACATCGGTAAACTTTCTGTTTTCAAACAGCAACATGTGTACTTGCAAGATAAGCATGGCAAAGGCTATCAATGCCACTTTTATTGAAATAAAAGATACAAAACATTATTCTAAATAACATAAAGAAAATACTAATAAAATAAATTGACACTCCAAGCAAAACTCATATCATGTGACGAATGAAAACATAGCTCCAAGTAAGGTTACCGATAATGTTGGAGACGAAAGAGGGGATGCCTTCCGGGGCATCCCCAAGATTAGTTGCTTGGATATTCCTTGGATATTAAATTGGGGTGCCTTTGGCATCCCCAAGATTAGGGTCTTGTCACTCCTTATTCTCCTCATATCGATATGTCACCCAAAACTTGAAAACTTCAATCACACAAAACTTAACAAAACTTCGTGAGATAGGTTAGTATAATAAAGAGCAAACCATTTCACTTTGGTACTATCAAAGACAAGATTCATAATTGTTTCCACACAATGCCTACTGTAGAATATCATTTCCACAATTTATATTGAGCAATATAAGCCATAGAAACTAGAAAACAAGCAAACTATGCATTGAAAACAGAATCTGCCAAAAACAGAACAGTCTGTAATGATTTGGATAACTACCATACTTATGCTACTCCAAAAACTATGAAACAAATTGGACCACGTGCGAAATGTGTATATTAAACTTCTTCAAAAAGAATCAACTCAAAAGCACTCTTCTGTTAAAAATGGGACTTATTTTCGTGAGTGCAAAAGTTTCTGTTTTTCAGCAGGGTCAAATCAACTATCACCCAACATGGTCCCAAAGGCTTTACTTGGCACTTAATTGAAACAAAAGCAATAAAACATGATCAATACAGTAGAATAATCATGTGAACAAACAAAAACAGTAAGTAAAAGTGTTGGGTTGCCTCCCAACAAGCGCTTTTCTTTAATGCCTTTTAGCTAGGCACGACGATTTCAATGATGCTCGCATAAAAGATAAGAATTGAAACACAAAGAGAGCATCATGAAGCATATGACTAGCACATTTAATCCAAACCCACTTCCTATGCATAGGGATTTTGTGAGCAAATAATTCATGGGAACAAGAATCATCTAGCATAGGATGGCAAAACAAACATAACTTCAAGATTTTCAACACATAGAGAAGAAACTTGATATTATTGCAATTCCTACAAGCATATGTTCCTCCCTCTTAATAATTTTTAGGAGCATCATGAATGAATTCAACAATATATCTATCACATAAAGCATTCTTTTCGTGATCCGCAAGCATAGAGATTTTATTACTCTCCACATAAGCAAATTTCTTCTCATCAATGTAGTGGGAGCAAACTCAACAAAATAACTATCATGTGATTGAAAATTAAAACCATGATGACAAGTTTCATGGATATCATTATTCCTTATAGCATACATGTCATCACCATAATCATCATAAATAGGAGGCATGCTTTCATCATAATAAATATTCTCATCAAAACTTGGGGGGCTAAAAATATCATCTTCATCAAATATAACATCCCCAAGCTTGTAGCTTTGCATATCATTAACATCATGGATATTAAAAGAATTCATACTAACAACATTGCAATCATGCTCATCATTCAAATATTTTGCGCCAAACATTTTATTGACTTCTTCTTCTAACAATTGAGCACAATTTTCTGAACCATCATTTTCAAGAAAGATATTATAAAGATGATCAATAATATGATGCAACCTCAATTCCATTTTTTAGTTTCGTTTTTATAACCAAACTAGTGATAAAACAAGAAACTAAAAGATTCAATTGCAAGATCTAAAGATATACCTTCATGCACTCACCTCCCCGGCAACGGCGCCAGAAAAGAGCTTGATGTCTACTACACAACTCTATTCTTGTAGACACGTGTTGGGCCTCCAAGCGCAGAGTTTTGTAGGACAGTAGCAATTTTCCCTCAAGTGGATGACCAAAGGTTTATCAATCCGTGAGAGGTGTAGGATGAAGATGGTCTCTCTCAAACAACCCTGCAACCAAATACAAGAAATCTCTTGTGTCCCCAACACACCCAATACAATGGCAAATTGTATAGGTGCACTAGTTTGGCGAAGAGATGGTGATAAAAGTGTAATATTGATGGTAGAAATATATTTTTATAATCTGAATAAATAAAAACAACAAGGTAGAAAATAGTAAACGGGCACAAAAACGGTATTGCAATGCTTGAAAATGAGGCCTAGGGTCCGTACTTTCACTAGTGCAAACTCTCAACAATGCTAACATAGTTGGATCATATGATTATCCCTCAAAGTGCAATAAAGAATCATTCCTAAGTTCCTATTAGAGGAGAACAAAAGATATAAATTGTTTGTAGGGTATGAAACCACCTCAAAGCTATTCTTTCCGTTCGATCTATCCTAGAGTTCGTACTAAAATAACGCAAGCTATTCTTTCTGATCGATCTAATCAAGAGTTCATAATAAAATAACACCAAAGCAATTTCATATTCATAATACTCAATCCACACAAAGAACTACAAAGAGACCCCAAAGTTTCTATCGGAGAAAAGATAATAAAAACGTGCATCAACCCCTATGCATAGATTACCCCAACGTCACCTCAGGAATCCACAAGTTGAGTGCCATAACATACATCAAGTGAATCAATATGATACCCCAATTGTCACCTCAAGTATTCATACCGCAAGACATACATCATGTGTTCTCATCTCTGAATATTCAATCCGACAAGACAAAAATTCAAAGGGTAAAGACTCAATTCATCACAACAAGAGTATAGAGGGGAGAAACATCATATGATCCATCTATATTAACAAAGCCCATGATATAGATCACGAGAGAGAGAGAGAGATTAAACACATAGCTACTGGTACAAACCCTCAGCCCCGAGGGTGGACTACTCCCTCCTCATCGTGGTGGCCGCCGGGATGATGAAGATGGCCACCGGAGACGATTCCCCCTCCAGCAGGGTGCCGGAACGGGTCTAGATTGGTTTTCGGTGGCTACAGAGCCTTGCGGCGGCGGAACTTCTGATCTAGGGTAACCCCAATGGGTTTTGGAATATTTGGGAATTCATAGTGCAAAGAAGGGGTGCGGGAGGCCACCGAGGTGGGCACAACCCACCTGGGCGCGTCAGGTGGGCCTGGCGCGCCCTGGTGGGTTGTGCCCTCCTCGGGGCACGCCCAGGTGCTGCTCTGGCCCATTGGTTTCCTTCTGGTCCATAAAAAAATCCAAATAATAGTTTTGCGGTGTTTGGACTCCGTTTGATATTGATTTTCTGCGATGTAAAAAACAAGGAAAAAACAACAACTGGCACTGGGTCAATAGGTTAGTCCCAAAAATGATTTAAAGTTGCTATAAAATGATTGTAAAACATCCAAGAATGATAAAATAACAACATGAATACTTCATAAATTATAGATATGTTGGAGACGTATCAGTGTCTAGATTGTAATTCTTCCAATCTGGTTAAATTGCATGTGCTATTCTGCTTAGTTTATACATTATACCTATTAATGTTGCATGCCTTCCTATTTTTAGTACATAGTACATCTGTCTATTAGCATGTCCTTACATAAAACTATTGTTTTTTTGTATCCCGCATAAATCAATATGATGAGACACCTTTAGTATATGCAGTGTGATACTAGTTGCATATTTCATATGATTTATAGCATGCTGCTTCTAATTTGTTGAAATGCCATTTATGATGGGATGCTTTTAACTTGGCGGAGTCGTATTGGTTGCATCTTTCATGTGGTGTCTAGCTTGCATTGCTTCTTATTTGTTGAAATGGTTTCTGCTTAGTTTACACAAACATTTGTGAATATGCCATGCCATCCTGTTTTTCGTATTATTCCATCCTGGAATCATGTGTTTGCCTTACATCTAAGTAGTGATTGTCAGTATCATGCACGAATGAGTTCTGAAGAGTGAATTTTATTGCCTTTTCTTGTTGGTTTTACTTGACAATTCAAAATCAATAAAGCGGAAGGAAGTTAGCAAGGCAGCAGATGATGGTGCTCCTTCCAAACGGAGGGCCTCTACAAATTCTACTCCTCCATCCCCCCAAGATGATTTCCAAGACAACACATGCATAGACACTCAACGTAGCTGTGTTGGTGATGAGCACGTCTCCCCTAGTGCACCATCACATCTGCTCCCTCTAACTTGGCATTGTTATATGTGGTTGCATGTTATGTATGATGTCTAGCTTGTATTGCTTCTAATTTTGTTGAATTTCATCTGCTTACTTTACACATTATACACGTGTTCCTGTTTCTGGAACATACAATATCTGTCTATCACACCATGTTCTTACATCAAAGTACTACTGTTGTGTAACCTGCAACAATCACTTATCATAAGACACATTTGACTTGGGAGTGTGATATAGGTTACATCTCACATTTGTTTCTAGCTTGTACTACTTCTAATTTGTTGAAATGGCACTTATGATGAGACAGTTTTAACTTGGTAGAGTGATATTCGTTGCATCTTTCATATGGTGTCTAGCTTTCATTGCTTCTAATTTGTTGAAATGCCTTCTCCTTAGTTTACACATCATAAGCTGTGAATATGCAATGGCACTAATGAGAGAGACCTTTAACTTGGTAGTGTGATGTTGTTTGCATCTTGCATATGATTTATTTCTTGTACTGCTTCACATTTGTTTAAACGACATTTATGATGAGACACTATTAACTTGGCAGAGCGATATTTGTAGCATCTTTCATATGGTGTCTACCTTCCATTGCATTGCTTCTAATTTAGTGACATGTCTTCTGCTTAGTTTACACATCATAGTTCTGGTTATCTCATGCCGTCCTATTTTTTGTACACATTACATCCTCCTATCATGTGGTTGTCTAACATCAAAGTTCAGCTCGTCTATATCACGCATCAATTTGTTCTGAAGAACTAAATTGTTATTCATTTTTCTTATCGGCTTGACTTAACATGGCATAGAGAACGAGGAAGCAACACAGAATGACAGGGAAAGGGAAGTGGAAGAATCCTTCAGATTCTGCTGATACTGATGGTGCAATAGAAGGTCAAAGTCCAGCGGAAAATTGTACCGATAGGGTATCCCGTGCTACACGAGCTGCAGAACAAGCCAAACAGAAACAAATAGCTGCCACCAAACAAGCATGGACAACCCTAGTTGTTGCAACACCTTCCACAGTACCACCAGCTGCACAATTTACTCGTTGGTCAACTCTGCTAGCAGCACGTTCCCAAGCTCCCTTGCCACCTGACACTACTTCCAAAGCACTCTTGACACAAGTTGAGTTGGCAAGATCAGATGAACTTTGTGAGCTTCAACAACAAGAAGGTAGTTGCTGGTCAAGTTACAGTTGCATGCTTCTTTATATGTAGTCTCACAGTTTGATGTACACTAACACTTCCTATGTTCGTTGTTGAACTAGCACCTAGGCGCAAGAGGAAACAAACATCAGGGATAATGCTCGATAGGTTAACTAAATCTAGAGGAGGAAGAATGGAGATCCGTTTTGAGGTAGGTTTAAAAAGGCCACGTGATGCTACAGAGTCAGCCAAGTTAGTATCAGAGACAACGGTTGCCATTAGGTGTCATGTACGTATCCTCCCAACATGGATTCATTACAGGAATGACAAAGACGAAACCCAGTTCAACACCTTCCTCAACAATTTATCTGTAAGTATGGTTATGTATGGAAACTAGTAATATCGTCTTGCTCTGTCCAATACTTTCTAGGTTGCTGATAATGAGACTCCCATAATTTTCAACATATGAGGTTCAAGTTGGATAGCCAAGATGATGCAACCAGACAAGCTTGCACCCATGTTTTCAAGTCTGCTCTGCGACAGTATCGGTATAACTTGAGGAAAACTCACTTTGAAGGCAAGGCTAACAGTGAACTTTCCCAAACATCTCCAGTGGAAAATATATCAAATGAAGACCGTAGAGGCCTCGTTAAACACTGGTCTGATCCGAAGTATCATGTACATTATATATATATATATATATATATATATGTCATCAGATCACATGTTGAAGTCCTATTTACGCATGTGCCACACAAATCTATCTTCTTGTAGGTGAACTATTCAAAGAACAAGGCCAACCGTACGAAAGTGAAATTCCAACAGACGACAGGATCTCGTAGCTATATTACACACTGCGAGGCTCTTGTAATTAGCTTCTATTTCACTCTTTTCGCCGTACCATATTATCAGATCTATATTGACTTGTTCCAAATGCAGAGGAAAGCCCGCAAGGACCAAAAAGTACCTGAACCAAATGCTGTGGAAATCTTCAAGGACTGTCACACCTGCAAGACGAAGGGCATGACTACACCAGTCAAAGCCGCTGTTGTAAGTCCTTAATCCTCATGCCTTTTAACTACTACTTACTCTGACTTGTGCCTTGAACTGCATGGTTTGTAGCCAATGTCTATTACTCTTTTCCATTTTGTACACAATTGTCTTAGCGTATCATTGCACCTTACAAGGTTTAAAAGAGAGGAGTGATGTTCCTTTGATCTTGACCTGTAATCTAGTTCCGTGCTGGACTTGCCCACACAATGTTACAATTGCCTGTTTGTCTGTTCTCAGTTGTTTTGTGATATGAATGATGTCCTACTATGCTTACCATATTACTTTGTTTCTTTATCCTTAGCTGTCAATACAATGTGAAGAAATAGACAATACATTAGCCATGGTACATGGTCATATGTTTGGAACCTGGTTTTATTATGTACTTTGCAGTAAAATACAGCTAATATTTTACATGGGTTCACCAGAATAAATTCTGTATATAGACCAAAGCTATTTTGTTTGGTTTTGCTGCCACCTTAATATCTTCTGTTCTGGTACTACTAATGTAAAAACTCAGCTATGGAAAAAATGGTGGAACCGCCACCTTCTGAAGGTGCCGAGGCAACTATAACCGCAATGTCAGCTCTTGCTGCAGTGGGTCAGTACCTGTCCACTAACAGTGCCAAAAGCACGTTCCTGCGTAATACTGGGTTGGTTGTTAAGGCAATCTCGTCCAAACTGCCTCATGATCAAGATATGCAAGCTCAAAACAATGCTATATCTGCACTCTAGACACAAGTCCATTCCCTAACAGAGACCCTTTGTGAAACAAGGACAGACATTGTTCGATGTCGTCAAGATATGCATGGTTTTGAAACTAGACTATCAAACATTTGCTATGTTGTTCAGGAGCCTAGGAGAAATGAAGGCGAAGGTTATGGTGCTCCATCGGATAATACAACATGAAAACGTAACAGTCAGGTCAAATGAACTGAGCTTCTGAACTTCTGGGGGTGCATTTATCTGCCAGACTGTTAACTTTTATGCCAACCTTCCTTTTGTTTTATAGTTGTAATTTGTTTTGTTGCGATACAAAATTTGTTCTTAACGTGCAGCCACCGGCTGAAGAAAACAACAAGCCATTTTTGTATAGTGTAGGGTGTTCCCTATATTTGCACTGTTGGCGATCTTTGACGCCCAGTGGATGTAATCTGTGCAATCGCCTTAATAGCCTAGCGTTAGTTTCGGGCTTATTTATTTCTTAGTCTTCTTTTTCCCTGGTTTGCTAGTGGCCGCAACAACCATGGGCCATATACGGACCGTGGTAACCTGGACCCTGCTACGGGCCTAGGATCCATGGGCCTCCTACGGGCCGTATTTAAATGGGCCTTCAACACGGCCGTAGAATCGGTGGGCCTCGGGCCGTCGGATAAATGGGTCTACATGGGCCGTAAAAAGGCGTAATTGGTATCGGTCCCGCACGGTAACAGGCCATTAACAGGCCGGAGGACAACAAAGGCTTAATTTTGTCATAGGCATAACGGGTCGTTAATGGGCCAGAAATGGGCCGACTCTTGCCACGAACGGAATTTGGCCCATTAGGGGAACAGGCTAGTAACGGGCCAGAAGTAATCGAGGGCCGAAAACAAGCCCAAGAACGTATGGGTTGTCAGTAGGCCGAAAGCTAACACGGGCTGGAAACGGCCCATGTGAATCATGGGCCGTTAACGGGTACAAAGAAATTTACTGTTCATTATGGGCTAGAGTCACCATGGGCCTCTAAAGGGCCTAAAGATACGAAGG